>NC_135572.1:270007630-270632630 GCF_965152235.1 Eretmochelys imbricata | reverse complement strand
CATGTGACACCTAGCAATAATGTGACTTTAATCCCTGGGGGACACATGGCTCTGAGTTCTAAAAGTCACATGATGTTGAAACACAGCTCTTCCAAGGTGCTTCTTCCCAAGGACATAACCAGTGTGACTACCAGTGCTCTTCAAGGATGCTATAGTGAACCTGTGTTTATAAGCCGTGTGATAAAACAAGAACCAATGACTTGACACATCTATAAAAGGAATCAATTGAGATTCATTGCTAAGGTAGAAAAAGGAAATGTTCTCCTGTTGATTGAATTTTTTTTGCACTTGGGGCATTAAGGAAATTTCTTACTGCTTAGTTCAGCAAGAAGTATCCTGCCTGTGCCCCCTGAAGTGAGCTGTGAACAGAAATTTTGAAAGAGCGAGGCTTGGAGTCTGCATGACCTTTTACAGCAGCTGGGACTATAGTTGGTCAAGCAGAGCCTTTAAATAATGCCATCTTCAGTAAGTGTTGCTTTATATCTTACACTTACGGAGAGTGTGTGTTTATTGTTATACCATCATGTGCCTGCTGGCTATGATGTAGCCTTTTACAAAGAGGAGAATACTGATAATTCAGAGGAGTAGGCACAAATACACTACAGGTATTTATACATGCACTATCACCCAAGCAATTATTTGATCACCTTCTCTCTTTCTGTCCAAATTGACTTCATCCTTATTAGGACAAGAACTGGGATTGTGCTGGTTTTAGCATACTTCTAAATTGACTGTCATATACTTGTACTGGTCTGGAGAGTTTGGAGCTTATTTCTTATTTTGCACTTTTGCAAGTCTCCTCCTTCCCCTTTCATAGTGCTAGGTAAGGGAAAAGTTCTTAAACATTCTGGTCCCCAAAGTCACTTCATGATAACTGATATCAAAATGCATAGCCTGCTACTGGTACATGGGAAAAATATTATTATAGCAACTGCAAAGGAAATAGAATGGCCCCATGAAAAGCAAATAGGTACAGCTGACATGCTGTTTGTTTGCATGGGTGCGCGTGTCTTAAATATTTGTATATCTCTCCTGTACTGGATTTCCATCACATTTCACATTATTCCTGGCCTTGGCACTTGGCAGGAGTCATGAACATTTGAGTCTATTTTTTCCCCTTTCCAGAACTGAATGTACCATTTGGTCGGCATATGCAAATTAAGATAAAATTGTTAATATACATGTATCAGTGCAGTGTAATCTTCCATCAGATTCCTTCACCAAGAGGAAGTGTGTCAGGAAGTCTTGTTCTCTCCCAACCCATCTTAGAAATTACTTAGTTCGCCCTATGGACTTAGTATATTAGTCACTGCCTGATTGCGGCAAGTTGATCCTATCATAACATTTCACAAAAAAGGGATTTCTTACAGGCTACAAATTTAGCACCTGTCAGTGAATGTGTTAGAAATAAGTTCTAAATGCTGCTTCAGCAGTGAAGAACAGTAGGAATTGAAAGGAGTAGGAGGAGTTAATTTTAAATGAGCCATCCTAGAGAATTTAGCCCAATGATTTTAGTACCTCTCGTTGCCCTTTTCCATGAATTTTCTTAAAAGGACACTGGCAAAGTAAAGATCGTATTTGAATTTTTTTTTTTTTACCTATTGTAACATGTAATACTTAAGATTATGATAAATGAAAACTAAGAGAAAATATTTTTCATGATACTGATTGGGCCACAGGTTGAGAACCACTGCATTAGTGACTCCTGTAGAAACACAGTAGACCCCGTATTATCATTTTACTGTAGGATGAAGCAAATCAAGCTGGGGTGTGAAGGAGAACAACTGTTTCTAATATCTAGAAAATGGAGAGACAACCTAAATTCTCATAATATAGGGGAGCCATGCAATATCCTAGTCCAAGGCATAGGAATGCTAAAGAATTTGAGTAAATTAAGGTCCTAAATTAGGGATTCATTTAAAAAAAAAAAATCATGGTTCTGCTGGACTAGCAAGTTGAATCGCTTCTTCTAAAAAGCGCTTTGTCCAGGTTTACACATAATGAAAATATATGCATAGCACTTTCCAGACTACCCTTTATATAGAAAAAGAAAAGAAACTTTCTCATCCTTATAATCTTAGGTAGTTCTGTGCTGTGACTTATCTATAGTTAAAGAGAACAACTGTTTACTTTCAACTTGAACAATATCCAACAGAAACAGTGCTGTCGATAGAAAAAAAAAAAAATCTTCCTCTTTGTTCCCTTTGCTGCTTATTGTGGTCATACTTACCCACATGCCCTGTTCTGGTCTTACTGCGTTTTGTGTGACTTACTGTAAAGGCATACTGCAAGGCTAATGGTTTCAGTCTTTGGGACAAGGCTAGTTGGTGATTATATATAATATAAATTTTAATTGGACTTCTATTGCAACCACTTCTGTGGGGAAGATTTTTTAGTAGCTTTTAATTGGCCAATTTCTGAAACTCAGTTTGGGATTTTTTGTCATTAACTACGTGTGCCATATTGTCAGCATTAATTTGACTCCTGCTAGTTTGAAACTGTTGATTTGCAGTATGACTCGATTTTTCTTTTCCTGTGTGGGGAAAAATTTCAGAAGTGGAAAAAAGCTGTTTCTGGTTGGAACAGGAGTATGTGCCTTCTTTGAAAGTGGGTTATTGCTAAAAATTGGTATAAATTTTAATTTATTTCAAACCTTTCTTAGCTGAAACAGCCCTCTGTGCCATTAGAAATTAAATGGGTACCACCAAAGTTCTGTTTTAAGTTCAATAAAGCTGAGGTAGGGGAGCAGGATGATGGCTCATGATATGTAATAGGATATATAGAGCATTTTATTTCTGTTGAAAATTCAGATATGACCATGGTCAGGAATAAGCAAAATTATTTATTATATGAGAGCTATTTGGTTTCAGTCCAGTTCTTTATGATAGCTTCTGTGATGCAGACACATATATCAACATGTATGCTAATTGGCCTCCTTATTAGCAGTGTCAGCAGAGTGATGAAGAAAAAGGACATGAAAACTGAACTTACCTATTCCCCCTCTGTTTAGTCCACAAAAGAGAAAACAGAGGGGAGATAAGTTTAAGTACATAAAAGGTTTTTACAAGGAGGAGGGAGAAAAATTGTTTTTCTTAACCTCTGAGGCTAGGACAAGAAGCAATGAGCTTAAATTGCAGCAAGGGAGGTTTAGGTTGGACATTAGGAAAAACGTCCTAACTGTCAGGGTGGTTAAACACTGGGATAAATTGCCTCAGAAGGCTGTGGAATCTCCATAGCTGGAGATTCTTAAGAGCAGGTTAGACAAACACCTGTCCGGAATGGTCTAGATCAGCATTTCTCAAATGTGGCCTCATGGGCCACCAGGATTTTTTCTTGCGGCCACAGCTGCCTGGGTGGTGATTGGGGGGGCAGAGCAGCGGCTCCTACCCCGGGGTCACCCCCTGCCTCCTTCTGGAGCCACAGACACTGTAGGAGCAGGCAATCAATATTAGTTCCCCACCTTCCTGGGGGCGGTGGGGCTTGGGCTTTGGCTTCAGCCTGGGGTGGTGGGCACCAGGATCTGTCCCCCAGCCACACGGCTTCAGGCTCTGGCCCCGGGCTCACTCCTTCATGTCACCACTGGCCCCTGATGCCTCCAGGCCCCACCCGTGCAGTAGTACCCTAGACTCCAGCCCCGGACTCACCCCCATCACCCTGACGCCTGCTGCCTCCTCCATGCTCCCATCCAGTCCCCCATTGCCCTGGCCCTCCTGCCTCCTTACTCACCTCCCCATCCAGGTTTTAATTTGTCCTCCAGCTTGCCAAGGATGAGTAAGTCTGCTGTGCAAAGTGATATTAACAAATATACAAATATCGCTTTTCACAATAGCAGACTTACTAGCTAGCAAGTCTTTTAAAAAAAAAAATCAAACAAAAAAAGCAAAACATGCAAAGCACCTTATTTGTTTTTCTAATCTCTTTAGGCCCAGTAAAGAATAGGGACACCTGTACATTATTTTTATTACTGAGTCTGCAAAAAACCCTACATAAATAAATTACAATGATTTGGACATGTATATGTGCATATTTATTTGTTTTTCCTAAAGTTAATTCAGTATTTTAAGAAAAATTGTCATAGCAGCCACCAGCAAGAGTTGGTGGCCGCCCTCTGAGGCCACCCAAAAATTTGTTTTGAGAACCCCTGGAGATAATACTTAGTCCTGCTATGAGTGCAGGGGACTGAACTAGATGACCTCTCAAGGTCCCTTCCAGTCCTGTGATTCTATATGGTCTCTCTCTTCCTTAGTCATGGGCAAGATACATTTGAGGGCAGCGTTTATGTGCAACTTGTACTGCCCCTACCTGTAATTTACCTGTTATAAAAACAGAATTTCAGTCTCCAGACCTGTCAGTCTGGCACTCTTATTAGCAATTAAAATTAATTGAAAACTATCTAAATATGACAAATGCATTTTAAAAGAATTTGCTACTACTCCTGTAGTTTCTGTAATTGGACTTACTCCTGAGAAGCTGAAAAGTGTCATACTAGTTGCGAAATGTGTAGCCCTTACTTGCCATATGGAGCTTAGTTTTTGGAAGGGTGTCTGCCATTTTTAGGAACTAGCTTCCATTTCTCAAGGCAGAGTTGATTGTCATCAGGGGCTCCCAAAGCAGTGTGGCAAATGACTATGTCCTCTTTCTGATACACCCAGAAACTTCAGTTTTAAATCCCCTTTTCATGCTAAAACCTTGGTGCCAGGAATCATGGAGGCCTTTGTCAGAAAGAAGTCCCATGTTTTGTCCTTTCTGCAAATAGTGTTGGGAAATTTCTGCTGCCAGCCTGAAGGGAGAGCCGTAAATTCCAGTTGTGCTTATAAAGTCAGCCCAGCTCCTCAGAACATGCTGAGATTTTTTTTTATGCTTTTCACTGCTATGAAAGGAATTAATTCTGACCTAAGCTACAGTATGTGAGATCTAGAAAATCAATTTTCCTCATTGCATGGACTTTCTCTGTTACACACACCATCACCCCAGGAACCTTAATTGTCCAAAATGTCAGAGAGACAGGGTTGAAATCATCTTAGTGTTACTCTCTTTTTAATCTGTCATGTCTGTTTTACCCTGAAGGGTTGCACACTGGTAATTAGTTCAACATAGACAGATCTACCATTAAGCAGCAGTTGATCAATGGACCTTCAGTTTGCAGCTAACCTGGTTCTCCTTTTTCTATCCTCCCACCCTACCTCCCCAAAAGAAAACATAGGGAGAGGAGAGGAAAGCTTATTGCACTTACATTTTATAGTCTCCTTTTAACTTATCTTAAACTTTCTCTTGTTCTTACTATCCAGTCACTGCCCCTTTCATCATGATCCTCCCAGTGCCTCAGGATCTGGAAGTATAATTTTGAAAACATGGCAGGCACTTAATATAAACCTTAATATATAAATGGTTCTATGGAAACAGATGTGATTTCAATTATATTTAAAATCTTTGTTATAATTTTTGAAGTATTTTTATTATCCTAATTTAGATACCTGATTTATACATTATATGGAATATATACTATGTATAAACACAGGACTGTGACATAAAGAGAGCATATACTGTCTTTTAATATATTGATGAAAGACATATGTTGGAGGTATTAAAAATGGCTGGGTTGAAATCTTTACCTGTTCAGTGATGGGTACAAACTGTTGTTAAATCCTTGTATCAGTTAAACAGTGGCTTCTCCTCCCTTCCCCTAATCAGGGGTGCACTTTATCCTTTCACAGAACAAATAAAATCCTTTTGAGTTTATGCCTTATCTGTGCATTTTATCTTTTCAGCTAACATGGTTAGTGACCCATTTCCCATTGTTTCCAAAACTCCCTGACTTGTTTGGTTATTAATAGAGCTTCTTTGAGGGCACTTTGTTGACAATTCTAAATTCACTTGGTAAGGTGTTGATAAATAAAATACACTTACAATTTTCTTCTCCCCTCCCCTGCAATATGTGATAAACTTAATGAATGCAGAGTCTGTTGGGAAACAGTGTGATCAGAGTGGACATGTCAGCTTTAAAGATTTATAAGCAGCTAGTAATATACATTTCATATTTTTGAAACATCACTGATTAAAATGTTTCCTTGTGTTTCATATTTTTTTCACTGAAAATAAACGTATATATTATGTATGTAAAACAAGACACTGTTTTTTATGTCTTTGACATTGAAGGTATATTTGTGCTGCTAAGGTTCAGTTATTTCTAATCTGTAAGGTGGAATCTTTACTTGAGACTAATTCTAAGTCCAAGACTTGGGCTTTGTCTACACTACCACTTTTGTTAGTAAAATTTTGGCAATGAGGGATGTGAAAAAAACACTCTGCTGACTGATATAAATTTCACCAGCAAAAGTGCTGGTGTGGACAGCACTTTTTGTTGTCAAGAGAGGCTCTCCTGCCAACATCCCTCTCTCTTGCTGGCAAAGAGCAGCTACCCAGGAGACCTTACAGCTGCACAGCTTTAGCGGTACAGCTGTACTGCTGTAAGGTCCATAGTATAGACATAGCCTTAGATTTTAGGGCAGTACAGAAACTGTACTAATGTGGATTAACATCCTATCACTATTTGAGCGCTGCCCAATTCAACAACATGCAGTGCTTCTGGATGAAGCAGTGCTCCTCCAAAACCTCCCAACTTTTAAAATGATACATCTTTTCCCTGAGACCCTGACTATGCTAGGAAAACTCTCCCAGTCACTAACAGCTATCTTCTACAACAAGCAAAATTTACTAGTGTTTACAGAGCTGGGTTGGGACTAGAAACTTCAGCCAAGTGTTAAAATATCTAGATCAACTGCTTTGTGCCATTATGTTAGCCACAGGTAGCTTAATACAGCTCATTGTATCTACTGCTTTAAACCTTGATTTTTTAAAAAAAATGTATTTTTTCTCACCAATTGTAGTATTGGGATCTTCCCTAGTTCATGCTCGCCTGTCTGTGATGCTTACCATTTTTAGGTGGGCAGTGGGTTTTGAGGAAGTGAAGTAAATGTATCGCCTTACAAAAACAATGAAGAGTAGAGATGTTTGTGTGTGTGTGCACACGCATGTGTTTGTTATATACCCTTTTAGTTACATGACTTAAAAATGCAAAGCCACAGCAACAGAGTAAGAAATGTATGAAGTGCTATCTCAGTTGCTTATTCCTTAAGAAATTGCTGTTAGAACTAGAATTGGCTGTGCTAAGGATCCTAATTTTATCCACTAATAATTTTTATGTTTATGGGAGAATAGATGAGGCTTAATTAAAAATCCCTATGGAAATAGAGCCAATTTACATTATTTGAAGAAATAAAGAAATGAAAGGGTATATGATAAATAGGGGTATATTAAAACTGGTTACTCTGCTGATCCCTTTTTTTGTTCAGACTTGCTTTGTTCGTTTGAAGAAAGTAATGAGCAGTTCTGAATGGGGGTAAGGGGAACACTATGGTCCCATCCCAAAGATACTACAGAAAATGTCTGTTGGCAGTACTACCGCACCCACACAATGTTAAAATGAATATTTCAGCCATGTGAAACTCTGCTTGTTTGGAGTAAAAGGCGAGTAAACTTAGCTTTTTCGTTATTGTCATTTTCATCATCTTGGTAAGAGAGGGCAAATAGATATAGTGCCTGGGTTGGTAAATTTTCATGACAGTTTTGCAAGGCTGGAATATTTAATACACTTTGTAGGAAGGAAAGAGCATAATTGCTTTGGAGGTCATAACTATTAAGTGGCCATATACATCTGATTCTGAAGTAATCTGTGGGGCTAAAATATGTTGAAAAATGCTGAACTTGTTACTTTACAACCAATTCTTAGTGTGTGGTCAAAATTTGTAGTTTCATATCCAGATGAAAAAAGAGACTGTGCCAGGCCCCAAAACACCCTAGATAAGCAGAGTACTCCCAGTTTTAACTCCCCCGTCAAAATTTTAAGTGTGATTTTGCTATTATATAACGCCTTGGTGCGTCTTGTATGATTGTAATGTGATGCTGCACAGTTTTGTCTGTTTTAGAGCACTCCAAATTTTTTTTTTCTGTTTTGTTACTGTAGAAACTGTTCTAATATTAATAAAAAATGGTCTGTATTCTGTGGACCTGCCACAGATACCCTTCAGAATCTGTATCTTTACTAGGCTGGAATGAATTTTCAGTTTTGCATTTTCAATTTTTTTAAAGTTTTCTTTTCTTTTCTTTTTAATTAAATGTTTCTTTATATAAAGCAGGTGGCATTACATAAATAACCATGCGTTGTTATTTCTACGTGATCAGCTGAACCATGGCGTTATATGATACCAAAACAGCTTTTACAATTATATATAGTGTCTGATTTATAAATAAAATAGTGGAAAACACCTGTTAACTTGCTCCAAAATGTTTTCCATGCAGTAAAAATCAAGGTTTTACAGTGATAAAGAAAGGTCTACACATATATTTCTGTATTTTGCTGCAGTACCCAAAAGGTTCCTTTCCCAGAGTTCCATTCATTAGTGTACTAATGATTGGTGTATATTGCCTGATATGGCAGCCACTACCTCTCCTTAAGAGGATTCTCAGAATTGTAGCTGTCTTGATCAGACCATTAGCCTTCTTAACCTTTTTTGGTCTTAAATTTCTCCTATCTCATTCCCTGTATTTTAAGATTTCTCATAGAAATGAAATTCCTGCTCGTTAAATTGTAAACTGGTATCAGCCTTGTATATGGCAGAGGTTGTCTGAAAGGCTTTCTGGTGCCAAGCTCACATGTTGTACCTTTCTCTGCAGTGCGCTTTACAGGCAGCATGAAAAACAAAATGTTTCAAGTCTGTGCAAAGTTTTAGCTGTGGAATGTAATGTGATATCTCAGCCCAATATCTCCAAACTCCAAGTACTGAGAGGGGGAATGACTTCAGAATCAGTAAAGCACCATGTCATTACTATAAAGAACCTAAGGCTTCTTTTCATTATACTGTGGGACAGCTACTTGGACATAGTTACGTGCTTTCAAAGAACTTTTACCCATTTTTGTACTATTAATAGTATGCACCTAGATTTTATTGCAAATCTACATGGTGACATCCTCCCAAATGAAGGCATCTTCTTGCAGTTACATGTTATGGTGACCCTATTTACTAGTACTGTAGACTTTAACTAGTTGGTCAAAGCAGATACTTTGGTTTCAGCCATTTTACTTTCACCAATAGTTGTTCATTCTTAGAGTGTGTGGTATATTTCTTTGTCGTCTGTGAGAATTTGTGTTGTGCCGGTTATAGGAAGGCTCCATTTATATCTCCTTATTCCTACATCATCTGCCTTCAGGCACAGAAAAGTGCTTTATCCCTGCTTTACTCCTGACATACACCTTCTAAGGCGTGTCTCACTGGTTAGTGTGACTGCTTGTCAGATTATGCAGTGCTGCAGTTCTTTCTTTTTAGAAAGAATTGCTAGGTAGAATTGGGGGAAGCAGATGATATGTTATCACATTATATCTGAAGGTGTATAAAATTTGGAATCTAGACCTCTTGAGTTGATCCTGTTAGTTGACATTTGAAGTTAGGATTATTTCATTACAATTATCTGTATAGATTCTCATGATGAAAGACAAACATATTTCCAGATGGATTTCATACAGACTTAGTCAAGCCAGCGTGTCAGATCACTTTTCAGTAAGATGGCTGCAACCAGTAGAAGACTCAGGAATGCCAAGTTTAAATATAAACATCTCCTTACCCCTCCCCCCCCAAATTAAAATACATTTTAGACATGATTTTCATTATGTGGTTTTCTAAACACTGCAGTAAGTAATATACGTTCAAACTATTTTTTAAATTAGGATTTGAATTAAACCCCACAAAAAATAGAATTGCACAGTCTCAATCACTGGTTTGAAGGAGATTTATACTTTGTCACCTGCTTTGCTTCCCCTCCTCCAGTCCTGCACATGTCTTTCCTCTTTCACATCCCTGAACTTGCTAGTAGTGTGGAAGAGCTGTTTATTGCCAGTACACTCTTCTCCCTCACTATTTTGATCTACTTGCTACTCATGGCAAGCAAATTGAGAAGAAGAGCCGTGGTAGAGATTATTTTTACAGTGTTGTGGTTGTGCCTACCAGCTTACCGATATAAGAAGGTACTGGAGTCTTGATTAACTTTTTACTGCTTAAGAAATGAGTTTTTTAGGAGAGACTTGGATCAGAGATGAAAGCAGTGCCTATTGGCCATGTATTTCAGGTAGAATAAACAACACTAAATGAGACGTGAAGTGGCGTTGTCAAGCACTTGCATTTTGCTTCCAGGATTGGTGGAGATGGCTGCACCCCGTTCTGGTCTATTGCCTTTTTTTTCTCTCTTGTTGGTTTTTCTTCCTCCTTTACTTTCCCCCTCTTACCCATCTGTTGCCTGTTTATTCTTCCCTCACCCTTCACTCTTCCTTGTCTCTTCTGTCCTCTCTCTGTTGTTTACTGACACTCCTCTTGTGCCTGTGTTGTTAATCTTGTTGGGCTGGCTGCACAGCAGACTTCAAAGTGAAATTTGCTAGTCTGGAAAGCTTCACTTTGCCATGAAATGGCTTACTTGGAAAGTGAAATTTACCAGACCAATTTGAAAAACAAACATGAACACATTAATAGGAGCACAAAAAGGTAGTTTATAAACCATACAGAAACCATAAATTAATTTCTTATTACAATCCTGTAATTGTATTAATATTCAAGATGTAGCCTTTGACATAAAGTTTCAGAACAGAGTACTTTTTTACAGTTAAGCTTATAAATTACTGGGAAAGGATTCCTTTTAAAAAGAAACTCTGGCATAAGCTTTAATGGTGTTGGTATGAAAACAACCACAATAATAAACAAAAATGAAGTTAATTTTATTTCACCCTCTACAGAAGAGGCACTGTTGCATAAATAAATATAAAATATGACCACTAGAAGTTAAACATACAAAATTCTCATGATGTGGAATTACCAGTTTAACCATAAAAAATATAAAGAGAATATTAAGGAATATTGTAGCAAATGGAATTTTTAGTAGTAAAATTTCTGCTTTTTTGGTATAAAGGTTTATAAACATCAGTGCTGCTTTTACAGAAGGATTCAGGAGATAGGATCTAGCAGAGTCTTGTGACCAGTTGCTGTTTAAACATGACCTCCAAGGTTTTCTAAAGTTTGTTCACTTTTTTGCCTGAGAGACTCAATGATCCATAGCCACCCATATCTGTTTTATTTATCTGTCTCAAAGTCCTTATTTTAATGATTTTTAAAATTCAGAAATAGTGGCTATAAACCCCTCATCATAAAAACCCAAGAGAGACTTAAGCTTTATTTTCTGACAGCACTGCTCTTTGTGTGCCAAGCACATGTAAGTAAGAGTCCCCTCTCTGTTGCATTCATCACTTAAACATTTCTACAGTGTCTTGGTGAAAGTTAATTGTTTAGGTTAAAACTGTTGTGACAGGGTCGGGCTAGATGGCTACAGGAGAGTAATAGGAGGCAGATATATTAGCCCCAGGCTAAGTAGGTCCCTTTTCCCTGGGTAAGGTAACAGGGAAGGTTCCAAAACAATCAGGAACCTTCTGGAGACAGTTAAGACAACCTGATTAGAACACCTGCAGCCAATCAAGAAGCTGCTAGAATCAATTAAGGCAGGCTAATCAGAGCACCTGGGTTTTAAAAAGGAGATCACTTCAGTTTGTGGTGTGCGTGTGAGGAGCTGGGAGCAAGAGGCACTAGGAGCTGAGAGTGAGAACGCGGACTGTTGGAGGAATGAGGTGTTCAAGCATTATCAGACACCAGGAGAAAGGTCCTATGGTGAGGATAAAAAAAGTGTTGGGAGGAGGCCATGGGGAAGTAGCCCAGGGAGTTGTAGCTGTCGTACAGCTATTCCAGGAGGCACTCTAGACAGCTGCATTCCACAGGGCCCTGGGCTGGAACCCGGAGTAGAGGGGCGGGCCCGGGTTCCCCCCAAATCCTCCCAACTCCTGGTCAGACACAGGAGTCGTCGACCTGGACTGTGAATTCAGAAAAACGGCCAAGCTGAGGACTGCTGTGAAGCTCCAAGGCGAGCAAATCCGCCAATAAGCTCAAGACCCACCAAGGTAGAGCAGGAACTTTGTCACACTGTTTAATTGCAGCCTTCTAGCATGTGGGAGGAGAAAAGACTCTTGCATTAGGAAGAGCTCAGATTAGTCCGTGGTTAACATGCCCATAGGGTTTGTGATGTCATTGTTTCATAAAACACAGAGTTACACAGGCTACAAAGGGCAAACTTCTAGAAGAAACAAAAGACTGAAGCAAGTTGTTTTTTTTTTTAAAAGTATATACATTAAACATATATACATTAACATAGCAGCTAGGAAAATTTAAAAAGCTTTGCTGTCCACCCTTAAGGCAGCTATCAATCTCATCCCCCACTATTACAGACAACCAAACCTCCACTGAGTTAGGGCAACCTTTATGTTGCAGCTGAAAAGTGAGAGCCTGGTTCTGAGAGGGAATAGAAACAAGCAGATCTATTGCATGTTCTTAGGTACAGAATGATCTCTAGAATCATATACCTTTTAAAAAAATTAAGCATTTTGTTTTTGCTCCTGTTCACTTCGAAGACTGGACCATAGATTTCCTTCTATTGTTCAGATTTGCTAGGCAAAATGAGGACTAATCTCGAGTTTCCAAGAGTGCTTTTCTCCTTACCCAGCTCCATTACCTCTACACACCATCTACTGTTCTTTATTCTGTTAATGTCAGCTTCCATTTCAGGCAGCTGCTTTTGGCTTCTGGTGGAGCATTCAGCCAGGCCAACAGGCAAAAATCCTACACTGTGGCTGTGACTTGCCACATATCACAGTGAGCTATTTCCTTTCCCACGCTACTTACAGGAGGAGTAGCAGAGGCTATTCCTCTCAGTCCCTTTTCAAAGCATAGTCTTCAGTTGAAATGGGTGGAACTGGATTTTCAAATAGTAGGGAACAGGTAGTAAGAAATATTTCTCTCAGGAAACTCATATAAGATCTTCCCTTCCCGAAGAACTTAGATTCCTTAGATATGCTCTAGGAATTATTTTGAGGAAATTTGGTGGCCTGTGTTATACAGAAGGTCAGACTAGATGATCACAGTGGACCTTTCCAGCCTTGGAATCTATGAATTTATGTAACTTGATCGTGATAGGCAGAGGTCTGATGTAATCAGAGTTCTTATGTCTTCTAGCCCATAGGTCTATGGCAAGCTCTACAGTCTCCCTCACCCTCTCCAACACCGAGAACAAGTGACCACTCTTTCCAAGGATTGGCTAGGGAGCCACTCAATCTGTGAAAAATACCCTCTTTTCATTAGAGATTAATATTTCTCCCTTGGACCGTGGGGACAGAACATTTCAATCTACCTTCCGAAAACACTATGAATTGATACTTAAATGTCTGATTCCCAGGGCTTCCTGTTACTGTGTTCTCTTCTCTAGATTCAAGAGCTCAGTGCCACATTTGTAGGAAGTTAAGCTAGATCTCATTCTGCTTGCCAATTAATTTGTATGTAATTCTTGAAAGACTCAGTTAAAGCCCTGGCAATGGCAGGCACCACTGAGTTCGTCACTAGTTCTGGTTAAGGACAAGCAATCTTGCACTCTGCCGTATAGGCCTTTCCTTTTGGGGAGATTGCCTATACAAGACCTTGGAAGACATGGCTGATCCTAAGGCATTGTTCCCTTCTTACAAGCAAAAAAAACCCTGAGACTTCACTGGCTAATTCATTTAGGACTTGCTTGTCCTTTTTGTGAGTCCCCAGTTAGATTTTTTTTTCCCAGATTTTGACCTTCTAGATTTCCTAAAGTCAACTTCCAACCTAAATAGAACTTGCAGCCCTGTTAACTGACTGACACAAGTCAGGCAGGCCTCAAAGACCACTTCTAAGTTAAGTTTCTCTCCTCCCTCTGGAGGTTCCTCTGCGGAATCTGTATTTCCTTGTGGCAGAAGGAGTGGAAGGAAATCACTTCAGACTGAGTCTGAAAACTAAAAAATGGCTAAGCATTAGATTTTTCTTCCTCCTCCTCCTCACTGAGTCTCTTCTTTTTTTCTTCTTCCCAGAAAAGAAATGCTATCACAGAAATCATACATTGTCTTGTAGACAAAGCCACCTACCCATTTCCTCAGCATGAAAAAGGAAATCTTCTGTCTGCTTAATACTAACCATGCAGTCAGAGGGAAATTACATTGTCTAAGATCTCAACTTGCCTAATCAATTCATCCAGTACAGAAAATTCAAGATGGAAACTATTCTGTCTAGCATAGTTATAACAGAGCAAGAGAATTTCTTGTATCAAATTGAAAAGAATCATACTAAATCTAGAATCCCATCAGAGTTATCTCATTTTGCCCTCAAACAGAGCCTTTTTCAGTAAAACCTCCCTCAACTTTGGTCTTGCCTCATGTAAGATATTCATAAAGATCCTTAGCACTGGCAACAGCAGCCATCAGGGACAGCAAAACCCAAGTGATTTCCCTGTTTGGATGACTTACTGAAGAGATCATCAATATCAGCCACTCTAGATTCAAATGTCCCAATATTTGGTGACTCATCACTTGTGATTAATAATACACAGAAAAACTGCTCTGACACCATCCCTTTCCCCCTCAGTGTCTCAGTGGAAGGGATGGTTTGCCCAACTGAGAATTCATGGAGGTAACTTCTAAGGTCATGGCTCTTCAGATCCACAGTCATTTGACAGCACCACACATCTTTCATTTTGTAGGACTGATATTGGCATTTGAACTGGCCCCATGGATGAGACCCTATTCCATACCATTTCTTCACATTTATTCTTCCCTGGGATCAATTGTTACATTTACTCTTAGCCCATTTTTTTATCCCAGGGAGTTTGGGAGTCACTAAAGTTTCTGAATCTGCAGCCAGTGGTGGACTCTAGCAATGCATCTGTTCACCACCCACACCAACAAGAAAGTTCCCAAATTTTTCATCAGGATTAAGAAACCAGGAGTTCACATCATGGATACTTTCTCCAGAGAATGTGTGCAGAGACCCTGGAATATACATTCTTCCCTTCCCCCTCATCCCTTTCTTATCTCAAGAAAGTGCATGGGTGGAGGGTAGACTGCCTAGCAAGTCTGAATAGCTGAAAGAATAACATGGAACCAGATTTTGTTGAATGCTTCTTAGCAGAAACTCAGTTTACTTCTAAGGAAAATCTCTCTGGCTCGTAATGTTTTAGTTTGTTACAACATTGGGTCCTCATGAAGATGTAAACGCTGCCTTTGTTCATCAGCTTCAAAAGAGTGCTTCCAAATGGCTTAATCTGTGTGTTATTTCAACATAACCTATGGCTATAATTACATTAATGAAATGGCTTCAGAAGGCTGGACACAACTGGAAATTTTTAATTGTCAGTGTTGATATGCCCAGTAAATATATAGGTGCCCAAGTGGTTTTTGCGTTTACTTTTTCAGTATGAAGTCAGTTTCATAATTGGCATATAGTCTGGACTGTTCATTTCAAGGTGGCTAATGCATTTCTCTAGTGGCCACTCTGCTGCTGCTTTTGTTTCCTTGTAGCAACACTGATGTTTCATAGAATGACTGAGGAAAGCACAGCCTGCTGTGTATTTTGGCTTATAACATTGAGATTCTTGAATGGAAGGTGGCTTATAATAATTAATAATAATTTATTTATAAAATACAAGTACTCTACAATATCTCTTACTACATCTTACAAAATTATAAAGTATTGGTGTTGCATACCATTCATTCTGTTTTCAGCTCCTTCTCAACCACTGTGAATGTCCTCTCAAATTTCCTCCTTCCCCTAATATTACCAGTGCCTCTCCAGTCACCATGCTTCAGCTCTGAGCCCCTTTTTACTCAGTTTTCAGTCAAGACCTCTTTATCTGCTGTGTTCCATGGAGTTGCCTTTGCAAAATGCAGGAGTTTTGTCTTTCAGAGTGGGAAGGTCACAGGCAGTGATTCAGGAGGTGTCATTGATCTCACCCTGGATGATGAAGATGATGGCTCTTCCCAAGGTAAGTCAGAAGAGATCCATTTAGCTGTGAGGAAAACTGGGCTAGCATTAGTATTTCATCCTACCAATTTGAGAAGGGTGATCCAAAGAAACAATTATATTTTCACAGGTTTCCAAAGGAACAATGGGAATTTCTAATTGATAAGTGAATTTAAAGTTTTTGCATTACCTTCCTACCTACTGTAAACCAGATACTTAAGCAAGTTACAATTATCCTTTTAACTAATTTTAGCCTTATAATTCCAGTGTATTGCATTGTTCCCTTAAATCTAGTCCCTGAAAAGTCTCAAGATAGTCTGTGGTATTAGTGCTGTACCAAAGAAGTTCCACAGAAATACTGAATGCATCCGATGAAGTGAGCTGTAGCTCACAAAAGCTTATGCTTAAATAAATGTTAGTCTCTAAGGTGCCACAAGTACTCCTTTTCTTTTTGAGAGATACTCATGATGCCTTCACCTGATCTGAGTATTAATTTTCTTCCCCATTTGTAGAAGGTCTTGCAACAATATAGTAGCCTTTACTTCAGTAAAATAGCAGTGTAATGTTACAAAAAAACCAAGAACTCCCCCTCCCTCCCCTACTCAACTGGTAGGATAGTACAGGAGACATAACTAAGAAGGTCATGCAACCTCAGCTCTTTGTCAGTGTCTACACTAGAAAACGTCATATCTATAATTCATCACCAATGTTAGGAGCAGTAAAACATGTAACATAGGCACTCAGGTCTTTTTACCACTGTCATCTAATCTTAATGTTGGTCTTCAGTTGACAAGTTAAATTTATTTTACAATGTTGGTATTCAAAGGTGCTACCCAGTGAAATTAATAAATTGTAAAAGGAACCAGAGGGAACAAATAGAGATTTATGTGATATTGTCCTAAAGTGGATCCACGTTACTGTGGCCTGTGCCAACAGATCTTTTCTGCCAGTAAAAGATGGACTTTGTTCACAGCTCCTTTCAGTCTGACAACTCAGCTTCACAATATAATCTCATCATTTTGTCAGGGCCCACTTAATTGGGGCTGCTAGAGGAATTTCAGTGATCCTCAAAGAAAAAACGTGGCGTCTTCAAGTCCAATTATAAACTATGCTCTGTTTGTGAATTACTTATACTTTCAAAAGCTTTAGTGTCTATTTTCAGAGTAGCAGCTGTGTTAGTCTGTATTCGCAAAAAGAAAAGGAGTACTTGTGGCACCTTAGAGACTAACCAATTTATTTGAGCATAAGCTTTCGTGAGCTACAGCTCACTTCATCGGATGCACTGTAGCTGTCCGGAGAATCCTCTAGCTCTGATTTTAGCCATTTATGATTTGTCTACAGAATTATTATTAGATTATTTTACATAGGTTCTTGGTGCTCTGGTGAGTTTTCTCCAATTGTGCAGGTTTGTGTTTTGTTCTGTGGTGGTGTTATTCTGTCTCCCCTTCCTTTCTACCAAATCCCCTGAGAGAACATTTTATACAATTCCTGACTGAACACTTACACTCTTAGGGAAGGCAAAGGTTCCTTCTGATAGCTCACGCTTTTCCAACAGGAACCTCCCTCTGAAAAACAAAGGTTAAAATGTTGTATAGCATTCACTCTCAGTGCACAGGCCTGCTAGTCAGTCACTCCAGCTTCTGTGTTGGAACTAAAATTTAGCATGGTGAGGTGGATTTCAAACATATTTCTCTACTAGTCTTCCCCTTTGTCCTTCATCTTCCTCACGGAGCCTTTACGTGCTCCAAGAACTGCAATTAAAATACAGCATGTTCCCATACAAAATATCCTGTATGTAGACTGTAAGTCATTCACGTATTTTAAATGGAAATTGAATTCCCAGTCATTTTTGTTCTCTGTTGGGACATCATCTGCAAATAAAGAATGCAGTGAAACTGGCAGCAGTAAGGGATTAAGGGGAACTCCAATAATTTAAAAAAGTGACTGTTTTCAGAAAAATGGCCTTGTGAGACTAGCCTCTCTGCATTTTCATATTTCTTCTCTGTTAATCTCTTCCATGTGTAATTGCATCAGTTCATATGTGGAAAACAAGCTACACCAGCATTTAATTTAGCTAAGACTGGTATCTGAAAATCAACTGCTGTTTTTTCAACTTCATATATAATTTCCAACAATGAACATTCTGGAATTTGATTGAGCTCTTGATTTTTGTCAGTGATACATGAGGCTGTTTAGGATACAGCATGCTCTGCTTCAGTTATGTTATGTCATGCCAAGGCTAAACGTTTTTCTACTTCAGTGAATTTGACACACATGCTGGAATCAGAAAAGTACTGTAACAGTTGTTTTTGAATTTGAGCCTTTTCTTTAAAAATGGTTGTAAACTATTTAACTCAATGCACTGCAGCCACAAAATCCACCAGTTTTTAATATTTTAAATTGAATTTTAATATTTTAATTTTAATATTTTAACTCCAGTGCACAGTAACTATTTTTGTCCATAAACACGGTAATTTAATTCTACTGCACCCAGCTCTGCCTGAATATTGAAAGGGATTTTTTTGTAGATTGATATTGCAGCTACAACTTTTACAAATCAGTGTAAATTTGTCCAGATGAATCTATCCAGTAACCCCAGGAAGTCTTTTTTCGAATTATAATGAAGTGAGACTTAAAAAATCTGTAAGAGTTTTTTGGGTTTTTTTTAAATAAATAAATTTTTAAAATCCTACGATTCCGGTGGCGCACTAGGTCTCCAGGAATTGTTCTTGCTAGGTAAGACTATCTTAAAATGATTTTGATTCTTAGTAAAGGGATCTGAAGCCTTTCATCTCTAGGTTACTAATTTGAATGCATTCACGTCATTCAAATTCATTACCTCTGAATGGCTGTTCACTGCCCTGAAAATAAAAGCTGTTGGTAGGTTTGTATCATTTTCATAGTGAACAGGTATACGCATTACAATTGGTACTCTCTGGAGAGAGGCAAATGGCTTTTTGAATTAGGAGAAAGTTTATTTGCCGGCACAAAATAATAAAGGTAGGAATTATTCACAAGTTCTCTCCTAGTTAATAAAGACAGGATGAAACCTCTCCTATTTTGAAAATTCTTCTGTATTCATGCTATGTAACTTTTTATGTCTTTATCAAGTGGCTTCAATTAAATACAGCAGCTAGTCTGATTGTAGGAAAACAACAATGCCTCGGAAGACTTAAAACCGTTTGTTAATGGTGTTATAGTGTCAAGACCAGAATGTGATTTTTTTTTAAAAGGGTGTGATGCTGATAGACCAGGTGCCAGCTCATGCCAAAGCCCATAGGCCTAACTCAACACTGACAAATGCATAGCTGGAAACCAGTCTCTCACCTGTGTATTAGTATTGTTAAAATAAGTATTAGATTTAGAGAGATGTGTTTAGTATTTGAACTTTATGAAATTCTTGTCAGTTTCTGCATGCATTAATTTCAC
The DNA here is from genome assembly GCF_965152235.1 of Eretmochelys imbricata. Taxonomy (NCBI): domain Eukaryota; kingdom Metazoa; phylum Chordata; order Testudines; family Cheloniidae; genus Eretmochelys; species Eretmochelys imbricata. The sequence goes on along the minus strand of NC_135572.1, from coordinate 270,613,251 downwards.
ATATTATGTCTGTATCCCATATTATAAGGTAATATTTAAGTGTTTTCTTTGTAACTGTAAAAGTGTTTGTTATGAAAGTGGACATCCCAAAAGTCAGGAGAGAAGCATTACCAAGTGAAATACTAGTTTACCACAAGAGGTGTCCTCTCTTGCCCAACAAAAGAAGACCTGTAGACACCAGAGAACCCATTGTGGAACATCAGTGGACAAAAGACTTGATTGATTTTCCCACACTCATGAGAAAGGAGATGTGCACAAATTCTTGTCCCATCGCAGCTTGAACTCTGGGGGAAGGGAATAAAAATCCCTGTCAAGAAATTGTCATCACTATGGTGCTTGGAATTTAGAGAGGACAATATTTCTAAGTATAAGCAAGGGATCTCCAAGCTTCTTAGTTTAGCTAGAGTTAGCCTTAAATGAAAGAGCTTGCACATTGCAGCAGTTTCTATTACTTTTTGGACCCTAAGACTGTAACTCATTTGCGTTTGTGTGTTTACCTGCTTTAACCTTAAAAAGAAAAGGAGTACCTGTGGCACCTTAGAGACTAAATAACTGTTCCTTTTCTTAATTAATCTTTTGTTAGTTTGTTACAGGATTGGCTACAAGTGTTGTCTTTGGTGTGTGATCTGAGGTGCAATTGACCTGGGATAAGTGACTGGTCATTTGGGAGCCTGAATATGGTTGTGATTTTTGGTGTAAAGGACCATCTATCAGAAAGGCAGACCCTCCTGGGCGGCAAGATAGACAGGAGTCCCAAGGGGACGGTCTATGACTCCACTTTAAGGCTGTTATATAGTGCTTGAGGAGCTCACACTTGATACTTGGTTGGTGAAATTTAATTATAGAACACACAACTAATTTGGGGTTTGTTCCCTGGTTTGTAACAGTCTGCCCTGAGGTTGGCACCCACCTTCATGAGCCACTCCAGACAGCTTGACACTGGTGTAATCTTGCCAGGATACATAATCCACAAGTCAATTGGATTTGTAAATCATAACCTAGCACTGTTAAAGGTTTAAATTTGATATTGAGAGTTTTAAAGGTTGAAGATTAGTCACAGTGAGTGAACTACAGACAGACAATCTTGTGACAAAAGACCTTGAACATCTACACAGTTGGACAAAGGGTTTTTTGGGTTTTCCTACTGTCAGATTAGCTGTCAAGTATGATTGAAGCCATTTGATAAAGACCTAAAAGTTGCACTGAGTGAACAGTGGAAACATTTTCACCAGAAGGGAGGTTTTGTGCTGTCTTCATCAGGCCTGAAGTGTGGAACAAACTCTTCTTAGTGCCTTTTAATAGAGTTAGTGAAGCCCACTGTGGTTTTCAAAAGTATATTCTGCTTTCATATCACCACTGCATACTGGCACTTTATCAAGAGCCTAGTACTGATTTTTGTTTTCTGCTACTTAATATCTTCAAACGGATTCTCTGTGTGCTGTTTGAACTGAATTATTGGCTGCTAGGAGTCCACTTGTGTCATCCCAGGTCTTTTGAGTGAGCCCCATCGAGACTTTCCTCAGTGTGCTTGTTCGTGTGGCTTTTTATCTCTACTGATTCTGCTTTTTTGTTTTCCTGGTGTTTTTTCCCTTTACAGCATCTGAAGCATCTAGGTAGAGATGTCTTGCCACTTCCTTGTTAACCTGCTTGTGGACAAAGGAATGCAGTAGAAATGTGATTAATCTTGCTTTTCATAAAGCACTTAAGAGTATTTCTCAGCCTAAGTTGAAAATAATTTCAAGTTCTCACAAGCCATTGCTAAGGCTGCATATGCAGATCCACCTGTCAATGCAGTAGAGCAAAGTAAGCAGCTTCTCAGTGCAAGAAAAATCATTCTGATAAGCAAACTGGATGGAATTCAGAGAAGAGCAACAGCAATTAATTGTGGGCTGGAGGAGTTGACTTACAAACAGAAAACAAAACTAAGGCCTGGTCTACACTTAAAAATTAGATTGACCTACCTACGTCATTCACGACTGTGAAAAATGTTGTGCCCCGAGTACTGTAGGTCAGTGCCACTGACCTACAGCCATAGCTGTGCGACTGTACTGTAGATATACCCTAAGTGCTGAGTAAGTTGGGGAGAGAACATACGTGTCTGCAAATATTAGTTGCAAACATCAAAGAAGAACAAGAATTACTTAAGGAGGTGCGCAGCATTATTCCTATGGATAAAGGGATGAATTTAAGGAAAACAGTGCCTATACTAAACATAAAAAATAAGGCCTAATAATCATTGTTAGTTCATGGAATAGTCTTTAAAGGAAGTAGTTGAAGGCTTGTTGTTTGAGCCATTTAAAACTAGAAGAGATACGGCTTTAGCGCAGTGTTTCATGAACTTTGGTCCCTGAATCACAGTGGTCTGCTCAGTCTTTCCTGAGACTGGCAGAATGAAATGTAAAAAAACAGAGAGATTGGGCTGATGGAAGATGGGTCCTTTAGAGCATCTTTTATATGTTGGTTTGTAGAATGAAAAGGTGGAAGAACCACAACACTAGCAAGCATGCTATGGGACAACATTGGTTTGGGAGTGGCAGGGGAAGGGACTGGATGACCCAACAGGCCTTTTCAATCCCTATTTTCTATTGTCTACAATTTCGTTCTGTTTTTGAAGCAGATGCCAAGAAGCAGAATCAGTCGAGCGTGTCTGGAATGGGTCTATCCTCCCAGCCCTTGGCTCGCCCACTGCAGCCTTTACAGGCGACTCCTCTGCAGCAGACAGGTGTGCCAACAAGTGGGCCTTCCCAGACCACCATACACGTACTACCTACAGGTAACTTCATTTTATATAGTTCTGTGAATGTGGTGAGTGGCTTCTGAAACCCTGTGCTGTTTGGTCTCTTTGTGTTAACTTTTTGAGATGAATATACTGACCCTGTTTTTCAGCAGGTTTTTTATCTTTTTAGTGCCAGCCATAGAATCATAGAATATCAGGGTTGGAAGGGACCTCAGCAGGTCATCTAGTCCAACCCCCTGCTCAAAGCAGGGCCGATCCCCAATTAAATCATCCCAGCCAGGGCTTTGTCAAGCCTGACCTTAAAAACTTCTAAGGAAAGAGATTCCACCACCTCCCTAGGTAACGCATTCCAGTGTTTCACCACCCTCATAGTGAAAAAGTTTTTCCTAATATCCAATCTAAACCTCCCCCACTGCAACTTGAGACCATTACTCCTCGTTCTGTCATCTGCTACCATTGAGAACAGTCTAGAGCCATCCTCTTTGGAACCCCCTTTCAGGTAGTTGAAAGCAGCTATCAAATCCCCCCTCATTCTTCTCTTCCGTAGACTAAACATCCCTAGTTCCCTCAGCCTCTCCTCATAATTCATGCGTTCCAATCCCCTAATCATTTTTGTTGCCCTCCGCTGGACTCTTTCCAATTTTTCCACATTCTCCTTGTAGTGTGGGGCCCAAAACTGGACACCGTACTCCAGATGAGGCTTCACCAGCCTCTAATAGAGGGGAACGATCACGTCCCTCGATCTGCTGGCAATGCCCCTACTTATACATCCCAAAATGCCATTGGCCTTCTTGGCAACAAGGGCACACTGTTGACTCCTATCCAGCTTCTCGTCCACTGTAACCCCTAGGTCCTTTTCTGCAGAACTGCTGCCGAGCCATTCGGTCCCTAGTCTGTAGCGGTGCATTGGATTCTTCCGTCCTAAGTGCAGGACTCTGCACTTGTCCTTGTTGAACCTCATCAGATTTCTTTTGGCCCAATCCTCCAATTTGTCTAGGTCCCTCTGTATCCTATCCCTACCCTCCAGCGTATTTACCTCTCCTCCCAGTTTAGTGTCATCTGCAAACTTGCTGAGGGTGCAATCCACACCATCCTCCAGATCATTTATGAAGATATTGAATAAAACCGTCCCCAGGACCGACCCTTGGGGCACTCCACTTGATACCGGCTGCCAACTAGGCATGGAGCCATTGATCACTACCCGTTGAGCCCGACAATCTAGCCAGCTTTCTATCCACCTTATAGTCCATTCATCCAGCCCATACTTCTTTAAATTGCTGGCAAGAATACTGTGGCAGACAGTGTCAAAAACTTTACTAAAGTCAAGGAACAACATGTCCACTGCTTTCCCTTCATCCACAGAACCAGTTATCTTGTCATAGAAGGCAATTAGATTAGTCAGGCATGACTTGCCCTTGGTGAATCCATGCTGTCTGTTCCTGATCACTTTCCTCTCCTCTAAGCGCTTCAGAATTGATTGCTTGAGGACCTGCTCCATGATTTTTCCAGGGACTGAGGTGAGGCTGACTGGCCTGTAGTTCCCAGGATCCTCCTTCTTCCCTTCCTAACCTCTTTGGGTTCTTCCAAAGCTGTAGAAATTGAAATGTTTTAAGCAGAGAAAGGTGGATGAGTCCTTGTGGAAGGGGCTAGATGGCAGAATAAGCTATTGTCCTATAAGCTGCGTCCTTCTGGGAATCATAGACTAGACAGAGAAGTCCTACTGGATGATCTAGTCTGTCCCTCAGCTGGGACAAGATTGGTCCTCACAATCCAATAAAGAAACATGGTCTACTAGATAGGACACTTGTAGAAATTATTAGCAATGTTGTTGGCTATCCAAGGAGAGCTGGAGGGGCCACTGAGGTGCCAGCTGCCCAAGGGAGGGGGGTTGTTCAGGCACTGGGAATCTGCACCAGCTGTGGGGTTTGAATTCCTGAAGGGATTGCAATAGCACAGCCACTCACCCCTAGTACCTCGCTAGTTCTTGGGCAGCTCTGGTAGCTAAGCTGCTGTGGAGGTCCCTCCATCCCAGGTTGAACTTTCTTCTGTTAGCAGCATGACTTCAAAAATTAAAAAGGTATAAGGGAAACATAGGTCTCTCTTCCCCCCACCCTGATAGGTGAGTGACTGAAGACCAATTAGACCTGATGTTATCCAATCATGAGAGCTCTCTAATGAGATCTGCACTGTTGCTCACTCTTCACTAATAATGCCGAAGCACACTTACCACCCAGGCTTTTCTATATTATTCCTTACAGTTAGGATACTATTTAGTTTTGGCAGAGGAGACTTAGTAATAGTAAAATGTGTGGGTTTTTTGGGCATTTGAACCATGTTAAGTAAGAATTTATTATTTAACCATGAACTGTATCTCTTGGATATTATATATTTGTCTTCTCTGATTATCTAAAATTTTTATATATTTTATATAATATAGAAATGTCAAAATATAACACACACACTTCAGTTTTGCTCAGACCACATTCCTCAATATCCTCCTTAACCCCTTAAAAGTAGATGCACTTAATGTAACGTTTCATAAAGACTGCTTTTATTTTCCATGGCTCACATGGATCAGTTGTCGAAGATGCCTGCATTCTGGAATGGGGATTTCAGTTTTAATCCTTTTGACTTCAATTTATGATCCTTTTTATTTTTCCAGCTCAGACAACAGTGAATGTAACACATCGTCCAGTGACTCAGGGTGCTGCTAGGCTCCCCATACCTAGAGCTCCTGCTAACCACCAAGTGGTCTATACTACCCTTCCTGCACCACCAGCTCAGAATCCAGTGAGAGGTGCCATCATGCAGAGCCCTGGTTTAAGGCAGGTCAGCCCACAGAGTGCAGGTAAGAGGTCCTTTTTCATGTATATCCTTAGTACTGTGGAGATTGATAATATCAGGATACTCATTTGATGCCCAGATGCCTCTCACGATATTATGCAGAGTTGTGGGGTGAATTCTCAGCTTATGAAGAAGACATGAGAAAATCACAAGTCAATAAGATCATGGGTCTTTGAAAACATTCCTCACTCAGGCATGTGATGAGGAAAGGCTGGATAGACATCTCCTCAGACAATGACACTAGTAGTCATGCACTTCTGGGTGATTTGTCCAAACTATGAATAAGTTTATAAGGTAACTGAACATCTGACATGCCCCAGTCTTGTAAAAGTGCGGTACCAGGGAAGTGGGGAGAGTGTATTTTATTCTTATGCAGTAAAATTCTTAAACCCATATACAGTGGAGTTGCATCGTATGCGCATTTAACTTACGCGAATTCAACTATATGCACTCGGCAGAAAAAAAAAGAAAAATAACAATTTAAATAGTGCGGCGATTCCGCCCACCATTCCACTCAAAGAGCGTATGCCCCAGAGTGAGCGTGCGATGGGAGATGTGGCTCTGCTGTTCCCTCAGTCTGTCTCGGTTCCCACGTGCCTCTCATAGTGTGAGTATCTCGCCGCATTGAGTGTGATTCTCGCGTTTAAAGATATGTATTTTTTGTACAACATGGCCCCTAAACGCTGTTTCTTCAGTTGAGAACCAGATGAAGTAATTGGCTTGCGATCTGTTCCAACGCTGGAGGAAAAACTGGCTGTGTTGGCCCTATTGACCGACAGTATGTCGATCTCCATCGTGGCGCGTAAATATGGCGCAACGAATCTAGCATCCGTGCCATCAAGATTCGAGAGAGAGAAATTCGTCAAGCCGGGGCATCAAGTGCTCCAATAAATGCTAAGGTGACGAGCCAGGTGCGTGATAAGACTTTAGTGAAGACTGAAAAGGCATTAAACTTATAGCTGGAAGACATGAACTGTAAACGTGTGCCTATTGATGGCAACATATTGCGAGAAAAGGCTATTGGCCTCTACGCACTGTTCAAACCTCCCACCGAAGAGGGACAGCCTTCTGATGAAAAGAAATTCAAAGTCAGCCCAGGTTGGCTTAACGGTTTTAGGAACCGCTTCAACCTCAAAAACGTGCAGACTACTGGTGAAGCTGTATCTGCCAATGAAGAGGCAGCAAAAGCCTACCCCGAAAAAAGAAAATCATAGAAGAAAAGGACCATCTTCTGGAACAAGTTTTTAATGCTGACGAGACTGGGCCCTTCTGGAAAAAAATGCCCAACTACACTTACACTTCGAAATCAGAAAGACAAGCTCCTGGCTTCAAAGCAGCTAAAGACCATGTGACTGTGTTGTTTTGTGGCAATGCGGCTGGGCATTTAATAAAGCCAGGCTTGCTCTACAGGGCTGCAAATTCCCGTGCCCTAAAAGGCAAGAACAAAAATCTCCTGCCTGTGTTCTAGCAATCAAATAAAAAGGCTTGGGTGACAGCAGCGGCAGCGTTTCTGGATTGGTTCCACAAGTGTTTCATTCCGGAGGTCAAGAGGTACCTCGAAGAGAAACACTTTGACTTTAAAGTGTTGCTGATCGTAGACAAGGCTCCTGGCCACCTTGAGACACACACCCTGGTTTGCGCCTAACGACGTTGAAGTAGTCTTTCTCCCCCCCAATACCTCCTCCAACCTCTCGACCAAGGCGTGATTCGCTGCTTCAAGGCCACGTACACGAGGCTTATGTTCTCATGGATACATAGCGCTATGGATGCTGATCCCAGTCTTAATGTGATGGAATGCTGGAAGTCCTTCAACATTGCCGGTTGCATCACTTATATTAAACAGGGAATGGATGCAATCAAACCTGAAACAGTCAATGCATGTTGGTGAAACCTATGGAAAGAATGTGTGAATGATTTTAAGGGTTTCCCGACCACTGACAAAGAAATGAAACGCATTGTTCAGGTGGCCAGGCAAGTAGGTGGTGATGGCTTCGTCAACATCCTTGAGGAAGAAATTGAAGAATTAATTGAGGGCCATAGAGAAACATTGACAAATGAAGAGTTAGAGGAACTGATAAGATCGTCTACAGAAGATGATGACGAACAGGAAGAGCCAGCAAGTTGGAATCTTCATAAATTTGTTTAAAGTGTTCCAAGCAGCGAAACACTTGAATGATTTAATTTCTGAATACGATCCCTCTATGGAACGAAGCCTCAAAAGCACACATAGTATTATGGACGATTTGAGACCATATCAAGTCATGTATGAGCAGCTCAAGAGACAACAGCGACAGTTGCCGATCATCATGTTTTTTCAAGAAAAAACAACCAGCAGCAGATGAGCCTATGCAATCAACTTCTCGAGCTGAACCAGAGCCAACCACTTGGTCTACGACATGCTCTCTGTCACCCAAGCTCTCCATCATCTCCGTCTCCTGGATCGACGACAAGCCCTGACGACCACCCAGCAGTGTTGTCAGGGGAAGAGGAAGACTAATCATCGGAGTGTGTTCAGTGCCCATCTTCATTGTCTCATCGTTCATCAGACGGGCGCTGTACTAATCATCGTCATCATTCATCGTCGTCGCATCACCTTTGTCATAGTTGTCGTATCACCATTATCGTCATCGTAGATTAGCAAGAATATCCAGGATGAATGGTGAGTGGTTAGGTTTACTGTTTTCCTTTTTTATTCTTTCATTCTTCCGTTTCTCTCTCTTTTATGTAATTAAAAATACTGTAAAATTATATTTTGCATATGTACTTTTTATTATATATTGTACATTACTGTATACATTATACATTTATACATATTACTGTACAGGGTTGCACAATATACACAAAACCATGTGCAGTATACTGTACTTTATGGGTGATTTAAGGGATTTTCAAGGGTAATTTTGACTATATGCGATTTTCATCTTACGCACTGACTTTAGAACCTAACCCCCGAGTAAGGTGCGCCTCCACTGTAGTAAATCAGACATGGCTTACCATCAGAATGCTCAGTTTCAGTATAATTCCATAACAATGTGTAGTGTCCCATGCTATGTTTTTGGACCCTGTTCCAGTGAGATTTATCTTTGGTTTTATTTACCCCTGTATATCTCCAGGGAGCTGAGATTTCCCAGCAGTCTCAGCATGAGCTATGATGCATGCTGGTTGTAGATGTCAGCAAGCGCAACTCAGTACTGTGAGAATTTGATTCATATTTCCCCCAGCAGAAAATTATTTTCTTGTCATGAATGGCGCATGTCAAGCATAAAGTGCCTAAACTCATGCAACAATTAAGTGCAGATTTTTAATTGCTATTTTTAGTTCCTCTTTTATCATCTCCCTCCCTTCCTCTGTTATGGATGGTTTCTACACTGACAAGGATAAATGACCATATTCACTAGTTGTCCTGAGAATGAGAATAGACTCATACCTCTGCAAGGCGACTGGTTCCATAGCCCCTGCTATATACTGCCTCAGAATGCTGTGTACTTGAATAGTATGTGACTGCACACCATGCCTTTGTGCTAAGTTAATTGATCCACTGCCCTAGTTTTAAAATTAGGCTTTTTGGCAGATAGAATACCAGAAAAGACTATATCTCTCTTGCAAAAAAGCCTAAACAATGTGTCTGTAATAAATGACTTGTGGCTGTATTGCCTCAGGCAGTCAGCATATCAGATTGCACTGGCTAAGCAGCTAAGCAGGTCTGGTGAGTGCTTGGGAGCTCTCCACAGAAAGTCAGCATCTTCAGGAAATAGTGTTCTTCAAATGTTTCTCTATAGATATTCCACAGTTGGTGCACATGTACCCAGTACTCTCAAGTTTGAATTCTTTTGGCCATTAGTGTCCATTGGGGGCCATGTTTGCACCTGAGTGTCTTCATGCTTCAAGCCAAGGCATGAAGACCCCAGCCACCCTCACTTCCTTCTCACTGCCCATGGCTCTGAGTCAGAACTTGCAGCATCCAAGACACTCTGCTCACTGTGCAGTCTACCCATTCTTTTGTAAATAATTGTAAATAGATAGGTACTTACTCAATGTTAGTTTAGAGTTTTTTGTATAATGTTTCTCTTAATATGTGACATAAAGAAAACCTATTTGTTTTTGACTGGGGGTCTGTCTACATAGCAACTAGACATCTGCAGCAAGCCCTTGCCCACCAATTTGGGCTCACAGGGCTTGGGCTGCGGAGGTGTTTCATTGCTGTGTAGACTTCCGGGCTCTGGCACACTCCCACTTCACAAGGTTCTAGAGCCCAGACTCCAGCCCGAGCCCAAACATCTACACAGCAGTGAAACAGCCCTGCAGCCCAAGTCCCACAAGCCCAAGTCGGGGACCAGCAGCAGTTGTCTAGTTGTTGTGTAGACATACCCGGAGAATCTGTCCCCATACCTAAACCAGTCATTATGACTGAACACAAATCTCCAAGATTTCCTTTTATATGCCCACTAATGATGGGCACACCAGATGCTTATTGTGTCTGGGGGAGGGGCATGTAACGGACAGATGTGCCACTTGTAAATCTTTTTCTAAGAGAACCCCAAGAACTTGAGAATTCATCTGAAGATGCTCCTGTTGGAGAGGCTGATATATCCCTCTTCAAATTCCTGAGTACTTAGTTTCAAAAAGTGCTCCTCCCAGCTCTTTTGCTCACAAATGTGAGATAACCACTTCAAAAGCTTCATCCCTTGTTAACTGGGGAACCAAAGGGAATGGGGAAAAAGAGCACCAATCCCACAAAGGGAAGAGATGTAGGTCTCTTTCATCAGATCCTTCCTCAAGAGGCCACAAATCACCTCAAAAATGATAGCTCAAGGCACCAGAATGGCCACTCTGGCACTCATTCTGGCACTGGTCCCTGTGCCTCTTGACCCCCTTTCTTGGTATCACAGAAGTCACCTGGAACCAACCTCTCAACCCCAAGGTTCCTGGTATTGATATCTCTGATACTGACTGTCCTGCTGCTGATGCCATCCACTCACCTGACTACAATAGTACCAACTAACTATATCACAATTCTACACGTTGTCAAAGGACCTCATGGTCTGTTTGGTACTGGACTTCTCTTGGTGAGTGGTAGTGAAGGAACTTCTTCCAGCACCAACTGCTGTTCTTACACAGGTACTGAACAGAGCACAGTGTGAGGGTATTCCCAGCACTCCAGCTGGAACAGCTTCTCATATCCTGGAGGACTCTTATTGTCATCCCCAGGTTCTGCTGATAGTAGGGAGGAGACACCAGTTTGTTCTCTGGATATTCTGGCTAGTACACGCCACAAATGGGTCAATGGCTGATTTTTATTACTCCAGACATAAGACCTCAAAGAGGGATGTTACCTCTGGAATCCACTCCCATGACCATCCGCTCAATATGCCTATCCTTGGTCTTAATGGACACTATGGGGACTTCATCAGGTTAGAATACTAGTGTCAGCATCCCAGTACAGGGCTAGATCCCCTCACCCACAACCTTACAAGGGGTTATTAAAGGCAACTCAATGCACACTCCTGCCAACCAAGCAGACTGGTCATGGCTCTGATGAGGAGTTACAGATGCAGGACCACCCCATCCTGGCACCCATCACATTGTCATCTGCCAATGAGGCTGTTGTACCCATACCACAACCCCAGATGATCACAAGATGTTCCAGGACTTGTAGGATGGCTCAGACTGAAGTATCCAGTGGAACTGCTCGTGGAAAAATCACACAAGCTCCTGGAAATCCTTCACACCTCTGAACCTGGATGACTTGCAGTGCCCATCAATGAGGGGCTTTTAGCACCACCTAAGTTGCTTTGGTAGGTGCCCACTTCTTTGGTACCAACATCAAAAAAAGCAGATCATTCCTACCAAATGCTTTCCCAAGGCTTTTAGCAATTTTACACTCACACCTGGGTCATTGGTTGTTGCACCACCTAACAAAAGGTGTAGCCAAAGACAGCAGAAAGCAACATCTGGAAGCAAGAAGTCCCAGGAACTAGATTTATTTGAACAGAAAAATTATTAAACATCTGGTGTTCAAATGCAAATCACCAGTTACTAGAGCTTCTTGGTGAAGTACAGTTATTTAAATTGGGACTCCATCATTAAATTCAGCAATAGGCTTCCTCAAGATAGCAGAAATAAGTTTGTGCCTCTGATTGCTGAAGGTCAGCTTGTGGCACTTATATCGCTCTGAGTCGCCCTTGATACTGCTGACATAGCATGTAGATCCATGGCTACCTCAGTTGCCATGAGGAGACTCTCTTGGCTCCAATCGTCAGGAATCCCCGAGGTACGAGTTACAATTGAGAATCTTCTGTTTGAGGGATGTGGACTTTTTAATGTAAAGACTCATGAAATTTTACACTGAAGGACATGAGTGATGCTGAGGTCCCTAGAAGTCTATAGAGGGCTACTCACTGGTATGGTTATGAAGTCTAGGAGTCTTGGGTTTACTCTTCAGGATTCCCTGGAGAGGTGTTGAACTCCATAGAGGATTTACAGATCGACAAGTCAAACTTTTTCAGTGAGAAAACTGATGAGCCTCTACACTCGTTGAAAAACTGTAGATGTACCCTTCACTCCAGGGGAATTTACGCCCTGGCCCCAAAAAGGGAACACCACAGGCAAGTATATAGGTCAAGCCTGGTCCCTCCACAAATATTCCATCACCAGTGCCCAGCTGAACCTCTGCACAAGAGTTCAGAGACCTTGATTTTCATCCCCCTCTACTGCCACGACCTTCACCCATTCTCACCCATATGCTAAGGGCTACTTTTGATGCCTCAGTCAAAAAGTGCTTACCTTTACTGATGCCAGCCACTTCTGTCTCTCCACCCCTAATCTTTGGGGGCCTTCTCATACTTTTTGCCTACAATTGGGACTATATCACAACAGGCAAGTAGGTTCTAGAAACCATCCACCATGCTTACTCTGTCAAATTTCTCTCCCTTACCCCCACAAACCTCCTTCCCAGCCCCTCTCCATGGACTGCTCTCACGAGGAGATTCTCTGGCAAGAGGCAGTGTCTCTTCTCTAATGAAGGGCAATAGAGCAAGTACCATCTTAATATCAAGAGAGAGGGTTCTATTCCCATATGTCTTAGTTCCAAAAAGTGACTGGTGGAGACCCAATGAGGACCTTCAACAACTGAACATCTTTATTTGAAAGCCAAAATTCAGGATGGTTACACTAGCATCAATAATCCCCTCCCAAAAGGAGGGAATGTGATACACGGCTCTCAGTATGAAGGAGGATGCCCTGTTTTCATGTAGATACTCATCCTCCCAACAAAAAAATTTCTTCATTTCCTGGTAGGTCGGGAACACTACCAGTTCAGAGTCCTTCACTTTGGACTAGTAACAGGTCCCAGAGTATTCATGAAGGTTTTCTGTGTGGTGGCAGTCCAGACAAGATGTCCTGGCTACTCAGGCTTCCGATAGTTGGATGACTGGCTCCTAACAAGTAGTTCCAACCACCGGGTTAAGTCAGCAACTTTGTTCCTGCTTCATCTTCTAGCAGCCGTGTCTGCATGAACAAAGAAAAGTCCATTTTGGACCCCCCCCCCCCCAATATGGACGATAAACTTTATTGGAGTGATAGTGGTCTCCACTTCAGCAAGAGCTTTTCTCCTCACAGAAAGATTTCAATCGAGCAATCTGATAATACAGGTTACTTGCAAACCAAAAACTACAGGCCAGGCTGCACATCAGTCTGCTCAAAATGAGAGCTGTCTGCCTGGCCTGTGAAGCCTTTCTCCCACTCATACATTCATACCATATCCAAATAGTGTCAGCCAACATCATCAAAGTATTTTATGTAAAACAAGCAGAGTGGAGCAAGATCCCTTCCCCTCTGCCTGGAATTGGTGCATCAGAAATCACATCACTATTCTAGCCACATACTATTAGGTGTTCAGAGTTCTCTAGCAGACAAACTCAGCAGGAACTTCTCTGCAGACCAGAATGGAAATACACAACTCTGTCCTGAGCAAGATATTTATTCAGTGGGGGACACCCCAATGGGATCTCTTCACACTGCAAATAGCAAACTTCTCCTGTACTACTCCAGGACAGCTAGAGGTCACGACTCCCAGAGCAACGCTCTCCTGTTATACAGACCAACTCAGATGTCTTTCCTCCCATCCCTCTGCTAGCACAGGCCCAGACCCTTTTGGTTACTGGAACTTCTGAGACTGTCAACCCATTCTCCTATCAGGATCTGTCCCTTCCCAGATTTTGTAACTCAGGAAGACTGCAAAATCAGATACTCCAGTCCAGACCTACTTCACCACCATGCCTGGTTTTTGGATGGGCATCAGAACTAGAACAATCATGCTTGGGAGCTGTCCAAGCCACTCTTACTCAGAGTAGGAAAGATTCACCCAGGAACTGTTATCTAGTTAAATGGAGATGCTTCTCTGCCTGAGCACAGCACAATCACTCTTTCTCAGAATCTGCAGATAGCCCAGTCATTTTAGATTATGTCCTGTCATTGAAGAACTCGGGTCTTTCTATTAGCTCACAGCAGGTTCATCTTGCAGCGATCGGTGCCTGCCTTCCTTCACTGAACAGGTGTTCAGTTTTCACTTGCCCAGCAACAGTTAGATTCCTTGTCAGGACCTTTCTGCCAATGATCAAGCCTACACCTCAATAGGACCTCAGTCTCATCCTTTCAATACTTACCAGACCACCATTTGAACCTTTGGCCACATGCACTATGTCCCACCTTTTCCCTGAAGATTGCATTTTTAGTTGCTATTATACCAGAAGGGTGAGCAAGGTGGGAGCACTCTTGGTTGATCCACCATATATACCATTTTTCACAAAGAGAACGTCTCCCTTCATCCTAAATTCCTCTGTAAAGTAATTTCTGAATTTCAAGTCAACTAACCTATCTGCTTACCTCTTTTCTTCCCCAAACTCCATGCTTCTGTTGATGAGAAAAGATTTAATTTTCCAGATGTCAGATGTGCCCTGGCATTCTGCCTGCAAAGGACCAAACTAATTAGAAAATCACTAAGACTGTTTGTCACTATAGCAGAAAGGTCACGAGGACAAACAAGAGAACCTCTAAGTATATTTCTGGTTGCATTATCATGCACTACTACTAAGTGTGTGTATGTGCCCCGCAAGGGGTTAGGGCACACTCCATAAGAGTACAAGATACTTCCACAGCATTTTTACAGGAGGTACCGATAGTGGACATTTGTAGAATGACTCCATAGAGTTAGAGTCACACATTCATAAAACATTGCACCCTAGTTCAGCCTCCACTGCAGATCCAGCTGTGGGGACTGAAGTTCTTTGAGCATCTTTGCTGACTGCATCCTTGCATTGCCCCCCTCCGGTCTGCATATTACTTATCAGTCATTCACATGTGGAATACACACAGAGACCAGCACTCAAGAAATGGAGGTTACTTACCTGGTAACTGGAAGTCTTTCAAGATGTGTGGTCCCGATCTGTATTCAACTGCCTTTCCCCTCTGCTTCAGATCTGATTGGATTTGTGGTAAAAGAAATCATTGGAGAGGCAGGCATTGGTCTGCATGCCCTTATGCCCTCGGTCTGGAGCATAAGGATTCCAACTGCACATGTGTGGGTCAGTGGGCACTGCTTATTAAAAATCTCCAGACTCTGGTCCAGAGCATGCATGCATACCTCCACGTGGAAAACAGGTAGAGACCATATGTCTCCAAGAACTTCCCATTACAGGTAAGTAACCTTCATTTCTGTACAAATGCGAAAACACTTTAAGTGTGAACCACAGCAAAGACAATCGTTTTATACCCCGTAGAGACAACCTGAACCACCCAAGAGGTGCCAGAAGTTTCAGAGGAGGAAATCATTTACTGTCTTCTTACCAGCTTCAACATCATCAAGGCAGAATGTTTGACTCTTTGTCAGAAATAGAGTACAACTTCTGTTGCATTTTTTTTATATCCCCTCCATACGAGAAGTTTATTTCATTTTTGTGGGGTCTGCAACACCATCACTAAGGTCCTGTAAATCAGAGGTGGGCTATTCTATCCAATTCCAGTCTCCCCAACGCGCGCACACCTTCCTCACCCCTTTTAAGGGACCCCTCTTCCAAGAGCATGCTACATCAGAGGTGCAATCACTTCTAAATCTGGAAGCAGTAGAAGAAGTACCTCAATAATATAGGGGAGGGAGAGAGGTTTTACTCCCATTACTTTGATTTCCAAAAAGGAAGGGGGCTGGTGCCCTATTTTGGTCCTGAGACAATTGAACACCTTCATGCACAAGCTCAGGTTCTTTGAGTATCATCCCTGTGGGCGCTTCGCTTCTGGTGTGCATGCACCCTATGTGCCTTTGGTTAGAGATTTTTCAGTAGCAATGTCCGTTAGGCTTGTGCATGCATTCTGCCCTATACCACCTCATGCCCCGTGCTAAGGCTATATAGGGCCAACCAGGTGAACTGCCTTCAGTTCCGTCTCAACCACCTTGGCTTGAAACAGAGCAACTAGCCAAGCCAGCTTAGCTGTTCATTAAGCTTGCTTTCTAGTATAGTTTAGCCCTTATCAGTGTCTAGTTTTATTTTTCATTTGGAGGGTTTTTATTTTATTCACTCATTTTTGCCCTTCCTACTCTCTGAGGAGGAGGTCCCTTTCCTCCATTACAAAGGTAAGCCAGGATTCAAGCATTGTTTCACTTGCCAGGACATTATCCCTGTCAGTGATGGACATTCCCATTGTATTCACTGTCTGGGGGACAAGCACATCCGTTAGTGTAATTTCTATGAAGCCCTCAAGAACGATGCTAGAAAAAATTGAGAGATCAGACTCAAACGACTCATGATGGTGTGCTCTTTCTCTTGCCCCTGATCCAGGTCAAGGGGCCCTCTGCCCTATCTACCCCGGCATCACATTCACCCAGACCTTCGAAGGAGAAATCATCAGAAGTTACTGGGGAGGCCTCTAAGAAAAAAAGTTCCAGCTCTCCTCACGGAGAGCCTGCCCCAAAAAGATCTTGGTCTCCGTTTAGACTAACTGTTTCTAAACCCTCCGACACGAAGTTGGATACTCTTGAGGCTTCAGGCTCCTTCAGTATCAATTGCAGCTCTGAGGCCCTGAGTTCTTCCAAGAGCCACAGTTGCAAACATGCTTCATTGCCTGAACAATCTTTGGTACCATTTTAGTCTGACCAGTGCAACAAGGAGAAGCTGTCTGCTACTAGCAGGGCAATACCGACTGACTTTCCTATGCAACCTTCGGTGCCTAGCTGCATGACCACTTCAGTACCCCAGAAGGCTAAGTGGCCTTATGCTTCACACTCTTCGAGGTGCTCAGTATCATTGGTACTGACTTCTTGTACGAGGCATTAAGTGAAGTAGATCCCTCTTCCAGGTAAGATAATGGAGACGATACCACGGGACTTTAGGTAATCCAGGGATCTGCATGTCTCTGATGAGCCAGAGTCTTCTTTCTTAATGGGTACCGAGCTGATTGGTACCAAGGATATCAGTCACTGGATTTACAGCTCTTTCCAGTACCGCTGGATTTTCTGCCAATTTCGGAGCTCCCCCACACCCCCTTTGGACATGGAGATAGATCGCTCATCAGACTCCCATATCTCTATCCCATATCTCATATAGCATAATCTATCCAGGATTCCTCTACCTACCACTACTGGGCCTCCCGCCCTGATAATTACAGGGAGAGAGACTATTTACATGAGGGACATGTTCCTGCTCCTTCTCTGTGGTATGAACACCAATTAGTGCCAGCCCAGTGCCTTATGGTCCCCCACAGTGGCCATAATGGGACCTTTTGGCTATTCATTGTCAACAGTTTCTATGAGACCCTACCCTCTGTCATTAGGACATGCAATCTCCTAATCCTTCTGCTCTTCCTCAATTGCAAGAGGAAACATTTGAAGAACAATAGGCCAGAGCAAATATAGAAACTACTCCACAAAACAACATCTTTTCATCTTCCCCGAATGAGGCCCTGGATTATCCTTTCAAAAAATTCTAGGACCTGGTGAAACAGATTGTAGACTCATTGTAGATCCCACTAGAGGAGGTCTGGGAATCCAAAATAAACTCTTGGGACATTCTGCAAATGTGACCGTCTGTGAGAGTGACTTTACCCATGAATTAAGCCCTCTTAGATCCTATCAAAACTATCTCACGCACTCCAGCAACCCACCCACGTGCAAGAGAAATGATAAAACGTACTGTGTCCCAGTGAAAGACTCCAAATTTTTGTTTTCACACCCCACAACCAACTCTTTGGTCAAAGTTACAAATGAAAGTGACATACAACCCCACTTTAAATCAACCCTGTATGACAAGGACCAAAAGCTCTTTGACCTTTTTGGCCATAAACCTATTTATCCTCAACCCTGCAATTTAGGACAACAAATTACCATGTATTAGTGGCAAAGTACAATCACTCCAGTTATTCAAAATTTACTTTTTATTGAACATCTTCTAGCAGAACAGTGGGAGCCGTTTCAGGATATCATAACCGAAGGTCAGATATTGGCTAGAACTTTGTTACAAGCTTTCCTAGATGTGGCTGACAGCAGATAGATAGACTTATGTGTAGTGCTGAGGAGAAGCTGGTGGTCATGGTACATGTAGGTACTGGTGACATAAGGAAGAATAGGAGAGAAGTCCTGGAGGCCAAATTTAGGCTGCTAGGTAAGAGATTGAAGTCCAGGACCTCCATGGTAGCATTCTCTGAAATGCTTCCAGTTCCACGCACAGGGCCAGTTAGACAAGCAGAACTGCAGGGTCTCAATATGTGGATGAGACAAAGGTGTAGGGAGGAGGGGTGCAGCTTTATTAGGAACTGGGGAAAGGAGGAGCCTATACAGGAAGGATGGGCTCCACCAAAACCAAAAATGGAACCAGATTGCTGGCACTTACAATTAAAAAGGTTGTAGGGCAGTTTTTAAACTAAGGGCTGGGAAACACACAGGTGCGAAGAGCACATGGTTCGGACAGAGACATCCCTTAGGGGAGGATCTATTATTGGAGATTCTCTATGTCCTAGTAAGGATGAGAGGATGGAAGATGATAAAATACAAATAGGATCTGATGAGAAACAGTCAAATGAAAAAGAATCCCATTCAATTACATCATGTAATGGTAGACATCTAAAAAGTGACAAATTTTTAAAGTGCTTATGTACAAATGCTAGAAGTCTAAATAATAAGATGAGTGAACTAGAGTACCTCATATTAAATGAGGATATTGATATAATAGGCATCACAGAAACTTGATGAAATGAGGATAATCAATGGAACACAGTAATACCAGGGTACAAAATATATTGTAATGACAGAGCAGGTCGTGCTGGTGGGGAAGTGGCATTATATGTGAAAGAGCATAGAATCAAATGAAGTAAAAATCTTAAATGAACTAAACTGTACCATAGAATCTCTGTGGATAGTGATTCCATGCTTTAATAATAAGAATATAGTAGTAGGGATATATTAACGACCACCTGACCAGGATGGTGGTAGTGACTGTAAAATGCTCAGGGAAATTAGAGAGGCTATAAAAATAAAAACTCAATAATAATGGGAGATTTCAACTATCCCCATATTGACTGCGTACATGTCACCTCAGGACGGGATACCGAGATAAAGTTTCTTGGCACCTTAAATGACTGCTTCTTGGAGCAGCTAGTCCTAGAACCCACCAGAGCATAGGCAATTCTTGATTTAGTCCTAAGTGGAGCACAGAATCTGGTCTAAGAGATTAATATAGCTAGACCTCTTGGTAATAGTGACCATAATATAATTAAATTTAACATCCGTATGGGGGGGAAAACACCACAGCAGTGCCACACTATAGCATTTAATTTCAGAAGGGGAAACCACACAAAAAGGAGGAACTTAAATAGAAATTAAAAGGTACAGCACCAAAAGTGAAATCCCTGCAAGCTGCATGGAAACTTTTAGAAGACAACGTAATAGTGGCTTAACTTAAATTAAAAAACATAGTAAGGGAACCAAAAACGTGCCACTGTGGCTAAACAACAAAATAAAAGAAGCAGTGAGAGACAAAAAAGCATCCTTTAAAAACTGGAAGTTAAATCCTAGTGAGGAAAATAGAAAAGAGCATAAACTCTGGCAAATGAAGTGTAAAAATATAATTTGGAATCTACTAGAATTCTTTGAGGGGGTCAACAAGCATGTGGACAAGGAGGATCCAGTGGATATAGTGTACTTAAATTTTCAGAAAGCTTTTGACAAAGTCCCTCACCAAAGGCTTTTAAGTGTAAAGTAAATTGTCATGGGATAAGAGGGAAGGTCATCTGGATTGGTAACTGATTAAAAGATAGGAAACAGAGGGTAGGAATAAATGGTCAGTTTTCAGAATGGAGAGAGGTAAATAGTGGTGTCCCCCAGGGATCTGTACTTGGACCAGACCTATTTAACATATTCATAAATGATCTGGAAAAAGGGGTAAACAGTGAGGTGGCAAAATTTGTAGATGATCCAAAACTGCTCAAGATAGTGAAGTCCTAAGCAGACTGCGAAGAGCTACAAAGGATCTCACAAAACTGGGTGACAGGGCAACAAAATGGCAGCTGAAATTCAGTGTTGATAAATACAAAATAATGCACACTGGAAAACATAATCCCAACTATGCATATAAAATGATGGGGTCTAAATTAGCTGTTACTACTCAAGAAAGAGATCTTGGAGTCCTTGTGGATAGTTCTCTGAAAACATCCACTCAGTGTGTAGCGGCCGTCAAAAAAGCGAACAGAATGTTGGGAATCATTAAAAAAGAGAGAGATAATAAAACAGAAAATATCATATTGCCTCAATATAAATTCATTGTATGCCCACATCTTGAATACTGCGTGCAGATATGGTCGCCCCATCTCAAAAAAGATATATTGGAATTGGAAAAGGTTCAGAAAAGGGTAACCAAAAATGATTAGGGGTCTGGAACAACTTCCGTATGAGGAGAGATTAATAAGACAGTGACTTTTAAGCTTGGAAAGAGACAACTAAGGGGGGATATGATAGAGGTCTATAAAATCATGACTGGTGTGGAGAAAGTAAATAAGGAAGTGTTATTTACTTGTCATAACACAAGAACAGGGGGCCACCAAATGAAATTAATAGGTAGCAGGTTTAAAACAAACAAAAGGAAGTATTTTTTCACACAACGTACAGTCAACCTGTGGAACTCCTTGCCAGAGGATGTTGTGAAGGCCCAGATGCTCCCATTCAGACTTTCCTCAGCCCTGAGATTATTTTTGATGGTTCTGGCAGTGGTTGCTGCCTGTCTTCATCAGAAGGCAATAATAGTTTTTCCATACCTCTACAGTTGGCTGATCAAGGGCCAGTCTTACAGCAAGGTTCTTTCCACCATACAGACAGCCTTGTCACTGTTCCTCGGGCTAGGTATCCAGACATTGATCCCTGTACATAGACTGGTTTCAGAGTAACAGCCGTGTTAGTCTGTATTCGCAAAAAGAAAAGGAGTATTTGTGGCACCTTAGAGACTAACCAATTTATTTGAGCATGAGCTTTCGTGAGCTACAGCTCACTTCATCAGATGCATACCGTGGAAACTGCAGCAGACTTTATATATACACAGAGAATATGAAACAATACCTCCTCCCACCCCACTGTCCTGCTGGTAATAGCTTATCTAAAGTAATCATCAGGTTAGGCCATTTCCAGCACAAATCCAGGTTTTCTCACCCTCTACCCCCCCCACACAAATTCACTCTCCTGCTGGTGATAGCCCATCCAAAGTGACAACTCTTTGCACAATGTGCATGATAATCAAGTTATGCCATTTCCTGCACAAATCCAGGTTCTCTCACTCCCTCACCCCCCTCCAAAAACCCACCCCCATACACACACAGACTCACTCTCCTGCTGGTAATAGCTCATCCACACTGACCACTCTCCAAGTTTAAATCCAAGTTAAACCAGAACATCTGGGGGGGGGGGGGGGGGGGGGGGGATAGGAAAAAACAAGAGGAAATAGGCTACCTTGCATAATGACTTAGCCACTCTCTATTTAAGCCTAAATTAATAGTATCCAATTTGCAAATGAATTCCAATTCAGCAGTTTCTTGCTGGAGTCTGGATTTGAAGTTTTTTTGTTTTAAGATAGCGACCTTCATGTCTGTGATTGCGTGACCAGAGAGATTGAAGTGTTCTCCGACTGGTTTATGAATGTTATAATTCTTGACATCTGATTTGTGTCCATTTATTCTTTTACGTAGAGACTGTCCAGTTTGACCAATGTACATGGCAGAGGGACATTGCTGGCACATGATGGCATAAATCACATTGGTGGATGTGCAGGTGAACGAGCCTCTGATAGTGTGGCTGATGTTATTAGGCCCTGTGATGGTGTCCCCTGAATAGATATGTGGGCACAATTGGCAACGGGCTTTGTTGCAAGGATAAGTTCCTGGGTTAGTGGTTCTGTTGTGTGGTATGTGGTTGTTGGTGAGTATTTGCTTCAGGTTGCGGGGCTGTCTGTAGGCAAGGACTGGCCTGTCTCCCAAGATTTGTGAGAGTGTTGGGTCATCCTTTAGGATAGGTTGTAGATCCTTAATAATGCGTTGGAGGGGTTTTAGTTGGGGGCTGAAGGTGACGGCTAGTGGCGTTCTGTTATTTTCTTTGTTAGGCCTGTCCTGTAGTAGGTAACTTCTGGGAACTCTTCTGGCTCTATCAATCTGTTTCTTTACTTCCGCAGGTGGGTATTGTAGTTGTAAGAAAGCTTGACAGAGATCTTGTAGGTGTTTGTCTCTGAGGGGTTGGAGCAAATGCGGTTGTATCGCAGAGCTTGGCTGTAGACGATGGATCGTGTGGTGTGGTCAGGGTGAAAGCTGGAGGCATGCAGGTAGGAATAGCGGTCAGTAGGTTTCCGGTATAGGGTGGTGTTTATGTGACCATTGTTTATTAGCACTGTAGTGTCCAGGAAGTGGATCTCTTGTGTGGACTGGACCAGGCTGAGGTTGGTGGTGGGATGGAAATTGTTGAAATCATGGTGGAATTCCTCAAGGGCTTCTTTTCCATGGGTCCAGATGATGAAGATGTCATCAATATAGCGCAAGTAGAGTAGGGGCTTTAGGGGACGAGAGCTGAGGAAGCGTTGTTCTAAATCAGCCATAAAAATGTTGGCATACTGTGGGGCCATGCGGGTACCCATAGCAGTGCCGCTGATCTGAAGGTATACATTGTCCCCAAATGTGAAATAGTTATGGGTAAGGACAAAGTCACAAAGTTCAGCCACCAGGTTAGCCGTGACATTATCGGGGATAGTGTTCCTGATGGCTTGTAGTCCATCTTTGTGTGGAATGTTGGTGTAGAGGGCTTCTACATCCATAGTGGCCAGGATGGTGTTATCAGGAAGATCACCGATGGATTGAAGTTTCCTCAGGAAGTCAGTGGTGTCTCGAAGGTAGCTGGGAGTGCTGGTAGCGTAGGGCCTGAGGAGGTAGCCTATTTCCTCTTGTTTTTTCCTACCCCCCGCCCCCCCCCGATGTTCTGGTTTAACTTGGATTTAAACTTGGAGAGTGGTCAGTTTGGATGAGCTATTACCAGCAGGAGAGTGAGTCTGTGTGTGTATGGGGGTGGGTTTTTGGAGGGGGGTGAGGGAGTGAGAGAACCTGGATTTGTGCAGGAAATGGCCTAACTTCATTATCATGCACATTGTGTAAAGACTTGTCACTTTGGATGGGCTATCACCAGCAGGAGAGTGAATTTGTGTGGGGGGGGTGGAGGGTGAGAAAACCTGGATTTGTGCTGGAAATGGCCTAACCTGATGATTACTTTAGATAAGCTATTACCAGCAGGACAGTGGGGTGGGAGGAGGTATTGTTTCATATTCTCTGTGTATATATAAAGTCTGCTGCAGTTTCCACGGTATGCATCTGATGAAGTGAGCTGTAGCTCACGAAAGCTCATGCTCAAATAAATTGGTTAGTCTCTAAGGTGCCACAAGTACTCCTTTTCTTTTTTCTTTGTACATAGACTAGAATTCATAGGGGCATTCTTAGACATGGTAACAGCCAGAGCCTGCCTTCCTACAGACAGTTTCTCAATTCTGTCAAACCTTATCACAAGGATTCAAATAAGCCTGCAGATTTCAGCAAGAAATTGTCTCCAACTTTTGGGACATATGGCAGCTTGTTCCTTTGTAATACATTATACAAGGTTACACCTTTGCTGTTTCCAGGGGTGGTTCAGAATGTTTACTCGGCAAATAAACACAGTCTAGACAGACCAATATCAGACCTTTATCAAGTAGACACCCTCTATTGGTGGAAGACCCTCACAGTGTCTGTGCAGGTATCCGCTTTATCCAACTATCTGCAACTGTCACCATAACAACAAATGCATTTTGTTGGCCTGGGGAGCACATCTTAGTGCCAGATACCATTCTGGGGCATGTACCTTAGAAGCTTGTTTGTACATTAACTTTCCACAGCTGAGGGCACTCAGGAGTCCCTGTCTTCACTTTCTCCCATTAATCAGAAACAAATCTATCACACAATATAGCTTGCGTGGTTTACGTTAATCGAATAAGGGGAACGAGATCCCCTTCTCTTTGTGATGAAGCAATAAAGCTATGGCACTGATGTAAAGCCAATCACATTATCATTTCAGCAGTGAAACATCCAAGCATATAAAACACCATGCCCAACGTATTCAGCAGATGCTTCTCCCAAGATTGAGTGGGAGTTGGACTCTCAATCACATATTTCTGACCTGGGAGTTTCCAGAAGTGAATCTTTTCAATACCATCACCAACAAGAAGAGAAGACAGTTTTGTGTGAGGGGGGGTTGAGCCTTCACTTTCCTCATTCCCTGGAAAAAGGGACTTCTGTATGCATTTCCCTGACATCTCTAATACTAAATAGTGAACAAGATCAAACAAAACAAAGCCAAGGTCATACTAATAGTTCTAACACAGCCACAGCAGGCCTGGTATCCTTACCTGGTTCACCTGGCCATTTGTCAGGCAATGAGCCTTCCATCCATTCCTCATCTCTTCTCTCAAGATGCTGATTGGACTCCGTGTCCCAGTCTGGGAATTCTTCACCTCAAGGCTTGGCTCCTTGATGGTTTGCAGGAATAGAGACTTCCTGTACTGTGGAGGAACAACAGAAGTTTCTGAACAGTAGGAAGGAATCCACACAAGGTATTACCTTCCAAAGGGGAAGAGATTCAACCACTGGTATAACCAGTGGTGTCTTCCATCCATTCATTCTTCCCTCTTGGCTATGCTGGACTACCTTCTGAAACTGAAAAAGACAGGATTATGTGTGAGTTCTAACAGAGTCCACTTGGTGACAATAGCAACCTTTCATTCTCCAGTTGAGGGTTTTTCAGTGTTTGCTCATCCCTCAATAGTGAGGTTTATCGGGGCTGAGAAACCTTTTTGCTAAGGTTAAAGAGCCTGCTCCTCTTTGGGATCTGAACTCAGTACTCGTATGTCTTTTGAGACCTTCCTTTGAGCTGATGGTTACCTGTTCCCTAATTAACCTATCCATGAAGACTGCCTTTTTGGTGGCTATTGCCGAAAGGGTTGAAGAAATGGGGGATGTTGAACACCCCCATTTACAATTTGTTTTAAGGACAAGGTTTTATTATGTCCATATTCTAAATTCGTACCGAAGGTGTCATCTGAGTTACATATCAAGTTATCCATCTCCCAGTTTTTTCCCTAAACAACATCAGTCCAGGGAGGATACTGCTTACAAACCTTGGACATTAGCAGGGCATTAGCCTTATATCAGGACATAATCAAACCAGTTGTCCAGACTGTTTTTATCAATTGCTGATAGGTCTGCAATTCCAAAGGGTCCACAATTTCCACCCAGAAGCTCTCCAGGTGGATTTCTGGCTCTATTATGTCTTGCTATAAATCTGCCAATACACAACCTTCTTCTTTGATGTTAGCCCCTATTCCATGAGATGTCTCCCTTTCTGTGGCGTGACTTAGACGTGTTCCTGTTACGGAGATTTGCAAGGTTGCAACTGGGACTTCCATACATACCTTTTCCAAACATTATGCAGTGGTCTAGGCTTCTAGGTTAAATGTTTCCATTAGGTATGCACTCCTGTCTTCAGTCTTGCACACAGCTCTAAAGCTCCCCGCTCCAGCTGAGGGTACTGCTCAATAGTCACCTGAAGTGGAGGACCCAGAGGGACACTATTCAGGATGGAGAGGTTACTCACCTTGTGCAGTAATTGGAGTTCTTCAAGATGTGTGAAGGGTGATCCTCTGCCCAACCTCCTCCCCTCTGTTTCAGAGTTTCTTCTGTGGGACTTTGCAGCGGAGAAAGAATCGAGGGTGATTTGCTTGCATGGCCCTGTGTAGCCTTGGTGTGGGGCAAAAGGATTTGCAGGGTGCATGCCCTCGCCAAACAGGCACAGCTCCAAAACTCTCTGATCAAAGCACATGGGGTGCACAAGCTTCTGAAGTGGAGCACCCATTGTTATACCAATAAAATAAAAACCAGCAGGATCTTATTAAAGAGGAAAAGGCAAAATACGACATTTATTGTGAATACAGAAAGAATCATAGTAAGCAGTTAGTTATAGCTATAACATTCCATTCAGTCTCATATTTATTCACACATTCATTCATACAAACACACACACACACACAGGTTCTGCACGGTTGTTATCATAGTTACCAGCCTTAGAGTTGCTCATGCCAAGCCACTGGCCAGGTGGCCTGGACATGAGGAGGGAGCAGGGCCTTGTCAGATGCTCATCTGATGCTCCTGGAAGTTGGGTTGCAGAATCAGTCCCCAAAGTTCTCACTTTCTAGAGTCCATTTTTATAGGAATTTCTTCCTATGCCAGTCTATGGGAATTGCTTCATCATGCTGTTGCTGAATCAATCAGCAGATAGCACATTCCTGACGGCTCCGTGCTGCTAGATGTTATCTTCTTCTTTGGTTCTCCCATTCTTGAGGCTGTTGGGTGGATTCCAGTCTGCCCTCCTGGGGTCCTCTGGTTATTTCCACATGACGCCTTCTTCAGCCGATGGACACTGGATTCTTAGGCTGGCACCTCCCTGATCATTCAGTTATTATCCACACCAAGCATCCATCCACAAACATCCTCTATCTCTATTTTAATCATAATTGTTAATACAACAAAAAGGCGGGGAGTCTCTGGGTGCTGTTTCTGTTGTTACAGAGTATTGCTTTGAGTCTCTCTCTGTGTGAATTGCTTTGAGAACAGACTCTGTCTTAGAATGTACTAACGCAATTAGCAGCTTGCAAGTTTCACACATAGAGGGAGAGAAACAGTACCAAAAACCAAGAGACCTCTTAATTAGTAATACCCTGGAATTTAAACTATGGGGAATCAAACTCATTTGTGATTTTAATACAGAACTTCTTTAATATGATCCAACACTATAGGGTCACACATCTCAAAGAACTCCAGTTACTGCACAAGGTGAGTAACCTCTCCTTCAAGGTGCTAACTCTGGCCTTGCTAATTCCAACCTTAGATCCACATGACTAGTATTCAGCTCTCAACCTCCAGGACACTTATTTTCAGATAGTTATTAATCCTGTCCACAGAAAATACCTTGGGTTTCAGGTGGGCAATTTATGCTACCAGTACAGAGGGTTAGCATTTAAGTCTATTGATAGTGCCAAAGGTATTCACAAAATGCCGTCTGTAGTGGCAGCTTATCTCAGGAGACAAGGAATCCAGGGTTGTCTGTACTTAGATGATGAGTTCACTTACAGAAAGATTCCAAGCCATAGTCAATCTGACAAATCAACTTCAAGTTCATCTGAAGTCATTTGTAAGAACTTGTCTCAGGCTTCTAGAGCACATAGATTCCTGCATGTATGTATATATGTAGACTTGAGCTGTTTCATATAGCAAAGGTGAAGTCTGTATATCAGTGAGGCATGCTCACTTTGATATGAAAATCCACATGCTCCCAGAAATTCTGTCATCATTAAACAGGTGGAAAGACCCTCTAAAAATGTGCAAGGGAGAACCTGTCTCTCCATCATCCCCATCAAAGACACTGACAGACGCCTTCACACCGGAATGGAGTGCCCACTTAGACAGGGCATGTGGATTTCTCAAGCCTAGCTTCACGTAAATGTTTTGGAGCCGAGGGCCATTTGTTGGTTGTGCACGGTTTCCCTCCCAGTTCTGAGTTAGATCATGATGGGAAACACCACAGGCATATATAGACAAACAAAGAGGAGCAAGATCTACACCTCTGCCAGGAAGCTGTACACCCATGGAACTACTGTGTCCATCACACAACTACTCCGACAGTAGTACACTTACCAGCTTTGCAGAATGTGATGGTGAATCACTTCAGCAGACAGCTTACAAATGACCTTGGGTGGTCAGTAAAGAATACTACTGTCCAAGACTTATTTCTCAGGTGGGATCATCCGACCATAGAACTTGTTGCCACCAAAGAAAACAAGAAATGTCAAAAGCTCTTTTCCAGAGGATAGCACAGTTGGGTATCTCTGTCCAATACATTTTCTAGTCCCCGGCCAAATGTACACTTATTCTCCAATTCCACTGATCCCGAGAGTACTCGGGTAGCTCAGGCAGAATTCAGCCACGGTGATCATGGCTGGGGCTGTTCTGGTTCTCAGACTAGAAGAATCCTCCAGCATATGATTGCCTTTTCAGCCAGATGTGATTCATAGATTCATAGATACTAAGGTCAGAAGGGACCATTATGATCATCTAGTCTGACCCCCTGCACAACGCAGGCCACAGAATCTGACCCACCCACTCCTGCGAAAAGCCTCACCTATGTCTGAGCTATATATCTCAGAGACTGACAGATTCTCCATCCAGATTTACATTCCCTATACCTCACAACATGGAAGCTGCCTGGTTAACAGCACTAGAGAGGACTTGCTCAGATGAAGTACAGAACATTCTCATCCCCACTAGAAAGGACTCCACTAGGCTTGCTTACTCTACCAAGTGGAATGCTCTCTATTTAGGAGCAGCACCACCAGTTACCTCAATTTCAAACTCAGCTACAGATATACTTGATTGCCTGCAATCAATCAAAAACTCTGGGCTATCTGTGAGCTCCCTGAAAGTCATTTCAGCTTTTTACTCTTCAGTTCAGGCGTATTTCACATTTTCACACTCTACAGTAGTTAGGTCCTTGAAAGGCCTTGTCAAGCTGTCCTGCAGTGACTCAAGAGCATGAGTACCAACCTCAGGGCAGACTGTTAGGAACCAGTTCACAAATCCCAAATTGGCTATGCATTCTGTACTTAGATTTCACCAACCAATTATCAGATATAAACTCCTCAGGTACACTGTAACAGCCTAATCATGGAGTCATAGACAGTCCCCTTGGGTACTCCAATTTATATGGTCACCTAAGCAAGCCTACCTTTGTGGTAGATGGTCTCTTACACCACAAATCACAACAATATTCATGTTACTTCCAGACACAAAGGACCAGTCACTTACCCCAGGTCAGTTGCACCTTAAATCTCACACCAAAGACACATGTAGCGAATCCTATAATAAACTATATACAGATTTATTATTAGTAAAAGGAAATAAGAGTAATTTACAAGATTAAACCAGATAAACATACATACACAAATGAGTTACAATCTTAAGCGTCAAAAGATAATAGAAGCTTCTAAAATAAGCAAGCTGTGCATGTCCTTTAGGGCTAAGCAGCTGGGGATCCCGTGCTTATGCCTATAAACCTTGCCCCCAGAATCCAGTCACCAACGAGATACAGTTCCTCCTTGTTAGGGGTTTTTGTTCCCTTCCCACTGTCTGCTCTAAGCTGCAAACTCAGCTGATGGGAGGAGTTCACTTGTTAGACTTATCTTCTTGGTAGGGTGAGAGTAGACAACAAAGCCTTTTGTCCTCTTTAATGTTCCACTCTAGTCCATTGGTGTCGATGGGTCTTCCTTGTTGGGCAGGACGTAACATCTTCCGTTGGAGATGAGCATTTCACATTAGTTAACGTCTCTCTCCTGTCTGGTGTTTTACACAGTTACAAAGGCTTACCATACAAATGCTTAAATATTACCATACAATATGGGATACAGAAATGAGATTAGTGCATGCATCAACTCACAAGCATTCAATAAATCTAAATACTACACACATTCTTAGAATTCTAATACCTATTTTAAGAATACTAACACAAAAGTGAGCCAGACTGATTCCAGCTATGTATTTGTCAATATTCAGTTGAGGCATGGGGATCTTGGCATGAGTTAGCACCTGGTTTGCCAGCATCTCCGGTGTTATGAGAGTATATCTCCAGTCAGAGAATCTCCCCCTCCATGTTATCTCAACATTGTACTGATGGGTTTAATGGATCCATAACTGAGCTACGTGTTCCCTGCTCCAGGTTTACATTAAAACAGCCTTTTTAGTAGAAATAACATCTGGCAGAAGCATAGGAGAAATACAAGCTCTAATGGCAGGACCTCTATTCACTGTTTCTCTGAAGCATAGAGTAACCTTGAGACCTCACCCCAAGTTGTTGCTGAAGGTAGTCTCTGATTTCTATCTCAACCAAGTAATATGCCTACTTATTTTCTTTCCAAAGTCACATTCCAATCAAGGGAAACTAAACTTTACACCCCAGGGTGCCTTCTTTCTTTCTGAATAGAACTAAGCCATTTACGGTATTCCCTGAGATTATTTGTAGTTTATGTGGATAGGGTGAAAGGTCAAATTGTATCAACATGTCTGATTGTATTTCCATATATATTGCGTTGGGCTATGAAATAGCAAACTTAGATCCACCACTGAGAGTGAGAGCTCCCTCAGCGAGAGAAGTTCAAGTAGCTGCTGAAGATTCTTTAAGAAATGTTCCAGTACTAGAGATATAGGGCAGTTATTTGGGGTTCAGTGCATACATTTACCCAGCATTGGTCTATTGTAGACACGTCAAGGTCTGATGCTCGTTTTGGTACGGCGGTTTAACAATTGTTCAGGTAGATTCCTGGCACCCCCCTCCTGTGATCTAGGTCACTACTGGTGAGTCACCAACAGTGGACTATAGATAGATAGAAAAAAATGTCACTGACCTCACAGTAACCGTGGTTCTTCAAGGTGTGTTGTCTACATATATGTATTCCCTGACCTGCCCTCCTTCGCTGCTGTTATGGAGTACCTGGATTCTGTATTGGTGAGGAACTGAGAGGTGAATGAGGACACACCACCCATTGTGTCTTTGGCTGGAGGCACAAGGCAGCCCCCAGTAGATAGTTCTGGCCAAAAGAATCTGCACTTGAGTGTATGGGGTGCATACGCATCAAGAGTGGAATATACAGGGGCAACACACCTTGAACCACAGTTACTGTAAGGTAAGTAACTATCAAAAGTCCAAGGCACTACCTGTAAGGTCATCTAGTCCATCCCTAGTCAGGGTTCTCTATAGTGCCTCGTTTAATGCCAGTTCATGTGGATAAGTGTTCATAAAAACCATTCATGGCCTTCTGTGGATAAACACTTCTCAAATGGGATGAAACCCAGTTCTCTTTGCCATCCACAGTGCAGCTTTTTGGCACTGGTACATTGGGTAAACATTACTTTGCTGCAGTGGGTTTCTGCTTTTTTTTCCCCTCCTTGGCCCCAAATTAGTCTGCTTTTTCTCTCATGATCTCTGTGGTCTTTTGCATCACTTCTTGTGGTGCTACTAAGGATTCTTGCCTCCTGGGATGGACATTCAAGCATTGCTCTTCTGCCCCCTCCCAACATGCGCATCTGCCTTACTCTCGCTCCCTGATGGTTGCGGGAGAGAAGCAGCTCTGTTTGTGTCTCCTTCCCCTTTTAGGGCCCATCCCATCTAGCCTTTTTCCAGCTGTCTGAGGAGGAGTTTCATAAAAAATACTTACTTAGCTTTCATAAAGGGTCAGTCCTCTGGCATTCTGATTGGCTGGCCCAAGGTATTGACTACTCAGGGTCCTGATTGTATCTCTTCTCTCCCCCTGGTGTCTTTGTAGGTTTGACCATGCGAATGCCTCAGACAACTGCGTATGTTGTGAACAACGGGCTAACCCTTGGATCTGGAGGCCCTCAACTCACAGTGCATCACCGGCCACCACAAGTGCATGCTGTAAGTACAGTTATCCATTGCTTCAAAGTGCCACCACATTTGTGTCTCTGTTCACAGGTTTGTCTCAACATAGATGGTTTTCAAAGTATTTCATAGTGTGGACCACATGTTAGCCGAGGCCTTGTGGGCTCCTCCCATCTCATTCACAAAGCTGCCACCACTAGAGCTTACATGGAAAAGAAATCCTAGGATTTCCTGTGATTTAGCAGCATGAAACGAAGAGAGTTCGACCCCCGTGACCTGCCAGCTCACCATCAGCACGTGCACCACAAAGCCCCAGTGGCCTACACAGCAGTTTGAGAATTGCTGCACTTTAATACTAGATGTGTGCCAGGGCCCTCCTGGGATCAGGGTGTGCTGAGAGAACGTGCTCGGTCAAAGAGCTCAAGTCTTCAAGGGATTAAGGACTATGGCCTGTGATCTCAGCTGCAAACAGGGATAGCTACAACGGAAATCGTGGACAGTTTCTCAAAATAATAAACATTCCTCTGCACTGTTCTACCTGCGAGTCATTTCTTGTGCCAGAGATTATCATGGGGGGATGAGAGGGCTCTGGCTCCTGCAGTTTCTCAGCACAATTATTAGTGGTGTTTGTGTCTCGGTGCAGGATGCTAAGTGAGGATTGTTCTTATCTTAGGGTTATGCTGTTGGTGGTGGTTGTAAAGGGACACAACGTGATCCGCTCCTTACTCAGGGTTGTGCTGAAAATAACGGTCAACAGCAGGTTTTGGTTTTCCATTTTTTGTAATGCTGAATTTAACCCCTTCTGAGTGATTTGTCTTTTCCATTATAGCTGACACTGGGTCGGATTGACTGCTTGGGATAAGTTGGGGGCAGCTCCATTAAAATCAATGGAACTGTGTCAGTTTGCACCAGCAGAGAGCCTGGGTCACTGGGTTTATTTTTTATCATTCTATTTTTTAGTAGAGTTGGAATCAAAAATGTCTTGATTACTGTCTTGTTAGATATCAGCGTCACCTCTGTCCATGGAGTTCTGGGAATAGGAGCTGTTGGGAACTCGAGTTGCCTTGAGTGAGACCATTAAACTCCCCCATCTTACCCCGGGGAGAAAGTCACTGGTCTGAATTTCAAATACAGCTCCATTGGTAAGAGAGGGCCTTGTGTTCAGATCCTCCCAGGCCTTACCTGCCTTGAAACACGAGGCCTTCAAGCTCTTCTGTTTGATAATTATTAGCTGATCTGGTGCCTGATGAAGTCAATAGGTACCTTTCGATTGTCTTCAGTTAGTGTGTTGGGTCAGGCCTTCAGAATTCATCCATGTTGGAAACAGTGATGTGTGCATCCTTCTGCCCTCATTACAGACTGTGACCTTTTCTCTTATCCCTTGTATGTCCCTTAGGAGCCGCCACGTCCTGTGCACCCAGCACCACTGCCAGAGGCCCCACAACCACCACGCCTGCCCCCTGAAGCTGCCAGCACCTCCCTGCCTCAGAAGCCACAGCTGAAGCTGGCACGAGTGCAGAGCCAGAATGGTATTGTGCTGTCATGGAGCGTCATGGAAGTGGACCGGAGCTGTGCCAGTGTGGACAGTTACCATCTGTATGCCTACCATGAGGACCCGAGTGCCACCATGCCTTCCCAGTGGAAGAAGATTGGGGAGGTAAAGGCCCTCCCGTTGCCTATGGCATGCACTCTCACACAGTTTGTATCTGGCAGCAAATATTACTTTGCAGTTCGGGCTAAGGATATTTATGGACGCTTTGGACCTTTCTGTGACCCCCAGTCCACAGATGTGATCTCTTCCCAGAGCAGTTAAACCAGAGACCTTTGGAGCCATTAAAACTTTCCCACTATCAAGAGTGACTCCAGTTTGGGATTTTAATCCCATACACAAAATTCACTGTTCAGTTCACTCTCTTTAGGATTATGTTGGACAGCCCTGTGTGATACACTACATCTATTGAGAACCCAAAGCAAAATTTAATTCTCAGCCTGCAGCAAGAGACCTTATTTTTCTGGACAGCTCAAGCCTTGGGAATTTGAAATCTAAATGTTCCTCTTCCCCCATGGCTGCTCCTTTCAGAGATACCTACCCTTTATCCAAGGGGATTCTGGACAGCTGGGATTCTGCTTCAGACTGGGAACAAGATCATACATTGCACAGTTTGCCCGAAGCGCAAACAACACGTCTGTGACGTGCTGAACAGTTAAAATGGCGCTAACACGAGGACAGAAACAGACTCACTTGCTCCCTACAACTCAGTAAGAAGGTTGTGAGGGGAAAGGATTCTGGGTCTGATTTCTTTTGAACTGGAAGACTGAGTAGTTTGGTTTCATCTTACAAACACATCCACTCTCCAGAGGGAAAGAAATCTTGAGTCTGTCCAATGCAGGAGGGGTGTGTATATAAATCTGGAGGTGGTGCAAGAAAACCCCCACTACTCTCCACTCCACACCTCCCGGTTAGAATCTGGGAGTATTATCAAATCAGGTCTGAAACTGGTTTGTAGAGACTTCATTCACATTTTCTCTTTATAGCTCAGATAATTCTCTGCCCCCTTCTCATACTTCCAGCCCTGTTTTTTTAAATTTATTTTGTGCCTTAAAGAGTAATTTCAGAAATAAATGTAGCCAGATCTCTATTGTGTTGGTTAGGTGTGCTATTTTTTTTCTTCCCCTTTCTAGCCTCCTGTTGCTGCTGCTCCTCTTCCTGGCCCCCCTACAATTGTTCTCTTCTGACAGACCCCAGAAAGTGTAGCATTGGCATCTCTGGGTTCATTTGCACCTGTGATATCATTCAATGCAACAGACGGTTCTTGAGTGGCTGGTTTAATCCCATGAAGATGGTTAGTAGGTTATACAGACAGTATTCTGCATCAGCACCCTTCCCTATTCTCCTGGGAAGGCGGCATGCTAGATTGGCCAAAGGAAATCTGTGTGGCACTGAAAGTCTTCCATTTCATCCCACATGCTTTGGATGCTGTATTAATACAAAAAGGTATCAAGATAATGTTGGTTCCCCATTCCCATCTCTTCTCCCAGCCCCTAGTCTGTCTCCACTGGATAAACAACCAAATCCAGAACACAGTTTTGGAAAACTTATTTCACCCATTGGCCCAAAAGTTGTAGCGCAATTGCAAACTTCAATAGGACCTTTCATGATGCTTATGAATTGAGCCAAAAGGAAAGCTGCTTTTCCACCAGGCATTTGTTATGGCCTGATTTGAACAGAACCACAGATCTACACACACATGTGGCAGGTAAGATTCTACCTTGCCATCTTTCGGAAGAATAGAGCTGGTTTGTCTTCTTTCCTGCCCAGCAGAGTCAAACAACTTCCTGGGCAGGGAAAGGAGCCATCCTTTACCCATTTCACTGCCTTGCCCCAGCCACAGTAGAAGCTTTTTTGCTCTCGTCTCTTGAAACTACTGGATTT
This sequence comes from Eretmochelys imbricata, assembly GCF_965152235.1. Lineage (NCBI taxonomy): Eukaryota > Metazoa > Chordata > Testudines > Cheloniidae > Eretmochelys > Eretmochelys imbricata. Next base: position 270,578,205 of record NC_135572.1, on the reverse strand, counting down.
TAAACTATGAGGTTGGAAATGAAAAAGTCTAAATGCCAGAACATGTTGATGAAAATGTGTTGTAGGAGTCTGGCTTCTTTATTTTGTTCCTATAAAGAACTTGTGTCAGTAAAATAACACTGTATTGTAAAGCCCCCTACAGGGGCTCCCGTCCTCTTGTATGTAACATTTATGCTCTTGCATGCCCATCACTCCTTCCTGTTGCTGGGATTTTCATTCCTTTCAGATGAACAAGACGCATTCTCTCCTGTGGAACTTCTGTTTTATCTTTCGTGTTAGCAGCTGTAGTCAGGAATATCACTGATCTCAGTGAATGAAGGTTTAGGAATTCAAGTATCCCAAGAGACGGTTCACACCTGTTGATTTTTTCCACGGTATTTAACTCTCCACTGAATAAAAGCCACCTTCATTTCCCCGGTGCGAATAATCAATAATGATTTGACATTTCCTTGATTTTAACCACTGTCCTGTCTGCCACCTTCAAGGATAAGACCTGCTTAATTGTATGTTTTAGGCTGTTTATATAAAGTTGGATCTTAATGCGGCTAACTGTCTTTTTACAGTGACCATCTTAGGACATATTTAGTTCTCCTTGGACTACTTTTAATAAGCTGTCTGGAGCAGTACCAAAGGAAGATGGAGGACATTTCAGTGCAAAGAGAGATTGTAGTTTAAAAGGGGGCAGGAGGGGACCCACACCCTAGGATGGATGTTGCTTGTTTAACATCCTCTCCATTGTGACTCCAGTCCACACCATTCACATGTGAGCATGTCTGTAATATGTGTTTTTCCCTCATTCAGTTCTTGACCGTTATTGGCCCTGTCTTGCTGGAGAGAGGTCCCCTTGGCTGACTTTCCATTCCTTTCATCTGATGGAAATGGTGGTTATCAGGAATGTCCTACCATTGTGGTCGTTGGAGATTTTGTGCAACCTGTCTTTAGCTGGACTGTGTGTTTAAACAAAGGAAGACGGAAATGCAGTCAAGAATAATTCTTTAAATCTCAAGCTGATTTCGTGGCCCTGAAGGGAAGCAGCAGAACTGGGTGAACTGGCTTTATTTACAAAATAGTAAGATGTGGTTCTACTCTGAAAAGTGACTGGAATAAGTGACCTGCTCAGCAGATCTGCTCCCAGTCTGTGGTGGTCTTTGATGTGTTTTAGCCATATGGGCGACTAAAAAGTTTCCGCTTATTCTGTGGAGTCAACACAACTATGGGAGAATGATTCTGCTTTGCCCAAAGAGATAAATTGCAACTGCTGAATCTTTAGTTGATGGTGACAATGTGTGAATCAGCAGGAACATAGTTTGACTTTGATACCTGACTATGTTTGGAGGCTTCCAAGTTAGCTGATCTGGAAATCAGAGACCGTAAATAGGAGTCCTCATTATGCCGTTTTACAGTGTCACTTTCAGAATAGAATTGTTCTCTGCAATGGGCATTATCTCTGTTATGTTAACCAATAGGAGCCGTGCTGAGCTCCTCAGCTGGAAGTCACACTGTGGCCCCCTAGATTACCCTGTTGTGGCTACTTCTGTTTCTTTTTTGTTTTAGACTTGTTAGCCCATAGAAGCAATAAAACTGTTTTAAAAACTTCAAACTTCTGCTTGTAACAGACATTCTGGAATAACTGGTTATACTGCAAAATACCTTCTTTCAGAGTATTACAAAAAATATTTGTTGGACTGCTTAGTACAGGACTGTAAATGAAGTGCATTTTTAGGATGGAGCTCTCTGTGGAAGTGTTTGTCCCAGTTAGGATTGTTGGAAGCCTCAACACTTGTTTTTAAATGTACTAAAGTATCTAAGTGACATTAACGGGCAAGGCTGTTTTTAATCTCTGTTTTGCACTTTGTCAGAGTTTTCTTCCCCCACCCCATGTTCTCAGTACTATAGTGTGTGGGTGCTCCTTGCTTACAGTTTTTGCTCTTGCCACTGTGTATATAACAATACAAAGATGGAGCGTGTTCTCCAAGTTTTAAGAAATACAGTACTGTATCTTTAGGTCTATTTTTCCCACCTTCATTTCTGACATGTTCTTTTCTTTTATGTAGTTCTTGGGATCTGATTTCCAGGTTATGAGTAGTGTAATTTAATTCAGTTTCTGGTTGGGAGAGGAATTAGTTTGGTTTCCTTTCTGTACACAAGTGGAGTGCTGTTGGCAAAATGCTGTTAATGTCCATTGAATTTCCCTCTGCCACAGCCCCACTGATCTTCCTGTCCCCCACTTCATTTCTCAGATTATGTTGAGAAAGCTTTATCAAATTCAGGCAACTAAGCCCTAAAAGGTGTTGATTTGTAACCTGCAGGCACAATATGTGTCTGTGCATCATTGTTCCTGCACCAGCAGCCTGCAGAAATTGCAGGTACAATAGCTGTACAATTCTCTTAATGCCTGGAGTCAAGCATGTGTTAAATATTTAAGTGCTCTGAGTAGCAATTGATATTAAAACCTGCTACACCAAACTATTTACACCCCCATCCATGTCTAGAGATTATCTAGCACTAGCATTGAGACAGTTGCCCATCCTGACTTGAATTTTTAGCATGGGGTGGGAAGGTGGCAATACCAGTGCTGTCTTCACCTTACACACAAAGGGCCTGATCCTGCATCCTTTGAAAACCGTAGCAAAACCTTCATGGGGAGCAAGATTGGGCCCAATAGTTCTAGAATTGCTAGGCTCCGAGCACAGTATCGTACTGTAACAAACCTGGTCAGTTCTCTTATGCTGTTTGCCTAAAGTGTCTAATGAACCAGAAATCATATTACATGAAAGGACAGACCAAAACTACCTAGTTTTGTTCTGGTTCCCTGAAGAGCAGTGTCCCAGTATTAGAGTACTGCAAACACTGTATACAACTAAGCTGTGATTCTGCCTTCTTACAAACTTTGTAGTATTTTCATTTAGTCGACAACAAAAAAAATCTATCCAGATTTTTAAAATAAAGGCTTGATATATTAAATATATATTTTTTTAATTTGACTTTTCTTTTTTGGTAGGGGTGGGCACCAAGTACAAAGGTATTGACAGTTCAGAGGGGTTCAAGCTAGCCTGCAAGTCTAACCAGTCCTGCGACCAAGATCCCATTCAACCAGCTTCTGGTGGGGAGCGTGAAACATAGGAATAGATGGAGAATGCAAATGAATTTTTTTTTTTAATTTTTCATCTTCAGATCTAATCAATCTATTAAAACTGATGTTGTTTCTCATTTTATTGTGCAGCCTGAGCATTCTTTCTTTAAAAAATATTTAAAGAGCTGTCTGGATTTAATGGGTTATATCTGTAAATAAGGTAACTGTGTCGGCATTTGGGGGTCTAGTTTGGCTTTAGTAATTTATCAGCCATTAAAAAACACATACGGACAATATCCTTTGTAGGAGACTCACGACATGATTTTTCTTTTGCAGCTGAACATGTAAATAAAGATAATGTAGGACCTATCTAATGCCCAATTTAAACTGGGCAATTGCAAGCTCTCCCCATTTTTTGTATGTACTGTAGATTAGTGTGTGTACAAGTGTTAACTGTCATGGGGTTTTGTCCACAAAGCCTGAAATTTATACTTTGAAATAAACTACTGGGTTTTTAACACTGTGAGTCATCTGTGGTTGGTTCTGCTCATCCCAGGAGAGTTCTGTCTATTCTCAAATGGCAAGGTATGCCTCTTTCCCCACTGAAGATGCTGCTGGCTGGGGGAGAAGGGGAGATCTGGGGTGAGCTCCAAGAATTCAGATTTTTAAACCCTATTACCACTTCCTTCGAATTGTTGGGTAGTGGAGGTTGGGCTCTGAAATTATTCTGGGACCACTAACAGGGTCGTTTTTACTTTCCCTGCCTTCTCAAAAGGTTTGCTCTACCATCTTTTGCAGTTCCAGGCACCTACAGCACTTCACAAAAGCAAAGAGAACCCGAGTGGAGAACAGGAGCCAGGACACTGACATTTAATACCCCCCCACACACACACACACCATCACCACCACCACCTTCCCAACACATGTGAATTAGACTCACAAGCTTATTATAAAAAGTAGTTACTACAAGGCACCAGCATGGAGAGGGAAATGAGCCTTCCCAGTCTGCTACTGAACAGCTGTGGGACCTTGGGCAAGCCATTTACCTTTTCTTTCAGTTCCCCCAGCTCTAGTTTAAAATAGGAATTATGGACCTGGCTCCCACCTGCAGTGCAAGGATTAATGTTGGATAGAGCGTTTTGAAGATGCACAAACCTAACTGCTAAGTACTGCTATTATCTCTACAGCAATTGCAGTGAAAGCTGGCTCAAGCCACCAACCAAAGGACCAGCAAAATTTGCAAGCTAAGTATAGACAGTCATTAACTAAAGGCTGAATAAAAGTGTATTTGAAACCACAAAGGGCTTCTTTAAAAATGGTCATTAAAGATGAGAATCTGCTTGTTCCAGATGGCACAGAGCACAGGTTTTACCATATACTGAAGGGGAGTATGTAGCAGTTGGGGACAGCATGTTACGCTTGAAGCCTAAGCTCCTCAGCTTTCTTCTCCAAGCATAAACGAAGGGATCAGTTCATTCACTGTTGCCTTGCACCTTGTGTTGTCATTTCCCTCCTGCAAAGTGAATGCAAAAGAACCCTGCTGAATGAGCAGCATTTTACATGCATTTTGCACTGGTGTAAATGGAAGGATGAGTTGCAGGCAAGTGTGACTCGGGCTTTAGTTGCAGAATACCCTTTATCACACAGTACCCTGGCCTGGAGGGGTGGTATAATTTCATAAGAGCCCCGGGGGGGAATGTTGTTAGGGCCCAGTTAGTAATAAATAAATTTGTTAGTCTCTAAGGTGCCACAAGTCCTTCTTTTCTTTTTATTAGGGCCCAGTTAAGCACTCAAAGTGTGGTCTGGTCCCAGCACACTGAACAGGGATGGGGCTCAACCTTTATTTCTTAATTTGCAGGGGAAAAGGGAGCAGCTCTGGAGAACGCAGTTTCAATTGGTATTCCCCAAATAAGAAAATGTGTTTTCTCGCTAGCAGTCACTTATTTAAATAATAATTTGTATTACAGCGGCACCTAAAGAAAAGGAGAAAGGCATTTTTTTTTACTCCCTTTTCTTGGAAAGACCTTTTAGTCCCCCTTTCAACTATATAAAAGAGTCCCCTTCTGGCCACGCCAAAGCCTGGAGACGTTTGAGGAATTGAAACAGTGGGAACATGGCCAAAACTTCAGTTACAACTGCCACTACCCCACCAGCTGTAATGCACATTTCTAAAGTCCAATCTACACCTAAAGCATAAATCAACATAGCTATGGTAATCAGGGGGGGTGAAAAATCCACACATCTGAGCACTGTTGCTGTGCCAACCTACCTCTGGGCATAGACGTAGCTAGGTCAACAAAAGAATGCTTCTGTCAACCTACTGAATATTGCTTGGGGAAGTGGCGTTCCCACAGTGACACAAACCATGGCTGTAGGAACACTGCTACCCTTAGCAACCGTAGCTAGGGCCCTTTATTCTGCAAATCTAGCTGCATTTACAGTAAGGGTTAGGTCAGCAAAGCTACAGAGCTCAGGGGGGTGGATTTTTCACCTCTAGCTATGTCAAGCTAAGTTTTATGTGTCGGCCAGGCTGTACTATAGAGATGCTCTAAGGCAGTCGTTCTCAAGCTTTCTTTTTCTTTTCTTTTTTTTTTCACGGACCACTTCAAAATTGCTGAGGGTCTTGGCAGTCAGCTTAATGATCTTTCCAAATGTTGTTTGTACTGCTAGCTAAGTATTGTAAAGCGCTTTGAATAAAAGTGCTATATTTAAAAAAAAATTGCTTTTGTTCTACAAATAAAAGCGCACACAACTCGTATTTTAATATCAGTAGTCTTACCTTTCTAATGAGATGGATGTGCCCTCTCTCCCCTGCTGCAACAGCCCCCAAACTGGGGCTGAGAGGGAGGGGGATCTCTCACTGGCAGCTGCAGCCCAGAAGCTGGGGAAAGTTGCCTCTTTCTCTGGCTACCACAGCCCTGTACATCCCAAATTCCCCCCACCCTCTCTTCTCACACCACTGCCCCCTCCCACCTACCCCCTGTTCCTCCCGAGACCACCACCTCACCTTAAGTGTGCATAATCTCCAGAGTCCAGGCACCGAGTTAGTGAAGCCACACCTGTGCGGCTCCACTAATTCAGTGGGTGGCCCTTCATTCTCTCGTGTGCAGCCACCCAGGCATGCACCTTGGAGGGAATTGTCCATGGACCACCTGGATGGAGCTCCCGGTCCACAGTTTGAGGACCTCTGCCCTAAGATACCAATCAGTAACTAAGTGAATCCTAGTTTAAGAGAGGAGAATGGAGCCCTGCCAGGGGAGATGTATATGGTCTAACTAAATCCATTTCCCATGCTGAGATTTTACTGACCTGCCCTGAAAATCCAGCACCTGAGAGGCTGGCAAAGACCTAGATGCTCTGGGCGTAGTTCAGTGCAGTCTTTACTCCCTGGGCCTACAAAGCTGTTTTTTTCAAAGGACTTGCAGTCTGAAAACTTTGTCCCTTAAACTCTCACCTTTCATTGGGTGTGGTGAATCTGCCATTCTGGAATGGCAGGGAGATGACCACTTTACCTGGGAAGGCTGGTATTAGCTAGAGCAGAGTTCTCAAACTTCATTGCACCAAGCCCCTCTTCTGTCAAACAAAATCACTACACGACCGCAGGAGGGGGGACTGAAGCATGAGGGAACCTGAGCCCTGCCACCCTGGGCGGGGGGGGGGGTCAAACCCCAAGGGCTTCAGCAAGTCTAATGCCAGCCTTAGCAACCCCATTAAAACAGGGTCACAACCCACTTTGGGGTCTTGACCCACAGTGTGAAAACCACTGGGCTAGCCTGTGCTCTAAGATGTACTGCAGCCAAGAAGTGGAGCAGGTAAAAGAGCTTGCTGAAGAGAGCACAGATGCTGGCAGCAGCACGAGGCCAAGCTGCACAGGAGCCTGCTGACTCTACAGGGCAGGGGTCTTTAAAGGCTGTGGTAAGAGAACCACAATAGCCTAAAAGTGGTTCCTCAGGCTCTGCATTTGCCAGCAGTGTGAATGTTTATTCACAGAAAACAAACTTCTTAAAAGTGGAGCAGTTTCACACATCGCTGCTTCTGGTGACAGAAGCAGTGACCTGAGTGCTGAGAGCTACAGCCTGGACTGCAGCTGGAGTTAGTCACATCAGCCTCCAGCCCAGCTGCCTCCAAGATGGATGTGCGCCAGCAGGCTCCCATTTGGTGAATCTCTCCCCGTAAGAAATTCAGTGTGTGGATAGCAGCAGGGAGCAGTACTGTTCCTACTTCAGTTAAGTTGTCTTAGAGGTGATCAACATTTATATAAGTTCTATATGTTTGATGAGGCAAAGACTATTGTGATCAAATGGCACCAGTTGAAAAGTATGTACGTCTGTAAGCAACCACTGGAGAACTTAATAGTAATTGATTATTTCAAGCGGCTCTTTTCCCTGATGCAGGATTATTGTGATATTTTAAAACTCTGTTATTTCAAACAAGTTAATGCAAATGCTTTACCTTTTGCTATATAAAATCTGCTAAGCCTTCCCATGCTCTGTTGCTATTACTTTACATATGGCATTGACTTATGTACCGGGAAGAGTATAAGGACACTCTAAAAGATATTGGAAATTGGTGTTACGAACTGGGAAGTCAATCATGCTCAACTTCATACGTATATAAAAATAATCTGTATCACATTGCAGGAACTTAGCTCAAACTCTTTGGGGCAAGGACTGAATATTTCTCTTTGGTTCAAGAGGTGCAATCTAAAGAATTTTTTTGCAGTTTTCTTATCAGGATTCTTTTAAACAGATGCTTCCCCCCCGCCCCCAATTATTTTAATTAAGTTTTAAATAATTGGGAGAAGAGTCGAAAGTAATGTGAAATCAAGTTAGTTTACCGCCAAATGCACCAGTTGTACGAGAGGCCTCAAACTGCTCTGGTTGGCACATGTGCAGATTTTTAAAAAATCTTTCAACAGGATTGGTTTTATTTTGCAATGAAAGAATGCATCTAGAAGTAAATGAAAAGATGTATCAAAGAGCAAAAGTGACCTGGTACATACAAACAAAGGAGCTGCTGAGACTTAAATGGCAGATTCACAGCTCAAACATGTTAAAGTAGACAGAAGTCTGAATTACTGCTGCTTTCCTAATGGTTAAGAAACAAGGTAACTGAAAGAAGCCGCCTCTTTAAACATTGGTGAACAGAAAAACAACAAGAGATACATCCAGTGGAGACTAGGGGTATGTTTACACTACGAAATTAGGTTGAATTTATAGAATTCGGTTTTTTAGAATTCGGTTTTATATATTCGAGTGTGTGTGTCCCCACAGAAAATGCTCTAAGTGCATTAACTCGGCGGAGTGCTTCCACAGTACCGAGGCTAGAGTCGACTTCCGGAGCGTTGCACTGTGAGTAGCTATCCCACACTTCCCACAGTCTCCGCTGCCCATTGGAATTCTGGGTTGAGATCCCAATGCCTGATGGGGCTAAAACATTGTCGCGGGTGGTTCTGGGTACATATCGTCAAGCCCCCGTTCCCTCCCTCCCTCTGTGAAAGCAAGGGCAGACAATCGTTTCGTGCCTTTTTTCCTGAGTTACCTGTGCAGACGCCATACCACGGCAAGCATGGAGCCCGCTCAGGTAACCGTCACCCTATGTCTCCTGGGTGCTGGCAGACGTGGTACTGCATTGCTACACAGTAGCAGCAACCCATTGCCTTGTGGCAGCAGACGGTGCAATAGGACTGGTAGCCGTCATCGTCATGGCCGAGGTGCTCCTGGCCACATCGGCCAGGAGCGCCTGGGCAGACATGGGCGCAGGGACTAAATTTGGAGTGATTTGATCAAGTCATTCTCTTTAGTCCTGCAGTCAGTCCTATTGAACCATCTTATGGTGAGCAGGCAGGCGATACGGATTGCTAGCAGTCGTATTGTACCATCTTCTGCCAGGCAGGCAAGAGATGAGGATGGCTAGCAGTCGTATTGTAACCATCTTCTGCCAAGCAGCCCTGAGATGTGGATGGCATGCAGTCCTTCTGCACCGTCTGCTGCCAGCCAAATATGTAAAAGATAGATGGAGTGTATCAAAACAAGAAAAAAACCAGATTTGTTTTGTACTCATTTGCTTCCCCCTCTCCCCCATCTAGGGGACTCATTCCTCTAGGTCACACTGCAGTCACTCACAGGGAAGGTACAGCGAGGTAAATCTAGCCATGTATCAATCAGAGGCCAGACTAACCTCCTTGTTCCAATAAGAACAATAACTTAGGTGCACCATTTCTTATTGGAACCCTCTGTGAAGTCCTGCCTGAAATACTCCTTGATGTAAAGCCACCCCCTTTGTTGATTTTAGCTCCCTGAAGCCAACCCTGTAAGCCGTGTCGTCAGTCGCCCCTCCCTCCGGCAGACAATCGTTCCGCGCCTTTTTTCTGTGCGGACGCCATACCAAGGCAAGCATGGAGGCCGCTCAGCTCACTTTGGCAATTAGGAGCACATTAAACACCACACGCATTATCCAGCAGTATATGCAGCACCAGAACCTGGCAGAGCGATACCGGGCGAGGAGGCAACGTCAGCGCGGTCACGTGAGTGATCAGGACATGGACACAGATTTCTCTCAAAGCATGGGCCCTGCCAATGCATGCATCATGGTGCTAATGGGGCAGGTTCATGCTGTGGAACGCCGATTCTGGGCTCAGGAAACAAGCACAGACTGGTGGGACCGCATAGTGTTGCAGGTCTGGGATGATTCCAAGTGGCTGCGAAACTTTCGCATGTATAAGGGCACTTTCATGGAACTTTGTGACTTGCTTTCCCCTGCGCTGAAGCGCATGAATACCAAGATGAGAGCAGCCCTCACAGTTGAGAAGCAAGTGGCGATAGCCCTGTGGAAGCTTGGAACGCCAGACAGCTACCGGTCAGTTGGGAACCAATTTGGAGTGGGCAAATCTACTGTGGGGGCTGCTGTGATGCAAGTAGCCCACGCAATCAAAGATCTGCTGATATCAAGGGTAGTGACCCTGGGAAATGTGCAGGTCATAGTGGATGGCTTTGCTGCAATGGGATTCCCTAACTGTGGTGGGGCCATAGATGGAACCCATATACCTATCTTGGCACCAGAGCACCAAACCGCCGAGTACATAAACCGCAAGGGGTACTTTTCAATAGTGCTGCAAGCTCTGGTGGATCATAAGGGACGTTTCACCAACATCAACGTGGGATGGCCGGGAAAGGTACATGACGCTCGCATCTTCAGGAACTCTGGTCTGTTTCAAAAGCTGCAGGAAGGGACTTTATTCCCAGACCAGAAAATAATTGTTGGGGATGTTGAAATGCCTATATGTATCCTTGGGGACCCAGCCTACCCCTTAATGCCATGGCTCATGAAGCCGTACACAGGCAGCCTGGACAGTAGTCAGGAGCTGTTCAACTACAGGCTGAGCAAGTGCAGAATGGTGGTAGAATGTGCATTTGGACGTTTAAAGGCGCGCTGGCGCAGTTTACTGACTCGCTTAGACCTCAGCGAAACCAATATTGCCACTGTTATGACTGCTTGCTGTGTGCTCCACAATATCTGTGAGAGTAAGGGGGAGACGTTTATGGCGGGGTGGGAGGTTGAGGCAAATCGCCTGGCCGCTGGTTATGCGCAGCCAGACATCAGGGCGGTTAGAAGAGCACAGGAGGGCGCGGTACACATCAGAGAAGCTTTGAAAACCAGTTTCATGACTGGCCAGGCTAAGGTGTGGAAGTTCTCTTTGTTTCTCCTTGATGAAACCCCCCGCCCCTTGGTTCACTCTACTTCCCTGTAAGCTAACCACTCTCCCCTCCTCCCTTTGATCATCGCTTGCAGAGGCAATATAGTCATTGCTGCTTCACATTCATGCATTCTTTATTCATTCATCACACAAATAGGGGGATGACTACCAAGGTAGCCCAGGAGGGGTGGTGGAGGAGGGAAGGAAAATGCCACACAGCACTTTAAAAGTTTACAACTTGAAAATTTATTGAATGCCAGCCTTCTGTTTTTTGGGCAATCCTCTGTGGCGGAGTGGGTGGTTGGCCGGAGGCCCCCCCACCGCGTTCTTGGGCGTCTGGGTGTGGAGGCTACGGAACCTGGGGAGGAGGGCGGTTTGTTACATAGGGGCTGTAGTGGCAGTCTGTGCTCCAGCTGCCTTTGCTGCAGCTCAACCATACACTGGAGCATACTGGTTTGATCCTCCAGCAGCCTCAGCATTGAATCCTGCCTCCTCTCATCACGGTGCCACCACATTTGAGCTTCAGCCCTGTCTTCAGCCCGCCACTTGCTCTCTTCAGCCCGCCACCTCTCCTCCCGGTCATTTTGTGCTTTTCTGCACTCTGACATTATTTGCCTCCACACATTCATCTGTGCTCTGTCAGTGTGGGAGGACAGCATGAGCTCAGAGAACTCATCATCACAAGTGCGTTTTCTTTTTCTTTCTAAGCTTCACTAGCCTCTGGGAAGGAGAAGATCCTGTGATCATTGAAACACATGCAGCTGGTGGAGAAAAAAAAGGGACAGCGGTATTTAAAAAGACACATTTTATAAAACAGTGGCTACACTCTTTCAGGGTAAACCTTGCTGTTAACATTACACACATAACACATGTACTTTCATTACAAGGTCGCATTTTGCCTCCCCCCACCGCGTGGCTACCCCCTCAACCCTCCCCCCTCCCCGTGGCTAACAGCGGGGAACATTTCTGTTCAGCCACAGGCAAACAGCCCAGCAGGAACGGGCTCCTCTGAGTGTCCCCTGAAGAAAAGCACGCTATTTCAACCAGGTGACCATGAATGATATCTCACTCTCCTGAGGATAACACAGAGTGATAAAGAACGGATGTTGTTTGAACGCCAGCAAACATACACTGTAATGCTTTGTTGTACAATGATTCCCGAGTACGTGTTACTGGCCTGGAGTGGTAAAGTGTCCTACCCATGAAGGATGCAATAAGGCTGCCTTCTCCAGATACCTTTTGCAAAGGCTTTGGGAGTACATCCAGGAGAGCCGCGAATGCCAGGGCAAATTAATCCTTTCACATGCTTGCTTTTAAACCATGTATAGTATTTTAAAAGGTACACTCACCGGAGGTCCCTTCTCTGCCTGCCGGGTCCAGGAGGCAGCCTTGGGTGGGTTTGGGGGGTACTGGCTCCAGGTCCAGGGTGAGAAACAGTTCCTGGCTGTCGGGAAAACCGGTTTCTCTGCTTGCTTGCTGTGAGCTATCTACAACCTCATCATCTTCTTCTTCTTCGTCCCCAAAACCTGCTTCCGTGTTGCCTCCATCTCCATTGAAGGAGTCAAACAACACGGCTGGGGTAGTGGTGGCTGAACCCCCTAAAATGGCATGCAGCTCATCATAGAAGCGGCATGTTTGGGGCTTTGACCCGGAGTGGCCGTTTGCCTCTGGTTTTCTGGTAGGCTTGCCTCAGCTCCTTAAGTTTCACGTGGCACTGCTTCGGGTCCCTGTTCTGGCCTCTGTCCTTCATGCCCTGGGAAATTTTGACAAAGGTTTTCGCATTTCGAAAACTGGAACGGAGTTCTGATAGCAGGGATTCCTCTCCCCATACAGCGATCAGATCCTGTACCTCCCGTTCAGTCCATGCTGGAGCTCTTTTGCGATTCTGGGACTCCATCATGGTCTCCTCTGCTGATGAGCTCTGTATGGTCACCTGCAGCTTGCCACGCTGGCCAAACAGGAAATGAGATTCAAAAGTTTGCGGTTCTTTTCCTGTCTACCTCGCCAGTGCATCTGAGGTGAGAGTGCTGTCCAGAGCGGTCACAATGGAGCACTCTGGGATAGCTCCCGGAGGCCAATACCATCGAACTGTGCCCACAGTACCCCAAATTCGACCCGGCAAGGCCGATTTAAGCGCTAATCCACTTGTCAGGGGTGGAGTAAGGAAATTGATTTTAAGAGCCCTTTAAGTCGAAATAAAGGGCTTCATCGTGTGGACGGGTGCAGGTTTACATCGATTTAAAACTGCTAAATTCGACCTAAAGTCCTAGTGTAGACCAGGGCTAGGGGGGATGGCATTGTGAGATGGAAGATCAGCTCACAGTTTCATCGCTTTCTCCATTTTCAGTTCCAACAATTCTAGGGTCTGAATCTCAGCAAGAGTCCAGTTCTTAATTCCCTGCAGTCAGATCAGGACATGGTAGCATGTGCTGTTCTAGTTCCCAGCTTCTTGGCGAAGTTCCTTACTTCCCTTTACACACTAGTCTAGACGTTTCCAGTTCCTGAACCATGGCAGCTCCTCTCACCAAGCCCTGGAATCTCCTGCCTTTGTTCTGCAAAGTGAGATGCTCAACTGGTGCCCGAGGGGATGCTGAACAGTGCTCTGCTCCCTTCATCCTGTAGTTCTCATTCATTTAACACTGCACAGAAAATACTTAGTTCATTTACTCAGACATATCAAAGAACCAAACCCCACAGTAGGTTCAGAGCTCTGTAATAAAGCACAACACTGGAACCTCACACCGTTAGTGCCACTAACCCAAAGCAAAAACTTCTCTTTTGGGCCACCTTGTGACAATGGGCTGCCCATTAGAGCAGAGCCTCCACACTGAATGCATCTCATCAGAATTTAACGCTTTTATTAAAGAAATGCTACCAGACCAAGGAGCTAATATTCCAGTAAGCTCTAGCCCAACATACAAAGCTTCAGGACTGTAAACAACCAAAAACTCTTCCTATGTTTGCTAGTTTTCCACAGGCACTGGTGCACGGGCTGCATTCCCCAGCTGATGTCAGACAAGGATCCTGAAAGTCTCCAATGGAGTGGATGGGAAATACTGTATGGCTACAATTGCTCCTCCCTCATTTCTAAAGTAACCTAAGGGAGGATTCTGGCAGTTCCCCTAGACCCCACACCATTGCAGCTAGTCGGACACTTCCAGGGCTGACCGAGTGCCGGGACGTGGCAGGGGAGAGGGGGGTCAGAGCCAGCCCTGAGATATCAAGCAAACTTTCAGCAATTTGACAAAGGTGATGCAGCTCTCAGCCCCATCTGCCTCCCCTTGCCCACCATTCATACTCCGTTCACCCAGCATGCACGCACGGGGGAAAGAGAGGAGGAGCTAGCACTACAAGACCTGTAGCTGACACCCCTCCCTCCTCAGATGGCAGCGGTATGTCTCTCTCTCTCTCCCACTCTCCCCAGGTGGCTGGCAAGAGAGACGGAAGAGATGTGAACTTTAACTTTTCTCCAGGATGGCAACATCCATTGGGGCGGCTTCCCACACATGCAGCAAGGATGTTCGTCCACAGCCATGAAAATAACTTGACTGGGTGATGGCGTCTCAATGCCAGGAAATGCAACTTCAAACCCCTGCCACACTCCTGCCGGCACACAGCACTGAAGGCTCCTCACTACTCTGGGATTAACTGCCCTTCTTGGGTCACTAGCTGCACCATTGCTTTCTGCTGCTTGTGCACTGGCTGGAGCAGTTAGAATTACACTGTGCATTGACAGCTCTTTTCATGCTCTAAAGGTTCTACAAACAGTAGCTAGATTCTCTATGCGCCTATGAGAACGATATAGGTTATCCTCATTTAGCCAGGGAGGAACAGGTAAAGTTCACTTTCCCAAGGCCTCACAGGGACTCTGCATGAGCTAGAATTAGACCTCAGTCCAAGGTAAAACAAATCCCAGCCTCGTCTTTAACCCCTTTAAATCTCTCAGAAACTGACAGGCCATTGGGGGCTTGGCGGTTTCTTATTCAACAGACTAGACCCCATATCCCTGCATTTTTGGCTAGTCTGTCTGGAATCATATTTATTAAATACAAAGACTGGGTGTAAAGGCACCGTCATGCGCTGCCTGGAGTGATGGGGCTCCTGCCCTAGCAGAGTGCATGAGTGAGACTGTGCTGCCACCTGCCAGTGTATAATGGGAAGTGTTAGACAAGGACAGAGCCAAATGGTAAGGGGAGGAAAGCTCATTCCCCCCTCCCTCCCCGGCTGCCACACGACTGTACCACTAAATTCCAAGTGGATCAATTCATTAGATACTGGTCCTGTTTTAAAAGACATTTTTATTTATCGGGAAATTAAAAAAGGAATAAAGGGAAGTGGAGTGTTTGACACTTTGTACACATTAAATATAACTGTCCTCTATTCACGCCTACAGAGGAAGCAACAAGTGTAACAAATGTACCTACACATTGCTTTTATGGAACTTAAGTAGTACCAGCCAAATGTAAAAGACATTACTTCCATCAAGGGCAGAGAAGCGATTACTGTATTCAAAACCCCATGCAAAGTGACATAAGGGAGCGGGTGGTGCATCAGTCCAGCTGGGTGCCTCAGCAGGCCCAATAATTACAACTGAAAAGTCCATTCTCCTGCTGTCTCCATCTATGGTGATGGTGTTCAGGCAGCGAGCCAAAGCCCTCAGTTGGACGTGTTGCAATAGAAATGGCTAATTTATAGTCATATTATTTTGTTACCTTTCATTTATTTCAAGAATTAAATTGTTCTTCAACTGCATGCATCCCTGCCCCCACATTCTCCTTGCGCTAGGCTAACACTCCCCCTCCCCTTACATTTGCAAGTATTTGTTGTACAGGGCCTCCTGGAGAGAGAAACCCTTCCTTTCCATGCCCACAGTGTGTTTAGCCACAATAAAATTCACCCCATGTTACATCTGTGCAACAGCTTGATCCCAATAGGTCAGTTATGTCTTTCCTTGGAGAAGATTGCCCCTTATAGTGAATTAGTCAGACCATATAGGCACAAACTGCTCACCCTTGAGTCAGGAGCTCTAGCACGTTGGCCAATCTGGCATATGGAGCTTTGAGGAAAGACCAAAATAAACCCACTTTTCCCCCTTCATATGAATAAATACTAGGACTTAGAGAATCTTAGGTTGGACAGTAAGCTCTTCAGGGGCAAGGACTGTCTTTTTGTTGGGTGTGTACACAGTGCCCAGGACAATGAAGCCCTTGACCATAAATGGGGGTCTAGGCACTACCATACAAATAATAAACGGAGGTTACTTACCTGGAACTGGAGGTTCTGTATTCTACACAGGCGCGCACACACGCTCCATGTGCCTCAGCTGGGGAACTCTCGCAAGCCGTGTCCATTGGACTGTGGCTGCACCCTGGAGTTCCCCCATGCTCACCATCGAAGCTGTAAGGGGAGGTGCTGATTGACCACTTCTCCAATTTCTTCTCTAACATGAAGCCAGTCATGATCTGAAGCAGACGGGAAGGAGCAGGGGTAATGGAATACAGATAGGGACCACACCGCTCAAAGAACCTCCAATGACAGGTAAGTAACCGCCATTTCTTCTTCGAGTGCTGGTCCCTGTGTGTATTCCACATGTGGGTGACTGGTAAACAGCAGTCAAATAGGCATGAGATGCAAGGATGCAGGCGATATAGATGTCTATAATACTACTGTTCCATGGGCTGTGTCTCCAGGAGGGCCTTGGACTAAAGCAGAATGCTTTGTGGCAGTGTGGATGGAATGCCAGGTTACTGCCTTACAAGTGACCAGCACAGGACCAGCTCAAAGAGATGCTACTGAGGTTGCCTATACGCTAGTGGAATGGGCCCCCACCCCCATCTGGGGAAGGGAGATGCACTAACTGAGAGTAAAGGAGGCTACAGCCAGAAATCCACCAAAAGTGTCTCAAAGCTGCTATTGCTTGCTCCGTGCTCATCCGCTATAGCAACAAATAGACTAGGCATTTTTCTAATTGGTTTTGTTCTTTGCAAAGCTTGTCTGACGTCAAGAGAGTGAAGCCTCCGCTCTTTGCTGAAGTTATGTGGTTTCAGAAAGAATATTGGTGATCTGATTGATGTATGTGAAATTTGGAAATTACCTTAGGGATGAATTTTGGTTGGAGTCACAGGGACATCTTTTCTTTATGAAAAGCAATGTTTGGTGGGTCAACCATGAGTACCCCTAGCTCATTCACGCTCCTGGCTGATATGATGGCGACAAGGAAAGTCCTTCATAGACAGGTGAGACATCAAGCACATGGCCAGTAGTTCCAAGGGTGGTGTGTTAAGTATTGAGAGTAGAAGATTGAGGTCCCATTGAGGTGTTGGTTTCACCACTGGTGGGAAGGGCCTAGGAGACCCTTCAGGCATTTGGTTGTTAGGGGGTGAGTAAAAGTAGCACTGCCCTCTGTCTGAGGGTGGAAGGCACTAACTGCTGCTAGGTGGACCCCCAACGAGCCAACAGAAAGGTCCAACTTCCCGAGAGTGAGGAGGTAGTCTAGAAAAGCAGACATACCTGCTGTCCCTGGAGATAAATGCTTGTGTTGTGTCCAGATAAATGCCTCCATTCAGCTAGATAGCAGAAAAGACTCCACCAGAAAATACTGTGGCTGAGAATAGTTTCAGTAGCCTCTAAACATGAATGCTCTAGGCCTGACACCCACCCAAATACCAGGCCGTGGGGCAAAGAGAATCCAGGTTAGGGTGTCTGTTCCATGCCATTCTCCTGCGTTAGGAGATCTGGGAAGGGTTGGCTTGACATTCACAGGAACTAGAATTGTCTGGGCTAGCTGTGAGCACTGAGAGTGAGTTGTGTTGGGTCATGATGAATCTTCAGTAGAACCTGGGTAGCAGAGAAATGGAGGAAAGGCATACCTTGGGTGGGCTGCCCAGGAAAGTAGAAAGAGGGAGGTTACTACTGGAACTCCACATAGATCAGCCTGGGACCAATCTTATTTAACATTTTTATTACTGACCTTGGCACAAAAAGTGGGAATGTGCTAGTAAAATTTGCAATGACACAAAGTTGGGAGTTATTGCCAATACAGAGAAGGACCGGAATATCATACAAGGTAACCTGGACGACCGTGTAAACTGGAATAATAGAAATAGCATGAAATTTAATAGTGCGAAGTGCAAGGTCATGCATTTAAGGGCTAACAACAAGAATTTTTGCTATAAACTGCAGACATATCAGTTGGAAGTGACAGAGGCAGAGAAAGACCTGCTTATATTGGTTAATCACAGGATGAATATGAGCCACCAATGTAATTTGGCTGTGAAAAAGGATAATGCAGTCCTAGGATGCATCAGGCAAAGTATTTCCAGTAGAGACAGGGTAGTGTTAGTACCATTATGAAGGAACTGATGAGACCTCATTTGGAATACTATATGCAGTTTTGGTCTCCCATGTTTAAGAAGGATGAATTCAAACTGAAACAGGTGCAGAGAAGGGCTACTAGGATCATCCAAGAAATGGAAAACCTACCTTATGAGAGGAGATTCAAAGAGCTTGGCATGTTTAGCCTAGCCACAAGAAGGCTGAGGAGAGATATGATTGGTCTCTCTAAATACATCAGAGGGATAAATGCCAGGGAGGGAGAGGAGTTATTTAAGTTTAGCTCCAATGCGGACACAAGAACAAATGGATATAAACTGGCCATCAACAAGTTTAGGCTTGAAATTAGGCAAAGGTTTCTAGCCACCAGAACAGTGAAGTTCTGGAACAGCCTTCGAAGGGGAGCAGTGGGGGCAAAAAACCTAACTGGCTTCAAGGCTGATCTTGATGATAACATAAGTGTATGGAGGGGATGGTATATTGAGACTGCCTGCAATGGCATGTAACCAATCTGCAACTGCTACCAGCAAATATCTCCAATCGCCAATGATGGGACACTAGATGGGGAGGGCTCTGAGTGACTACAGAGAATTCTTTCCCAGGTGTTTGGCTGGTGGCTGTTGCCCACATGCTCAGGGTCCAACTGATCACTATATTTGGGCTTGGGAAGCAATTTCCCCCAGGATCAGATTGGCAGAGACTCTGGGGGGGTTTCACCTTCTTCTGCAGCATGAGGCAGGTGTTACTTGCAGATTTAAACTAGTGTAAATGGTGGATTCTCTGTAACTTGAAGTTTTTAAATCATGATTTGTGGACTTCAGTAACTCAGCCAGAGGTGAGGGGTCTATGGCCTGCAATGTGCAGAAAGTAAGACTAGATGATCATGATGGTCCCTTCTGACCTTAAAGTCTATGGGTCTGAGTCCTGACATAGTGCTGCTCTGGAGCAGTATATGCTGAACTTCTTGTTCATCTGGGAGTCAAACAGGTCCCAAGATGGCATTCCCCACTGAGCGAAGATTTCATTTAACACAATTCAGTGTATCTCCCACTCATGGTCATGGAGAAGTGCCTCCTGAGATTTGTCCACTGGTGAGTTTTGTGCACTTGGGAAGTATGTTGCTGAGAGCGTGATGTAGTCCGGGTTACACCGGTTCCATAAGTGCACCACTTCTACACAGAGAGGAAGAGATTTCATTCCACCTTGTTTGCTTAAACAGAAGACAGTCGTTATGTCGTCCAACATTATCCGGATATGTCAGGGCCTTTTAAGTAGGAGGTGTGCATTGCAGGCCCATCTGACTGCTCTTAGTTCCAGGAAATTGATATTCATCCACGTAGCTTGTATCGTGTGGTTGCCTATGTGTGCACCTCAGCCTATGAGGGGTGTGTCTGTGATTATGGTTGTGTCAGGCATGGGAGGAAGGGAAAGGACTCCTATGCACACTTGCTCCAGTTTCATCCTCCAGGCAAGGGAAGCCCTGATGTTGGTGGGGACTGTCACTTTTTGGTATTCATGCTGTCCCTGTGAGTATACAGGGTGGAAAACAGCATTACACAAGTACAAGAAGCCATCTGGCCTAGTAGGGAAAGACAGACCTTGACTGTAGTTCAAGGTCTGTGAGTGACTTGTCTTATCAGGCTGCTCATGGCCTAGAATCTATCCATAGGCAGGTTTGCCCTTGCTGAGGTTGAGTGTAGGGTTGCTCCCATAAAGTCTATTATCTGTGTGAGAGCCAGAGTAGACTTCTCCATGTTTACACAGATTATCATAGGTGCCTGGAGGCAGAGCGAAGATAAGATTGTCACCTGAACTTCCTGGCTAGATCTGCCTATTAGAAGCCATTTGTCCAAGTACAGGAAAATGGGGTTGCTGTTTTGTCTCATCTGTGCTACTACCACTGAGAAGACCTTTCTGAAGACTCTGGGTGCTGTTGCCAGACAGAACAGGAGTGCTCAGAAATGGAAGTGTCCCTGTGCTACCAGAAACCTGAGGAATCTCCTGGGGGAATGGTGAATATTCACACACAAACACCTTTCCTGAACCATATTTCTTTTTCCAGGGAGGGAATTACTGATACCAATTTAGCCATGGGGAATTTTAATTTGCAAATAGAAGTATTTAGCTGATGCAAGTCAAGAATGGGCAGCCATAGTCCCTTTTTCTTGGGAACTGAGAAATATTGGGAATAGAGTCTTTACCTTGATGCTGCAGTGGCACTTGCTCGATAGCCCCTCATTCGAGCAGGGAGTGCCCCTCTTATTGGAGGATCTCGTGAAAGTGGTTGCTGAAGAGAGGCTGGGAGGAGGGGTTGTGGGGAGGTGGGAAAGAAACTTGATGGTACAGCCCAAGTGGATAATATCTAGTACCTACTTGTCCATTGTTGTAGCCCTCCAGCTGTGCGTGAAGTATGTTAGATGGCCACCAAAGGTTTGGGAAATAGGTGGGGAGTGATTTGGTTTGCAACTCTCAAATGTCCTTTCAGAAGTAAACTTTAGCTGGTGGATGAGGTTGGATGGCTGACATCGAGATTGATGGGTTTGCATACGTTGGTCTTTGCAACTTCTGATGCTTGCATAGCGCTTTGTATGGTCATTGGCTGCAAAAAAACTGTGGAAGAAGCCTGGGTTTATATATCTGTTTATGATGTTTCCTCTTTGGGGCTACGGTATAAATGCCCAGGGAACAGAGGATTGTCCTTGAGTCTTTTAATGAGTGCAAGCCCTCAATGGTGTTCTGAATCTCTCAGAGGAATCCTCAAGAGAGAAGCCACAATTCATGCCACATTACCATTGCAATTGCTATGGTTCTAGATATGGGATCAGCCATGTCAACTGCAGCTTGGAGTGAAGTTTGTGGCATGAATCTACCCTGTCCTCCTGAGTAAGTTTATCTGTATAGTCCAAGAACTTGGAATCATTCATAAAATCATACTTCACTAACAGGGCCTGGTAGTTAGCAACTTTAAACTGGAGGCTGATGGATGCGAACACCTTCCGCCTCAGAATGTCAAAACATTTAGCACCCTTCTCTGCAAGGGTAGTCTTGGGGTGTTGTTGCCTAGATCCTTCCATGGCTGCTCGTACAACTAGAGAGTTAGAGGCAGGACGGGTGAAGAAAAATTCTGACCCTTTCACAGGGACAAAGTATCATCACTCAGCTCTTTTGGGGGTAAAAGAGCATGATGTAGGTGTGCCATCCCAACCTGGTAGGTTCCATGATAGCCTCATTTACTGGGAGACCTACCCGATTGGGTCCCCTGGGCTGTACGATGAACAAGAGCTTATGCTGTGTGTCATGAACTTCCTCAAGTGGGATCTGAAGTTCAGTTGGCACCCTCTGCAAGAGTTCTGGGTAGTGCTTGTGGTTATCCGGCAGGGATAATGAAGATGGGGCAATTGCCTCATTGGGCAAGGAGGATGATTCACCTGTCTGTACCAGTAGATCCAGCTCAACGTCTTCCTCCTCTGTTTACTTCAGAGGCGCCAACTGCTATTGCCTAAGGGAAGAGGACTGGTGAGACTCTCACATGGATCCAGGATACCACATATAGGGATCCCATGGACCCCAATAAGGCCAGTTCAAAGGCTGGTGGGGGGAGGATCCCCAAGGCATTGGGCCAGGGCCAATCATAGGGGGGACCAGGAGGGCCATTTGGCCTGGGCCTCAAGCTCAAAGGGGGCCTCAAATTTAGACATTTCTTATTTTTTTTGGCATTTGATAAGTTTCGCAACTTGTTTTTATGCGCATTCCTATCGGACCAAAATGTGACACTCTCTCTCGGCTTAGAGCTTCAAATTTAAGCAAATAAGAGATGTGATTTGGTAAAAAAAAACCATTGTTTTGCACAGAAAAAGGCTAGAAAAGCATTTGTTAAATAAAAAAATATTCAAATTATTTCTCACTCTTTTTTTGGTGCCTTATTTTGTTTTCATGTGTCGTCATTTTTTATTTTTATTATGGCTAGGGGCCTCAAAAGCTGGAAGGTGGCACAGGCCTCTCTGGACCTCTGAAAGGGCCTGCTTTGGGCACCAGTGGTCCCTGGGAGGGTAGTCTTGTCTGGTTGGAGGATGGCTCCAGGACAGTCTAGAAGCTCTCTCTGGGCTAACCTCCCTTTGTGGAGGTGATGGTTCCCCCTGGACATCAACTTCAACCCATGTAAAGGTCAGATCCAGTTCCATCACTGGTACTCTGTGCTGATAGATGGAGCAGGGGAGTAGCTCTTTCTCCTTGAAGTAGATTCATTCCTCTTCTGATGTCAGAACAGTCCCACCTGGAGTTTTTGATCAGTGCCAGAAAATGCCAATTCTTCAGCTTACTAGCAGGTACCTGAGTCAGTACCACTGGATCCTTGTCCTCGGCCCCTTGCTCTCACGATCAGGAGGCTTAAGCAGCCCTTAAGTCTGAAGCACCTAAACATAAGGACTCACCTGAATTGGAAGGAGTCGGGGAGCGATCCTTTCTTTTTGGAGCAGATGTGGAAGGAGATATGTTCTTGTGCCCATGAGGCTGCCCTTACTCCTGTGAGAAGCCTAAGACAACCAGTCTTTGGCTATATCAGATCTGGCCTCCGCTCCAGTGCTCGTGGTTGGAGGGGCACTACTCAAGGGCTGAGGCTGATGTGCAGGGAGGTGTGAAACTGCACCCCATAGTCTTCAGAGTGATATGACATAATTAAAATGAATTTTATGCAAGATAAGTCATGTGAAATGTCACTGGAAAGGTTATGATTTGCTGAATATGATTATCCTATTTGTATGCATGTATCATTTTTGTATCTGAAGTTATGAATATTGACTATGTCTCTGAATTTCAAATGTAGTTACACCTGGGGAATGCCTGCTAGACAAGATGATTTCATTCTAGACAGTGAGTGGGGAATCGGTCATTAGGAAAACAGTAGGCCTTAGGAGAAGCTTATCTCCCACCTGGGGAGCCTTCTTGAGAATGCTACTGACAGCTTCAGAGTAATGCCTGCTAGGACTCTGCAAGGACATGCGATGAGACCACGTGTCTCTAGACTCCATCTTGGGATGTCAGTGTTTTTCCACAGTCCAGTCTGGGAACCAAGAGTTGAAACAAACTGTTCCCACCATATGCAAAAGCTATATAAGGCAGGGAGTGACATCATCTGTTGTTCTTTGTGCCCCACTCAAGAAGATCCTGGAAACACCTGAGGAACAAGGACTGAACTGTGGGAACTGCTGGACCCAGGCTAAAGGGATTTCTAGCTTGTGAATGGAACACTTGGGAATTCCAAGCTGTAAGCAAGTGCAGCTTCCCCTTAAGAATCTGCAGCCTGCTTGTATCATCTCTTAGAGTGAGAATCTGCTATTCATATCCAATCTATATTAAGTTTAGTTTGTGTTTTTATTTGCTAAGTAATCTGCTTTGATTTGTCTGCTATCACCTATAATCACTTTACCTCTATCTTTTGTGGTTAATAAACTTATTTTTGCTTTATCTAAACCAGTGTGTGGTAATCATATTTCAAGGGCAAAAGGCTGTTGCATATTCCTCTTCACATTGATGGAGGGGGCAAATTTTATGAGCTTAAACTGTACGGTTCTCTGTGTAGCGCAAGATGGCATAATTTTGGGTTTATACTCCAGAGGGGGTGCTTGCCTGACAACCTGGTAGTTGCCCTAGCTGTAGCCTTCCCATGCAGGGGCTGGTAAAAGAGCCTGCATGTACTGCAGCTGGGTGTGTCCCTACCTGTATGTATGCTGGTGAAAGTACAGGCTGGAGAGGGCTTTGCAGCTTGTCACAGCAGTACAGTGTAAAAGGGAGCCCAGGCTGGTGGGTCGGGGGGGGTTCAGTGGTACCCCAGTTCCAGGTGGCACCCTAGAAAGAACCAACATAAGAGGAATATCCCCAGCCTGGATCTGATTGGGGTCTCATGGCTTTCTCCATGAGGTACTACTTTAGCTGAAGTGCTCATCCCTCTCAGGAGAGGGAAGGAGGAGCAGATCCTGCACCTGCAGAGATATATGCCTCCCCAAGGCAGTAAAGACAGTGGTTGTGGTCATTGCTGACCGAGGAGCAAGAACAGGAGATATGATTCTTAAACCTCAGAAATCTCTGCATAGTCCTTCTCCCAAGGGTGCGGAAAACTAATCTACACTAACTCCTAAAGAGACTATTAAAAACACTAAGAACCATCTACAGTTATAGTTACAGATAAGAAATCTGGTGCTAAGACAGCTTCAGGCTCAGAGGATTTCAACTCAGGCCATGAGGCATTAAGGATGAACTTGGAGAGGTGGACAGTCCGCACTTCCCCTTATACTCTTCGTGCTGACCTAAAGGATCTTCAGGGAGCAGTTGTGGACCAATGGACACTACTTGCAAGGTTTTCCAGTCTCAGGCACATGGGTATCGAAGAAATAATAGCTACAGCACTGCTCCTTCACAGATGTTATAGATTCATAGATACTAAGGTCAGAAGGGACCATTATGATCATCTAGTCTGACCTCCTGCACAACACAGGCCACAGAATCTCACCCACCCAGTCCTGTGAAAAACCTCACCTATGTCTGAGCTATTGAAGTCCTCAAATCATGGTTTAAAGACTTCAAGGAGAAAAGAATCCTCCAGCAAGTGACCCATGCCCCATGCTACAGAGGAAGACGAAAAACCTCCAGGGCCTCTTCCAATCTGCCCTGGAGGAAAATTCCTTCCCGACCCCAAATATGGTATCTCACAAAGGAGGATAAGTTCCTATGCCCCTTTTGCAGACTTGACAGAGAGTCTGTGCCCTGGTCTACACTAGGACTTTAGGTCAAATTTAGCAGCATTAAATTGATGTAAACCTGCACCCGTCCACATGATGAAGCCCTTTATTTCGACTTAAAGGGCTCTTAAAATCAATTTCCTTACTCCACCCCTGACAAGTGGATTAGCGCTTAAATCGGCCTTGCCAGGTCGAATTTGGGGTACTGTGGACACAATTACACGGTATTGACCTCCGGGAGCTATCCCAGAGTGCTCCATTGTGACCGCTCTGGACAGCACTCTCAACTCAGATGCACTGGCCAGGTAGACAGGAAAAGAACCGCGAACTTTTGAATCTCATTTCCTGTTTGGCCAGCGTGGCAAGCTGCACGTGACCATGCAGAGCTCATCAGCAGAGGTGACCATGATGGAGTCCCAGAATCTCAAAAGAGCTCCAGCATGGACTGAACGGGAGGTATGGGATCTGATTGTTGTACGAGGAGAGGAATCCGTGCTATCAGAACTCCGTTCCAGTTTTCAAAATGCCAAAACCTTTGTCAAAATCTCCCAGGGCATGAAGGACAGAGGCCATAACAGGGACCCAAAGCAGTGCCACGTGAAACTTAAGGAGCTGAGGCAAGCCTACCAGAAAACTAGAGAGGCGAACGGTCAGAGCCCCAAACATGCTGCTTCTATGATGAGCTGTATGCCATTTTAGGGGGTTCAGCCACCACTACCCCAGCTGTGTTGTTTGACTCCTTCAATGGAGATGGAAGCAGGTTTTGGGGACGAAGAAGATGATGATGATGATGAGGTTGTAGATAGCTCACAGCAAGCAAGCAGAGAAACCGGTTTTCCCGACAGCCAGGAACTGTTTCTCACCCTGGACCTGGAGCCAGTACCCCCCAAACCCACCCAAGGCTGCCTCCTGGACCCGGCAGGCGGAGAAGGGACCTCTGGTGAGTGTACCTTTTAAAATACTATACATGATTTAAAAGCAAGCATGTGAAAGGATTCATTTGCCCTGGCATTCGCAGCTCTCCTGGATGTACTCCCAAAGCCTTTGCAAAAGGTTTCTGGGGAGGGCAGCCTTATTGCGTCCTCCATGGTAGGACACTTTACCACTCCAGGCCAGTAACACGTACTCGGGAATCATTGTACAACAAAGCATTGCAGTGTATGTTTGCTGGTATTCAAACAACATCCGTTCTTTATCTCTCTGTGTTACCCTCAGGAGAGTGAGATATCATTCATGGTCACCTGGTTGAAATAGGGTGCTTTTCTTCAGGGGACACTCAGAGGTGCCCGTTCCTGCTGGGCTGTTTGCCTGTGGCTGAACAGAAATGTTCCCCGCTGTTAATCACGGGGAGGAGGGAGGGTTGAGAGGGTAGCCACGCGGTGGGGGGAGGCAAAATGCGACCTAGGAACGAAAGCACGTGCTATGTATGTAATGTTAACAGCAAGGTTTACCCTGAAAGACTGTAGCCACTGTTTTATAAAATGTGTCTTTTTAAATACCGCTGTCCCTTTTTTTTTCTCCACCAGCTGCATGTGTTTCAATGATCACAGGATCTTCTCCTTCCCAGAGGCTAGTGAAGATTAGAAAGAAAAAAAACGCACTCCTGATGAAATGTTCTCCGAGCTCATGCTGTCCTCCCACACTGACAGAGCACAGACGAGTGCGTGGTGGCAAATAATGTCAGAGTGCAGGAAAGCACAAAATGACCGGGAGGAGAGGTGGCGGGCTGAAGACAGGGCTGAAGCTCAAATGTGGCGGCAGCGTGATGAGAGGAGGCAGGATTCAATGCTGAGGCTGCTGGAGGATCAAACCAGTATGCTCCAGTGTATGGTTGAGCTGCAGCAAAGGCAGCTGGAGCACAGACTGCCACTACAGCCCCTATGTAACAAACCGCCCTCCTCCCCAGGTTCCGTAGCCTCCACACCCAGACGCCCAAGAACGCGGTGGGGGGGGCCACCGGCCAATCAGCCACTCCGCCACAGAGGATTGCCCAAAAAACAGAAGGCTGGCATTCAATAAATTTTCAAGTTGTAAACTTTTAAAGTGCTGTGTGGCATTTTCCTTCCCTCCTCCACCACCCCTCCTGGGCTACCTTGGTAGTCATCCCCCTATTTGTGTGATGAACGAATGAAGAATGCATGAATGTGAAGCAACAATGACTTTATTGCCTCTGCAAGCGGTGATCAAAGGGAGGAGGGGAGGGTGGTTAGCTTACAGGGAAGTAGAGTGAACCAAGGGGCGGGGGGTTTCATCAAGGAGAAACAAAGAGAACTTCCACACCGTAGCTTGGCCAGTCATGAAACTGGTTTTCAAAGCTTCTCTGATGCATACCGCGCCCTCCTGTGCTCTTCTAACCGCCCTGGTATCTGGCTGCGCATAACCAGCAGCCAGGCGATTTGCCTCAACCTCCCACCCCGCCATAAACGTCTCCCCCTTACTCTCTCAGATATTGTGGAGCACACAGCAAGCAGTAATAACAGTGGGAACACTGGTTTCGCTGAGGTCTAAGCGAGTCAGTAAACTGCGCCAGTGCGCCTTTAAACGTCCAAATACACATTCTACCACCATTCTGCACTTGCTCAGCCTGTAGATGAACAGCTCCTGACTACTGTCCAGGCTGCCTGTGTACGGCTTCATGAGCCATGGCATTAAGGGGTAGGCTGGGTCCCCAAGGATAACTATAGGCATTTCAACATCCCCAACAATTATTTTCTGGTCTGGGAATAAAGTCCCTTCCTGCAGCTTTTGAAACAGACCAGAGTTCCTGAAGATGCGAGCGTCATGTACCTTTCCCGGCCATCCCATGTTGATGTTGGTGAAATGTCCCTTGTGATCCACCAGAGCTTGCAGCACTATCGAAAAGTATCCCTTGCGGTTTATGTACTCAGCGGCTTGGTGCTCCAGTGCCAAGATAGGGATATGGGTTCCGTCTATGGCCCCACCACAGGCCAGGGGAAAGCAAGTCACAAAGTTCCATGAAAGTGCCCTTACGCATGCGAAAGTTTCGCAGCCACTGGGAATCGTCCCAGACCTGCAACACTATGCGGTCCCACCAGTCTGTGCTTATTTCCCGAGCCCAGAATCGGCGTTCCACAGCATGAACCTGCCCCATTAGCACCATGATAAATGCATTGCCAGGGCCCATGCTTTGAGAGAAATCTGTGTCCATGTCCTGATCACTCACGTGACCGCGCTGACGTCGCCTCCTCGCCCGGTATTGCTCTGCCAGGTTCTGGTGCTGCATATACTGCTGGATAATTCGTGTGGTGTTTAATGTGGTCCTAATTTGCCAAAGTGAGCTGAGCAGCCTCCATGCTTGCCTTGGTATGGCATCCGCACAGAAAAAAGGCGCGGAACGATTGTCTGCTGTTACTCTTACGGAGGGAGGGGCGACTGACGACATGGCTTACAGGGAATTAAAATTAACAAAGGAGGTGGCTTTACATCAATGAGTATTTCAGGCAGGACTTCACGGAGGGTTCCAATAAGAAATGGTGCACCTAAGTAATCTTATTGGAACAAGCAGGTTGGTCTGGCCTCTGATACATGGCTAGATTTACCTCGCTGCACCTTCTCTGTGAGTGACTGCAGTGTGACCTAGAGGAATGAGTCCCCTAGACAGTGGAAGGGGGGAAGCAAATGAGTACAAAACAAATCTAGTCTATTTCTTGTTTTGATCCACTCCATCTATCTTTTACATCTTTGGCTGGCAGCGGATGGTGCAGAAGGACTGCAAGCCATCCACATCTCATGGCTGCTTGGCAGAAGATGGTACAGTAGGACTGCTAGCAATCCGTATTGCCTGCCTGCTCACCATAAGATGGTTCAATAGGACTGACTGCAGGACTAAAGAGAATGACCTGGTCAAGTCACTCCAAATTTAGTCCCTGCGCCCATGTCTGCCCAGGCGCTCCTGATCGACCTCAGAGAGGCGACCAGGAGCACGTCGGACATGACGATGACAGCTACCAGTCCTATTGCACCGTCTGCTGCCACAAGGCAATGGGCTGCTGCTGCTGTGTAGCAATGCAGTACCACGTCTGCCAGCACCCAGGAGACATACGGTGACGGTTACCTGAGCGGGCTCCATGCTTGCCGTGGTATGGCGTCTGCACAGGTAACTCAAGAAAAAAGGCATGAACCGATTGTCTGCTGCTGCTTTCACGGAAGGAGGGAGGGAATGGGGGCCTGACGATATGTACCCAGAACCACCCGCGACAATGTTTTAGCCCCATCAGGCACTGGGATCTCAACCCAATGGGCAGCGGAGACTGCGGGAACTGTGGGATAGCCACCCACAGTGCAACACTCCAGTAGTCGACGCTTGCCTCGGTACTGTGGAAGCACTTCGCCGAGTTAATGCACTTATTGCACTTAGAGCATTTTCTGTGGGGACACACACACTCGAATATATAAAACCGATTTCTAAAAAACCAACTTCTATAAATTCGACCTAATTCCGTAGTGTAGACATACCCTGTGACTCATACAAGGCCACTGAACAATTCAGTAGATAAGATAGTAACAAATTCCATGTCTCTGGCTGCCCAGTCACATGCCTGTATGTAGAGAGGAAAATACCTCGCTTTCCACTAAACTATTCCTCACAGCTATTGACTCGCGCCAATCAAGCCACAAAACAGCCTGTTTGAGTCCAAAGGTTTCTACAAAGCCTCCCTTCTGCATATGACTGCCTCTCGGGTTCCAGGGCTGGATTTTTAATGGCATTTAGGCATCTGGTGGGAAAATCGCACCAGGTGCCTTTCTGCATCATTAGCTTTAACACAAACTACTGAAAAGAATGCACTGTAGACAGGACAGTTTCCACCCAGCCCCAGGGAGCAGCGCTATCAGAGCCTCATTGTGAAGTGGACCTGTTCTGCCTCTAATTTGTAATAATAATATTTAACTCTTGTATAGACTTTTCACCCATGGCTCTCAGATGTACCTTACAAAGGGAAGGCAAGCATCATCCAAATTTTACAGATGGAGAAATTCAGGCACAAAGAAGTGAAGTGACTTGCCCAAGGAGCCTCCTCATTCATTGCTGGTTTGTGTCATTATTCTCATTCTTTGACTGCAGTTTGTGAATAACTCATGTAAGATACTATGTTCTTACAGGACTGATTAGATGGTGCCTCCCCAAGCCCATTGCCTCATAGAACAAAGCTCTGGAAGCTAGGTAAGCAGAGGGCAGTTAAGGCACAAGCACAGGGACTTAAAGAATGTTTTATTTTGTGGGAGAATGAAAGTTTTCAGAAAAAGGAAAAATATTTTTTCATCAACGCTGATACCAGTTTCACAGGATTGGCCTCATGGTGACGAAGTCAAAGTTGTAGAATTCTGGCAGACCCTGATGCTTGGTCCCATTGAATTGTTTCCAGCTGAAAACAGGAAGCCCATCCTCTACAGGTGGGCCACTGACAGCATAGGCTGCAAACACTGAAGCCATATGGAAATCTGCCACCTGTGAAGGACAGGGCAGGATTTTATAGCTAGAGGATACGTTGTTCTATTGCATTTGAAGTGTTTAAACACTATGGAGAGGGAGGGCATTGCTCAGGTTGGTCCAAGCGGGTATATGCAGGAGTAAGGGAAAGAAACTGAGTAGAGGAAAACTTATGCTAGTTCAAGCAACATCCTCCCAAACAGAAAGGTTTATTAAACCAAGCATTGCCCACACCTTAAGACACCAAGGACCCAAGTGGCTTATGGCCCCAATGATGTAAAGGCAGCCCCCTGGGGAATACCCCCAACATAAGGGTCTCCCCAGCTGGTGGGGAGGGGACATGGCCAAAACAGTGCTGTGCTCCAGCTGTTCTTGGCTACTGCAACAACCACTTGGGGGACTTATTGAGAAAATACAGGGAGGTATAAAGCCACTTTAGCCACCTTCCCATTCACATTTCTGCACCCAGTGTAACTGCCAGAACGAGGCCCCTGGGTCCCTGCTGACCCCTGCTATCTGACACAAGTCAGGCAAGCCAGGGAAGAGCAGAAATCCTCAGAACTGGATCTGCCAAAAATTTCTGATGCTGCCTGTCCTTGCAGCCTCGCACACAATCCCTGAAACAGGCTAGCCCTGACAAGGTAAAACACCTTAGACCTTGCCAGTGTTTTAAGGGTTATTATTAATTTGCCTAGCATTTGTACTAGGAACAAAGCTGCCATAAATCCTGCCTCTAAAAATCATTCCTTTTTATTGAATCATGGCTTAAAACTAAAAGTTACTTGACCTTTGCCAACTTTGTGCTGAGAATAATTATACAGGTTAAGTCTAGAGAAAATGACTCACTGAAGAGTAAGGCATTAGCAAACACAGGGGTCACTGGAGGTCAGGAGGAAGAAACTTTCCTGCATGGTCCCCGTTAATGAGAGCAGACAGCTGCGTGGCAAATTCCCATTCCCTCTGTGCCACCCTGAAAATAAGATAACTTTGAGGGCCTTTGATCACTAGTACACTCCTGAGCCCTACTTACTGCCAGGCTTTAATAGAATTTGGGTATTAATCCTTAGACCCCTAAGGGTAAGCAATCTCACCCCAGCATTCTGCACCTGGATACACAGGACAAGTATGTACCCACGTACCTTGGGGTCCAGCATCCATCCACCCACAAAATGTACAGCTCACCTCCATCTGCCATCTGGTTCCAGCCCTCTTGCTCCCTGTGTTTAAGTGAGACTGACCTCACCCCAGCTAGTCGTGACCCTGGCTCTCCCAGTGCCACCTTGAGGAGAAGGACCAGAATGCAGCTGCAGGGAGGAGATGTGGCCAAGCAAGACTCACGGCAGGCAAAAGCCCTATCCTGTGTGGCCCAGGTGCTTCCCCTCCACCCCACAGCACTCCCTTGTGGCCTCAGGAAACCCTGGCAATTAGCTAATCCTTTGGAAAGCAACTAATTCCCAGATGGTGCAGAGGATCAGAGATCCTAGAAACCACATAACACTGTACAGAGCGGTCAGTTAGGCTGGCAGGGCCCTACCTAAGTAAGCAAATACAGCAGCCAGTCTCCCCTAACCCTGCCCTACAGATGCTTTTCTTTAATCGCTGGTAAGAAGTGTTGGCCAGGATAGTGTTTTATTCCTGACTCTCCCCGACTGTCGAAGTTTGGGGGACAGAAGGGACAGACAGGGAACCTCCTTCTGCAGAGTACAAAGACTTGGTTGGCAGGTCCAGAGCAGGCGCCCTACTTTCACTCAGACAGTATATAAGGCAGGCCATGGGCTTTAGGGGTCTTTACCTTTGAGTCATAGCAGCCTGCTGGCACTGGGAGAGAAGGGTTCAGGTCTTCGCGGCAGCAGATAGTGTTGCACGGATTGTGCCTGGCATAGGGCTCCTTCAGATAGTCTGGGAAATAAATGGGGAAGAGAAAAGAAATAAAGCCAGTCTACTCACACGACCGTCCCCAGCAGGGGCTAAGGGCTCTTCCTATACAGTCCCAAATGGAATACTCTGCAAGCTGATGCGACACTACCTGGGAGATTGTAATGAGAGAAAGTCAACTCGTACAAGAGAATGGGGGAGGGATCAGGAGAGAGAAGGTAGTGAGCAGCTCTGGCCTTAATATTTTAGTCTAGAACCGAAGAAAAAAGATTACAAAACAAGAAACTAAAAATGAAGATGGCAAGGAGCAAGGTCTATCAATGCCCCCTGCAATAGCAGGAAATTGGGGAGTGGGGGAAAACTATGCCCATCTGATTGCAGTAGTGTATTGCTACTCAGTGAACCAAAGAAAGGCAGTCCCCAGGCCCTTTCCCTCAGATCACTTCCAGTTCACCATGCGGAAAAGCCCTTCCAAACTTCACATGTGGCAAACAAATGTTATATGCAAAAGAGAATAAAAATAAAGCAGCTATGGTCATCTGTACCTAGAGATGGTGTTTATTCAGACCACTTTTTCCCATTAATCCCAGTAAGGCGGATCCTGACAGCACCAAGACAGAGGATTGTGCATTGAAGGACATTCCTTCTGAGAGGGGAAAGTTAAAGGAGTCTTTTAAAACGATTTTATGCTAAATCCTCTATGTTAGTATTATAGACACATTGCCTAGTACTTAAGGCTTTGCAAGACCCTTTCCTTGCTCCAGCTGTGCTCAAGAACAGTTCTCCCCAGAGAGCCCTAACAAGTCTTCTAATTCTGTTGGTGTTTCAGATGTTCTCTGGAACGGTTAGCTAGAATAGACCTCAATGGCATGTGCACTCAGAAATGAAAACCTCCCTTGTTCCTGCATGGGGTTTAAAAAAAAAAAAAGATTTTCAAGTCTTATTTCAGACATAGATTGTAAGCGCCTCAGGGAAGGGACTGTCTCTTTGTCCTGTGTTTGTACAGCGCTGAGCACAATGTGGTCCTGAGCCATGACTGGGGCTGCTAGGCAACAACATAATACAAAAAATAAATAAGTAATAAAAAATCAGATCAATGGAAAACAAATGAGCTTCTTACTGTTATATCTCATTATATACTTCATGGTCTCCAAGTCAGTCACTTTCCCCTGGTCCCGTCGGAAGATTTTTGCTCTGGGGGCCAGTTCATAAGAAAACTCCAAGCCATATTTCTCAACGTACTTTGCATATCCACTGAGGTTGTAGATCCTTTCATGGAAAGGGATGTTGTACGAAGGCCAGTATCCTGCAAGGGAGATAACCCATTCTGTTGTTTAATTATTTAAACAAACTGTGCACTCATTTAAAAAAAATGTTTAATTGCTGTGTTGCCTTAACAGTGCCGGCTAGGGAACAGGATCTAGACCCAGTCTGACAGCAGCAGAACATATCAGTCGCCATTGGAAGCAGATGAGTTAATTCATAAGTAATTCCACTGGAGAGACGGTGCTAACAGAGTCTCAGGCCTCCGGTTTCCACTTTGAAGGCTTATCCCACAAAGCAAGTTTGAGCCAGTTTCAAGTTAGACTTACAGGAGTATCTTGAGGTCTGAGAGGTTCAGGTCTAGATAATGCCCACAGGAAGAGCTGACCACCTGTGCGCCCTCATGATCTGATGAAGCAGAGGATGCAGCAACAGTGCTCATCCACAGTAATACATGCCTCCTGCAAGCACATCTGGAAGCCACTGAGCTTCTTTCTTGAAAGAAAAAATGATTCCTAAAATGAAAAGCACATCAACCTCACACACCAAATATATGCATCAAAGCGGCATGCTGAAAAGTTGAGATATGCCAAAGCACCAAACAAATGCAGAAGTGAGGAAAAAATTGTGTGCCAAGGCACTGAACAAACAGGCACCCAAGACATCAGGGATACAATTAAGGCCCTGAAACAACAAGCAGAAAGAGAGGTCACAGCAAAACAAACCATGAAACCAAAGAGGCCAGTAGCCTTCAACTCAAGTAACCCAGAAAGGAGCCACAGTGAAGTAAGCTTATGCTCAAATAAATTTGTTAGTCTCCAAGGTGCCACAAGTACTCCTTTTCTTTTTGCAAATACAGACTAACACGGCTGCTACTCTGAAACAGAACTAACTGTTGTTATAGACCTGATCGGAAAGCAGATCAACACAAAAGGATCCCCAGAGAAACAGGCGACAGGCTAGTGAGAGCCAGAGTGGAGAAGGCTGGAAGGTTGTGGTAGCTGATGGCACATATTGACCAATAAGGGAGAGAGAGAATCTTGTGCTTGCCACTGCCATCACTGCCTCAGCAAGCCCAAAGACTTCGAACTAGGAGAGTTTTGTCCTATCTCACATAAGACAACGGTCAAGACAATCCTGTCATGAAAGTACCTGTAAAGAATACTGTATCCAACTGAAATTACAGGGAGATTATTCGGAAGGCAGAATGCAATTGTCTATAGTACAAATAAGTTAGGAACCTCCTCAGTTTGCAAAAAATACAAAAATGACATGGGATCATTCAGGACCATAAATAGGACCTGGCTCTGAAGTGAAATCCTAGAAGAATTAAAATGTGATCCTTTTCTGCCAATTAAAAATGTACAGTAATGTAGTCTTTTCCCCCATGGGGGAATGAGGTGGTAATGGGATGGCATATATTGAAACCTGGCACCTAGAGCTACACAGCCATCTTCATCCCCAGCCTAGGGCACTGGTTTGCTACTGACAAAGGGAGATTGCCACCTACTGAGTCTCAACACCAGGGTTTTGCTAGGTCTCCCACCTCAATACCGAGTGATGTAGCGCCCCTTGTTCTGAGGAGTTGGAGTGGGGGAATCTGATTGGTTGATGCTCAAATAATAAGTTGGGGCTCATTAGGCAACTGTTACAAAAATACAAACCAAGCGTTTAGACATATAAAGTTTTGAACTAGTAGCCAATATGTGGGAGCCATGCACTTCTCTGAGTAGGTGGCTTGCAGTCTTATGTCTCAATACATACATGGCACAGAAGTGGGTGTCCTGTATAACTGCACAGCCTGCATTGTCTGACATGACACCCAACCTAGTTGAAGGGAACATCCAGTGTAACATGTTTCTCTGAGCAGTAAAAGAGATGTCCTCCATAGATTAATGTACTTGAGCCATCCTCCAAAGAAGTAGCTGGCAAGGTGTGGGCAGGACAGCTTTCAGGAACATTCATTTCCAAACAGAAGGGGGTTAATTATTATTTAGCAATAAGTTCTACAGTTGTACTGTCTCAAAGGAAGGCAAAGAATGCAGATGCCTCCCTACCCCCACCTGGAAAGCAATATATTTAAAAACTACAGCAAAGTAACCCACGTTAAGTTCTCCTCAAGTAAAGCCTCTCCCTCACCGTTCCCTGCTTCTGCAAGGCTGTAAATCCCACCTACATAATGCAGTGCCCTCATGTAACAACTCCTGGGTGAGTTTCTGCTCCAGACAGAGGCATGCCGTTGCTGCAGGTTAGACCATGCAGAGTGCACAACGAGCAGTACATAGAGCTGGGAGTATGGGGGGCGGCTGGCCCATGCATACAGCAGGGACTCTCCTGGGTCTCTAGGAGGAACTTTCTTTTTTACTTTTCCTGATTGTGAAGCAGCAAGGGACTGTACTGAGTGCTGTGTGGGGAATCAAGGACTGTCTTGTGGTTAATGCACAAGACTTAAGAGTCTAGAAATCTTGACTCTATTCCTGGCTCTAATACAGGCATGTTTTCTGACTGTAGGCAAACAACCTCTTGGGACTCTGTTTTCCCATCTATAAAATGGGGATAATACTTGCCAACCTCGCACAGGGGCTGGAAGGCTTAATTCATTACTATTTGCAAAGTGCTGTGTGAGATCTTTGGATGGAAGGTGCTATGTAGATGCAAAGTAAGAGGTTCACAATCTCGGTGTCTTACCTGACTCACCTCTGCTCCAGAGGCCAAAGACAGATGCAGTGGCCAGCAAGTCCTTCTGCATTTAAGGCTGGCTAAGAAATTGCATCCTTTTCTCTCAGATATGGACCTCGCCTCAACAATCCATGTCTTTGTCACCTTAAGGTCTCCACTGCTGCTACCTGCTGTACCTAGGGCTCCCCATGAAGGCCACCTAGACGCTTAAGCCAGTACAAATGCAGGTGCCTGACTTTCAGTAGAACAGGGAGGTTAGAGCATACTGCTCCTGCTCTGAGCTCTGCACTGGCTGCCAGTTCACTTACAACTAAAACTCAAGGTGCTTGTGTCTATCTGGATCCTGGCTTTCAGAGACCTCCTCTCCACCTTTACTCTGCAGCATCACCTGTGTTTTGCGGGAGCACATCGGTTGCCTGTCTCATACGTGAAGCTCAAAGGAGACAAAGATATATCCTTGGTTGCAGTGGAGAAATACACTTAGAAATGTTACCTAAGCCCAAGCCTGGACATCTTTAATGAACACTGCAAGATTCTCCTCTTTGCTCCAGCTTTCCCTTAAAGTAAGTCTTGAGTCCCTTGTCATTCAGCTCACTTGCTCCGCAAGAATGCTTTAAGGGCTATTATTTTGATGCTGCAGTGTATATATTCTTCTCTTGAACCATCTTTAGTTGCTGAGACTCTTCTTTCCAGAACTTTTGCTTGTCCAATCTTTGTGATTTCGTCACTGCTTTGGGCAACTGCAACACTTTTATTTCTTCCACTTTCCCAGCAGTCTTGGCTTGTTTACACTTTTCCTGTAATGTTCTTGTTTCATTGCATGTCCAGCTTTCCCTTGTTTGCTTACACCTTCCAATAACTTCCTCCACTGTATTTTGTCACTTCCTTGAATATTTCCCATCCAGTCTGTAGTGAGTTTTCTTCATCAAACACAAATTAATGAAACACCTTTCAAGCATCAACTTGTACACCTCCCTCACATAGCTAGCCTTATCAAGATCAAATTTGGCTCCAGTTACACCCCTCTGTTTCTTGGACTTTAACTTAATATTAATTTTTCCCATTCGTCATTCATGATCACTGCCACAGCCAGCACCTCTATAGTCTAACATCCAAAAGTGCCCTTCTATGCTTTTTACTAATAATAATGTGGTCAATCTGGTTTTTAGTTTGACCGTCTGCTGAGCTGCACATAATCTTGTGCATATCTTCATGAAGAAACCAAGCTCCACCAATAATCAGATTGTGTATCTCACAGCAAGTTCATTTGCCATCCTGATACCATGTTGTCCCAACTTTATTCATTTGCTTATCATATCCGCTACCAACCTTTGCATTCATATTTCCCAGTATAAAAATCATATCATGATCAGGAATCTCATCTACAATGCCATCCACCTGTTGTTACAATCCACCCTTCTCTTCCACTTCTGCTACTTCTGGTGGTCCATAACAACAGGTCACAGTTATGCATAGTTTACTGCAGGCAGTAGTAAACCTTGCTATGACAATCTGCTCAGACACTGGTTTCCAGCAGTTATTTGAAGTAACTATTCTCTTGTCCATTGCTATAGCAACCCCATCCCTATGCTTCACTTGTCCACCTGAGTGTCCTGAGTAAAAGAAAGTATAATGTCCAACTGTGAACTCTCCTGTACTCAGCCAATGTGTCTTCTGTTTGGCAGCAAAGGTAATGTGTAACTTCCTTAACTCCTCCACTACTAGCTCAGTCTGGCCTGACACACACAGTTCTAACATTCCACTTGCAATATGTGTAATATGTTTAGCTGTTAATCAAAATCCATGACCATTTCCATTTGTTAGGCCATATAAATCAGTCTGGCTTGCTGTATTGTTTCTATAACAAATCAATTTCAGATGTAATGGCTTGTTAGCACATTCTACCCTATCCAGCTCATGGGAACGCGATGTCATAGCCTGCTGGCCTGCTAGGAACAGGCACGATCAACAGTTCCACCTTACTTGCCCTTCAAGGCTAACAAGCTTGGACTGCTTGGATTTGAAATCAGTTTTCCTTCTCCTAGACAGACTTGCCTAAAGAGGTGAAACAAGCCCTATCTGCCCTGGTTTGAAATCAGAGTTCCCATCTATATATAAAAAGGTTAAATTGTACAGAAACACAATCAAGTCAACAATGCAAGTGGTAAGAAATGCTACCAGTGAACCAACAACAAATATCTAAGAGTTCCTGGAAGTATGGAAGGAGCATTTTGACAAAGAGCTGAACCGTGTAATTTTTCCAGATGCAAGCATTCTAGACATGCCAGATGAACAGGGCAGAATGGATATAAGCACTAAACCACCATCTGAAAAAGAAACAGAAAGAGCAATGAAGCAGTTAAAAAATGGGAAAGCTTTAGGAATGGATAATATAACAGCTGAGCTGCTAAAAGCTGGTGGAATAAGTGCTATCAAAGCATTAGAAAAATATATAAGGTCTGGGAGCAAGAGAAAGTACCTGATGACTGGGTAAAGGCAATAGTTGTACCAATCCTGAAGAAAGGAGATCCTGCCAATTTGAATGATTGAAGAGGTAAAAGCTTATTATCAGTACTGGAAAAATCATGATGAAAGTAATTGTCAACTGATTATGGCCAGTTTTAGAAGTAGCAGTAGGCAAGATCAGTGCAGCTTCATACCAGGCCAAAGTTGAACTGATCTGACACACACTCCAACAGCTGATGGAAAAAAAGCGAGAATGGGGATTAAAGATGTTTGCTCTTTTCGTCGACTTCATGAAGAAATTTGATTTGGTTTGGAGAAAAGCATTATGGAAAGTAGTAAAATCATATGCAGTTCCAGACAGAGTAACTGCAATTATAAAAGTTATGTACAAAGATTCCTGTGGTGCCGTAAGAACTGGTGGAAAATTAAGCAACTGGTTCAAGTCAAAGTTTGGTGTAAGACAAGGGGGCATGGAATCACCATCACTTTTCATCATGTTCTTAAATTGGACATTAAAAATGGTATATAAGTTGGAGGGCGCGACGCTGGGTGATCTAAAGTTAAGCTCTTTGGCTCATGCAAACGACACTGTACAACTAGCAGACATGTTTGAATTGATGATGACGCTCTTCACTACCTTGGAAAATTGGTGTAGTTGACTTGGACTTACAATAAATGCCAAGATGATGAAGTGGTCGCATCGTGGAAAAGGGACAATATGTAAAGTGTTGAAATGCAGCAGTGGTGAAGTCATAGAACAAGTAAAACCTTACACGTACCTAGGAAGATTGATCAGAACCAACAGTTCCACCAAGGATGAGGTTAAAAGGACATGTGCTTCAGCTACAACAGCTACACAGAAGTTGATGAAATTATGGACTGACAAAAACACTGTTTGGCATCAAAATGAAAATGAATCAAACCAATGTACTAGCCGTATTATTCTGTGGTCTGGAAGCAGCTGCGTTAAATGAAACAGACATCAGAAAGCGGCTGGAGATAACAGAGATGAGAGTTCTTTGGAAGATGGAAGTGTACGTACTGTGGAATGACATTATGACAACTGACGAAATTAGAAGGAGCAGGATGTGAAGTGACGGTATAGGTCTGGCTGAAATCAAAAAGATTATAATAATTACAACACTTTAGAAGGCAAACAGGATG
Source organism: Eretmochelys imbricata (assembly GCF_965152235.1). NCBI lineage: Eukaryota > Metazoa > Chordata > Testudines > Cheloniidae > Eretmochelys > Eretmochelys imbricata. Next base: position 270,538,474 of record NC_135572.1, on the reverse strand, counting down.
CAGAGGAAAATAATGCAAACGCAACCACGGTCAGTCAGACCTGAAGGCTGACCACCAACTACATGGCAGGAGATTGTATGCAGGGACTTGACCAGGCTGGGCTTAATGGAGGGACAAGCCACAGACAGGAATGAGTGCCGGTTCTGTAGTGCTCCTCATGCTTCGGGATGAGAAGAAGAAGTGTATGTATTTCAGACTTTGGGGAAATGGTTGATTTGTACTGTGCTTGATCCAACATATGCAAAACATGTCCAGAAACTTGGGAAATGACCATGTTATCAAAGCACGTAATGTAAAATGTTATTTTTTTCTAACATTTAACACACACGAAGATTTTCCCAAAGCAGTAAGTTGTTTAAGCCTCACAATTCATTTCATTTTCCACTCCTGCATATTCTCTTCTCTAAAGCCTCCAATCCTTTAAAACTTAGCCATACACAACAGCTAAAAAACTTCTTTTAAAAAATTACATGCTTTTAGTTTTCCCAAGTGCTTCTGAATTGCACCTTTTGGCTCTGCCTCTACCCTTCCCTAAAATCTTCTACATGTGGTACAAGAAACATTCAAATACAGAGTTGATCTTTCTGTTTTTTGCCAAAATTTCAGTTTGTGGGTTGTTTTTGTAAATGCCCCAGCTGTGACTTGTTCCTCTTCCTGCTCTGATTTCCTTTAACTCTTTAGTCCTCACTGCACATTTTCTATCTTCCTCTCTCACACCTGCTGGGTGGCCACTCATGGACCACCAGCTTGGAAGACACCAGGACTTCCCCAATGACTTCTGATGTTACCCCATCACTTTTCAGGCCCTTAATTGACCAGAGCCATTGCTAGCCCTGACAACCTGAGGGAAGGAGCCAACTGGCAGCACTGGACCCACCGTCTCTCAGTTGCTCTTTCTGGTGGGCAGGAAGATAGCCACTGAGATCAGCTGCCTGAAGTTGCTGAACAGAGGGATTCCGGGTTCTGCTCATCTGGAGACAAGGGACAGGCCATGAGTCTATTTGCTTGGCTCTCAGGCAAATGTTTAGGCCTTAAAAAGGAGCTCCAGGCTTAGGGCAGAACATTCTGTACAAACTATGGGGAGGAGTGACTGCAGATCCTGGGGTGAGGGGTAGGTCAGGTCCAAATACAGCCTGACTATAGACAGGCTCCAGGAAGTAGCTATAGCTGGGGGACGAGGCCAGCAGCTTCCCTGACTGTAGCCCAAATGCATAAGTCAGGAAGACTTAGGGTTTGGAAACACATAGAATAGCTTAAACCACACCCAGCCAGCAGACGACCTGAATCAGACTTCCCCATGTTCTCTTGAACTGAACACATGGTGCAAGTGAATGGCCAGGCCAGGGGGCCTGGAGACAGAAGCATAGTCAGAGAACACACCTTAATCTGGTCCAGAGACAGAGGAACTTGACTAGGAAAAACACAGATCATCAACAAAATGGGCTAGAAGGATAATACTAGGCAGGCAACTGGCCTCCCAAATGAGGACTTGGCAGAAGCAGGCAAAAATGACTGTGCCAAGCACAAGACCAAAATGAAACTGCACAACAGCAGTTCCAGCTCAGTCTAAGAAAGGCTTGGCCCAATCACGCAGGGCAGATGGTCTGGTCCCAGTCACTGATGCATCATCCTCTGCCATCACCAGCGGGCACTGCACCTCAGGTATCTGTCGCAATCCCAGAGCAATGGGAAGGAGGAACCACCTCTCTAAAGACCTCTCTCCTGCTACCCCACTTGAGATCAGCTATTAGGCTCCTTCATTTCTAGCCCCTCGGAAGAGCCACCAGAGTAGCGATGCTAAGCCCACCCACGCAGCAGCAGGAACAACCAACTGCCATATAAGTAGCCATGTTTCAGATCCTCAATGAGAATCTGGGAGAAGCATGTGTCCACAATGGCCAACATCAGATTCTCTAGGTTTGCAGGTAGTGAAGTTTGCCATGAGCTCCCCCAGTCAGAGGGGATTAACGAGGCCTCAATTTGTTAGTCTGTCCCTAATTAAGCCATTTCAAAAAGTGAGAAACAGAAGGAGAAAAACCACTTATTTCTGCATCTTCAGCAGATTAGAGGTACACAAAACATAAAGCAGATGAAGAAAATTTATAGATTATTCATGATAAGCACACCCCCCCCCAAAGCGTTATTTATATTGCGATAGCACCAAAAATCTTCTAGACGCTTCCACGGAATTAGAGAGGGCAGAAAGCCAGAACAAACCCACCACAGTTATGACTGATGCATCTTCCTGAATGTTTGTGTATGTGGGTCAATTCTGAAACTCATCACATCTTCAGCTGTGCAACTGCACAATAGAACAATGGAAACAAAACAATGAAGTCTGTGGACAGAGCTCAGACACAAGTGCCTGGAAAATGCTTGTGAATGTGCCCTGATTGCTGATGCTGGCTGCTAGCATGATTTCTTACAATGCCTTTGGGTTATATTTTCAGTCAACCTGTCACTAGCTTTGCTGTGGGCTTAAGATATCTTCTGGAGAGCAAATATTTGCTAGATAACATAGCCCCATGAAAGCTCAGCTCAGAGACTGAGTCTATCGGAGTCCTTTTTTTTCTTTTAAACCCATTTCCCTCTGGGGTGACAATCACAAAAAGGTTCAAGTGACTCTCAATGTCAAAATAATTCAGCACTAATTAAAAATGCTTCTTCCCGCCTCTGAGAAAAAAATAAAGGCACTCCAGTATAGAGGAAAACCATGCAGGAGAAAGCCAAGTCAGCGAAAGAAGAACAAGTCACCAATTCTTACCTTCAGCACATCCTAAAAAGATGTTCACGGTGGCCATTTGCATTCAGATGCAGCAGGTGGGAGCCAGTTTCATATGGAACACCAAGATGCACACAAGAAATTACTGCCATTGGATCTCGGTGACATTTACACAAAAAGCTTCCCAACTTGGAGTCCCAGAAGTAAAATAACACTCCCATCAGTTTGCACAAATGGTTGAATTTTCCTAACCCTAAAGCTATCAAAGCAGTGATTACCTTTACGGAGAACACTTGTCTGATCAGAATACTCCACGAGTGTTGGGATCTGCTCAACGATATAGAGTGCTCCGTCCTCCAGGCTTCCTTCCAGCTTAACCTTCTTCATATCCAGGACCATGTACTGATTGTTATAGGTTCCTAGGGGGCAAGTAGGAGGAGGTTAGATCTTTCACTACTGCCTGGAGAAGCTGGGTGGGAAAAAAAGTAGGGAGTGTTTTCTTTATTCAGAAGTTCATATAAACTTACTTACCAGAGTTGCATCTTAAAAAAGTTTGTGCCCAGGTTTTGCCACTGTCTGCCATCATGTTGGCAATACGGACTCTCTGCCAGGCAAAGAGAGATTCGGGCACCACTTGTTTAAGTAAAGTTTGGTTAAACACATTGTTTGTGGTCTGCAACATTACCAAGCCACTGCCAAGTAAGTAAAAGTCATCCAGAGACATCAAAAAACCTTAAACAAAACAGAAGAGTTCCTGTTATCTTTGTGGGCTCTTAACATGGAATAGACTCCAGCTCTGCCTCACAGTCCCATGCTTTAACCAAAAGATGTTCCTTTCTCAAACAAAAAAGGCATATAACTTGTATCAGGCATATGTGCTACAATAGAGCCAGAGCAACTTTGAAGGCTCAAGCCATTATCCTCTCTCATAAATCAGGATTCCATGGCTTTTCTCAGATTGGAATACACCTAGAAGAGAATTACTCTACAAATAATTGTTCTCTGAACATAGAGCAATAACAGGTTTCTGCAAGCACAAAACAGGCAGGGAACACTCATAGCTTGAAGTTCTGAGTAGTTGGTTCCAAAAAACAAAATGCAGCAATAAATAAAACCTATCCCAAGCACAGCTTTAGAATCATAGACTATCAGGGTTGGAAGGGACCTCAGGAGGTCATCTAGTCCAACCCCCTGCTCAAAGCAGGACCAATCCCCAAATAAATCATCCCAGCCAGGGCTTTGTCAAGCCTGACCTTAAAAACTTCTAAGGAAGGAGATTCCACCACCTCTCTAGGTAACACATTCCAGTGTTTCACCACCCTCCTAGTTAAAAAATTTTTCCTAATATCCAACCTAAACCTCTCCCACTGCAACTTGAGACCATTACTCCTTGTTCTGTCATCTGCTACCACTGAGAACAGTCTAGATCCATCCTCTTTGGAACCCCCTTTCAGGTAGTTGAAAGCAGCTATCAAATCCCCCCTTATTCTTCTCTTCCACAGACTAAACAATCCCAGTTCCCTCAGCCTCTCCTCGTAAGTCACGTGTTCCTGTCCCCTAATCATTTTTGTTGCCCTCCGCTGGACGCTTTCCAATTTTTCCACATCCTTCTTGTAGTGTGGGGCCCAAAACTGGACACAGTACTCCAGATGAGGCCTCACCAATGTCGAACAGAGGGGAACGATCATGTCCCTTGATCTGCTGGCAATGCCCCTACTTATACATCCCAAAATGCCATTGGCCTTCTTGGCAACAAGGGCACACTGTGGACTCCTATCCAGCTTCTCGTCCACTGTAACCCCTAGGTCCTTTTCTGCAGAACTGCTGCCGAGCCATTCGGTCCCTAGTCCATAGCAGTGCATGGGATTCTTCCGTCCTAAGTGCAGGACTCTGCACTTGTCCTTGTTGAACCTCTCAGATTTCTTTTGGCCCAATCCTCTAATTTGTCTAGGGCCCTCTGTATCCTATCCCTACCCTCCAGTGTATCTACCTCTCCTCCCAGTTTAGTGTCATCTGCAAACTTGCTGAGGGTGCAATCCACACCATCCTCCAGATCATTTATGAAGATATTGAACAAAACCGGCCCCAGGACCGACCATTGGGGCACTCCACTTGATACCGGCTGCCAACTAGACATGGAGCCATTGATCACTACTCGTTGAGCCCGACAATCTAGCCAACTTTCTATCCACCTTATAGTCCATTCATCCAGCCCATTCTTCTTTAACTTGCTGACAAGAATACTGTGGGAGACCATGTCAAAAGCTTTGCTAAAGTCAAGGAACAACACGTCCACTGCTTTCCCCTCATCCACAGAGCCAGTTATCTCGTCATAGAAGGCAATTAGATTAGTCAGGCATGACTTGCCCTTGGTGAATCCATGCTGACTGTTCCTGATCACTTTCCTCTCCTCTAAGTGCTTCAGAATTGACTCCTTGAGGACCTGCTCCATGTTTTTTCCAGGGACTGAGGTGAGGCTGACTGGCCTGTAGTTCCCAGGATCCTCCTCCTTCTCTTTTTTAAAGATGGGCACTACATTAGCCTTTTTCCAGTCGTCTGGGACTTCCCCCGATTGCCATGAGTTTTCAAAGATAATGGCCAATGGCTCTGCAATCACATCCGCCAACTCCTTTAGCACTCTCCTTTAGTTTTCTATCATCAGATATGGGAGAAGAGCTAGAGATGCCAAGAAGGTCAGAAGACTCTTCTCTATTGATAGTCTATTTTACACACTTGGACACTCCAGTGATGAGTGGCAGTACAAAATGCTTAGGACTTGTCTGTAGTTGTAATTAACACCTTGAGTTATCTGGGAGCAAACCTGTGTGTGGACACTCATTCGGAATAAAAGTAGATTTTACCAATTTAAATTATATTGGAATAGGCCATTCTTACTCTGAAATAAGTGTCCACACACAGGCTTGCACCAAAATAACTCAAGCTGTTAATTATAAACCAGTTTAGTTATCTTGGTTTCAATTTCCATGTAGACAAGCCTTAGATATCCATATACAGGCCCTGTAATGGAGTAATAGCCCCTACCATGTGACTGCAAAGGCCAATTCCTGTTCCTCCTTGAAGATATAGTGGTCTGATGGACCTGACTCAAACAAGCCATCTTTTAGAATACCATGTCTTTCAAGGATCTTAAAAGTAGACATTTCCAGGAGATTGTGTGTGGTTGTTTGTAGTGTGTGGTCTGGCTGGCTGGGTCCCCCTCCCGGGCAGGTCACATCTTCTATTATTTGTGATTTTTTTCTTAATTTATACAATAAATTGTTATTTAAAAGTGGAATTTTTAATTACAAAAACATCAAAATCCAGGTAAGCTAGAAAGGATGATTTCTTCCTGGGTTTTCATATTCACTGATTTTTATCCTCAATTCTTTTTCAATAAAATATCATCTGTCATCCTTTCCCAGCCTAATAACATACGTGCAAATATGCCAGTGTGGCCTGGAATATATCAATATTCGGAGAAAGGAAAAAGTTAAATGCATGCTACAAGTTCAACAAGGGGAAAAATCCCTCAGAAATAAGGACAAGTGGAAACTAGAGATATCAGCAGATGGCTGGAGTTCCATTCATTCATCTTTGTCTTTGTCATCTATGTTTAAGGATGCATGAGAGCTTGATGTAACTGAAATTGCTTTTTTTTGGTCAATTGTTGCCTCTCTGTACAATCCATCTAACCTATCTGTAAACCAGTCTCCCATCGTTATCAGCATCTCTCAAACAAACTTCTCAAATGAACCCTGTCACTCCTGTATCAAAGCCAACACAAGCAATCTGATTACATCTTCTGGATCAGAGCCATTTACCTTATCTCCAAACAATGTAGGAAACTGAAGTTTCCAGGACCTGGAGCCTCATTCATCATGGCACTATTAACTGCTAAGTAAAGTGAGGCCCTACACTTAACTTGATGGCATTTCTCGGTTTGTCTGCATGTAACACAATAACTTTTGACCACTGCATCCATAAATTCCAAAATTACAAGAATGTTCTAGACATCACTTAGAATACAAAGGGGAGGCAGTGACCTTAAAAAAGCCTGTAACAGGGCAGCAGAGTCACTCTGGATACAGGGGTGAGGAAGAGATCTCAAGGTTAGGGAAAGGGTAAGAATTGGGTATGAGTTAGTGGCCCCCTCACTCTATTCCAGCCAGACTCTTCACCCCAACTCCAGCCTGCCCCCCAACCGGCATGCTTGTTCCCACTTCAGCCAGAACCCTCCACCCCCCGCAGGGCCACTCACATCCCTGCTCCTTCCAGGCCCCTCACCCTTCACATTCCAGGCAGAACCTATTGGTTTTGGTGATGTGACTAATGCTTCTCTGCTCCATGTCCTGGCAGAAGCCTGACCAGGAGGCGTCCAGGATTATTGTCAGTAGACAGGTGTAGTTGGAGGTAGCTCTCAATTAGTTTGCTTAAATGGAAGGTTAGATATCAATAAGTAACTCGCTCAATCCACAGGGTCCGGAGATGGCTACTCGACAGCTGGCTAATGTATTGTGTTCTTTAGTTTTCTTCTTCAAAAATGGCTATAATTATCTCTTTCAGGAGGGGGGCCCAAGTGATTCTGAGTGGGGATCCCATTAGTGGGAGTCTTTCCAAAGGAAGCAGGCATATTATGCAAGTCGTCTTCATCAAGAAAGCAATCTCTGTTTTGCTCCTTCACACTGAAGGCCTTCTTTGAATTCTTGAACAGAGCTGCACACAGCAAACACATTGGAGAGTCCATGATGAAGCCACTCCTTGCCTGGCTTTCTTTGCTCTTTTGCTAGACATGCTGGGAACCACACCCAATGGAACATCATAGTGCTAGGGCCAGGGCTGGCTCCAGCATTTTTGCCACCCCAAGAGGCAAAAAAACCCCAACTTGCCACCAAACGGGGAGGCAGAATCCTTCCTGCCGAACATGGAGGCGGAGTGGTGGTGCGGCTGCCGAATTGCTGCTGATGACTGAAGAAGAGTCATGTCCCCGCCGCCGAATTGCCGCCAAGCGCGAAACGTGCTGTGACAGAGCGGCCACCGAATTCCCGCCGCCACTGAGGGCAAATTGCCACCCCGGAGCGCAACGTCCTGCCGCCCCTTTACATTTGCCACCCCAGGCACCTACTTGGTTCGCTGGTGCCTGGAGCTGGCCCTGGCTAGGAGCATCAGGCTCTGGTTCCTGCCTGAGGCTTGGCTCCATGGTCCATGCAGCAGGGCTTCCCACAGCAGCTGCAGAAATCAGGTCCTGGCCTGTGCAATTTTGTATTTTATCTGCTGTATTTAGATTCATGTGGTATTCTCTATAGGGGTAACCCAGTGGCTAAAGCATCATTTATTTCAGCCTGGTTTTGAAATCTTAATTGGCTGAGCAAAGCCAGGCCTTACACTCAACTCAATGGCATTTCTCTTTGTGTCTGTTGTCACAATGCTCCTCTGTGTGCAGCATCACATGGGCAATGTCCAGGGGAGAGATGACCAATGCAGGCAGCAAGGTTAGGGTTAAGGTCGCTGAAGGGAGTGAGTGATAACTGGCTGAGTTACCTCTGTTGTCACAATGCTACTGCTCAGGCTCCTCTGCCCGCAGCACCAAATGGGCACCATCAAGGAGAACTTGTTGTTGATAGGAAACTGATAAATCAACAAAGAGGAGCGGCTAAGACAAACTGACAATAAAATGTAGGTTTTGTGGCAGTATCCTGTAAAATTGCTGCAGTTTCAGAGATGGAGAGTGCATTGCTACCTCCCTCCACCCCTATTTGTCAGCTCGACCGACATAAGCAATGAAGCGTACAACCCTCTAGTTGTATCTATTGTTAACTACAAAATAAAGGATGCTTAATCAAAAACATAATATGTGCTGTGACCCAATGTTAACTAACTAACAACCTATTTACCAGACTGCAAAAGATAGGGTGCTATAATAAAAAAAACAGTATTTATTGCGACACAATGTGGAGGATCTGCTATCTGGGGCAACGTGACTCGTGTTGGGGTCAAACAGTACACTGACTGGAGAGGAGGTATATTTTTTTTCTGGGAGGACATGTCACTTCTTACAGGGGATGTGAAGCAGCTTTGGAAAGTAGAAGAGCCAAGACTTTTCTGTCATGAGGTAGGCCAGATATAATCTAGAATTACTTTTTGTAAACTAATTATCAGGGATGGCTTGGAGGGATGGCTGTCTCTGTTTTATGCCTTTCATACCGTCTCTATCTGTGAAATGTCAATTAATACTTATATTTACACTGAGCTGATTTGCGTTTCCAATTACAGTAGATTCCGCTTATTGCTATTATCCAGCATTTGCTAGTAAGTGGAAGTGAAGCAACAGCCAGAGAAGGAAGCGCTGGGACGTGCCTTCCATGGATGCAGCCCTGCAAACTTGTCTGGGGGCAGGGCAGCAGCAGGGAGGGGAGCTGCAGCCTGGATGCTGGGGCTTTCTGTGGGGAATGGGAGTCTGGGGCCCACGGAGCTACATGGCACCTTTCCCTGCGCTCTCCAGGGGTCAGAGTTCAGCATGTCCCAGCGCTTCCTTCTGTGTGTGCAGTCCCCCAGAGAGCACAGAGAGGTACCGTGCAGCTCCGGGATCTGGGCTGCAGTCCCCCGGCCTGCAGCCCTTTATCTCCTGTGGTCCCTGTGTGCAGGCCAGTTTGCTGGGATATAGCCCCAGAAGGAAGTGGCTGGGACATGCGAAGCACTGGCCTCAGGCAGGTTTGCACATCCCAGTGCTTCCTTCCGGGGCTGCAGTCTTGCAAACATGCCTGCAGGTGGCCCTTTCTTTCAAAAAAAAAGCTGTTAATAAGAAGCATGCTGTTGCTAATATCCAAATCCCATTAACATTGATGTTAATGAGATGGGACTGGTTCCCAACAATATGTTGCCATTAACCAGAAGTTGCTAATGGCACGATTGCAACCAGGCAGAATATGGTGTATTTTATCAAGACAGTTTGCTGGCTGGCTCTGTCAGAACAAACTTCTCTTGGCTCAGGGGAAAAAGTGATAGCCTGGTGTGGGTCATGTACATGGAAAAGGCTGCAGTCTTCATTTGGAGCTGTGACATGGGACCTGTGGGTTCCACTGTAGACCCCAGAGGGCTAAATGACCGAAAGGTACAAGACTCCATCACATTACTGCAACTTACAGCAGAAGAATTTGGAAGTTTTCCTTATTGCAGGATGTCCCTAGACTGACACCAAGCTTGCGTCTCAGTTGTTGTCCATCATTTGGAAAAGTGCAAGAGTCTGTGAGCCATACTGTCAGCTAGTGCCAACTGATGAGGTCACTGGATCTGGCTCTCCTAATGGCATGTGGTACTACACCATAATTCAGAGTCCGCTGAATTTCTCTCATGTAGACACATACCCTGGGAGCCAGGAACCTCACTGTGGCCATGACACCTAACTTTTGTAGCTTTTTGTCTTTGCTGAAATTTACAGCTAATGGCAAATTCTACCATATCATTGTATCAGAGTCTGTCCTGGCACAAGAAAGCTTTAAGATGAGCCATGTCTACAACATTTCTGGGCTATTCTGACTGTCTCTAGGGAACAAGTTGAGACTTTGGGTCTTTAGAATGAACTCTAGTTATACCAGCACCTCAGTGGCTGATTCTTTGATATCTTCCAAGGTGAAGTGCTTGCCGAGCCAATTGGTCAAATCAGGGAAGACTCAGATTTTTGTCTTGTGTGACGAGGCCACAAAGATTGCAAAGCATTTTGTAACACTTGGCACATATGCCAGCCCAAATGGCAACACTTTAAATCAGTAGTTCTGGTTCCATATCTGAAGCACAGAGAGTATGTCTGTACACATGTAAGCTCCATCTCCCTTTCTAAAGGGTGCAATGGTTCTCAACAGCATCTTTTCAGAGAGATCTCAGATCCAGGTTGGCCCTTAGCCTTCTATCTGTTTAGGTACCTAGACAGTACCTTTCCTTCTCAACAGGTGACAGAGACTGAGTGGCATTCCTTGCCAGTGGGGACTGGAATTACTATAGAGACTTTCAGAATAACAGCCGTGTTAGTCTGTATTCGCAAAAAGAAAAGGAGTACTTGTGGCACCTTAGAGACTAACCAATTTATTTGAGCATGAGCTTTCGTGAGCTACAGCTCACTTCATCAGATGCATACCGTGGAAACTGCAGCAGACTTTATATATACACAGAGAATATGAAACAATACCTCCTCCCACCCCACTGTCCTGCTGGTAATAGCTTATCTAAAGTAATCTTCAGGTTAGGCCATTTCCAGCACAAATCCAGGTTTTCTCACCCTCCACCCCCCCACACAAATTCACCCTCCTGCTGGTGATAGCCCATCCAAAGTGACAACTCTTTACACAATGTGCATGATAATCAAGTTAGGCCATTTCCTGCACAAATCCAGGTTCTCTCACTCCCTCACCCCCCTCCAAAAACCCACCCCCATACACACACAAACTCACTCTCCTGCTGGTAATAGCTCATCCAAACTGACCACTCTCCAAGTTTAAATCCAAGTTAAACCAGAATATCTGGGGGGAGGGGGGTAGGAAAAAACAAGAGGAAATAGGCTACCTTGCATAATGACTTAGCCACTCCCAGTCTCTATTTAAGCCTAAATTAATAATATCCAATTTGCAAATGAATTCCAATTCAGCAGTTTCTCGCTGGAGTCTGGATTTGAAGTTTTTTTGTTTTAAGATAGCGACCTTCATGTCTGTGATTGCGTGACCAGAGAGATTGAAGTGTTCTCCGACTGGTTTATGAATGTTATAATTCTTGACATCTGATTTGTGTCCATTTATTCTTTTACGTAGAGACTGTCCAGTTTGACCAACGTACATGGCAGAGGGGCATTGCTGGCACATGATGGCATAAATCACATTGGTGGATGTGCAGGTGAACGAGCCTCTGATAGTGTGGCTGATGTTATTAGGCCCTGTGATGGTGTCCCCTGAATAGATATGTGGGCACAATTGGCAACGGGCTTTGTTGCAAGGATAAGTTCCTGGGTTAGTGGTTCTGTTGTGTGGTATGTGGTTGTTGGTGACGCAATCTGGTCACGCAATCACAGACATGAAGGTCGCTATCTTAAAACAAAAAAACTTCAAATCCAGACTCCAGCGAGAAACTGCTGAATTGGAATTCATTTGCAAATTGGATACTATTAATTTAGGCTTAAATAGAGACTGGGAGTGGCTAAGTCATTATGCAAGGTAGCCTATTTCCTCTTGTTTTTTCCTACCCCCCCCCCCAGATGTTCTGGTTTAACTTGGATTTAAACTTGGAGAGTGGTCAGTTTGGATGAGCTATTACCAGCAGGAGAGTGAGTTTGTGTGTGTATGGGGGTGGGTTTTTGGAGGGGGGTGAGGGAGTGAGAGAACCTGGATTTGTGCAGGAAATGGCCTAACTTGATTATCATGCACATTGTGTAAAGAGTTGTCACTTTGGATGGGCTATCACCAGCAGGAGAGTGAATTTGTGTGGGGGCGTGGAGGGTGAGAAAACCTGGATTTGTGCTGGAAATGGCCTAACCTGAAGATTACTTTAGATAAGCTATTACCAGCAGGACAGTGGGGTGGGAGGAGGTATTGTTTCATATTCTCTGTGTATATATAAAGTCTGCTGCAGTTTCCACGGTATGCATCTGATGAAGTGAGCTGTAGCTCACGAAAGCTCATGCTCAAATAAATTGGTTAGTCTCTAAGGTGCCACAAGTACTCCTTTTCTTATAGAGACTTTCTTCCTAATACTGCTAGAATGCACTACTGAAAGGAGATAATTTGGTGGAAATTTTCCAATCTGACTTCAGTAGCCTCTCAAAGATGAGAGCCCAAATCTCTAAGAGAAGGTGGTGCCTAAGGACCATTGCGGAGAGAGAGGATGCACAAGACAAGCAGTCCCTCAACCTCAATTTCATTCAAATGTCATTCAAAAAAACACTACCACCCCAGGGTTATTGCTGTTTGTAGGTAGAGACACTGAGGACCCTTCAGCTTCTGTTGCAAGGGAAACACACATACTGAAATCCTCAGCTAAACAAATTGATGACCACAGTTCTATCAGAATTAGCCTCTGCCTGCATACCCATCTCAACTATTTTTTTAAAAAAATGATTTTAAGTTTTGAATTTCAGCTTCAAACGTGTGTGATGCAAACACAAACAGCTTTTCATTTTGCTTACTTTTTCAAGTCCTGAAGTTTAGAATCATTTCCGCCACCCATCCATCTGAACTCCCACCCATTTTTTTAAAACCAAGAATCCACATTTTAACATTAACTACTGCACTTTCTAACATTGCTCTAGGATGAGGAGAATGAGATGTGCTGCCAAGTCTGTCTGTGGCAGTTTATAAGTAGTTTTGGCTACATAACTAAAACATGAAGCATACATAAAGAACAAGAAAAAAAGACCATCCTCTGAAGGGAGAGTAAGTCTAAAGTTCGCTGGTCAGGTAGAATCGCCCTCCCCCAACACGTACCCCCACCTTCACAAATCAAAAAGGCGATTGAAAAATCAATTTGAGGACTGGCAACCAAATGTCAAAGATGATGTAAATTTGATACTCCCTAGTAATCCCATTAGTATCAGTCACACCACTAAAGTGAAGTGTTCAGAACTGTATTATCACCAGAGACACACTAGCACTGTAGGGCTACTCTTGGGCAGGGTGGGGAAAAGATCAGCAATGCAGGCGAACATGTACCAAGCAAGCAGAATTCAAACTCTTTCAAAAGGAATGACATTTGCGCCAGGGGGTTGCAGAATATTTAACAAGTACTCTTCAGAACACAATCTCAGACAATTTTTTTAAAAAAGGACACATTCAAAACAATAAATCTGGAAAATATTTTCCTCTATTGGCTTCTAAGGGTATTAAGGTAGGTCAGCCTCGGTGCCTACAGTAACAGTGTCCTGTCTATAAGGATTTTATAGAAGAGTCCACAAGAGTCAGTGAGCTGTGGAGAAGGCACATACAGACATGGATGCATTTATGAAAGCTGAGTATGAGGTTTCCTATTCTCACCCCAGTTACCTGGGTAACTGCTGAATGAGATCCGACCAGTAACAGTCTTTGGATCAGTGATGTTGAAGTCCCAATGTTTATATATTCTCAGCGTAGCTGCATATGTAAACCAACTGGAATGAGCAAAATAGATGTTCTCATATCCGGGGAGAACCTAGAAAACAGAAGCAGAACAGTGAGTAATCCTGATCATTGTAACACTCTACTCTACACCAGTACACCTGGAAGAACAACTTGTTGCAAAAAACCCATATGATGGATTTTGCCTTTGTTCAAGAATTATCAGACTATCAAGTTTGAATCTCTTGTTATAATGGGAGATTATAATCTTTATAAGATTTAATAATCTTTAAAGTCAGAGAGGGGATGCCTGGGAGACCAGGAATTCTGGAGCAGATATAAGGGCCTAAGAAATGACAGCTGCAGGTGCTGGGAGAGAAGAAGTGGTCTGAAGGTGACAGTGTCTGTGGAAACCCAGGGTACTGTTTCTTTAAGGGCCTGGGATTAGGAGCTTTGCAGTGTGGTGTGGGACAAGGCTCCCCTCTCTGTCCGCCATCCAGAATAAGTTCTGGGAAAAAGCACGGCATACAACCTGACTCTTGCCTTACTCTGAGAGAGACGTGAGCAGGGGAAGCACTGGTTGCCTGCTGACCTCTCCCAGCCCACAGGAGAAAAGATTGAGGTGGTGTGACCTGGCCTCCAAGTTGGGGAGGAAGGCTAACACCTTCACCCCAGACAAGGCACCTGGGAGGAAAGAATTTTTGTTATGAAGGTTTGTTTTGTGTTCTGTTTGCTTTTTTAAAAAAAAGAACGTGTTGCCAACCTGGGTGGAACCGGTTAAGGGAAATTTACAGAGGTCAGCTTGGAGAAGCTGCCCTACAATGGCAGCCAGCTATAGCTGTTAAAAATTAGTCACTGACATTTCTGGGAATAATCCTTGGTCAGTTCGCTGTTTACAAGCAATTAGTAGTAATTATTTGAAATTAGTTAGTTTAGTTTTTATTGGACACATGTATTATGATATGTTTCAGTTCCCTGAGTGCTACTTAGAATCAAGTTTCCTGCTTAAATACTCATATTTACAAATGCAAAATTTGCTTTCTACAATATTCTTCAATATGAGCTGAAAATATGCTGGTTTTGTGTATGTTCCTCTTGGTGACCTGGTTAAATAGAAAGTACAGAAGGCAAAGACAAGGGACCTTGTCAGTAAAAGCAAATTTGTTTAAAATTTTAAATGTATATTGACAGAACATTTTTAAGTTTTCACTCAGCTCTAATATCCAGGAGCCAGTTACAGTACATAAATATCGGACTCTTTTCAAGGTTAAGCTAAGGTTCCTGAGATGCGACATTCCCCACACCAAAAGGGAGTGTCCCAGAAGTCTTCAGATCCCATCTGGAACCCTGAGAATTCCCCATTTTGTCACCTTAATCTTTGAAGCACCATGTTGCGGCCACCATCTGCAGTGAGATTCTTTCCGAAGCCCAATAACAAAACCTCTCTCAAAAATTCTTTTTTAAATCAAACCAAGACTGCCTGTTGATCTAGATGGCACTCCCTCCTCAGAGCACTGTGCCCACACCGGCAGTGTTCCAACCCCGTACCAGCACAGGGAAGGAGACCACCCCTAGAAACGAAAAAACAATTTCTAACCATTTTTATATCACACCAATTGCCATAGGACCATAGTGCTTCTCCTGGATGATTGTGAAAATCACCAGTTGCACAGCCTCCTATAGCATCTTTAACTCCCCAAATTTACACAAAGAGGTTACCTCTAAATCAGATACAGGTATCCCCCGGTCCTCCCCCCAGAAAGCTAAAATGCTGCCTCAACAGTCTTCCTGATCACTACCAGACCAAGGGACAGAGACTGGCTCTGGAAAATCAGATGCTGACCTTTTCAAAGGCACGCTGCAGCGTCACATGATTGGCCATTCTGAGATGTTTTGTACCCCTTAAAAAATGCATGGGAACTTATCATCTCTCTCCAAAGTGGCTTTTAGCCATCTTCAGATCTTAAACAACTTCAATTTAGAGACAAATGAAAGACCAAATACAAGAGTAACATGATACAAAAGCAAGAACTAGAATGATTTGTTAGAAAAATTATCTATGTACAAAAAGAAAAGGAGTACTTGTGGCACCTTAGAGACTAACCAATTTATTTGAGCATGAGCTTTCGTGAGCTACAGCTCACTTCATCGGATGCATACTGTGGAAACTGCAGAAGACATTATATACACAGAGACCATGAAACAATACCTCCTCCCACCCCACTCTCCTGCTGGTAATAGCTTATCTAAAGTGTTCATCAAGTTGGGCCATTTCCAGCACAAATCCAGGTTTTCTCACCCTCCGCCCCCCCCCCACACAAACTCACTCTCCTACTGGTAATAGCCCATCCAGAGTGACCACTCTCTTTAAAATGTGTATGATAATCAAGGTGGGCCATTTCTAGCACAAATCCAGGTTTTCTCACCCCCTCACCCTCCTCCAAAAACCACACACACAAACTCACTCTCCTGCTGGTAATAGCTCATCCAAAGCGACCACTCTCCCTACAATGTGCATGATAATCAAAGTGGGCCATTTCCAGCACAAATACAGGTTTTCTCACCCCCCCACCCCCATACACACACAAACTCACTTGATAATAAATGGCCCACCTTGATTATCATACACATTTTAAAGAGAGTGGTCACTTTGGATGGGCTATTACCAGCAGGAGAGTGAGTTTGTGGGGGGGAGGGGGGCGGAGGGTGAGAAAACCTGGATTTGTGCTGGAAATGGCCCAACTTGATGAACACTTTAGATAAGCTATTACCAGCAGGAGAGTGGGGTGGGAGGAGGTATTGTTTCATGGTCTCTGTGTATATAATGTCTTCTGCAGTTTCCACAGTATGCATCTGATGAAGTGAGCTGTAGCTCACGAAAGCTCATGCTCAAATAAATTGGTTAGTCTCTAAGGTGCCACAAGTACTCCTTTTCTTTTTGCGAATACAGACTAACACGGCTGTTACTCTGAAACCTATCTATGTACAGTATCAGTTAAAACAAAATGGAATCAAGATGATGGGGCCCTGACGCCTGATTGAGGCCCCTATGTGCTCCTGAAATATAAATAATAATGAGGGTTACATCAACATGATCATGATACAAGTCTACTCAGGGGCTAGAAGCTATGAGAAATTTTGTTGCCCTCACCTTGATAAGAGCAGAGCAGTGACCGATGTCCCACTGATATCTCCCAAAGCCTGCTGGGTCATCCTTATACCAACCCACTACTGAATACGTGAATAATGCAGGAATAAGGTCCAGTAAATCTCCAACTGCATTCAGGAAGCGGACATCAAAGACACTCAGGGGCTGGGAGGCAAAGAGACCAAAACAAAATTATTTTCAGATGGAGAAGTGACTAAGTGAGCAACTTCAGCTGTTAATACAAGTTTGTTTTTCTTTCACCCCCAAAGGAATCATTAAGTTATTCCCTTTACATAAAACATTTGTTCATATAATGCCATAATTACACTATATTGATACTGGAATACTGCTACGGAGAAAACAACTAAGGAAGAAAAGGAGAAGTTAACAAGAATTATTAAAACCTGTTGTATCTGTACAGAAAGCCCAGAGTCAGCAGCTACTGTACTGTTAGGTTTGAAAACTTAGTCAGTTGTACATTTATCTAAATGTCTTTATTAATGACCCAGATGAGCACTAAGGTCTCACAAAGACTTTGGGCTTGTCTACATGAGAAAAAAAAGCCCACAATAGCTAATGTGTTTAGCTATTCATACTAACTTCCCTGTGTATACAAACTCTTTGATCAGACACATCCTGAGGTTGGAAAGACTGGAGATAAATGATGCATAAGGAGCTAGGTAAGCTTAGTGATACTAGCCAAATGTGAAACTACTTACTCAGATTGGTTAATAGAGAAAGCCAATCACCAGGAACTAGACTAAGGACTTTCAAAAATCCCATCCTGGCTTTAGGAGACCAGAGTGATCTAATTCACAGTTCATTTGTAACCTATCATTTGGTAGTCTCTCCCCTGGCCTCTTCCAGATAAACATATAAACAGAATTCTAATCTTAAGCCTTCTTGACACCAGGGTAATTTTTAGAAAATTCTCCATGGTTGTTAACACCATACCCTTTGTGTAGACAAGGCTCAATAGGGTGACAGAGTGCTTGTGGCTGGAAGAATAAGACTGGTTGATTTGCAAGGGGAAGCAACCAGGTAGGAAAGAAGTACAGTGCTTCCATGAAGCCCTGTTCCTAACCATGAAGCTGGCCTCTCTTAAGAGAGACTGCTGGGGAGAGGTGGAAGAGAAGAGAATGGTGTTCTCTCAATTGCTACCTATTTTAACATGGAAGTAAAATGGAGAACTGTATTGTCCACGAGCTATTCAAACTATTCTGCTTTTCAAGTGGAAGTAATCAGCAGAAAGAATGTAATACACTGCTTTGTGCACATGTGCACAAAGGGGAAGGGAAAAACCTTCCAAAAATAAAGCATTTGCCAAAAGTTCCAATAATAAGCAAAATTTCCCCACTAAGCTAAGATCTTGTATAGCAGGTGACCCTAATATTGGCTGTGATTTAGAGGCGGAAGGCCGAGACATACATTTAACTTTTATTATATTGCTTTATACTCTCACATTTTTTAGTGAAAAGATATGGCAGGGGAGGGGCAGGCAAGGTACCTCAGGTCTATAAACAGCGGGATGACTCAAGTGTTGAGTTTTTTTTAAACAACAGTGTGATGTACCCAGAAGAGGGTCCCATTGGAGTCGGTATATAGGACAACTTTAGTTTCTATATTAAATTATACATGAGAAACCACTTTCAAAAATAATCAAGAGTTGGACTGAGAGATTGCAGGGGAGAAGGCCTGACAAGCTGAGTAGGAAGAAGCCCATGGAGGTGGCAGCAAGAAGTGAGATGGAGCAGTCTTTGGCTGCTGGTTATAGGTTCCCTGGGCTAGGAAGTGGTGTACTGTGTGTGCCTGGGTTCCCATACCAGCCACTGGTATTGTGGCACAAGGCCAGAGAAGGGGAAAGGACTACAGGGCCCAGCATTGGAGCCAGACACCAGATATAAGGACTGGATTTTTATTTTGTTGGACTGTATGTCACCCTGGAATGGGTGGACTTAAATCATGACCTGGCTGTAGGATCATCCCAGGAAGAGGCTGACCTCCAGAGGACCAGAGCATCGGTCGGCAGGGGGTGCCAGACAGGGTGAGAGCTGCCATGCCTGACCACAAGGAGCAACTCCAGAGGTGAGCTGAGCCCTTCACAGTGACCTACTTAAAAGGGCCATGTTTTTTGGCACTGTGTACAAGGTAAGTGATTGTGATGATGCATACACCATTGCTGACTGGATCAGCACAATACTTTGTATACTGTCTGCATGGGATTTTCAAAAGCGCTCAGTGCTAGTCTAACTCTTTCCCCCACTGACATCAATGGTAAAATTCCAAATGACTTCAATGGCAGCAGGACTAGGCCAATGCTGAGTGCTTTTGAACATCCCGCATCTGGCTTTAAGTCATGACCACCCAGAACCTGGAACAAGCATTCCCCCTAGGGAAAAGTGGGAGAGGTGAGATGGAGAAAAGGGGACATCACAAGCATACTCCTACATGTCTAAAGTCTTCCGATGAATCCATTTGCTCAGGAATTAGCATCTCATCTTCAGGATTCTGGGAGAGCCTCAAGACACTGATCGAAGTCCTGCAACAAATCCTTTGAAGTCCAAAGGATGCTGTGTAGTCAGGGCCCTACCAAATTCACCATAGGTGCCGACTTCCCCTCTACCCAGGGGGTGCTTGGCCCCCATTCCCCCCCTAGGCCCCACCCCCACTCCACCCCTTTCCGCCCCACCCCTTCCCCCAAACCCCTGCCCCACCTCTTCCATCCCTGGCTCCTCCCCAGGCCCTGCCCCCACTCACCCTTCCCCCAAACTCCCACCCCGCCTTGCCCCGCCCCGCTCCGCCTCGCCCCGCTCCCACCCTTACTTCTGCACTGCTGCTGGCAGGGCACTGTCTTCAGAGCTGGGTGCCCGGCTAACAGCTGCTCCTCTCCAGCCACCCAGATCTGAAGGCAGCACAGAAGTAGGGGTGGCAATACTGAGACTCCCCTAAAATAACTTTGTGACCCCCCTGCAACTCCCTTTTGGGTCAGGACCCCCAATTTGAGAAATGCTGGTCTCCCCCATGAAATCTGTATAATATAGGATAAAAGCACACAAAATACCAGATTTCACGGTCCGTGATGTGTTTTTCGTGGCCGTGAATTTGGTAGGGCCCTAGTTATGAAAGCTTGTGCAGTCTTGTCCGAGAGTCAAGCTTTCTTAACAGAATCTCAGCAACTCTGGCCTACAGAGAAGTGTCTCTCCATTATTCTGAACGGACCCTGTCTCTTTCTTTTTCACTGTCTGGCTCCCCCTGCAATAAAGGCCCAAAGCAAATTCTACAGAAAAAAAAAAAAGGGCTTTGCTATTTTAAATGTTTCTGCCTTGCAGTTCACCACTCCCAACCTTCCCTCTTCCTTGCAGTCCTAGGCAAAGATTGAAAGGTCAGTTACTGAAGTCCTTACTTTCACTGTGTGACATGCATTAGACATTTTGGGACAGATCCTTAGCCGTTGTAAATTACTGTAGTTCTACTGAAGTTCATGGAGCTACACTGTTTTACGCCAGCTGATGATCTGGATCTTTGAAATGATACTTCCAATACAAATTCTAACATGAATCACAAACAACTCTGCCATAATACTGTCACACACACTCTAACATGAAAGACTAATTTTTTTAAAAAAATCCAGGGCTTTAAAGTTACCTTTGAAAATAAAGGTGAAAGCTTTAGTGACCTCCCATTTTTTTATTCACAATATTCTTGCCACTTTGAACACCCAAGAATTATTTGCCCAGAAACCAATTAAGAGTGCAATCTTCCAATCTGAGTGTGCATTATAAAATCATTCCCCACCAGCATTCAAGAAGACAGAGTTGCAAATTAGTTTTAGGGAAAATTTCTCTGATCTGCACTGAAGACTTCTTACATAATCCGTACCGAATATCCACTAATGTTAATGAAAGCTTTGTTTGCTGAATAGGTCAGCAGAGACCCCTGTCTTTAAATATCTTCTACATCTTTGACTTTGAATTACCCTATCCTTCCCTCCTCCCCCTAGAATCACTTAGAGAGCTTCATCACTCTTACTCTTTGCTTGTGGTGCTTAGCCCATTCTTGGGCTCCCATGTACAGCCCATCCAGCTGTGCAATAACATAGCCAGCATGCCTCCAGAAGGGGTCATCCTTATTATTTTTGATTTGTTGTCTGGTCCATTGATCCTGTTTCCTGCAAAGGAAAAAATTTGGTTTTACAGAGCACTCTTCATATTCCATGTATCCTACAAAGAAAAACACTTTACACCATAATTAACTAAATAATAGAGTGGATTAACCATGGACAAATGTAGTTGTGGTAATGCTGCTCAGCCATAGCTGTCTCTCCCCTTCCCTCCCCACTCCACCTCCCAGACAGAGCTTAGAATATAAAACACCATGTTTTGTTAAAATAGGCCAGACCAAATTCTGGCCCCTGCTCCGGCCCCTTTACCCAAGTCTGGTAAGCATACAGGAGTGTAAAATGACTGCAACCGAATTCCCTTGGTGCTGTCGCAAGGTAGGGCTGACATAAATGGCTCTATGATGCCCCCATTCCCTCCCTCCACAGGCTCAGGAATAGTGTGCATCCTGGCAACATTTGGGGGCATGGTCATAGCTCTCAGGCCTACAGGTTTTCTGTACTGTATAGCAGCCTATAGCCAGCCCAGCAAAGGTTGCTGTAAAGCAGATCAATCCCCACAGCAATCCATAGTCTGGGCCATGCACTGGTGGGTATAAAGCCACTTTCACCCCCATCCACCTCCCTGAGCTGCACCTGCTGTGCAGCGTCTCTTTGGAGATGCAGCATAGAACTTCGCCTGGAATGTTTACCAGGGCATAGTGATTGCCTGCTATTTTTTTCATTGAGGAAAGGCTGGTGGTTAGAGGGGTATAAGGAAGCATTGGGATCCTTAACTTCTGCTTCAACAGGCCAAAAAAATGCCTTTAATGTAGTACCTTATGAGAGGGATCACTCCTTATATGTGCAGCAATAACAGCATGAGCCACAAGCACAAGTCCTAGTGTGGGGTCCAGAACTACTGAAAGCATGCTACTCATGGAGCCATCACTTCCTAGCATAAAGATGGGCAAAAGGCACAGCTTACAGAAATGGCTGAGGTTTTGCAGAAATATTTGTAGTCGAAGAAAGAAAACAGAAATTATATCAACACATGAACCTAAGGAAATAAATAAGTTAGGCCAAATGCTGAGCCACCCAATTTAGAGCCTGGTTCTCTTCTCATGTGCACCAGTTTTAAACTAGTGTAACTCCATTGACTTGAACAAAGTCACTCCTGATTCTCGCAGGTGTAAGTGAAAGATTCCAGCACTTAGTAACTAACATACAATGTACTTGACCTTATAGAATATACACTATACAAATGTCTACAGTAGGAAATATATAGGAAAAATTACAGGTGCCAAGAGATAGTCCAATGTGGTATTCAGTACACAAGCTTGTCCATAAAGTAACTGAATACAGTAAGCTTGTGAATTAGTTGGCATTAATTAAACCTGTTTGTGAGAGTTCAAATGCCTCTTTGAAGGAACAGAATAGGGAACAGGGCATATTCCCTTCTTAATATATGTTTGCACTTCTTATTCTTGTTAGGTACATAATCATAACAGAAGGAGCCTCTACTTCCTCTTTAGCACACAAACAAGATCAACAAACTCTGCTGAAAGACCTGAGGATTCCATCATTCTTTTATTTCTAAGCCATGAATGCAAGAATCACATTTCTAGTAACTCAATACATACCCCATAAACTCCTGAATGGTGCTTAGAATGGTGGGATTCTTAATTAGTTGTGGATACAGGTTTGAAGTATGGTCATACATACGCCTGAAAGAATAAGTGTCAAAAGTTATTTTCTGCCATTTTTCCTTCATTTCTTTCAATTCTGGTTTCATGAATAGTAACAGATAAGCAGCATAGTTTGCAAGTCAGCTGTTTCTTTATCACAGTATTAGCTTTGCATCTCTGGTGCAAGACAAACCATGATGCATGTAATAAGAGGAGACTTTTCAGAGTATAAATGGCATAGCTCACCACCCACTCAAACTGTCTTACAATGGAAAAAGATGAGAAAATGAGATTAAAGTATCTCTATAATGAAACTTCTGTTTTCCAGCATGCTTTAGGTCAGTAGCATCTTGGATGTCCTAACACGTTAACTGAAAGTATGACACAAATGGTTTACTGGAAGATGATCCCATTTGGGATCAAGAAAGCATTCAGGTGGATGCTGATTTGATAGCTTGTGAAAAACTCAACTGATATCTAACAGTGTTTTACTACCAATTAACCAAGTGTTTCTTCCTCAATGGATTAGCTAAATATCTATGCAAAAAATGTATATTTAAAGAGGAAAAAAGGGGTCCTGCACACTTCCAGAGCACTAAAGACTCTCTCTGGCCTTACTGTTTTGAGGAAGAGGAATGGATGGGAATTGCCAGGAGCTTTGCTGGGATCCAGAGTGAGCAGAACTAAGCCACTCATTTGTGTAGGGAGCTCCTGCCTAGCATTGAGAGCAATACATCAGGGCCAACTATGTAACCTGGGTTGCATATGATCATGCTGAGCACTTGTCACAAGGCCAGACTTCTTTCTGTTAAAGTCTGCAACAATCCTAGGTCATTTCACTGTAAGGGCAACCCTCATTGGGACGAATAGGTTTGCAAGATCCGCAGGCCTTATTCCCAGTTCCTATCTGAGGGTGAAATGCATTCCTCTGCAGAGGGCCTATGTACCACTTAAGTCCTATGTAAGCAGAAAACTCTCATCTCTGCTTTGCTCCCATTGTACCACTCAGGCAGCACAAAGGAAGGAGAGACTCACCATGACTCCCCCTCTGGGGATTCCCACAGCAGGCACAGAACCTGCAGAGTGGGCCCCTACATAGTCCTCCCCCTCAGACCCCAGCGGAGGGGGCATGTTGGGGACAGGGAAGGGGAATGGCCAGAGTGCAGTACACTCCATCTGGCAGATGCTCCCTTGGGGATGACAGCCAGATAAGCAAGTTAGAGAAGCTCCCAGGTTGTTCTAATAAGTGCTTGGGCCAGGGCAGGTAATCAAGGAGTTGTAACCAGCCCCCCGACAAACACCTCTATCTGCCACACCTAGTGAATGTCCAGCAACAGAGGGCACACTTTACACCAGTGGCATCTCTAGACTGCTCACTGACCAAGCCAGTGCAGAATCAGGGACTTGTAGCTTCTTGAGAGGCCTCGCCTCCTTATACGAATCAGAGATCAGACAGAAGGGAGGAAGGAGTTCAGGGACTCAAGTGATCTTTTTTTTAATTGCCTTGAGATATTAAATGAAACGTCTAAGTCCTTCATGCTTTATAATGGTGTCATACTCAAGCAGTAATCAGCTCATTAGATTAAGTTTAAGCTTTTCTGTTCTACCTAGGACAAAATGTAAGGCAATTAGGAAACCGGACTGAGAATCTCAAGGTACACGCCAAAGGAGAATTTCAATTTACCTCTTTAAATCAAGAGGAGCATCACTGACAGGATGCAGGCTGGGAGAGATCATACCAGAGTGATGTTTGACCAATGATATTTCAAGTTTAAAGTTAGCTCTCTCGGACCTATCATGTTCCATTGAAGTACATGAGAAACGCAGGGGCTCAGTGTGATGGATTTGGAGTTGCTCTGTAATTGGCTAAGCAAAATGAGGCCTAGTACTCCTTTCAATTTTATTTCTGTCTGCCACTGAAAGGAAGTATGACGAGACCCAAACCCAGTCAGGTCTGCAGGGGTAAGTGCAGCTGATCCACAGATACTGTAACCCAGGGCCACGTCTAAGTGAGCATTGCAGGATTCCACCCTGGAAAAGGTGAGGACATGAGGGCTATTACCTGTGGGGGTGCACTCAGAGACCAGAGAAGGGATCCGAGGTGCAGCCAGCCCTGTAACTGTGACACTCAGTGCCTCTGAAAGTCAGGACATTGATTTAGCTGCCTAAACATGGATTTAGGTGCCTAGCTTCAGGCACCTGCTTTTGAAAATCTGTGCCAATAATTCTCAGTTCATGTATAAAACAAGGGTACTTGAAAGAACTCAGAGCCATTTCTAGTCCAAGCAATGACAGATTGCATCCCAGTCTGAATACAACTAGTTAGTATTAAGGAATTTAACAGGTAGTGTCCACCAGATTTGAACTGTGAATTCTGAAAATCCAAAAGCAATTATAAAATAAACTATTTTCCCCCTCACTCCTTATAGTACCAGGTAATGCAGCTTTTGGGAGCAATGCTAAAAAATAAAATTGTCCTCATTTTAATCAGTGTCCAGGGTACTAAATGAACACAGGAACAGCCAAATTATTTCCTTTTAAGAGTGGAGGGGTGTGTGGGGGATAGGGGGGATGAAGTGGTGATTTTCCTTTATTTGCAAGTCATTTTGTTTTTACAAGTTAAAAAAAAAAAAAGCACAACAGGACACATACTTCCTTAGTCTATGTGGTAAAGGATAAGATCTAGTAGAAGAGCATCAGCACCTCTTAGTTTATTTCATCATACATTTTTTTCATACGTTTTCTGAAACATAGGGAAGTTCTATGTGCTCCTTAGTGAAATAGAGCATGCCAGTCTATTTAGATAGCTTTGCTGTAGCCTGATGCCTGACAGCTGAGCAGTTGTTGATGCAAGTAAAGCCTTCAGCATCTTGGAACAGACTGTTATGCTTTCCACTTGCTGTTATCAGACAAGGAGAGTCTTTAAAAGCGATAGTTAAGCTGCATGGTCACAGCTGTGTGCAAAAGGAGAGAACAAGGGCATAAAGAGACTTACTTATCTCTTATTGGAGAAAATTCAGACAATGCTGGCTCTTGGAGAACAGACCTTCCAAATGCACAGAGATGAATGTAGCAGGCAGTTAGATGGGGAAGTTTGAGATGCCCCCATTTGTTTCCAGATTTCAACATGGAAGACTTATGCAAGTGTCCCAAGGGAGAACAACTGCCTTATGTTAACTCGGGTACTTTCAGCATTTGAGCAAGGAAAGGAAGGGAAGATGTACGTATCCCTCCATAAGAGCTATTTTTCAAGAATGACTAATTCATCCATTTGTGATCTACTTGGGGGAAATGTGAGACAGGACTCTGGGCTTGCATTCCAATTGTTGAATTTTAGAAAAGTTACTTAATCTCTGTGGTTCAATTCCTCATCAGTAAAATGGGTTTAATACTCATCTCTCTCTCTCCAGCCTGTTGTGAGACTCTCTGTTAAAAAACAAACTTTTTGAAATCTTTGAATGAAAGGTGATAAGTATTATATTGTAACAAATATCTGAACTGCCACATTTATAGTTAACTTATATGCATCAAAATAGAGAGGGAGAAAAGAGACCTGAAGAAAAAGCTGGCAGTATCATGCACTGAAATTAGGTACTTACAGAGTAAGCTAACTTGAAAGGTACTTACGGAGCTGTGAGATAGCCCTCCAAAAAGCCAGCTGCATACATGAGGCGTTCATTGCCTATGGACTGACTCCCATAGCCTGCTCTGATCTCCAGAATCCCCCACCCTGTTGATTGTATGGTGTCATTGTAAAAGCCATAGGCATCTCCATTTCTGTCCAATATATCTTTGACCTGGATTGTTTTCTCAGTTTTCATCCAATATACAGTTGCATAGCGGATTTCTGCAAGCAAAAACCAAGGAGGAGAAAGTTAGAAGGTTGTATTACATATCTCCAGCAATAAGACGTGTGGGGACCTCATTCCACTGCAATATCCTATCCCTCATGGAGAACTAGATGGATGAGACAATTGGTAGTGAAGTTTATGCAGCCAACCAATTCTAGGTCACTAGTTTCAATCTATAATTAATGACCTAGAATAATCATCATCAGATGCCTGTTTGCTCACTTAAGTAACAGACAACTGGACAGACTGGTTGGTTCACCATATCTGATACCTCTGTTCACAATCTTAAAGGGTGAAAAAAATGAAAAGCTACAAAAACCAGACTACCTACTCAGGCCTCGAGATGGCCCTGAGGAACAGAGCTAAGGTCCAGTTCATTGGCAGGGCAGAGACGTGGAAAAGCATGTAGAGCCACTTCCTGTCTCATATTGGACCTGTGGACATCCTCAGTTTCCAGGACTGAAATTCTGGCACATTTCAAAACAATTATACTGACTTTTTTTTTTTTAAACAAAACGCTCCACCCAGTACTCGCTCAATTAAAGTTAACACATTTTACACTACAGCAAACTCTCCTACTGCCTTTCCAAAGATAGAAACATACTACATTAGCTGCACACACTGTGACTGTATTAAGAGTAACCCTCTAAAAAGCTAGTGACCATGTGCTATATCACTTGCAGGAAACTATGTCCACAATCTTTTCAACGCATAGCATCAGCCACAGTTGAGTCCTGATATAGAAAAGAAGATGCTCCCATACCTGACCCAGAAGAAATTCTACAAAGAGAGGTTTCAGAGTAACAGCCATGTTAGTCTGTATTCGCAAAAAGAAAAGGAGTACTTGTGGCACCTTAGAGACTAACCAATTTATTTGACCATAAGCTTTCGTGAGCTACAGCTCACTTCATCGGATGCGTACTGTGGAAAGTGTAGAAGATCTTTTATACACACAAAGCATGAAAAAATACCTCCCCCCACCCCACTCTCCTGCTGGCAATAGCTTATCTAAAGTGACCACTCTCCTTACAATGTGTATGATAATCAAGGTGGGCCGTTTCCAGCACAAATCCAGGGTTTAACAAGAACGTCTGGGGTGGGGGGGGGGGGGTTAGGAAAAAACAAGGGAAAATATTTCCCCTATTTCCCCTTGTTTTTTCCTAACTCCCCCGCTCCTCAGACGTTCTTGTTAAACCCTGGATTTGTGCTGGAAACGGCCCACCTTGATTATCATACACATTGCAAGGAGAGTGGTCACTTTAGATAAGCTATTACCAGCAGGAGAGTGGGTTTGGAAATGGCCCAACTTGATTATCATACACATTGTAAGGAAAGTGATCACTTTAGATAAGCTATTGCCAGCAGGAGAGTGGGGTGGGGGGAGGTATTTTTTCATGCTTTGTGTGTATAAAAGATCTTCTACACTTTCCACAGTACGCATCCGATGAAGTGAGCTGTAGCTCACGAAAGCTTATGCTCAAATAAATTGGTTAGTCTCTAAGGTGCCACAAGTACTCCTTTTCTTTCTACAAAGAGACATATGGAAAGCAATTTACGAACAGAGTACCATAAGCATCATCAACTTTGATTTCCAGTTGAGATTCAAAAGATTGCAAAGGTTTTTTTTAAATAGTTCTCCTGTTTAACTTATTGTGAAGGAGCCACTTGATAGCTGCTTTGCACCTCTAATCCAGGCAGGCAACCCCAAGCTATTATGACACTGGCTCCCTAGAACTTGAGATTTCATCTTGCTTTTCTATAGAATCCTGACAAAAACACAAGCTTATTTCCTTTAGCATTTTGAAAATCACATTAAATAAAACAGCAATCTTGCTAAAACAGCAATGCACTTAAGTTAGACTGATGGTTTCCTCAAATTTCAACACCATGTTCACTCTTGTCTTGTATACAAATACATGGATGTTTCTCAGTACAATTTCTTCAAGGCACAAGACTGAAAGGATGATGATGGTTACATCCAGCTTCCCACAAAACTTATATAATCAGTGCACTTTCCCACTGATGAAGATGTGCCCCCAGCAATCCATGTATTAGTCACCTACAGACTGGCCAATTTTAAATCGCCGGATCAGAGGCTGAAGGTGAAGGCAGTACAGAAACTCAACTGTACAGAATACAGGAAAAGATGCCAAGAGCATATCACTCTGCTGTTCTATGACCTGTCCCTATTCACTTATTCTACCAATTCAAAATCCTAGTCTTCAGCTGGCATTTTGAAAAAGTGCTCAGTTAGCCTAACTCTGCTCTGGTAGGAAGTCAATGGCAAAAGACCAATGCTGAATACTTTTGAAAATCCCAACCTTCATCTTTCAGCCCTCAGTGACATGGGACCTGGTAACATCAGGACTCCATTCACAACCCATCAAGACACCTGCATAGTACCGCAAACACCAAAAGTTAAAAAATCAGGAGTCAGAACCCCCAAAATTATGAGGTTGTCTCAAATTGTAAGGTGGTGGTTGTTTTTTTTTTAATTTTAACGATTACTGAGCTGTCTTCTGACTTTAACTTCCCCTGTCCGCCTCCAATACGTGTGTCAATTCACATTGCCAATTTACAGTGAGAAATACAATTTTGGCCAACACAAGTAATTTTATGTCCCAGCCCCCACATCAACGTTGCACTCCCAACCCCAAAACAACTTATTTTGTGACAAATCCCCAGCCCTCACACTTATCCCAGTTACATATCAACTCCACACACCCAGCCACACAACAATTCTGCGCACCTCTTGCCTTGCAACCCTGTATGTGCCCCTTACTCCCAGCACACCTCTGCTCCTCCAGTGTAGGTTATTCATCCCCATCTAGACCTAGTCGGAGGAAAAGCTCCAGAGGGAGAGAGAGAGAGGCGCACAAACGCACACACCTGGGAGGAGGGGCAGCTCCACTGGATCTTCACAACACACCAGGCCTAGGCAGCTTCAGAAGATCTTCACAAACACCCCTCTCACAGGCCTTGGGAGAGGGCAGCTCCAAGAGGGCCTTCTTCTCCTCCTCCATCCCAGGCCTGGTATGGCAGCATTATAGAAGAGGAAAGGGGAGGATAGAGGAGCAGAGAGAAGACTGACCCATTTTTCGAAAGAAGGGTGGGACAGGGACACCCTGATCTGCTGGGTAATTTTTGTTCTCTCCTCCCCTTCTTCTCTTGAGAAAATAGTATTGGCTGCTCTCTTTCCCTCCTCCAGAACCTTCTTGGCTCTTGAGGAGAGAAGAAGTGTTCTGCAAGTCTCTTATCGCAGCTGTGATTGAGTGACTATACAAACAAACAAACTCCCCAGGAGGTGAGGACATGGGGGAAGGCAACCTATCAGACGGGATTTTCTCCAGACAGCCTGAAAAAAATCACTTGAAGGATGAGCCTCTCACATCATGGGTAAGACTGGCTCCAGCAAGGGCCAAATTTGTGTTTCTTACGATAAATATGTGAGAGTGGGCAACACTGCCTACATTCCTCTAGGACAATACAGCTAATGGTGCCAAGGACAAAACTTGCAAGAGCTAGAGACAAGGCATATTTGGTTAAAGGCTACTGACCATGGAACAAGAAAAGGAGTACTTGTGGCACCTTAGAGACTAACCAATTTATTTGAGCATGAGCTTTCGTGAGCTACAGCTCACTTCATCAGATACATACCGTGGAAACTGCAGCAGACTTTATATATACACAGAGAATATGAAACAATACCTCCTCCCACCCCACTGTCCTGCTGGTAATAGCTTATCTAAAGTAATCGTCAGGTTAGGCCATTTCCTAACTTCATTATCATGCACATTGTGTAAAGAGTTGTCACTTTGGATGGGCTATCACCAGCAGGAGAGTGAATTTGTGTGGGGGGGTGGAGGGTGAGAAAACCTGGATTTGTGCTGGAAATGGCCTAACCTGACGATTACTTTAGATAAGCTATTACCAGCAGGACAGTGGGGTGGGAGGAGGTATTGTTTCATATTCTCTGTGTATATATATCTGATGAAGTGAGCTGTAGCTCACGAAAGCTCATGCTCAAATAAATTGGTTAGTCTCTAAGGTGCCACAAGTACTCCTTTTCTTTTTGCGAATACAGACTAACACGGCTGTTACTCTGAAACCTGACCATGGAACTTTATTCTAGAAGAGATAAGACTAAGCCCAAGGCTGAATTTTCAGAACAAAATACATGACTCACCTTTGTGCAAAAGGTTTCCTGCAAGAACTGAAGACAAGGAAAAACAGAGGAGAGAAAAATAAAAGAAACACACTAAGGAAACCTGCCAAGCAGAGAGCTGAATGCAGCATGGACAACCGTGAAAATCTCACCATATTTAGCTTTCATACTATGACGACTGGCACCATATAAACAGCTAAGATATGAGTATCAGCACAATATCTAATGCTTTGCAAAGGCAGTATGTAATGGCATTCATGATTAGATACCTAGCTTGATTTCAAATAAAATGTACCCATTTTGCTCAGTGCCCTAAAATACCCTGTTAAGAAGTAATTTTTTTCCATCATAAGCTATGAAGTTTTTCAATTAAAAAAAACTATTTTCTGAGTTGCTAAGCTCTTGCTCAAGCACTTCTGACACGGTGATAACTCAGTTGCTTTAAGGCAGTTTTCATTCTTTTTACTTCAGTGTTTATTACTTTAAAAGGTTGTAACTTTACAGTCAGAAACACTTTATTGGCTAGTCTAGTGTTCAGAGGCAGAGCAGTAACTGTTTCTAATCATGTCAGTGTTCATAACACTCAGCTACATAAGAGGTACAGCTCTCTTGAATCAAAATTTAAAGTCCAGCTCTGGTTATTATTTACCAGTGAACTACATTTCTCTTTTTCCAGACTCAGTGTTATAGGAGTTCTGAGGATATCAGGTACTTTGGGTGTAACACAAACATGTATATTTGGGAAGGGAACCACTCCAGTACTCCCTCCCAAATGGCAGTTGGAGCAGATGTTTTAAAAGGTGTTGCTTGACTAGTGTGGATGGAAGCTAAATAGAGGGTGCTTTGAGACATGAAAGACTTGACATTTCTTCAAGCACATATGGCAGAGAAGAAAGGTTAAACCTCCTTAGTTATCATCTAGTAATGCATAATGTATCTGTACTGCTCTAGGTTTAGGAGAAACTGAAATCCCATTGTCATGTGAGACTCACTTGGGCTGAACGACCGAAAGCTGAACAAATAAGAGCTGGTTTCATCAGGCTGGTAAGCAGGTAGTGCTGAAAAGAGTTACAAACAATCCCTGCAAGCCAGGGTGGATTTGATTTAAATCAAATTGATTTAAATCATTATTTAAATCACTAGTCGGGAAGACTC
The DNA here is from genome assembly GCF_965152235.1 of Eretmochelys imbricata. NCBI lineage: Eukaryota > Metazoa > Chordata > Testudines > Cheloniidae > Eretmochelys > Eretmochelys imbricata. The sequence goes on along the minus strand of NC_135572.1, from coordinate 270,506,583 downwards.
AATTTAATCATGGATTTCGACATCAAAGTGCTTTCTTGTTGGTTGCTATAACCTTAATACATATTCTTCACAACTCAGAGGTAGATGTAGGTTTCATTTTTAGAAGGTACATTTTTTAAGTGATTTATTTTGAAAACTTTTCAGATTAGTTTTACAGCTATATCAGAAAATGAATGATTGGTTATTTCATTTACCAAAGGTAATTGAAGCAGATATTTATGAAATCAATGGGAGGTGAACTATCTCCAATTCAACAGGTTAATCATTAATATTTGGCGGATTTTCTTGCCATGCTGTATTAGGAGGAGAACATCACCAGACAGACATTTAAATTATTTTATTTAACTAAAACAACAACGTTATGTATTCTAGATGGTTTTCTTCAACAGCAAACATATAATATTTTAACAAAACAAGCATATGATTTTTTAATGTAGTTAAACATTCAAGTTTTTTAAAATCAGGTTTGTTTTTGTTAAACTTGTTTTTAACTAAAATAATAAAATGAAATATATTTTTTAAAAAATAAAAAATTAAATTGATTCTGTCAGCCAGGTCAACATGAGAAACTTAAAATATTGGCTTCTGCAGCTAACCCAGTCGTCTTCACCTTCATTTTCCTGTTTGTTCATAATCTGGAAAAGAAAAACAAGCTTTCCTGCTTTTTCAGGTCCCAAACGATTTCTCAATTTGGAATGAATTAGTCCAAAGGAAGAAAATATTCTTTCTACACCAGTAGAAGAAGCTACTGCTGTTAAAAGTGAGATTATCACTTCAACAGTCTCTGAATCCAAGTGCTTCAGTGACTTCCACCAGTTCCCTGGTGTGACTTTCTTTAAAACATCAGCAGCAAGCATATTTATTGAGTGGTTCACCTTGAGCTCTGAAGTTTATTATAGTTGGCATTATGTAGGGATGATTGCTGGATGTCCATGTCATAGCCAACTCCTCTTCTTCAGCAGTTAAGGTTTGACCCTGGTACCAAGTACTGAGAATATTTGTAAGAAAATGAGCTGGAAATAGTGCTTGTCCCATTCATTTTTTTAATGCTTGTAATTTAACTTCATCATTGCATATTTCTCTTTTTAAGATCTCACTCAGTTCCTTCCAAATTTCACCAGCGTCTTCAATAAAACAGCTATTTCCCTGAATTTTGTTCAGGGCTACAGAAATAGGCTTCAGGGTATTCAGCATGTGTTCCACATTTCTCTTAAGCCCAATGTTAAGAACTTTGGCTGTGACAGTGCCATCTATTTTTTCATGTTTTTGTTCGCAAACTATCATCAGATTAGGCCAGTTCTTGATATAGTGCTCAAAAAAGTCCACTACTGAGTTCCATCACACATCTTGTGGGAGAGTTAGCTTGGTTCCTCCCACTTTTTTCAGAGCAGCTGCTGAAAAGTGGTTGTTATGGAAATATTTTGCAATTTCAACAACATTAGCCTTTATTTCTGGAACACTGAAGTCTTTGGCTAGGAGGTTCACCAAATGAGCACTGCAACCGTACGTTATTAGCTTGGGACTTTCCTCACTCTCTTCTAAATAATTTCTTCTCATCTTGGATACATTTGCAGCATTGTCTGTGACCAAGCTGCATACTAGACATTTGAATTTTTTCCCACAGTTTATAGCTTTTACTGCTACTTCTTGTAAGTATTCTGTTGTGTGTGCATTTCCTGATGTATCAATTGTTTCTGTAAGGAAGACATTCCCTTCTTCTGTTGTCACACAAGCACATATAACAGGATTATTGTGGACATTGCTCCCCACCCATCAAGACTCAGGTTAACAATTTCACCCTCTAGACCTTTTGCACACTGCTCACTTCCTTTTTCATACACTTTATCCAGCAATTTGCCTGCGACATCTGCTCTGTTGGGTGGACTGTATCCTGGTCTTAATGACTGAACCAAGTTAATAAAGTGTGGGTTGTCAATCATACATAAAGGAGAGTTGGTTCCATAAACAAACCAGGCAATTTTTTCATCAATTACCTCTTTCTGTAATCTGCTCGTTCTTATCACAAACTTATCTGTGGTTGTTTCTGGATGATGGAGATTTTCTTTTCTTTTTGCTGCAGGTGATATACTGTGGCTATGTGACATACATGATGTGACTGAAACACTATCACTGGCAGATAACTCTGAAACTACAGAAAATGATGGTGATCTTGAAGGTGGACAGTCTTCAGAATCCTGTATGTTGAGGATGGGTTCTCCTAAACAAAATAAGTCAGTGCAGTTATTTAATTATTATTACTATACTGCTCATTTAGTATTACTCATTGCATTCACTGAGACTCAGTACTACTTTAAAGGTGAAATTGTAAAAGGAAGATCTGCCTATTTCAACTATTTATTTTTTATCACAACTGCATCTAAAATGATAGTACCAGAGTAACAACTATATTTTTTGCTCAAACGTGAGAATTCAAGAATAGTCCAGAAGGAAGACAGGCAGTCCTTAAGAAAGAAGTATGACATAAAAAAGTTTACCAACCTGAAGATCCTGCATGTTCAGACATGTTTCTTTCATCATCTTCAACGCAGCGTCCTCCTGAGAAGGAACACTTCTCATGATGTTGTTTCATTCGGGCAAGTGGGCCTTGAATTTCGTTGTTGCACTGTTTGCATTTTGCACGCATGCCTGTCTTAACCCACAGGTAGAGGAACTTCATTAAAATATTCCCAAACTGGGCCTCTTTTACGGCCTGCTGCCATTATAGGTTTTCCCTTCTAGTGAGAGAATGGTATGATAGATCTCAAATCAGTGAAGGCTACACTCAGAAAGACCTCAAGACTTCTGGAATATGCTGCTCAAACAGTTTCACTTTTGTTTCTGCTGCCTGTCCCTCCCTTCTCACATTTATCTCCAGACTTATTCTCCTTGTCCAGATCTATTCCGCGCCCAATTATCTTCTATTCATTGAACTTTTTGAAACTTTGCACTTTTAGAGAGAGGTAAGGGATTGACTCTGTGTACACAAATTTGCAGAGGGACAGGGTTGAGGTCTGTTATTTCTCATCTCTACATATTATTTATTTAAAAACATTTTAGCTGTTAACAAGCATGTTATCTCTGGAGACACAAATCCAGTTTGAGAACTGCAAAACTAAGTATCTCTGATGGTATCTTCTAGACTGAACACTGAGTCCCATTGAGCAGATAGAAAGATTAACCTAAATCTATACAGAAGCCCCTGGAACCTCATAAAATTGGGTGCCTAATCCATGAACTATTGGAACTCATTTACAAAACTTTTCTTAAACGTTACATGAATATATTGTCTCATACTATAGAATTAGAATTTATAATCTCTATTCCATGATGAGATATCTTTGAGCTATAATATATCTTTATCTTTAGATAGGTTTTTTCCTCAAAAAGCATTTTATCAAAAAAATCCTATTTAAATAAAAAAAATCCGATTTTTAATTTTTTTTTTAAAAAATCATTGATTTTTATCCATCCTGCTGCAAGCTGAGTTCACAAAAACTGACCATGTAGGAGTGAAGGGTAAGGAAGGGGGAGAGAACAAGAGTTAATAAACAGTGGTATAATCCAGATTCCCCTGAAAACAGATGGTGCAACAGGTCCACTACAGAGCAGCACTAGCATCTCCATCTACTAAGGTAGAAGCTAGCTTCCAATTATAAGTCTGACTTCCAGCCTGCTCCGCAAAGCTCATCTTACTCAAAGAAGCTAATACCCTGAATGTCACAACCCAGAACCATTTTTACCCAGGGATGAGAAATTTCTCAAGACTGTTTTGACTCATCATATCTCCAAAATGAGTTGGCCTACAAACTCCAAATGTATATATTTATTTTGTTGGCCTTGCTGAAGAGTAGAATCTTTCAGTGTTTGAGTTTGTTTGTTTGTTTGTTTTTCCAGCGATAGAGAGGAAGAGTTAGTGGAGAACTTGTAAAGATTTATAATATAAAGAGCTTATGTGAAGGGGTCTGTGCTCTGTGCTTCAGTAGGGAGGACAGGCATTAACGAGGAGCGTATAAGAACAGGGATACAAAGAGGAGGAATTGGAAAACTGGGTGGAGAGGACAGCAAGTACTCTATTCCTCCTTAACCTAGTGAATAAATGGGAAGCAACTAAGAACAAGTAGAGAAGTTAATTATTGTTCTTACACAGAAGGATTAATTTAGTAATATAAGGATTTGCATGTTGCAAGGTGTTCTCTTCCTTGAAGTGAGCCAACCGTTTGCTGTTTTGCCTTTAAAAAAAAAAAAAAACATTGAAGTAAAACCTGATCCTGACTCTCAACCAGTTAAACTAAGGTGGAGAAACAGTCTGTGCAGAGGTGCTTCAAAATTGCAAGATGCATTATTTTACTTTACGCCCTCCCTTCTTGTAATCCATGGCTCCATTCTGGGCCACACTGGTACAGAGCTGTCTTTATGAGGCTATTATAGTAGGCTTTCAATTTATTTTTAAATGTTTATAAATATAATCTGACCTGCTGCTGACAGCATGGTTTCCTGAGCCTAAACTAGGGGATGCTTGGATAGGTTGAGGGCAGGAGACCATGGGAAGCATTAAAGGGTAGGATTTGTGGGAGCCATGGAGAGCTGTACTCCCTGGTCTAAAAATGAGGGCAAGGGGCAATGAGGGAGGCAAGAGGCTTTGTGAAGAACTGCTTTAAACTATGGATGAAAAGAGCTAATTAACTGTTCAGTCTTATTATTAAAGGGAGAAGGCATGCATGTATGTGTGGGCATGAGTGTAGAATCTGGGAGCACAAAAAAGGGACATCAAAAGTAAGTATGGAATGGGGAAAGCTGGAGGTTTTTATCCACATTTAAAAACTAGACACTAACATTTTCTAAATATAAAAATCTGTTAAGTGCATAAAGTTTTCGGTGTGAATAGAAGACTCTCCCCCTCTGTCATCCACTATTCTCACATCTCAAGCGGGTATAATTCTCTTCCTCCATCCCCAACTCACTCCTCCCCTTCTATGACTTACTACAATCTGCAGAAGGGGAGACAAGCTTTGATGTGCTCACAAGAACTGCCAGAAAAGTACTCTCCTCTCACAGGCCTTACAAGCTAACCCAATTTAAACTTTTGCTGTTTGTTTTCTTTCTTTGATTTTTTTTTTTAAATGAAGGAAATCCCCAACAAAAATATCCATTCAAAACGAAGTTAAGTTGTTTCAGTAGAGTCCAGCTAACTTCCAAAAACATTTTATACTTTTTTAAAAACTCAAACACTACTACTAGAGTCTGAAAAAGTACATTTAAGGGATCCATCCAGTCCTTCTTAACTCACTCCACCTGGCTTGCAGTCAACCTATTCAGCCATAGCGCTGCCCTGTAACACTTCTAAACACATGAAACTGCAAACTAGCAAGGTCTGAATGCACTTACATAAATTTACATCACAATATAATCCAAACTTTTTCAACACACAGACCATTTCAGTTTTTCTATTCTACTAGCATTTCACTCTGTGAGCAAACACACAGAACTGACATATGATGATGGACCTTGTGATTATAATTCTTCTGAACTTTTGTCACATTAATAAACCTTCTATGAAAATCAATAGCATACACAGGACTTGAGAAAACTTGTCTGGAATCTTTCCCAGGTGAATAATATCAACTTCTGCAGAGTCTAAAGTGTCTTAAAAATAAATAAAAAATTAAAATTTCTACCCCTGGTATTTGCAAAGATAAAGAGGAACAAAGTGTAAGTGATGCAAACAGTTTCAGTGCCGCAGCTGCTCATAGATTTGCTAAACTGCAGCAGAGTGAAAGCTGGTCACTGTCTTATCAGTTTCCACTGCAGTCCATAGGGATTCTGAATAACAGCAGTACCACTGATAATAATTGGGTCAGTTTCTGTTCTGTTGCTGCTTGGGAAGGTCTGAGTAGCAACCAGAGGTGAACATTGGAGCTATTCACTGAGGATGAGTCAAAAAAAAAAAACCAACCCTGCCGACAGGGTAGTTTGTGGAGATACCTACTACCACACCCTACAGCAGCCAAGACACCATAGGGGTGGGAAAGCAAATGAAACAAGAATACTCCTCCTCCCTTCCAGTAGTCATTGAGGGTTACGGGGGGAATTCAAATTTAGCAAATACATACTGGCTGAGGGCTGATAGGAAAGATTGACTTCCTCAAGGAAAGATCTAGAGACAGCACTCTAGTATTAATCCTAGCACCCTCCCCTTTCCCAAAAGCTAAGTGGTGTTTGCTTTCAACTAATGATATCCTAGACAGTGGAAGCCACTTCCCATCTTTTATCAGTCTGTGTCTGGTAGATGGTGGTCCTCCGTTGTCAGGTGCTGGTAAAATTCCCAAGCCCTGTGTCTGCATGTGTGGGTAGGTATGGGAGAGAGGGAGAGATTAATGGGATATGCTAAAAATGAGGTGCTCTTTTATTTGGTGGTGTAGAAAAAAGAAGAGATATACAAAGCATGGTAGACAATGGAGCACACAATGAAGAGAAATAAGGAGAGAACAGATTGAGGGAGAATGGAGGAAAAGAGGAGACAGACACTGATGATGATGTCCAGAAAAAAAATCACAATCTACTATAAGAAATAAGAGAAAGTAGAGAGAAAAGCAAAGAAAGCAGGTTCAACAGTATTCAGTATATGTTATTTGACAAATGTAATTAATATTTATCAAATAAGTTAAAGACTGTTCCCCCCCAGCATTCAACCAGCTCCACAGCTATTCAAATACCATTTGGCACATCTCATAACACCAGTAAAATTCTTCAAGTGTTGCTTAATTACTATTTTTTTCCTTTGCTGCTCGGCCAGTCCTAGGTTAGATTTACATATTTTAAAAAGCTTATTAAATAATGGACCTTATCTTAAAATTAGACATCTTAAACAACCGAGGAGCGATAGCTCAGCAGTTTGAGCATTGGCCTTCTAAACCCAGGGTTGTGAGTTCAATCCTTGAGGGGGCCATTTAGGGATTTGGGGCTTGGCCCTGCTTTGACCAGGGGGTTGGACTAGATGAGGTCCCTTCCAACCCTGATATTTTATGACTTATTCCTTAAAACTGCAGGAGTTGCAACTTTGGAGGAGTGATAGCACCAGTATTTTTTGCCCAAGTTTGCAGGCTTAGCCCTCAGTGGTGTTTGGGTGTATTCATCAAGTGCTTTGAATGTACTAAATAACATATTTTAATTACAAAAAGTATGCACAATTAAGTTTGATGGACAGTATAAATTAGGTGGGGTAATGCAAAGGATTAATTGTACAACACCATACCTACCATCTCCGTGAAAGTGATTTCTGCAGAACTTGGCAACCACAAATGCAGAACTTGTACAAATTAAATTTGTACCTCTTTCATTTTCAGCCCACAAACACATTGCTCAATAGTTAGATGTCAAGCTTTAGTGCAACATTTCAGTTCAACTACAGAGAGGAACTTATGGTGTTTTTCCAGTTTTATTTTTATTTTGATACTGCTTGTACTATCTGCTTAATAAGATTTCAGAAACCCCCGCCCCAAAAATAGGAAGTTTACACTCTTTCAAAGTACATTTAAGACTGAAATGTGTATCAAATGTTAAATCTCTAGTACTTGTTCATAGATTTCCTTATACTGCACATATATTAGAGAAGAAACCTAATCCTTTCCAAATTAAGAAACAAATCTAAGGACAATACCTTGTTTTATTTGGATATACACTACTTGGGTTTTCCTTCTTCCAGTAGGGAGACTTAATTACTGGTCCAAACTCATGTTTATTCCCCCCATACTATCAAGTCAAAGTAAGATATTTCATCTCACCACACTTACCATTATATAAAATTAGTTACTTGATATGTGCAAATGGTGGGAAGGTGTGAGGGGGGAACATTCAAACCCTATGTGAATTATGTATTGCATTTTGAATCTTCCATGCATGATTTTCACAAACATACATACAAGCATAAGCTCTGGAGCCTCACCACTTTTTTAGCTAGGCCAAACCTAAGTGGTACTACAACCCCACGCACGAGGTCTCAAGTCCACTCACTCAAATTTGGAGGGGAGGGCATAGGGGTTCATTGGCCAAGTGAATCAGGCTCTTGGGGGACAGGGGAATGCCTAAGTACAAAGCTGTTGAGGCAGTTAGATACTGGCTATAACACTTTCTCCATAGCTCAAGTTTCTTTTTGAGTTTCCTTACCTTTCCACTGACTTCTGAATCACACAAATGATTCATGTTCTTTGAAAAATAGGTCTTTGAGATAAGGTAGGACAGCTTTACATCTCTTCCTATGACCACCCCTCCCACAAAATTGGACTCTCATCCATTTTATAGCAAAAGTTTCTTGATTTTTTTTCACTGTTCTGTGGTAAGAAAAAAGAAAAGGAGTACTTAGAGACTAAACAATTTATTTGAGCGTAAGCTTTCGTGAGCTACAGCTCACTTCATTGGATGCATACTGTGGAAAATACAGAAGATGTTTTTATACACACAGACCATGAAAAAATGGGTGTTTATCACTACAAAAGGTTTTCTCTCCCCCCACCCTACTCTCCTGCTGCTAATAGCTTATCTAAAGTGATCACTCTCCTTACAATGTGTATGATAATCAAGGTGGGCCATTTCCAGCACAAATCCAGGGTTTAACAAGAACGTCTGAGGAACAGTGGGGGGGGAGGAGGGGAGAGGAATAAACAAGGGGAAATAGGTTACTTTTTATGATGACTCAACCATTCCCAGTCTCTATTCAAGCCTAAGTTAATTGTATCCAATTTGCAAATTAATTCCAATTCAGCAGTCTCTCCTTGGAGTCTGTTTTTGAAGTTTTTTTGTTGAAGGATAGTCACTTTGAGATCAGAAATCGAGTGACCAGAGAGATTGAAGTGTTCTCCGACTGGTTTTTGAATGTTATAATTCTTGACATCTGATTTGTATCCATTTATTCTTTTACGTAGAGACTGTCCAGTTTGCCCAATGTACATGGCAGAGGGGCATTGCTGGCACATGATGGCATATATCACATTGGTGGATGTGCAAGTGAACGAGCTTTTGATAGTGTGGCTGATGTTATTAGGCCCTGTGATGGTGTCCCCTGAATAGATATGTAGGCACAGTTGGCAACGGGCTTTGTTGCAAGGATAGGTTCCTGGGTTAGTGGTTCTGTTGTGTGGTATGTGGTTGCCGGTGAGTATTCGCTTCAGGTTGGGGGGCTGTCTGTAAGCAAGGACTGGCCTGTCTCCCAAGATTTGTGAGAGTGTTGGGTCATCCTTCAGGATAGGTTGTAGATCCTTGATAATGCGTTGGAGAGATTTAAGTTGGGGGCTGAAGGTGACAGCTAGTGGCGTTCTGTTATTTTCTTTGTTAGGCCTGTCCTGTAGTAGGTGACTTCTGGGAACTCTTTTGGCTCTATCAATCTGTTTCTTCACTTCCGCAGGTGGGTATTGTAGTTGTAAGAATGCTTGATAGAGATCTTGTAGGTGTTTGTCTCTGTCTGAGGGGTTGGAGCAAATGCGATTGTATCGCAGAGCTTGGCTGTAGACAATGGATCGTGCGGTGTGGTCAGGGTGAAAGCTGGAGGCATGTAGGTAGGAATAGCGGTCAGTAGGTTTCTGGTATAGGGTGGTGTTTATGTGACCATTGTTTATTAGCACTGTAGTGTCCAGGAAGTGGATCTCTTGTGTGGACTGGACCAGGCTGAGGTTGATGGTGGGATGGAAATTGTTGAAATCATGGTGGACTTTCTCAAGGGCTTCTTTTCCATGGATCCAGATGATGAAGATGTCATCAATATAGCGCAAGTAGAGTAGAGGCATTAGGGGACAAGAGCTGAGGAAGCGTTGTTCTAAGTCAGCCATAAAAATGTTGGCATACTGTGGGGCCATGCGGGTACCCATAGCAGTGCCGCTGATTTGAAGGTATACATTGTCCCCAAGTGTAAAATAGTTATGGGTAAGGACAAAGTCACAAAGTTCAGCCACCAGGTTAACCGTGACATTATCGGGGATAGTGTTCTTGATGGCTTGTAGTCCATCTTTGTGTGGAATGTTGGTGTAGAGGGCTTCTACATCCATAGTGGCCAGGATGGTGTCATCAGGAAGATCACCGATGGATTGTAGTTTCCTGAGGAAGTCAGTTGTGTCTCAAAGGTAGCTGGGAGTGCTGGTAGCGTAGGGCCTGAGGAGGGAGTCTACACAGCCAGACAATCCTGCGTGTCAGGCACCCTATCAAAGGCTCGTTCACCTACACATCCACCAATGTGATATATGCCATCATGTGCCAGCAATGCCCCTCTGCCATGTACATTGGGCAAACTGGACAGTCTCTACGTAAAAGAATAAATGGACACAAATCAGATGTCAAGAATTATAACATTCAAAAACCAGTCGGAGAACACTTCAATCTCTCTGGTCACTCGATTTCTGATCTCAAAGTGACTATCCTTCAACAAAAAAACTTCAAAAACAGACTCCAACGAGAGACTGCTGAATTGGAATTAATTTGCAAATTGGATACAATTAACTTAGGCTTGAATAGAGACTGGGAATGGTTGAGTCATTATAAAATAACCTATTTCCTCTTGTTTATCCCTCCCCCCCCCCTTCCTCAGACGTTCTTGTTAAACCCTGGATTTGTGCTGGAAATGGCCCACCTTGATTATCATACACATTGTAAGGAGAGTGATCACTTTAGATAAGCTATTAGCAGCAGGAGAGTAGGGTGGGGGGAGAGAAAACCTTTTGTAGTGATAAACACCCATTTTTTCATTGTCTGTGTGTATAAAAACATCTTCTGTATTTTCCACAGTATGCATCCGATGAAGTGAGCTGTAGCTCACGAAAGCTTATGCTCAAATAAATTGGCTAGTCTCTCGGGTGCCACAAGTACTCCTTTTCTTTTTGTGAATACAGACTAACATGGCTGTTACTCTGAAACCCGTGGTAAGAAAGAAACTAATTTAGTTCCTGCCTCCTACACTGATATATTTCTATTGTTCCTGTGCTGGGGGAGATGTCAGACTACTTCTTGCAAATTTGAACTCTGGATAGTATTTTCTATACCATGGGCTATTGCCTTAACTTCCTGCTCCTCTCCTCAAAAAGAACAGGAGTACTTGTGCCACCTTAAAGACTAACAAATTTATTTGAGCATAAGCTTTCATGGGCTAGAGCCCACTTCAGATGCATAGAATGGAACATATAGTAAGAAGATATATATACATACAGAGAACATGAAAAGGTGGAAGTTGCCATACCAACTCTAAGAGGCTAATTAAGATGAGCTATTATCAGCAGGAGAAAAAAAACTTTTGTAGTGATAATCAAGATGGCCCATTTCAGACAGCTGACAAGAAGGTGTGAGAATACTTAACATGGGGAAATAGATTCAATTTGTGTAATGACCCAGCCACTCCCAATCTCTATTCAAGCCCAAGTTAATGGTATCGAGTTTGCAAATTAATTCTAGTTCGGCAGTTTCTTGTTGGATTCTGCTCTTGAAGCTTCTTTGTTGCAAAATTGCCACCTTTAAGTCTGTTACTGAGTGACCAGACTTTTCCTTTTAGTTTCTCTTTCCTCCTTCCTTCCAGTTACTGAATAATCTTTTCTGTTCTCATCACGACGTTTCGTATTTCCACTGAGGTTAATAGGACTGTTCACACTTCTCAGGGGCTATTTTTTTCTAGCTGCATACAATTAGACCCATGGCATTCATTCATATCTGCAAGGTTTCTCAAATGAAATAGGTGGGAAATTAATTTTTAAAATAGAAGCTCCAGTTCTACAGAAAATTGCAGGGCTACCAAAAATGTACATCTCAATTAAATCCAACCCTTGGCTTTGAAGTCACCAGGGTGTGGGACAATAGACAGAATAAACAGGATGCAGAAAAATCAAAGCAATCCATGAAGGAGTTTGAAAGTGCTACAGCAGTTTTACAAAAAGGAAAGGAGTACATGTGGCACCTTAGAGACTAACTAATTTATCTGAGCATAAGCTTTCGTGAGCTACAGCTCACATCAGTTTTAGTTATTAAATTAACCTAATTTTAACCTTACAACTTTGGCTACAAATATCTTATGCAGATATAAAATGAAAAGCAGCTCTGTGCAGGATCGCTTCTCGTCTTTGTAATATAGACAAGAAACTTTTTTAAAATAACCTGATATTTTCCCACTGACCACAGTAAAAGCAACAAGTTAATATACAGACACAAAACACCAGATCTTTAATTTATGTAGCACTTCTGGGGCTAAAAGGACAATATTTATTATACACCCACAAATCAGAACATTAAAGTTACAAATTGTAACATTGTATCACAGGGTCCCCACTGCGGTGCCCACGGGTGCAATGGCACCCGCCGGGGTAGTTGTGTGCACCCGCAGGACACCACGCTGCCGAAATGCCGCCGAGAAGCATTGCCATTTCTCGGTGGCATTTCAGCGCCGGAGTGTCTGGCACCCACCACAGTCTTCTGGGAATAGGAATATGCTATTCCCACAGAAAGGTTGGGGACCACTGTAATGTATCATATTCTTTACTATAATATTTCGTGCCTACAGCCACTATTCTCCACTGGGTATGTTAGCTATACACAAGGAAATATGGGCACCTAAATAAACTTTTTTGTACTGACTACCCTCTGGACTGCAGGGCATGATCTGCTCTGGAAGTAGTGCTGCATCTATTCTTGCCTACCAGTCGGCTATCATTAATTCCTATCAGAACTGAAGGACTTGACCGACGTTTGTTTTAAATCCCTTTATAATGTGTCCTGGCTGCCTCAAACATCCCTATCATGGCTAGACCCTCGACTTCATGCCAGTTCAGCTGATCCTTCTGGGCAGCAAGGGGCACAGTTATCGGCTCACTAGGGAATGGACCTGGAGATGCACAACACAATCACTGAATTTGCACCTGCTTCCACTTTGAGAGGTTTATTATAGAAAATAAGAAGATTAAGAAGAGTAACTCCACAAGCAGCAAGAAGGGTTTGTAGCTATGGGCGTCAGTGGCAGACAAAACCAGCTCCAGCTGCCTTTCTGATACAACGTGACTCGCTGAGAAGACCCAGAGGGACGAGCTCAGGCAGGCAGAGCCATGGAACTGATCAGCCCTTTGCCCGGCGAGGCCGCGCCGCGCTGCGCTCAGGGTGTGGAGGGGGAGCCCTGCGGGGGTCTGTCTGTCTGTCACTGCGCTGGGAAGCCACCCTGGGTGCCTGGCACAGACTCCGACAGGTTGTGGGGGCTGCAGTATCTGTTTGGCCCCCAGACGGCCCCCGTGTCTGTCTGTCTCTCCATCCCGCTGAAGGGGCTGTGTACTGTCTCCCTCCGTTCCCTGCCGGAGGGGGGTCAATCTGTCCGTCCCCCGGGGCAGTGGCGGTGTCTGTCTATCGCCAGGGGGCCGCTCTCACCTGCTCGGGCCGCCGCCCACAGGAGGATGAGCCCCCAGCAGCAGCAGGCTGCGTGGCGGAGTCGGGCCATGCTGCTCCCCGCGTCTCCCGGCTGCGGGACTTGGGGAAGTTCGGAACAGCTCAGGGCAGGTCCCGCCGCTGCCCCCGCCTCCTCCCGGGGCCGGCTCACGCCCCGTCCGCTGAGCCCTGTGCTGGGGGAGAGGCTGCGGCTACATAGGACAGACTCGCTGCCCGGGAGCCGCCCTCCCGCCCGGGCTGTGCCTTGGCGGGGGGCTTGTCCAGGGGACACTGCACCGCCGTAGAGGGGGCGGGCGGCAGCGCCACCTGGACGCTCCCGGGCCCGCCTCGGGCCAGCATTTCCCGCCAAACACGGGGGCGGGGCAGGCCCTGCCTGGCTCGCTCCGCTCGTGCCCCACAAAACCCACCCAACACAAGCCCCTCAGCGCCGCAACAGCCCCAGGGCTGCGCCACCCACCAGCCCTTGCTCACACTTGTGTCTCTCTACCTAGGTGCCTGTGTAATCCTCAGCCCTGACGCTCAGCAAGGGACTTATGGGCTGGGGGAGGGGAGAGAAAGGCTCCTATTTTACAGGTGTGTTGGGGACACTGGGCACTATACTAGGTAACTCGGGAGGGTGGAAGACCACAGTGTCGATGAAGCCTTCCTGCTCTAGGCCCGGATAAACCAAGGCCCCTTTGCTTCTTGAACCCTCTGTGATCCTGCATAACACTGAGGAAGCTAGCGCACAAACAGACAGGTTTGCACACGGCTCGCCAGCCAAGGCCAGCCTCAGCCTGGGAAACAGATGGATAAGGCAGAAATGTTTAGCAAAAACTAGTAACAAATAGGACCAAATAAGGCAAGGCTCGGGCAATGCTACTGAGAAAAAACACAACTGGCTGCTTTTGCCGATTGGCTACGGTATTGTACGGGGCAACAGGTAATTGGTTGCATAAGCTTGTGTAGTGAAGTAGGAAAAGGTATAAAATGTATACTGGAATCTGTTGCACTGCTGCAGGAGTTGAGACAGCTCAGTCTCCCTGCGCCCTATTTGGAGCTCCAAATAAATTTCTCTGCTTCTCCACCCCATTGTGGTCATTGGCGCGACGCACACTGGGCAACGAACCCAGCTGTTGCTTGCCTCGGGCACTCTGTGCCGGTGTTGGGGACACTGGGGCATGGCCACTAGGTAACTCGAGGGGATGGAAGACCACGAGTGTCGATGAAGCCCCCTCACACTAGGCCCAGGTGTCCTTGGCCCCCCGCTCCCGCCTGGAGGCACTCGCAGCAGTTATGCTGAGGATCTGCAACAATATGTTGTTGCAGAGTCAGACTGTCTGAAACTAAGCAAGGCCGAACAGGGCAGATATGGAAGAACGATGCTGACTAAAGCAGCTTTATGTATGGTTTAACAAATGATGCAGAGAACAAGGGAACTAGCTGAGAACTGGATTGGCTGGCTATATGGATACTTAGGGCAGCTTGCTATTGGATAAGTATGCTGGGGAAAAAGATGTATAAAAGCCTGTGTAACTTCCTGCTCTGGGTGCAGGATTTGAGATTCTATTCTCACTGTATCTTTTTGCAGCTGCAAATAAACTTTTCTGCTTCTCCACCCCGTTGTGATTATTGGGTGTAGCACACCGGGTAGCGAACCAACCCCAGCTGTTGTTTAGCCTCTCAGCACTGGGTGCCGGCAACAGCTTTTGGCATCCCTGGGTGGGCGACGAGGCTGCTATTTAGCCGTGCCCGGACCCCTCCTGGAGGTCGAGGATTGCGGCGAGAGCCGACGCCCAGCGCGCACCGGTGAGTTCATCGGGGGCCTCGGAGGAGACGCAATTTGATCGACCCCGGAGGGCACAACGGTGCAACGCACTCATATAGTGGAGAAGCAGCTGTGGACGACGGTGAGGAACCGGTCCCTTGGATAAGGTAGGAACCTTTTGAAATCCGGATTGTATGCTCTGTTGGAACCTGGGGACGCCCAGAGTTACCCTGTAGGTATGGGGCAGAGACAGAGCTCGGGGATTAGGGCATGGTGTACGCCCCTAGAGTGCATTCTAGCAAACTGGAAGGTATTTGGTGAGGATCCGATGACTAAGAGCCAATTAAAATGATTCTGTACAGTTGACTGGCCTCAATATCAAATAGAGGACCAGAAGTGGTGGCCACCAGGAGGGTCAATTAATTACAACACGATCCTTCAGTTACTCCTGTTCTGTCAGAGAACAAGGAAATGGAATGAACATATGTATGCGCATTTGTTTCTGACTTTATGTACTCGACCGGATATTTTACAGCACTGTAATCTGACTCCGACTGGTTCGGTAGCAGCTAATGTTAGTCCCCAGACTCCCACCCCCACTGTAATGGCAGAGCCGGTGTCCCCTTCGGCCCCTACGCTCACACCTTGTAAGTCCCCAATGGTTGGCCTATACCCCTTAATCACCGAAACTAAAGTTGCCCGGTCTGGATCGGATAGGCGTCCGGCGACGACTATGCAGGTTTATACTTATGTGCCCTTTAATCCTGTGGATTTGGCTGCCTTCAAAGCACAGGCAGGAGAGTTTTCCACCAACCCAAGCAGGTTTATATCAGTCTTTGAGAGGTGCCTCAGTAGTCACAAGCTGGACTGGGATGATTGTAACATCCTCCTGCGAACCCTATTGTCTGAGGTTGAAAGACAACAGGTTGTGTCCAAAGGAAGGGAGGAGGCGCAGAAACGGTATGACCGGGATCGTATTAATATCCCTGACCCGGATGCACAAGTCCCCCGAGCAGACCCCAGGTGGGATCCAAATGATCATGGGGATATGACCCGCCTTACCTCCTATAAGGAGTTACTTTTGCGTGGACTCCGTCACTCGGCTGTCCGACATAATAATTGGGCAAAGCCATATGAAGTAATGCAGGATTTAAAAGAAAGCCCAGGGGCCTTTCTACAGCATATTCGGGACACAATTCGACAGAACACTAATGCAGACCCCGATGATCAGGCAACTGAGTCAATTATTAAGGGATTTTTTACGAGCAGAGCAGCCCCTGATATTAAGAGAAAGTTACAAAAAAAGGAGGATTTAATGGGCATGACCATGGCACAAATCTTAGAGACTGCAAACCGATCTTATAGTCTGAGAGAGACAGAGAAGGATAGAAAGCAAGTGAGACTGATGGTAACAGCTGTACAGGCCGGCACTAAGGGAAGTGGCCGGGGAGGAAGGGGCCGTGGACAAGAACGTCCAGGCTCGCAGGAGAGACAACTGGGTCGCAACCAGTGTGCCTTGTGTTGACAAGAGGGACACTGGAAAAATGAGTGCCCAAAGAGGAAGAAAAGGGGGGTGCATCTATGATGGCGATGGCGGAGCAGGAATAGGGGTGTCAGGGGAGACGGACCACCCTACCCCCGGAACCCTGAGTAAAGATGCGGGTGAGAAGTTCAGAAATAGATTTTTTAGTGGACTCTGGAGCGGCACGAACTGCTGTAAATCGACCCCTTCAGTTGCCAGTAGCAGATTCCCTTACTGTGGTGGGAGCCACAGGCAGGGACACCAAGTGCCCAGTGTATGCCCCAGCAGAATGCGCTTTGGGAAACCGAACTATATCCCACAAGCTGGTATACCTCCCTGAGTGTCCAACACCTCTGCTGGGATGGGATCTGCTTTGTCGCCTCGGTGCCACCCTGCATTTTACTGAGGATGAAATAACCCTTACCTTACCCCCTGAGAATGCATGGATCATGACCCTTGCAGTTGAGCCCTCAGCCATGCAAGCCCCAGAATGGAGCCCGTGGGAAGACCAGGTGTACCCTCTCGTGTGGGCATCAGGAATCCCAGGAAAGGCTACCCACTAGACCCCCATTACTATTCAGCTCATACCAGGGAAAGGCCCTGTGCAAGTAAAACAGTATCCAATCAAGAGGGAAGCCAGAGAAGGTTTACAGGAAACTATAGATCAATTCCTAATGTATGGTATTCTCCAGGAATGTCAGTCAGCCTGGAACACTCCCATTCTATCAGTACAGAAGCCTGATGGCACTTATTGGCTGGTACAGGACCTAAGCGCAGTCAATGAACGGGTTAAGACTCTGCACCCTCTTGTCCCTAACCCGTATACCTTATTGGCTTCTACAGGGGGACAGTATACCCATTTTTCAGTCCTCGATCTGAAAGATGCTTTCTTTACCATCCCAGTTGCCACCCCGTCACAGGAGATTTTCTCCTTCGAGTGGGAGGACCGAAAAAGGGTCAAAAAGCAACTTTGCTGGACAGTGTTGGCCCAGGGATTTAAAAACTCCCCCACCCTCTTTGGCCAGGCTCTGGCCAGGGACCTAGAGAAGTGGGATAATGCGGAGGCCCTCCTTCTGCAGTATGTAGATGATTTGTTAATTGCCACTGTGGGCCAAACCCCCTGCCTTAAAGCCACCGTGAGCCTCCTGAATTTTATTGGACTCCAGGGATATCGGGTAGCATGGAGTAAGGCTCAAATCGCCCTCCCAGAGGAACGGTACCTCGGGTTTCACATACGGCAAGGGGAGCGTCAGCTTTCAAGTGAAAGAAAGGAAGCTATCTGTCAAGTTCCTACCCCAAGTAATTGTAAGCGGCTCAGGGCATTTCTGGGTATGGCAGGCTTTTACAGGATATGGATCCCAGAGTTTGGACTGTGGGCTAAACCCCTGTATGACTGTGTAAAAGGAGCGGATCATGACCCCTTCTATTGGACCCCAGAGGCTGACGGGGCATTTAAAATCTTGAAAAGGAAGTTGATGGAAGCCCCGGCTCTGGGCCTGCCGGATCTCTCTAAGCCATTTCAGGGGGTGGCCCTAGGAGTGCTCACACAGCTGTTAGGAGCATGGACACGTCCTGTGGCTTATTTTTCTAAGCAACTGGATCAGGTTTCAAAGGGTTGGCCGGCATGTTTACGGGTGGTCGCAGCTACTGCCCTAGTGCTTGAGGAAGCCGAGAAGCTAACATTGGGAGGGGTTATGCAAATCTATACTCCCCATATGGTCCGAGCCTTATTGGATGCAAAGGGAGGGCTTTGGCTCACCCAGGCTCGGATTGCTCGGTATCAGGCTAAGCTGTTAGAGAACTCTGAAGTCACCTTACAGCCTTGCCCCTCCCTTAACCCAGCCACCCTCTTGCCAGAAACAGAGGAACACAAACATGACTGTTTAGAGATCATAGATGTCCAGTACTCCAGCCGTCCGGATTTAAAGGATGTACCCCTCCCAAATGCAGCTTATGAGTGGTACACTGATGGTAGCAGTACTGTAATAGATGGGCAAAGGAGGGCGGGTTATGCTGTTGTGACCCTCCATGACACTGTGGAAGCTGAAGGTTTGCCTGCTGGGACCTCTGCCCAACTTGCCGAACAAATAGCCCTGACCCGTGCACTTGAACTGTCAAAAGGAAAGCGGGTCAACATTTTTACTGATTCAAAGTATGCTTTTGGTGTGCTACATGCTCATGCTGGCCTATGGAAGCAAAGGGGAATGCTGACAGCCCAAGGCTCCCCAGTCAAGTACGGGCCCCAAATCCTCCGGCTCCTAGAAGCCATACAACTTCCCTTGGAAGTGGCAGTGGTACACTGTAAAGCCCATCAAAGGGAAGACCAAGATGTGGCCAGAGGTAACGCCCGGGCAGATAGAGAGGCTAAGCATGCTGCCACCCTGCCATCCCCTCAGACTGAGAATGTCCATATGCATGCCCTTATCCCATCAGTAGGGGAGCTTCCAGTACTCTGGGGAGGAGAGACAGCTAACTGACAAACTCTGTCTCTGGGAAAAGGAGGGATGGCTCCATTCCCCGGAAGGGAAGGTCCTCTTACCAAAGGGCCTGATCCAGCCGGTGCTGCAGAAACTACATCAAACCATTCATGCTGGCAGGGAAGCACTTATCCAGCTAATGGCAAAATACTTTATCACTTCCGGACTCCAACCCTTGGCTGCCCAGGTACAAGCGGACTGCTTAGTCTGCCAAAAGAATAACCCCCGACCGGGACATCCTGTGCCACCAGCTGCCCTAGAACCCACTCTGGGCCCCAGACAAATGTGGCAAATAGACTTTACTGAGTTTCACCGGACCCAAGGGTTCAAATATCTCCTTGTCATAGCGGATCGGTTCAGCGGATGGCCAGAAGCCTTCCCATGCCGTAATTGCACTTCCAGAACAGTGGCCCTCAAGTTTGTTAAGGAGATCATTCCTCGCTTTGGACTCCCCCGTGGATGGAATCTGACAACGGGACACACTTCACGTCAAAAATCATTCAAAGCATCTCACATGCCTTACAGATCCCCTGGAAACTCCATACGCCCTGGAGACCGCAAGCCAGTGGTGTAGTGAAGCGTACCAATCAGGCCCTTAAACGGCATCTCTCAAAAGTGTACCAAGAAGCCTCACTGCGATGGCCTGATGCTTTGCCCCTCATCCTACTTCGTATCCGCGTTCTCCCTAAGGGTAGATTAGGGCTTAGTCCCTTTGAAATTATGTTTGGAAGGGCATGGCCTATGAATGGCACCCCGGTTCTGTCAGGGGAATGGGAGCTGGGTAATGTTTTTTTGTCACAGTACATGTGTTCCCTGTCTGCTGTTCTCTTGTCTCTTCACAGGTATACAAGGATTCCCAGCCTCTCCCCTTGGACTCTCCCGTCCACTCCTTACAGCCTGGTGACTCTGTGCTTGTTCGTACCTGGAAAGATGAGCCTCTCCAGGAAAAGTGGAAAGGGCCCTATACCGTCCTGCTGATCTCCCATACAGCAGCAAAGATCGAGGGACACAAGAACTGGATCCATCACTCTTGTCTGAAGGTACCCGCCCCCACGTCAGCAGAACAGTGGACCGTCCAACCTGCTGACTCCTCATCTAGTGACGATCTCGGGTTAAAGCTACTGTTTAAAAGACACAAATAGCAGGCACCTTAACGCTAAAATGGGCCCACCCAGGTACTGGAGACCCTGGGTTGGGAAGACTCTGGTGATAATTAATTGGGTAACATTGTTTTTCTCTGTACTGTTATTTCCAAACTGTGCATATCGGGAGCATAACTCCTTTGTTTCGCTTGCGCACAATGTTGCTCATTTAACAAACCAGACTGATTGCTGGGTATGTGCTCCAATCCACTGTTCCCCAAAACGGGAATGCCCCTTGACATGCTGCCCCTGACCCTAGCAGAATTAGCCGCCACCAAAGAGCAGGAAAGAACGGACTCGCCGTTCTGGAATAAGACCTCTTTACAGCAAGCCACCTAACAGGACCAGGAGTATTCAGTTGCAGTACTCACTGAGGAAGTGTTATGTTTTACCCGAAGCCAATCTGATCACTATGGGCGTCCTGTGGGAAAAAGCTCCTTTGTTATTACACAGTGGGCTGATGGGTATTGGATAAAGACCAAAAGGGGAGGCCAACAGTGTGGGTGTAATGGTTCCTCCTCTTTTAGGGAAACTCTTACAAATAATCTTACCACAAAAGAAAGGTTTGGAAATATAACTTGCCGTCCAGTTAATATCTCCAATGTAGCAAGCCAATGATGGGTTTGTAGTGGTCCCTATGGCGAGTGTAATTTGAACGGCACAATTAGAAACGCCCCCACTTGTACCCAATCAGGAGGATGGGATGCCCCCTTAGGGGCATATGAACTGTTTGGAAAAGCAGCCAAAGCAGCCTTAAATATCCCAGGAATCCCCTTAAGAAACAGTCCTTACTGGGCCCTACAGGGTCACTATTTTGTATGTGGCCAAAAGGCTTACAAGGTGCTGCCAGCCAACTGGACAGGTAGCTGTTATATAGCTCATGGAGTTCCTCTTCTTTCCATAACTGCCACACTGCCCAAAGGAAAGATTAGAAATGCCCGAAATACCTCTGTTGAGTCACGAGAAAAGACCCTGCGGCGACTGACTACGGCATTGGAGGGCAATATGAAGAATTCCCTCACAACCGAGAAGCTTGTAGGGTGCTCTGTACTGGGAATAGTGCCACTGTTTACTGGGCCAGCCATGGCATGCATAGGCCGCTATACTGTAAGGCTGCAAATGGTACTTGAGAAAGTTGCCTTCGAGTTAGAGGACTCGGTTAGTGATTTAGGGTCAGCAGTAAAAACATTAAATAAAGAGGTACAGCAGCTCAGGACGTTTTCCCTCCAAAACAGGCTGGCTTTGGACTATCTCTTGGCATCCCAAGGAGGGGTTTGTGCCCTCGTCGGGCCCCAATGTTGTATATATTTAAATGATAGCAGTTATGAAATCTATGAAAAGGTGGTACAGGCTGAGGCCCATGCCCGAGCCAGAGCACAGGTGGCCTATGCCGCCCCAGAGAGCGATTGGTTGCAAACCTTGTTTTCAGGCTGGGGTTTGTCGTTTTGGCTTGGTGGTTTATTTAGCCTGTTATTGAAACTTCTCTTTCCTGTATTGCTTGTATTACTGGTATTATGCTGTGCAGTATCATGTGTCAGGGCCCTTTTGCAAAAGTTAATAAGTCATTCTCTTCAGGGCTATCACAAAGTGCTTATGCAAAGTCCTATTTGTAAAGAAATAAGTAGCCCAAGTGAGAAAACTCAGAGCCAAGGTTGTTGAGTGTTCTCAAAGGAGGAAGTTGTTGGGGACACTGGAGCATGGCCACTAGGTAACTTGAGGGGATGGAAGACCACGAGTGTCGATGAAGCCCCCTCACACTAGGCCCAGGTGTCCTTGGCCCCCCGCTCCCGCCTGGAGGCACTCGCAGCAGCTCTGCGTACGAGGCCCAAGTGTCCTTGCCCGCCCCCCTCCGCCCCCACCTGGAGGCACTCACAGCAGTTATGCTGAGGATCTGCAACAATATGTTGTTGCAGAGTCAGACTGTCTGAAACTAAGCAAGGCCGAACAGGGCAGATATGGAAGAACGATGCTGACTAAAGCAGCTTTATGTATGGTTTAACAAATGATACAGAGAACAAGGGAACTAGCTGGGAACTGGATTGGCTGGCTATATGGATACTTAGGGCAGCTTGCTATTGGATAAGTATGCTGGGAAAAAGGATGTATAAAAGCCTGTGTAACTTCCTGCTCTGGGTGCAGGATTTGAGATTCTATTCTCCCTGTACCTTTTTGCAGCTGCAAATAAACTTTTCTGCTTCTCCACCCCGTTGTGATTATTGGGTGTAGCACACCGGGTAGTGAACCAACCCCAGCTGTTGTTTAGCCTCTCGGCACTGAGTGCCGGCAACACCGGCAACAGGTGGGAGCTCGTTACAGGGTGAATCGACTTGCCCAAGGTCACAGGGGAAGCCTCTGACCTAGGAAATGAACCAAGATCAACTGTCTTTAGTGTCTCATGCCCTATTGTCTACTCAATACCAGTGATTCACCATCTGGGGTCTGATGCCCCTGTGGGGGCCATCAAAGTAAACCAGAGAGGAGGACTAGCATTGGAAACGCTGGGGCTTAGGCCAGGAAGCTGAAGCCTGAGTCCCACCGCGCAGGGTTGACGCCACAGTCTGAGCAACAAAACTTCACTGCGCCCCCTATGGTATGGGGCTCCAGGCGGTCGCCCTGCTTGCTATCCCCTAATGCTGACCCTGGCTTTTAAGCTACTGGATATGCAGAAAAACAGTTGTGGCACAGACGGGCCAAGGAATTTTTATAGCATTTGAGGGGGACCTCAGGAAGAAAAAGGTTGAAAACCCCTTCTCTATACCATTCTTCCCACTGCTGGGATTAGGGCTGGCCTCTCTTCAGCTTCCCCTATGGATGCTTGTCTTCCAATCCTAAATCCTTGCTCTTCCTGCCAGAGGCAGATTCATCACAGCAGCAATTTCCTATATGTTGCGTGGGTCATGCTGTTATGCCTCGGACTTGCTGCTTCATCCAATGGCCCATAGCACCTAGTTCCAATAGGTGCCATTTTAACCCATCGCTTCCAGGTACGTTCAAGAACCAC
Organism: Eretmochelys imbricata; assembly: GCF_965152235.1. Taxonomy (NCBI): domain Eukaryota; kingdom Metazoa; phylum Chordata; order Testudines; family Cheloniidae; genus Eretmochelys; species Eretmochelys imbricata. Next base: position 270,483,302 of record NC_135572.1, on the reverse strand, counting down.
AAAGTGGCTGTCAGAAAAGCACGCAATATAACAATGTATTTATTACAAGAATGAGGCCATGCCCTGTGAGACCACACATTTTCCATCAAAGAAAGACCAGTTCCTTATGCTGCTAAAAAAATATGTCCAACATGGTCATGCCTCAGAAGGCGAGATGATAAAGCAGCAGCATCCCTCCTCTGCCCCCTGCAATCCAGATTACTTGTAGATCCTGTAGACTTTCTTGTCCTATTTTGAGTATTCCTCCTGATGTTCTAAAGCAGCTGTTAATACATGCCCACACCTTGAATACTGCGTGCAAAAAAAAGATATATTAGAATTGGAAAAAGTACAGAGAAGAGCAATGTAAATTATCAGGGATATGGAGCAGCTTCCATGTGAGGATTAAAAAGACTGGAACTCTTCATCTTAGAAAAGAGATGAGTGAGGAACATATGATACAGGTCTATAAAATCATAAAGGGTGTGGAGAATGTGAATAAGGAAGTGTTATTTACTCCTTTGCATAACACACAAACCAGAGGTCACCCCATGAAATTAAGAGGCAGCAGGTTTAAAGTCAACTTGTGGAACTCATTGCCAGGGGATGTTATGACAGTCTAAACTATAACTGAGTTTAAAAAAGAGAGAAGTTCATGGAGGATAGGTCCATCAACGGCTATTAGTCAAAATGGTCAGGGACTCAACCCCATATTCTGGGAGTCCCTAAACCTCTAACTGCTAGAGGCTGGCACTGGAATGTCAGGAGATGGATCACTTCATAAATTGCCCTGTTCTGTTCACTCTATCTGAAGCATCTGGCACTGACCACTAGATGGACCATTGGTCTGAACTAGTATTGCCATTCTTACCAGGACTCTTTTAAAGGTTGTCACTGTAGTTTGTGTGGTAGCTCTTTCATATCTGGGTCAGGTGAGCTCTCATTCAAGTCACACACCAAGGCTTGGGCTCATGCCCAAAGCTCATATTGCAGTACTGTAGCAGTAGCAGGGATGCAGCACTACTAAATATACCATCCTTGTGCAAAACTGTTTTGTCCTTGTTGCTATTCTAGTTGAAAGGTAAAGGTCCCAGAGTGCTTCTTAAAAAGAGGTGAGGATAAACCCCCAGTGCAGTGGCTAACTCTTCCTCCTTCAATAAAATTAGTTCTAATGTCTAAGGCTGAATGCATAAGTGCTAGGTTTGCCTGAAAACAAATATTTCATGATTTTTCATTTATGAAACATGCTTCATAAAATGAAAAATTCACTTTTATCACATGCTCTCTCCATTTGACATTACTGGCAAGGAAGGAATATTTAAATGAGTTAAATATATATCTATGTTTAGCTCCAATATGTGATTTACAGCTGATTGTCATAGCAGAAAAGTTTTAAAACACGGTTGGAACTATCGTCAGGGTGATAAAGGACATGCAGCGTCTAGCTGCTCTTTCCTTTCAACACCTCTCTCTGCATTCCTCTCAGATCATCATACAGGAGATTACTGCAGTTCTATTAGCAAGGAAAACATTTCAGGTTTTAGTCTTTCCTTTGGTTTCCCTATATTTTCTAGGATCTCCAAGTGAAGGGCCTGTAGTGCTGTGTTGGGCGCAGAATATTCATTTGTTCCTCATTTACTTTAATCAAACCCATAGCAAGGTATTATGTTTAAGAAGCCACTGTGTTCTAATGTTAGTTGTGCTGAGATAGGTTTGGAATCAATTACCCATAGAGCTACATAACAGCACCACAGACTATCTTCAATCCATGAAGATATGCCATAACACAGAATGTATACAGAGATGAACATGGCCAGCGGGATTGCAGGTGATGCACAAATGGAAAGGGAATACAGACAAGCAATGCTGTTATGAACATGAAGTGCAGATGTACAAACTCAATAGAAAGAAATGTAGATGCTCATTAACCAAAACACAAGGCTCTCACGCTGATCAAAGACAGCTGTAGGTGGTATTTGGTGAGATGACTTCAAATGAGCAAGTGAAAGGTGCAACCAAAATCTTCTCCAGTTGTGGGGCAGAAGAATGTCTCACTAAGCCATTTGGAATGCAATGCCTTGCAGTTTGTTTTTAAAACAAGCAGGGAGAAATTTGGGGTTGAAATAGCAGAAAGGGAGAAGATTTCTGGTAGTAGAAGGCACTCTGATCTAGCAAAGACATAACAAGATCCAGTGGTTGGAAGTTGAAGCTAGACAAATTCAAATTAGAAACAGTGCATATTTTTAAGTGAGGGTAAATGAATATGAATTTGCCTTGATATATGTGGAAAGGAAATGCACAGGACTGGAATATGTGGACAGGAGACACACAATAACACATTCCAACTGATTCATCAGTGGTGTAACTATTTAAATCAAAGGACTTATGCAGGAATTAATGACCCCAACCGTGCATGAGAGGAGAGGTCTAATAAAAACTGCATTTAGGGACTGTAAATGTAATACATTGGTGGCTGCAAATATGGGGTCTGTGCGAACCTGTACATGAAAGGCATCGGGGATGGAACCCATAATATTTATCTCCAAAAACATAGTCCATTGCAACTTGAGTTAAGGGAGAATCTCTGTTTAGTATAATAACATTAGACCTTTTCTGTCCTGAGTGATCTAGACACCAGAGTGTGATTTGGTTATGCAGACTTAAACAGGTCAGATATTCCACCAAGTAGAGTGGTGTCAGATAGCCAGTATATTATACCAGCTTGCAGAAATTTTTGGCCATTCAGGGAGTGCAGACATGCACATGAAGATTTGTGAATAGGCAGCAAAATTGGGACAGGGGGAGGATGTGTTGTAATTATCTTTGTTAATATTTCAAGACTGAAAAAGATCCATCTTAGAAAGACAGGGCATTTAAACTACTACTTTAAAGTAAGGGAGCGTACCCTTTTGCTCACCCACTTAAAACTAATTTAATAAGGAGCCAAACAGAAGTGCAGGGCAACGGTTCTCAATTTTTATTTTTATTATTTTGGAACTATGGACAAGCCATCTTTTGGACCTCCTACCTTCTTCCATTTTCATCCAAGTCCTCCCCATTCCCTGTAGCAACTATAATGCTTAATACAGGGAAGAAAAGTAATTTAAAAATAGTAGTCAGAATACAATATTACAATTTAGTTCAATCTGGTCCATATGTTTGCTTGGTTATATACCCAAGTTGTTTCTGTGGTGTGTATTTCTTCTTCCTGAGTGTAGGATTTTACATTAATATGATCCCTTGATGCCTGCAGCCCTGGCTACTGCTCTCATTTTTCCAGGAAACTTAGCACTTCAATTCTGTCCTGATGTATGTTCGCTCCACCTTCAATTTTTATGTTTAAAAAAAAAAATCACTGTTGGACTTAAATCAAAGAAATACATGATCAAGAAAGACATAAAGCAGCTGCTCAAGGAACAAGTTTGGGGTTGCTATTGTTTTAGAAAGCATTTCCTTAGTCAAAGAAGTTTCTGGAAACCATAATGTTGCCGGCACCCAGTGCCAGAGGCAAACAACAGCAGGGGTTTGTTGCCCGGTATGCGTTACTCAATAAACACAACGGGGTGGAGAAGCAGAAAGTTTATTTGCAGCTGCAAACAAGGTACAGGGAGAATAGAATCTCAAATCCTGCACATTAGAGCAGGTTATTACACACACTTTTATATTTTTTAATGTTACTGTACTACACGTTAGCTAATTAAAACTTTGCATAAATACTTTGCTTTTTTTATATGGGTTATAATAATGTTTATTTTTTGCAACTTTTAATAAGCATTTTTAGTAACTTAAACAACCAGCACATTTTGTTTGGCTTTGTAGCTGTTTCTTTTGTTATTTTTAATTTGGCGTTAGCAAACTTTATATTATGAGGCATTATTTGCGGCTGCAACATTATTTTAAGAGCAAAAGAGCTTACTTAAAGCAGCCAGGCCTGAGTTTTATTAAGGGGGGGTTGAAAAGAAGCCCGTAGGCCTACAGCAGGGGGACTTTTTTGATTTTTATGGCCTTTTATTTTTTTGACTTAACTATTGGCCACACCCTGGGGTTTTTAATAATTTTTTTTTTTGAGAATGCTTATTTTTGTTGCTTGAGTTTTTTTATTTTTATTGCTTACTAGTGGGCTATGCATAAAATTAAAATTTTTAAAGCTATGCAAAATAAGCATTTTTACACAGGATTACATACAACACAGTAAACATAATATGATTAATACAGGAAAAAAAGCTTAAATTATAGGCTAAACAATTTACTTAGTTACAAGGAAAGGCTTTAACCAGAAAATAAAGAGCCCAGCCAATTTTTTTTAGTTTGTTGATGAATGCTTTTTTATTTATTTTTTTTGCCTTCCCGGCGGGCTGCCATTTGAATAGTAATTTTAGTTTAAGATTTTTAGTGGAGGGGGCTGAATGCACAGTTTACCTTTTAGCCGGGGGGGGGGGTGGGGGGGTTTTGACACCGCTTTTAGCTAGGTATAATGAATTTAATTTTTGTGGTTTTTTTACTTTTGTTGCCATATGGGAGACTACCAGGACAGTATAGGGTTTTTTTTTACTTTTTTTGGAGGGGCTTGTTTTTTTAGGTACATACGAGCACTGAATTACCAGGCTGCAGGGAGTGGATGGGTGAGTTTAAGGGTAGAGGCTGGGAATTTTTAGTATACCTGTGAAGAGACAAAAGAACAGCAGACAGGGAATATATATACTGAGACCGAAACCCATTTTTTAATTTTAATTTTTATTTTGATGCAACTGGTGTATTATTTATAACCCATGTTTTTTTAAATATAGCTTTAAAGGGACTGAGCCCTAATTTACTTTTTGGGAGAGCACGGATGCGGAGCAGAACTAGGGGCAGAGCGTTAGGCCACCTTAGCGAGGCTTTTTGGCATACTTTTGAGAGATGTTGCTTAAGGGTCTGGTTGGTTTGTTTTACTACTTTACTGGCTTGCGGCTTTTAGGGTGTATGGAGTTTTTAGGGAATTTGTAAGGCGTCTGAGATGATTTGGACGATTTTTGACGTGAAGTGTGTTTTATTGTTAGATTTTATTTACTGGGGAAGTCTAAAGCGAGGAATGATTTTTTTAACAAACTTGAGAGCCACTGTTTTGGCAGTGCAATTGCGAAATGGAAAGGCTTTTGGCCATTTGCTGAATTTATTTACTATGACAAGGAGATATTTGAACCCTTGGGTCCGGGGAAACTTAGTAAAGTTTATTTGCTACACCCGTCTGGGGCCTGGAGTGGGTTCCAGGGCCCCTGGTGGCACTGGGTGTTTTGGTCGGGGGTTATTTTTTTGACAGACTAGGCATTTTGCCTGTACCTGGGCAGCCAGGGGTCTGAGTCTGGAGGTTATAAAGTACTTTTTTATTAGTTGGATAAGTGCCTTTTTGCCAGCACGAGTGGTTTAATGTAATTTTGTAATATTGGCAGGATTAGGCCTTTTGGTAAGAGGACTTTTTTTTCTGGGGAATGAAGCCATTTTTTTTTTTTTTTTTGGAGATTAAGTTTGTTAGCTAGCTGGTTTTTTTTTTTAAGAATACTGAGGGGTTGGGAGCTCCCTTACTGATGGGATAAGGGCATGCATATAGGTGTTTTTAGTTTGAGGGGACATCAGGGTGGCAGCATGCTTTGTCTTTTTATATGCCCTGTCATTACTCCTGGTTATATTTTGATTTTTTTTTTTGATGGGCCTTACAGTGTACTACTGCCACTTCCAAGGGGAGTTGCACTGCCTTTAGAAGCTGTAGAATTTGGGGCCCGTACTTGACTGGGGAGCCTTGGGCTGTTAGCATTTTTTTTTGTTCTTACAGGCCAGCATGAGCATGCAGCACACCAAAAGCATATTTGGAATTAGTGAAAATATTGACCTTTTTTTTTTTGGGACAGTTTGAGTTCACGGGTCAGGGCCACTAGCTTAGCCAACTGGGCAGAGGTCTTAGTGGGCAAACTTTTAGCTTTTATGGTGTTATTGAGGGTTACAATAGCATAACCCGCTTTTTTTTTGCTTATTTATTACTATGCTGCTACTATTAGTGTACCACTTATAATTTGCATTTGGGAGGGGCACATTTTTAAAGTTTGGGCGGCTAGAATATTGGGCATTTATGATTTTTAAATAGTTATGTTTTTGTTTTTTAGTTTTTGGTAAGAGGGTGGCAGGGTTAAGGGATGGACAAGGCTGCACCGTGACCTCGGGGTTTTTTAAGAGCTTTGCTTGGTATTTTTGCTTGTGGCGCCCATCACAGTGAGTCTGCTACTGGCAACTGAAGGGGTTGATTTATAGCAGTTTGTGCTGCTTTAGAGTTTACTAGAAAATTAATTTTTTTATTTTTTACCCGCATTTTTACTTGGGGTTTTGGGGGTAGGATGATTTGGGTTTTTTTGATATTTTTATTTTTGTTTTTTTATTGTTATTATAGAGGTACTGCGTTTTTTTTGAGGCCCCCGATGAACTCACCGGTGCGCGCTGGGCGTCGGTTGTCGCTGCAATCCTTGACCGCCGGAAGGGATTCGGGCAAGGCTAAATTGCAGCCTTACGCCCACCCAGGGACGCCAAAAGCTGTTGCCGGCACCCAGTGCCAGAGGCAAACAACAGCAGGGGTTTGTTGCCCAGTGTGCGTTACCCAATAAACACAACGGGGTGGAGAAGCAGAAAGTTTATTTGCAGCTGCAAACAAGGTACAGGGAGAATAGAATCTCAAATCCTGCACATTAGAGCAGGTTATTACACACACTTTTATATTTTTTAATGCTACTGCGCTACACATTAGCCAATTAAAACTTTGCATAAATACTTTGCCTGTTTTATATGGGTTATAATAATGTTTATTTTTTGCAACCTTTAATAAGCATTTTTAGCAACTTAAACAACCAGCACATTTTGTTTGGCTTTGTAGCTGTTTTTTTTTTTGTTATTTTTAACTTGGCGTTAGCAAGCCTTATACTATGAGGCATTATTTGCGGCTGCAACATTATTTTAAGAGCAAAAGAGCTTACTTAAACCAGCCAGGCCTGAGTTTTATTAAGGGAGGTTGAAAAGAAGCCCTGAGGCCTACAGCAGGGAGACTTCCTTGACCCTTATGGCCTTTTATTTTTTTGACTTAACTAGTGGCCATGCCCTGGGGTCTCCAACAATAAGAGTGCTAGACTGAATGACAGCTCAAGCAGTAAGCTTCATTGTTTGAATACTGACTAATGCTTCACCACTGTTACAGAAGCAACCCTGCAGACAACCATTTGCATACAGGTCATTTACAAGTCCATGGACCACAGTTTGAAAGCCACTTATGTAGAGAAAGTCATTTGCCAAAATCTTGCTTGCTAGTGATTATTTCTTCAGTGAAATGCCAGTTGTCTCCTCTGTTACACATCTGTATTTTGTCTCTTTGCTAAAGTGGATAATTAATATCAAGTGTTGATTTTAGCATATGGTTGAGCCAGCTCAGATAAAATCCAAACAAAATGCTCACCCATGAAACTTCACCCAAAAGTTGAAATGAAACTCTTTAAGTTATGTTATGTTCCGTTATGTTTTATTTTTAATGTTTGCAGTGGTTTATGTGTTTCTGGTTTTGGGGCCAGAAGCAGAAGTAGCGAAATACTATGACAGAGCCAGTTTTTGCAAGATTTCCAACTTAATTCTGTAGACCCAAGAGATTCAGATATGCTTCAGAAACCATCCAAACTTTGGAATATTCTCCTTAGAGAAACAGTGGAGGCACCATTTTTTGAGCTAGATTAATTTGACTAAACAAAACACTTGAGAATATACAGTGGGGAAATTACAAAATTGCAAAATATCCAGGTCCATATCTACATACATTTTAAATATTTTCAAAAATATATACAGGCACTTCTTTCCAAATAAAAAATTGACAGTTAAACACAAAGTTTTAAATCACGATAAATTAAGACTCTACAGAGAAGACATTGGGAAATGGGTCATTGAACAGCCAATCACATTTAAAAAAAATATTAGACAATTATCTTTCAGTCTCAAATGGATATTTTCTCTTTCCCCAGATCAGGGTGGATGTGCATGGGTGAAGCAGTCAGGTGATTGGGAAGATGCAGCAAGCATGGAGGCAACTACATTTTGGCACCACAGCAAAGGGTCTATCTGATTCGCTGATAAAAAGTCAAGTGGTAGAGACATTTCCCAAAGAGAGAACAGTTTCGTTTTTTCCCCCAGCTCTCCCTGAGAGTGCCAGTCTCCAGCCTCTGTGTAGTATCTTCCATAGCCTGTACATGGTTTTTATGTCACACTAGACATCCAGTTTTACAGATAGGTGGTGGAATTTTCTGTGGTGGTCAACTGCAGGTACTCTAGGGTGCCTTTTCGGTAGCTGCCCACCCGGGAAGGCTCACGGACCAGGACCCCTTCAGATTGCCTTTTCCCCAGAGACTCTGTTATCATCCCTGCTAAGTCATCTTGCAATCGCTGTTGATTCTCCCTGGAAATAGCAGGAGAGGAAAGATTTCAGTGACCCGAGCAATACAGGTACTATGATCCTCAGTTCCCAAGCCATTTTTAGACAATTCTATCCTACCATCTTTCCAGAAGCCCTCAATATACTACTAAGATTGATTCTGCCCACAATCTATTTCAAGTGGACATAGAAATCCAATTCAGGATCTACTTGTGACTGTTCCTGACAATATGGGTTATTGTCTCTGCCAAGGAAGTTTGCTTTAGCATCACAATCTCCCACCTGTAGAGTCTGTGAAATTACTTGGAATGAAGAGGAGAAAAACCTGAACTGGATTCACAAACCTAGTTGAAATGGACTATGGCTCTGACTCTGTGACCAGACCCAGTTTTAAGTACCTGTAATATTCAGCTGCAGGTGTCTCTCAAAATAGTGGTAGTATTCTTAGAATTGCCACTCTGCCAGAAATTCATGGGACACATATGATTTTCACAGGCAGGTCCCATGCAGAACAATTAAAAAATTCCCATATATGTCATACTGGTGCCATATCACAGAGTGAAGACAAACATCACAGATAGCAACGGGTAGGGTCTGAGGGATACCTTCAAACACACCTTCAGAGGGAGAGCTAAAACCCTAAAGACAATACTCTCTACTGCTCTTTTAAAAATTTCTTTAGGTTAAAAAAGTGCCTAGTTAGAAAATAAGTGTACTGAAAAAAGTAGGCCAGGAATATCACTTCCTAAGCCCACAGATGAATGTGTGTACAACAAACCTCTCAAGAGTGCATGGGATTTTAAATTATCCAGAAAACTTGATGCTTTCTGGTCTGGAAAGACCCTGACAAAAATCACCTCTTATCCCTTAGAGAAGGGCAGTCTCTTCTGCTTTAGCTAGATATGAATGAATGGTCAGAGTGTTGAATTTGTGCAATGGGACATGACCTAATTCTCAAAAAACTTTTGCAATAAAAATAATAATTAATAGTATCATATTTATTTAGTGCCTTTCACCCTAAAAGATCCCAATGTGTTTTACAAACTACCATATACAGTATGTAAAGGAATTACTTCAATCTGTATTGAAACACAGTCACTCCTGAGGTGGATCACAACAGCTGCATAAATAGTACACAGCAACACTACACAACGGGTTAGGATAGGAAGTGAAGAAGAACTCCATATCTCACTGAAATTATTTGGAAAAATGTAATCAGCCAGACTTGAATTTGATCATGTCACTGGAACTAATGCCCTTTGTACGGAGCAAAGTACATCTTAAAATTACCACAAGTGGTCAGGAACTCAGTTTTATGTCACTTCTGAAAGGCAGCACTTCAGTGTCACCACACCCCTTTACTTTGGAAACTGACTGAGTGTCAATTCAAAAGGAAGACTGTTACCTACCTGGGTCTGATTAAACCAGGACATCAATCTAGTATTTTTTTCCTGGTAACTCCTCTCTTATGCTCCAGAAACTGAAGTTTTGTTTAGAAGTTTTTAAAAATTAAGTCTCTAGACCTTATGCCTGTGAAGGTAATCTTCAAAATGAGAACCCAATATCAACAAAGAGGTGCCTGAGTCTGCAGACAACCTCAAATGGTAACTAAGAGGTGTGAACTGCTCTCATTCATCTCATTTTGGTATTGAGTCTGAAGCTTCATGATGACAGTTTAATGTTAATGTTATTAACTGTTTCACTACTGATCAAATCATACAAGAAAAAAGAAGGGAAATTACATAATGAAATCTGCACACATTCTATTGTGATTGGCATCTCATTTTAGTGTTACAAGTGATTGGTGCTTGGACTGGCGATAAAGCTTGGGAGAGTATCACCACTCTTTTCCCCCAATCTGAACTTGCACCTACTAAATCAACACCCCTTTCTGGTGAGTTTTCCTTGAATGTCTCCCATCCAAGGCCCTGATCCAGTAAAGTATGTAAGCCTATTAGCAATCCCAGAACTAATACTATTATGTATACTTGCATGTGTTCATATGCACATACACTGCTGTGTCCTTGACATGAGCCCAAGGAATACCAAAAAGTATAGTAAGTTAAAAATTCTGAGGGGAGAAGTGCACTTCAGCACTTTTGGTGAAGGCTGAAGTGCAAGGCCTGAAAGTTTCGTTTCTCCCTTCCCACAAATAAAGAACATCTTACACAGAAGGAGGTGTTGGGAGATTATACTGCTGGTCCTTCACCCCTGTCAGCCAGTAGGTAATCTCAGTTCCTTTGCCCTAATATGTCAGAGAAGAGAGAAGCACAATTTAGGGATTAGATAGGCACAATATATGATGTATATGCTTTATGTTGCACTGTATTATATGATTGTTCTATTATCTTTGCTTACTGTATTTAACAGGCACCCAGAGCATAGGATGGGCACCTATCAAATTTTATAAACTGAAACAAATAAATGTAACAAAGCAAAGGTGAGCAAATTAATAGGCCTCTCCCACCATACCCATTCACCACTGCCTCCTCACCAAATTTTTATTACCAATGATATGTTTCACCTATAGTACTTCCCAGACATCTGCGTTGCCTTGACTTTTGTCTCAGATGCTTTTTCAATGGCTATATTAACTCTAGAGGGGTGTCTCCATCACCCTGTGGCTGTGTTGCCAACAGATACGTCTCTCTTGCTCTCCTGCTCTGTGTCCCTGGTGTAGCCTCTCTCCACTATGCCCTGTGCAATTTTGGCATATATATTACAATTTTTTCTCTTTGATCGGAGTTCTGCCTGCACAGATTCTTCTCCCCATACAACAATCAGATCCAGTGTCTCCTGTTCGCTCCAGGCTGGAGCTTGTTTGCTTTTCTGGGACTGCATAGTCACCTGTGCTGCTGAGCTCGCCATGCTGAACAAACAGGAAATGAAATTCAAAAGTTCCCCGGGGGCTTTTCCTGTGTACCTGGCTAGTGCATCAGAGTTGAAAGTGCTGTCCAGAGTGGTCACATTGGAGCACTCTGGGATAGCTCCCAGAGGCCAATTCCATCAAATTGCACAACGCTGCATCTGCACACTACCCCAAATTTGACCCAGCAAGATCAATTTTAGCACTACTCCCCTCGTCAGGGCGGAGTACAGCAGTCAATTTTAAGAGCCCTTTAGGTCGATGGAATGGGGTTGGTTGTGTAGCCACATTGCTTATAAAATCGACCTAACGCAGCTAAATTTGACCTAACCTCGTACTGTAGACCAGGGCCAAGATAGGTGAACATCTCAGGTGTGTGATACCTTTAGATAAAATTTCATTCCTGTGTGTTTGTAGGCATGGTCTATGTTACCTTTAAGTAAGTCTTTCCTCTCACTTTATACTGGAAATGGCAGTCTGTCCTCTTCAGGATGGCGATAGTAGATGCACTTACATGAATCCGTAAAGCTAAAAATAAACAAACAAGCAACAAATGTTTGATTCAGAAACAACGCATGAACATATTCATTTTCTGTGAAAACCTGTGCTATGGTAGAGGTGTATCTAATTGTCACTGATGTCTTAGGACGAATTCTGTGCGCAAATGACATTAATGCTACCCATATATTGTTGAACCCAAAAATAACTACTCCGTCACATAACATTATATACAAGGAAAGACTAAAACTACTAAATAATTATAGCTAGACCAGCCAATGCCTCAGGATAGAAGTGATAACAGTATCTGCGGGGTAGGGGGACAGGGTAAATATCAAGAAGGGGAAGGAATGGGAAGAAACTGAGCAAAGGGAAGAAAATTTAGGCTGGATCTCAGGAAACATTTTTAGTTGCAAAACTATTAGATTGTGGGATATTTATTTATATATATTTATATAATAAAGATGCCTATCCAAGTCACCAGGCGCCCGAACATAATCAATTAAATTAAATCTCAGCAGCATTAAAATCACCAGTTCCACAGGAACTGAGCCAGCCAGCCACCTACCCCCTTCATCAACTAGGAAGCAAAAGAACTAGGAATAGGCCTGTATTTTCCAGGGTGGAGTGGAGGAATGGAAAATTTGATCTTCTATCTTTAAACGTCTATGCTTTGATGATAAAGTTGTTCTTGGCTGGAGAAGGAACTCTAGATTTGAATGCACAACTAGCCTAGTGTCAGATTACACAGAGAGGTGAGGTTCAATTCTTACGTAAACCTGTGGATTCCATCCTTGAAGCTGTGTTAACCGTGTCTCCAAATAAACAGTAACGAGGCATCTTAATCCCAACCACACCAGCAGCACATGGACCTGAAAGCAGAGGACAGGGTGAGGAAAGAGGAAGACAGAGAGGCTGTTATTCCATGGGGATTCAGAGAAGCCCTTGAGGTCTCAGACGTGGCTGAAAGAAATTGAAACTTAGGAATTAGCGTGATGCCATCATAACTATGGGAGTTATCTGTTAGTGTCCTGGAGTGGGTGAGTGGTCTCATCTCAAAGATGGCACTTCTAGCAGCAGAGCACGGGCACTGGGGCCAGCAGTGATTGAAAGCACTATCTACATCACCTTGTACAGTGTCTGGAGGTCTCACATCCAACTGTAGACCAGGCCTGTCTCTGTTCAGCTTGTAAAATATATTAAATATATTAAAAGACTATTCATACTATTTGAATATATTTTTGAGCAGACAAAAATGCAGAAGTATTAGCATAATTCCTAAGTGTCAGCTCTGGAAGCAGGGGATGGAAAGAATTAACTTAATTATGGAGAAGTTTCTGTTGGTGTCTTTAGGGCTTTCCCGAATAACTGAATTGTTATATTCCTTCTCTTGTGATGGACATAAACAACAGAGTACTGAAACAAGCAAAAATAAAAAGAAAGTTTCCCCAAGTACTTGGGTTCTTTGGATTATCCACAATGCCATTCTAATAAAGTAAATCAAAAACTGATTCTCAAGTGGGCCTGGTGAGAACATTTGCCTCAAAAGCATTTAATGTAAGTCTGCTTTTCAGTGGGGGAGGAAAGGTCTCTAAGGACTCAGGTGGGTATAATGTCACCAACTCAATCTCATAAAAAGAAAAGGAGTACTTGTGGCACCTTAGAGACTAACAAATTTATTTGAACATAGGTGCCACAAATACTCCTTTTCTTTTTGCAGATACAGACTAACATAGCTGCTACTCTGAAATCAATCTCATAAGGAACTACAGAGGTTGGTTTGCTCAGCTACCAACCTCACAGAGATGGAGTTGTTAAATGGAACGGGAGCAAGCCAATGGTCTATTTAAGTCCACCGCCTTTCCTCTAACAACGGTCTTTTATACCTGACGCTTTTGAGGAAGGCAATTGACAGTGCTTCTGGCCAGTTGTGTCATGCTATACCACAGTCTTCACAGAGAATCAATTTATGAATAATGAGGCATGAGCTCTTTTAACCATTGTTTACTTTTTGATCTAGATAGAATAGCTATGTCATTCATATTCACATGCCGTGACCCCATACCAGAGTGAATCCCTATGCGAATCCAAACAGGCAGGCCAGGAAGATGTCGTAATTCAAAGGATCCCATGAAACTAAGGATATCCAGTGCCATCATAGAGATGTCCACTGCGTGGCGGTTGCCATTTCTCTTTGGTAAGCCACTCACCACCATGTACGCATCACCAATGGTCTCCACCTGTGGAAACACGATTAACAGTTACCATTCCCGTTTACTAGAAGATGCATATAAATTGCAGATGGAAATGGGCTTTTAGAGTCATTTTCTTGATCTCTTCTTTGGCAGTGCAGGGTTGCCAAATTCCTTCCAATTAGATGACCTCTTTCTGGTAGTGAAGTGCTCAGTACACAGCATTCTAGGTAATGAATCTGTGACCACTTGGTATCAAAAACCATTTACAGAGAGCTATGTGAAGCACATTAGAGAGACGTAATCTTGGCCTGTACTTCTCTCATTTGTCTTTACTTAGTGTACTGGTTTTGAGCCTTTGTTACCACATTCTATTCCCAATTACTCTGACTGCGATGTTTTATGTATCCTGATTATTATTTAAGTGTAAGTGAGGCTCTGTTCACCTTGTAAACATCATGATGGTCGAGAATGTGGTCAAAGTTCTTATAGATGTCATTGAGCATGTCCACCACTTCCATGGGGGTGCTGTATTGGCATAGCGTGGTGAAGCCGACAATGTCGCTGAAATAGATGGTGACTGCTTCGAACAGCTCTGGCTCTACCCGCCCAGTTTCCTTCAAAGATTTTACCACTGGCCTGTGAAGAAAGGTGGAAGGGAAATGGAGATAAATATACCTTCTGCTTTAGAGGACAACTCAACCTCCTAGACCTGTCGGCCGTAAGTGTTCCAGAAATAGAAGTAAACAAACCAACATTCTGGTAATGAGTTCAACGGGCACTTGGAAAGTCAGACACGCTAGCATTTCTGGCTACTAGAGCCTTCTAGATTATGAGCTCTTATTTAGATTGTAAACTCCTTGGGAAAGAGACTTTTCTTATATTTTTGTAAAATGCTATGCATCCCTACGCTTCCCTATACATAATAACTGAGAAAATCCAGAGACAAGACTGTATCAGGCAGGCAGTCTCCTCCGAAGACTTGCTTTCAAGTTTCTAGCGTGGAATTGTGCACACTAAAGCCAAGGAGACACAGGGCTTGTCTACACAGCCCCACAGTTTTGACTATGGGCCATAGTCGAATTGCAGCACACACTTGTGTGCTATGCTATAACTCCCCTGTGTGGCTGCTGTGGATGCAATCTAAAAGGTACCTAGTTTGTACTAATTTAGTCCTGTTTAAAGAGGACTATGTTAATGTGAAGTAGTTAGTTCATGCCCGCGGCATCCATATGGAGAAGTTACAGCAGAACACACTAGAGTGTGCTTCAATTCACACCCTCATCGTGCAAACTGCAGGGCTGTGTGGACATCGCCATACTGCTTTCTGCGTAGTTCCAATCTGTCTGGTGAGCATCTGACAGCTTTGGAAGTTGAATCCAGTTTTCAATTTTCTTTTGTACACATACACTTTCTCTGTACATCTTGTTCTTGACAAGACTGGGGGTGTTTGGCTTGGTATCCTGGCCAAATTCCACGTTGGTTAATTACATTCTGCCTCCCTGAAGTCCCACTCCTGTTTCAGTTGTCAGTGGCAGTCTGTCATTCTTCACATCCTAGGGCTTTGGAAGTATATTAAGCTAAAGCACATAAAGACCATTTTAGTGCAAACAAGAGTGTCTATACGGGGAGCAAAATAGATAGTGTGCTTTAAATTCACACCCTAGTTTACTCTACACTAACTTCCCTATGTAAGACAAGACCTTAGCGTTGTTGTTTGCTGTTGAAACTGCTGCTGTATGCCACCACAGAGGTGGCTGCATTTCTGCAGAAGGTGAATTGATTCTCATATATATATCATTTGTAAGGCTTGTAAAAAAATTCAGGATCCTTGAATATGAAAGAAGCTAAAGATATGTAAACATTACATTCAAAATTCACTGGTTAGGTCACCTAATTAACTGAAAAGTCATCTTAAAAATAGGTGTTAATTCATTTTGTGAAATGTTTGTTCACTGTACTCCCAAGGACCTCATTCCTTCCTCAAGCTAGTTTTTAGATCAGTCAGTCTGAATGTCCATCATCGTGTATAATGATTACATGAAGTCTGGGAATCCATGATGTTTCAAATTATCTTCAGACTGTTTAGCCCTCTGTTTGCACATGGCACCTACAGGTCTCCCTCTAGCATCTTCCTGTAAATCTTTCAGATGTGACACCTAGATATACTGAGGAGGACTGGTTTAGCCAGTTCTAGGCAAACAACCCTCTTAAACATCATTAGCATTCAAATAGATCAGTTATTTTATTGGTCATGGTGAGACATGCATAAGATAGAAAGTGCTCATCTATTGCAAGACGAATGTAAATATTTCAGTTACAAATCTTAACTACAAGTGAATCAGAAAGGGCCTGCCACAATACTACCCTTTTCCACTCAACCACACTTTACAGAAAACAAACTGGAGTACAACTACACTACAGAGACTATACTGGCATAGTTAAATAGCCATAGCTATGCTGGCATAACCCTGTAGCGTAGACGCAGCCTCCACCAACTGAAGGGGATTTTTTGTTGGTTTAGGAATACCACTTCCCTAAACAATGGTATTCTTCCATCAGCATAGCTGTGTCAACACTGAGGATTAGGTCATCACAGCTATGTGTGGGGGGGGGGGTGGGGGGGTTGCTTTTTTCACACCCCTGACTGATGTAACTATGTCAACCTGACTTTTAAGTGTAGACCAAGCTTGGATTTTTTTCTCCCATCTTTTAAATCATTAAATAGTATTTTAATTCTAGATCAGATCTGGGTTTTTTTGAGCATCTGCAGGTACTTCCTCGTTAAGGCTCTGATTTAGCAAATAATTTTAACTTTAAGCATGTGCTTAAGTGATGGGCTGAATTGGAGCCTTAGACAGGGACTTCCTGGGCACTGGCAGGTCAGAGCAGTTCCTAGGTAGCTGACAAACTCTGTTGAAACTTTGAATCTCTGTCTGTGCAAACAATGTCACATTTTCCCTCTCTGCTATACATTTTCCCCAAAGATCTTGTATGGGGAATCAGAAAGAGTAGAGTGCAGAGGGAACTGGGAGCCCTGCAAATTTACCATCTGCTGAGCTGGGTAGATGAGGGAAATAGAACAGAGGAGAGGTGGAAGCAGCCTTTGATTCTCTGATTCAAAGAAATACAGGATGAATGTTAGAGAATATCTGTAAATAAACTGCAAGTGAGAACTTTCAAAATGGTAGACACCTTTTATGATAATAATTTTATGTTTCTCTAGAATCATTCATCTTGGAGGATCCCAAAGCACTTTACACATTGTGGGTATAAGGATTATTTCATCCACTACTGAAATACATTAATTTCGGGGTTAGAATATGGCAACTTGTTAGTAGCACATAACAAAAACAATGCTTCCATTTTAGAAAGAACCAAGACTTTCTCCAAATGAAACTGCAGGCTGATTTTAGGTTAGCAGAATATAATTCTCCAAGTTGGAATTTGTTAGGACCACCAACACTGACCCCCACCCCCATTCATGTAAACAGTGACATTCAGTTATGTTTATGAATTTACTTTGATTTATAACTCTAATACCAACAGACACACATTTAAATCTCTGAGTGTCCTCACAACAAATAAAAATCACAATATCAAATACAAGCATAAATTACATTGCTCTCATTGTTTCCATCCACCTCATCTACAAATGAACCCTGTAGCATGTGATGGGGGATACCAGGCCTTCCCTGCCCCCATGCTGGAGGCATCACCACCCTGAAACATTTGCCCAAAGGCAGAGTGTCTCCTGGGAAAGAGGGGCCATGAGAAGTGGTGAGCTGGAGCCGGTTGTTAAATTTAGAAGCCCTTTTAGAACCAGTTGTTCCGCGAGGGACAACCGGTTCTAAAAGGGCTTCTAAATTTAACTGGCCAAAAGTGGCACCTTGGGCACCGACTCCATGGGTGCTCCAGCCCTGGAGCACCCAAGGGGAAAATTTGTGGGTGCCGCCGGCTTCCCGCGAATCAGCTGTTCGCGCGGGAAGCCGGGGGGCTGAGAAGCAAGCCATGGCTTCCCGCTCAGGCCCAGGGAGGCGGACGTGAGCTGGGGCGGGGGGGGGGGGCGCGAGGAGGGCTGTCCGCGCTGCAGCAGGTAACCCGGGGGGGGGGGCAGGGTGCAGGGGAACTGCTCCCCACCCCAGCTCATCTCCGCCACCCTCAGCCTGAGTGAAGCTGCGGCCTGCTTCTCTGCCCTCCTCGGCTTCCCGCCGAACAGCTGATTCGTGGGAAGCCGGGGGGGGAGGGGGGGCTCGGAGAAGCAGAGCGGGGCGGTGCGTTCAGGGGAGGAGGTGGAGCGGAGGTGAGCTGGGGATGGGCGCGGGGTGGGGAGCTGCCGGTGGGTTCTCTGCACCCACCAAATTTTCCCCATGGGTGCTCCAGCCCTGGAGCACCCAGGTTGTCAGCGCCTAAGGAGCCACTTTTGATGTGATCAGTGGGGGGAGCGGCCGCTCCCCCTGCTACCCCCCTAGCTACGCTCCCCCCGCCCCTAGGAGCCAGAGGGACCTGCCGGATGCTTCCTGGGAGCTGCCCCAGGTAAGCACCACAGGGACTCCCACCTCCCCCCCCGGCAGGTGCCTCTGGCTCTTAGGGGTGGGGTGGGCACCCACTATGGTAGCCCACAAGACCCTCCTGCCCGGTTCTGGGGGCAGTCAGGGGACAGGGGAGAGGGGTGGATGGGGCAGGAGTCCTGGGGGGCAGGGGTGTGAAACGACCCCCTCGTGGGGCGAGGAGGGATCCTGTTGTTAAGATTTCGGCAGCTCATCACTGGCCATGAGTATAGAAGCCACTCAGGCTTTGGTACTGGCAGGACCAATAAAACTTGGTCCTTCAGCCGCTAGAAGAGCCCTGAGGAGGCAGTAGGCAATCAGACTCACCTGTCTGCTTCTGCTAAGAGCGGGGGAAGCTGGGGCAGGAGAGCAGCTCCCCAGTGTTAACTCACAGCATCCACACCCAGGTCAGGGGCTCACAATTTGACTTCACCTTCAGTTTAAGCATGCAACAAACTCTTCATTTTTATTGAGAGTTTAGAAGTCCAGGTGGCCATTTTTTAGATTAATTTCAACTAACTGTGACTCGTCTAGCAAAGGGCATATGGCACAAGTTGCCTTGCTCCTGCCAAGCTGTGACGTAACTTCTCTGGAAAGCTAGCTAATCTGGCAGACCAGGTGAGAAGCACGATCCAGAGCAGATCAGGCTTCACAGAGAACGACCTGTTGACAGCCCCATTTCTTCTCTATCAAGGTCTTCTGTTGAACACAATTGCAGCAGTATAGTTTGGGGAGAGAGGTGGTCTCATGGGCAACCAAGTCCCAAACTATTTAGTACTTTATAGGTGAAACCCAACCCTTAACTCCACTTGGATACCAACAGGCAGTCAGTGCAGATCCCAGAGCACCAGCATTATAGGCTCTTAGTGTGACATTCCACTCAATAAGCGGGCAGCTGCATTCTGCACCAGCTTCAGTTTCCAAATGATCTCATCTCATTAAAGTAGTCTAGGCTAAAGGTGACAGAAGCATGAACAACGGTGGTGAGGTCTGCCTGCATCTGAAAGAAACTGTCCCATTCATCTCACCAGATACAAGACTATTGGCTATAGCTTCTATCAAAGCACCCTGGAGCAGTCGTCAGTCTAACAAAACACCCATATTACCAACATGTTCCATAAATGGCTATCCCTCCATCTGGGGATCTGATATAATCTTTGCAAGTTCTTTTGATACTTTCCCTCAACCCGCTAACATAACCTCAATCTTATGTCTATGATGCTTCAGCCAGCTAGCTCTCAGCTAGCTTTCCACAAACAAATCTTTCTTTGCCTCCTGCACAGCCATGGCATAAAACTGTAAAAGTTCTTAATGTCCCAGTTAGTCTAATTAGCACAAAACTTCCTCCTCAAGTGCTCTAGCAGTCACTCCCACTTGCAAGTCATCTGTAAACCATGGCGTCTTAGGAGATGAAAAAACTGTAAGAAAGAGCATGTTGGGGATACTGTATTAATAGCTGTGGACAAAAAATCATTATAAAGTTCAACCAGGCCATGAATATTATAGTCTGAGGGCAAAACAGTATTTTCAATCAGAGCCCTGCAGAATCAAACCAAATCCATCACCTCAAGAGGAGAGGAGTGTCCTAATGTGCATTAACAGTCAGTAAAGGCTAAATGATAAAAACATGGGATCTTTAATCACCTTACAAGTTCAGGACCTCAGTTCTACAGCTCATTTGAAAGGTGATAATGCCAATCATAGGGAAAAATAGAAAGAAAATGGGCCAAATTCTGCTTTTAGTCACTTGTTATAACTGACAGAATAATTTAGCCCATTTTGTCTGACCTGGATCCGGAGGCAAGCACTATGAATTGTTACAATTTATTCTGTGGAGTAAGTATTATTCACGTCTTCATGCTCACTGTGGTTGGAGCCTCCCACAATGATTCTGATGCATTACACACCAGTGGGCTTCACAGTCAATATTGAATGCTTCCTACTGCATGGAAGCCCCTGCTGGTCAACACTCACCGTGGGAGCAGCATGAAGTTAAGCCTGTCCGCTCTGTCCCTTTCTGCCTTGTATAGCTCCGTCCTCTCCTCTACCAGGTGCTCTAGGTTCCGGGAATACAGCTGCAGACGCCGGATCAAGGTATCCATGTAGCTTTCATTGGTCTGACTATGGTAGTTACTGGGAACAGTGGTTGGGAAAAGGATGAAGAAAGCTTATGCTCAAATAAATTGGTTAGTCTCTAAGGTGCCACAAGTACTCCTTTTCTTTTTTAAAAATAACCTGAGACACAAATATTCAATGGGAGAAAGTACCATGGAAAGCGAGAATCCTGAGGAGGAGCAAGAGGTGATAGGAGGCAGCAAATTAGACAGGAGTTTGCAGTGGGAAAGAGCACCAAAAAAAGCCAATGCAATTTTGTGCTGCCTTTGCAATGGCATCTTATCACCAAAAGGGGAAGTAAACAGGCTGTGGGTCACATTCACTCATTGAGATCTGCAGGTTTCCACTGGTGGGACCTGGACTGAAGACTCCCATCAGTGGACCATCTGCCAGAAGCAAAGATGATATAGCACAAGCCAGTCATAATCTCTGCTTCACTGGGGGTCCTGAGCTAGCAGATGCAGCCCATGAAGTGGATGGGGCCAAGATGACTGGAAGATCCAATAATTCGGATTCTGATTTTAAAATCTGGCTGGATTTTAAAACTGCCTTTTCCCCAAGCAAAACATCCATGTTAAGGTGGCAGTGGAACCAACTGCCCTCCCCTAAGGCAAGCCCCCCTCTAATGCAACTGCCGCTGCAGTTGTAGGGCGTGAATTGCGTGTTCCTCCATACCCCCGGAGGCGAATCTAACTATTTTCCTGCACTTCTTTGGTGTGGCCTCATCTGGAATGTTGTGTTCAGTTACAGACACCACATTGTCAGAACAATCATGACAATCTGGAAGAAGTTCAGAGAAGAGCAATAAAAATATAAGCAAGCGGCTGGTGGGACAGACTTATGGGGATAGGTTTAAAAGTTGTGAAATAGGCTCTGAAGGGAAGTGGCTGAAAACCCATTGCTTGGGACTTTTAAATAACTAGATTAGAAAAGGTATGGCAGGGAAGTCATTTCACTCAAACCCTATAATTATCTTACTCTGGGTAACCTGATCTTTTCAATCACCTCACTTTGTGGTCACTTTGAATCCATTAATCTCACCAAAACAAGTCACCTAAACTTTCTAATCATCTCATCCCCAGAATGTCCAACTTCATTAAATTTCCTGAAACCTGGATATCTGACCCACTATCGGACACTTGGGTAGTCCCTATTTACAAAATGTAATAATTTGGGCTCTGAGTGATCATCTCTCTCACGCACCCACACCTCCCATTTTGTCAAAGGATGAGGAAGGGCCCAGTCAGTGAGCCCTGTTTTTTCACTGATTGAATCATGTTGCCTCAGACTACACCTATAACTATCAGCTTCCAAGTAGCTGGGAGTTTGGAACACAGTGCTTACCTGAATATTTTAGCCAGAGTGCTCTCAATTTTCTTAAAGTCAGGTCTTTTCTCTGGATCTTCCTCCCAGCAACTTTTTACAAGCATGAACACCTGAGAATGTACAAACCAGTGGAAATTCAGGTGAGCAGTTACAAAGAATGGTAATAGGGTTAAACAGCAAGACCAGGAGCTGTTCACTAGTCAGTATGGAATTCCGCTCCCATCCCACTTGGCCAGTAACTTATTAAAATGTGACCAGTTGTTATTAATCTGTGACGAGGGAATTCATTATAGGCACCTTACAGCAATACTCTCTTCACATTAGCCACTGATCAGCAGACAGATGATACTGACATTCAGTAATGACTACCAACCTGAACAGAATTTGAATCAGTGGTCCATAAATGAAAGCCAAGTGAAAGGATCCAATCCCCCAACCTGGTATCAGACTGTAATTATTGACCTAGAAGTGAAAGCCTTAGTAATTCCATCCCCAATTCTCTGAGCTTGGGTTCTGGCTGGAACTGGTGACTCAGAGATAAAAAGTCATGCTATTAACAGTCCCTTGAGATATCCAGTCTAGTGTTTAATGATTATTGTGGTTTAATAATATCAACATTTTAAAAGACATGCTACTGTAATATAGAAATTAATACTGTAATACTGTTTGAAAGTGTTGTCAAAAGATAATAGTAGTCCTTTCCCAAATAGTTACATAGACCCCATAAATCACTCCATTTAAGAATATAGGATTTGCCACACTGGATCAGACAATCCATTAATGAAGTCCAGTATCTGGGCTCTTGTCATGTGGAATCAGATGACTAATCACTTAGCCCAGTTATCCCACATGCAGAATTGGCTAATAGTTGATGCTTCAGACAAGGTAAAACACCCTCCCCATGATGCATCTGGTCAAGATGAACAGACACTGTGCCATACTAAACATACATGTGTTCCTTAAAATGAAACAGGGGTCTTCTTTGTCCCAGATGTCCCATCAAAAAATTAATGCAATTTCAAAAAAAAAATTCTAAAAGTGGGGAAAATATCCTCTGATCTGTGTGCTTTTTTTTTCTTTTCCAGTGGATTGGCAAACGCCTCCCACTGGACACCATGTGAATTCAGAAAGAGCCACCCTTAACACATGTTGTAGTTATTAGAAGTCACCAGGTGCAGAATAAGGAAATGCTGTGTTGTGGGTACTGGAGTGAGGAGGAAAGAAGTCCAGGGAATTACATTTCACTGCATTGATGTTAATTATGGGACATTTTTTCTTCCTGAAAGGCCACAGCATTGGAACGTGTAGTGTGTATAGCCTTCATCCTCCCACACCAGCCATCTCTGGCCTGGCTAGAAGCATTTCCTCTTTTCCTTTAGCATAGGCTTACTTCCAGCTCTCTTTCTCCTGCAGTCTCTAGGATCAGGTCTGGGCGGAAGGGTCTAACTCCTTTGCCACTCTCCACTCTGTAAAGTTTCTCTAATGAAAAAAAAAGTGCAATATTTAAACAATAAAGTGGCAGTGCATCTACAAAAGGTTTTTTTCTCCTTCTGATAATAGCTCACCTTAATTGATCACTCTCACTATAGCGTGTATGGCAACACCCATTTTTTCATGTTCTCTGTGTGTATATATGTATCTTCCTACTGTATTTTCCACTGGATGCATCCGATGAAGTGGGTTTTAGCCCATGAAAGCTTATGCTCAAGTAAATTTGTTAGTCTCTAAGGTGCCACAAGGACTCCTCGTTCTTTTTGCTGATACAGACTAACACGGCTACCACTCTGAAACCTGAGTGAATTCAGTATGCCAAGGTAGTTTTATAAATAGAGATGGGCCCAAAGCAAAAGCATGGCTCTGGACACCCATGTTTTTTTTATCTGGATCTGAACTTTGGGGGGTTTCTAGTTATAAGGCTGAAGGCCAGAACAGAGTGTCTTGAAGCCACCTGAGAAATGAAAGGAACAGAAATGTATACATGCATGTATTCGGCATGATAGACATGGACACGACAACTTCCCAAGTGGGCAGTAGCCATATTAGTGCCTCTCTCAGGATGGGGTGTAGCCATAGTAAAAGGCAATGTGAGAAGCCCTTTAGGATATTATGGCCTGATTTTCAGAAGTGCAGAGCATAATCTCACAAAGGGAATTGGAGCTGCAGATGCTCAGACCCTTTAAAAATCAGAGCATTAATATATATGAATATAATTTTGAAACACAGCAGTTTGTTGCCTTATTTGTACCCATAAGCAGGAAGAGACTGTCCCATCCTAGCAAAACTCTCTGACTCCTGAACACGTCAGAATCCAGGTCATGTTTTCAAAACTCATTCATACTGTGCCATCAACAAACCATTAGTTTGCTTCCTAACTTGCAGTAATGAATGTTCTGCTAGTCCATGTAAAGGGCTTCTGTAAGAGATATCACAAATGATTCTACACATTCAGCAGGGGGATTTTTTGCCTATTACTGGTCCTTCTATGTGTCTAGTTTCTATCTACCTACCTACCTAAGGTATTTACAGCATGTCAATCATCATAGTATCTTGGTGCTTCATTTCAAAAGCAGAATATGACTCAAGCATATTCAAAAAATTCTTCATTGGTACCTGTCCTCTCTCTGATCCTAGCTAATGAATTAGGCCAAACATTTACAAATGAAAAGGAGTACTTGTGGCACCTAGAGACTAACCAATTTATTTGAGCATGAGCTTTTGTGAGCTACAGCTCACTTCATCAGATGCATACCGTGGAAACTGCAGCAGACTTTATATATACACAGAGAATATGAAACAATACCTCCTCCCACCCCACTGTCCTGCTGGTAATAGCTTATCTAAAGTAATCTTCAGGTTAGGCCATTTCCAGCACAAATCCAGGTTTTCTCACCCTCCACCCCCCCCCACAAATTCACTCTCCTGCTGGTGATAGCCCATCCAAAGTGACAACTCTTTACACAATGTGCATGATAATGAAGTTAGGCCATTTCCTGCACAAATCCAGGTTCTCTCACTCCCTCACCCCCCTCCAAAAATCCACCCCCATACACACACAAACTCACTCTCCTGCTGGTAATAGCTCATCCAAACTGACCACTCTCCAAGTTTAAATCCAAGTTAAACCAGAACATCGGGGGGGGGGGGAGTAGGAAAAAACAAGAGGAAATAGGCTACCTTGCATAATGACTTAGCCACTCCCAGTCTCTATTTAAGCCTAAATTAATAGTATCCAATTTGCAAATGAATTCCAATTCAGCAGTTTCTCGCTGGAGTCTGGATTTCAAGTTTTTTTGTTTTAAGATAGCGACCTTCATGTCTGTGATTGCGTGACCAGAGAGATTGAAGTGTTCTCCGACTGGTTTATGAATGTTATAATTCTTGACATCTGATTTGTGTCCATTTATTCTTTTACGTAGAGACTGTCCAGTTTGACCAATGTACATGGCAGATGCCATCATGTGCCAGCAATGCCCTTTTGCCATGTACATTGGTCAAACTGGACAGTCTCTACGTAAAAGAATAAATGGACACAAATCAGATGTCAAGAATTATAACATTCATAAACCAGTCGGAGAACACTTCAATCTCTCTGGTCACGCAATCACAGACATGAAGGTCGCTATCTTAAAACAAAAAAACTTCAAATCCAGACTCCAGCGAGAAACTGCTGAATTGGAATTCATTTGCAAATTGGATACTATTAATTTAGGCTTAAATAGAGACTGGGAGTGGCTAAGTCATTATGCAAGGTAGCCTATTTCCTCTTGTTTTTTCCTACTCCCCCCCCCACCCCCCCAGATGTTCTGGTTTAACTTGGATTTAAACTTGGAGAGTGGTCAGTTTGGATGAGCTATTACCAGCAGGAGAGTGAGTTTGTGTGTGTATGGGGGTGGGTTTTTGGAGGGGGGTGAGGGAGTGAGAGAACCTGGATTTGTGCAGGAAATGGCCTAACTTCATTATCATGCACATTGTGTAAAGAGTTGTCACTTTGGATGGGCTATCACCAGCAGGAGAGTGAATTTGTGTGGGGGGGTGGAGGGTGAGAAAACCTGGATTTGTGCTGGAAATGGCCTAACCTGAAGATTACTTTAGATAAGCTATTACCAGCAGGACAGTGGGGTGGGAGGGGGTATTGTTTCATATTCTCTGTGTATATATAAAGTCTGCTGCAGTTTCCACGGTATGCATCTGATGAAGTGAGCTGTAGCTCACGAAAGCTCATGCTCAAATAAATTGGTTAGTCTCTAAGGTGCCACAAGTACTCCTTTTCTTTTTGAGAATACAGACTAACACGGCTGTTACTCTGAAACCTGTCATTTACAAATGAGGAGCTGTTGAGGGCCTTGAAAACCTTCCTAATAGTGAGTCCCAATCCCCACTGATTCTTGGCAATAAAAACCTAACCCCTCAGCTGTCTGACTGTCTGCTGAACTTATTTAACCAACTTCTGAAATCAGAATCAATATCAGAACCCATTACATTAACCACTCATATAACCCTAATACTAAAATAAAGGGAAAAGCTCCATGGAGTGTGGATGTAATCTCGTTGCTAAAGAGAAAATTTAAAATCTTAACAAAAGATTGGCCCACAGATTTAAAATTAATTACTCGGTGAATCCAGAGTGGCCAAAGAGGCATCAGGTCCAGTAGATTTAACCACTACTAATATAGGAGACTATTAAATGTCCTGTCACCTGTGAGCTGGCTCCAGCAAGAGGCATGGATTGCATCCCATGATGCTGACAAAACTGTCAGTAAGTTGGTCTAAGTCTACAGGATGGAAACACTAAAGTGATTTGGAATGGACCAAACTTTTCTAAAATGGTGAAGCTTCATGAAAAAACATAGGTCAAAGCCAACACAGAGACAGATTGTGACCCTAACACCACTAGCTAAGTGGGGGTGGCAGGCAGTGAGGACCTAGGAACATTGTGCCTGAGCTGGCATAATGCCTCCAGCACAGCAGGGAGAACATGGCCACTGAATCACTTTTTTGAAAGAGTGCAACTTGCTCCCTCACCCTCACATGCAGCAAGCCCTGCTGGCTGAAGCATGGAAAGGAGAATATATCCCTTTCCCCTCTCCACCCATTTGGGGAGTCTTTTGCCAGTAGTGACACTACACTTATAAAATCCTTGTGTTCACTGGGATTGTGCCTACCCCCTGCAAAAGGAGGAATAAGACCTCTTATACTCTGCTCCCAATTGTACTCCCACACAGAACCAGGCATCATTTGACACACAGTATGCTCTTGGGCAGACAGGGCTATAAAGATGACGAATATGCCGGGAATATAGTATGTTTAGCTAATGATTCCCTATCTTCTAACTAAGTAGAGCACAGTAAACTTTGCTTGTTTGTTTTTTAGACAAACGGAAACCCAAAAGTAAATCTGAAATGTCCCCTCCCCCCAAAACGAGCTCTCTCAAATGTTCATTTGTATTGAGTTAGCAATTTGAAAGGCTGTGTTTCCCAGAGTATAAACATTACGTGCCTGGGCAGGGAGCATGCTGAGGTTACCCCAGAAATCCTTTGAACATGTTTAGAGGGAAAGAGCTAATTGGGAGGCTGAGGTGCTGCTGTATTACCTGTTTAAACAAAAACAGGGAGGGTTTGCAGGATGACTCAGAGGTAGAAGAGGTGTCTGAACTCATTATTAATATGCAGTCTGGGGAATTCTAAACTCTTACATTCTTGTGGTTATTCTAATTTATAAAATGATAGATGGATTCTGGTGCTGTGGCATTATTGGATTTACATCATATAAACAAAATTTGTCCATTTCAGGAACAATACACAGTTGGCTTCCCAATAAAAGAAACTTCTTCGATATCTGCAAACAAGAAGCTTCATAGTTAAGTTTGTCCATTGTGGGTCTTTTATTAGCATAGCCTTCTATCTGTGTAAACCTAACACAATTATCTCACTGGCCTACAAAGCTTTTGGCAAAGTCTTTTGCAAATCAGGCATATAGAGACCTAAAAGTTACGTTCATAATATGAGGAAGGGTCATGCATTGTCCACAATAAGATGAAAACTAGACTAAAGGTAAAATTTTCAGAACTGCCTAAGTGACTAAGAAACCCACTAGGGACTTAAGTTTACATCACTGAGGCAGTTTTGAAAATGTTGCGTTTAATTCCCACTGAAGATGAAGCCCCAGCTGGCCTCAAACAGAACTTTAATGGAGTTCTGCTTTAATAGTTGTATAGACTTACTGTTTCATCATTTACACAGTGTATACAAAATTCACTCCTAAAACTCCAGCTACCTGACAAAAATATGGGCACAGAAGACTTAACTGTACCCACATCGTCTGGGACTACCCATCTTCTGGATCAAAGGATTCAAAACCTTCCTGCTTGCTTTTACTAGCCATGAGAGGTATAGGTCCATAACTCAAAAATCACAAACTGATGTTCACCCAGTAATTCCAGAACCTCATGTAGCAAAACTTCCTAGAATGCCCCTCAAGGCGTGGATCTGCTCTCTAAAATAGCAGTCAATTTGGCACAAATATAATTAATCTTCTCCCTGAAGGATGTGGAAAATTCCCTGCAGCACAAAAGATCTGATTAGGTTTCTGAGCCAAGGAACCAGAATTTACCAGGCTGTCAACTATTTCGAACAGTACCATGAAATGTGATTTCATGGATGCAGTGGAGAAGAAAATGTTCTTCTCCTGAAGCATTATTGGTGAGATCTGCAAAATGCCATAGTGAATGCCTAACGAGCCCACCTATAAATGCCAAGCACTCTTATTTCATGTCATTGGGTTTCTTTTGCCCTTTTGGTGTCCATGTGAGTTTGTTGATGTTTGGTATTACTGAATTGTAACATGTTGGAATATGTAATGTTGCAAGGGGGAAGGATGGAAGGAAAAACAGTACAAATCTTAATTTAAAAAAATCACAGCAATTACTCCCATGTGTCACTACTATTAGACTCTTCATTCATTGCCCAGTGAGAAAAGTAGCAGCTCAAGTACTTAACAGAGACAATGTTTTTCACTAAAATTGTGGAAAATGTGACAGTCACCGCCACAACATCCAAACATTACGTTTGTAGTGTAAGATAGATGTGGGTTTTTAGTCTCTTACCTTTATGGTCCCGGCAGAAGTTAGTGTAGAAGGTCTCCCTGCGCAAGATGATCTCCTGTGCAACGATTCCATAGCTGTACACATCACCTTTCTGAGACACATCAGCATGACGAAGGTGTTCAGGAGCTGTCCACAGATCTGAGCAGCCAGAAGAGGTAGATATATATATATATATAGAGAGAGAGAGAGATGAAACTGATTTTTGTGAGCTTCTTCAGAACCTTATCCCCTTCGTATTGTTTTAATTTTATCTTTTTACTATTGTTATCCCCATCCCCACTAGAGCTTGGTATTGTTTAGATATTTGTTCAGCTATTGTGTGGAAGGGCCAACTTCAATACACACTGGATAACTGACTACCAGATATGCTTAGGTTCAAACACAAGTTGTTGAGCTGGATGCAGGAATTACTGGGTGAGGTTCTATGGCCTGTGTTTTGCAGAAGGTCAGATTGGATGGTCATAAGGTCCTTGCTGGTCTTAAATTCCATGAACCTATGAAAATAATCCCCAAATGTTTTTGAGGCTGACAACATCATTGTGTCATAACATCTGTGGCTGTATAACAATATACATATGTATTTCTTGTACACCAGTCACCATGATATCTAGACATTGTGGTGTTATTCTGTTGTGGCAACCTACCATGACATGTTGATATTGTATCATAATGTAAAACAAAATCATTCTATTAGCTGCAACACAGCAGTCAAAATGCAACCACCACCCTGTTGTGATGAAATAACTTTGTTTCAAGGGATGAATTCTAACACCCAGAAATTCTCAGTATGCTTGTAACAACATTTCCCCCTGAGCTACCAGAGAAAGAAGAGAAACCTGTTACTAATAAAAAAATAAGAACATAAGAACGACCATACTAGGTCAGACCAAAGGTCCATCTAGCCCAGTATCCTCTCTTCCAACAGTGGCCAATGACAGATGCCCCAGAGGGAATGAACAGAACGGGTAATCACCAAGTGATCCATCCCCTGTTGCCCATTCCCAGCTTCTGGCAAACAGAGACTAGGGACACCATCCCTGCCTATCCTGGCTAATAGCCATTGACGGACCTATCCTCCATGAATTTATCTAGTTCTTTTTTAAACTCTTTTATAGTCTTGGCCTGCACAATATCCTCTTGCATGGAGTTCCACAGGTTGACTGTGTGTTGTGTGAAAAAATCCTTCCTTTTTTTGTTTTAAACCAGCTGCCTATTAATTTCATTTGGTGATCCCTAGTTCTTGTGTTATGAGGAGGAGTAAATAACACTTCCTTATTTACATTCTCCACACCAGTCATGATTTTATAGACCTCTATCATATCCCCTCTTAAGTCATCTTTTTTCCAAGCTGAAAAGTCCCAGTCTTATTAATCGCTCCTCATATGGAAGCTGTTCCATACCCCTAATCATTTTTGTTGCCAATAATTTCAATAAAATGAATATAAATATGAAATGTGACAATGAGAAAAACCTGAGCAGGAGGAATGTAACATTTACATTCAGTGCACTTTTCCTAGCCACGAATTTTCCATATTCCTACCTCTATTACTACAAATGTTTGTGTGTGAATCTAAGAACTTTCTCTTACAATTCCAGCCCCAGGTTCTCTTCTGTCCACATATCACAGAGATGATACAATATGTGTTTATGACATTCCAGCTGGTAATCATACAAAATGATTCCAGAGTCACAATTTCAGGTTTATATCTTCACTCAAAAATCAAGTGGGAGGAGAAGATAGGTGGGGAGAAGAGAGGAATGGTTATTTATACAGAAATACCCCATGATGATTAGCAGAAATAGAAAAAAGGTGATGAAAAAATCAGTGAAAGCTATAATTTACTGACACTCCATCTAAGGAATATAATATATTAAGAATCTCTTTAGAGAATTATATAAAAATGTAAAAATTATGTAAATTTATGTAAAATGACATGTTAATATTTGAATTACATCATAGTACATCACAAGATATTGTGATATTTCATGCAGACACTCCACTGTTTTGTGATCAATAATATCATGGTGTACCTAGCCTCTTTTCTGCCCTGTCACACAATCTCATTGCTATTGGTGTGTCAGAGTGACTGTCTCCTTTGAGAGGGAGCAGGGTCCAGTGCACTGTAACTGATCAGCTGCTTCCATATTGGGTTTCAGAGGGGGCAGTAAGGCTCTAGGGAAAGAGAGAAAGGGCAGGTGAGAGCTGCCTGAGAAAGAAAGGAGAGACCAGGAAACAGATAGGAGCAGCAAAGGAGAGTTGTTGGAGACAGAGAGCAGCAGAGGAGAGCTGGCAAGAGTTACTGGGAGAGAGCTACAGGAGACTTGGAGGGTGGGGGGAAAGATGGTGATACCGAGCTGGTACCGAGGGCTGTTGGGAAGACCTGAAGTTGAAGAAAGTTGTTAGTGAGCCCTGCCAAGTTGCAGGAGAGCTTGTACAAAAGCTCCAGGGCAAAAAGGAAAAATCAACTTGGCCAGGGAAAGCTGAGAACGAAACAAAAGGGCTGATGCCAATTTTTAAAAAGGGCTCCAGAGGTGACCCTGACAACTACAGGCCAGTAAACTTCACTTCAGAACCGGGCAAATCGGATGAAACTATCGTAAAGAACAAAATTTTTCAGACACATACCTGAACATAATTTGTTGGGAAATAGTCAACATGTTTTTTGTAAAGGGAAATCATGCCTCACCAATCTACTAGAATTCTTTGAGCAGGTCAACAAGCGTGTGGACAAAGGAGATCCAGTGGATATAGTTTATTTAGATTTTCAGAAAGCCTTTGACAAGATCCCTCACCAAAGGCTCTTAAGCAAAATAAGCAGTCATGGGATAAGAGGTAAGGTTGTCTCATGGATAGGTAACTGGTTAAAAGATAGGAAACAAAGGGTAGGAATAAATGGTCAGTTTTCAGAATGGAGAGAGATAAACAGTGGTGTCCCCCAGGGATCTGTACTGGGCCCAGTCCTATTTAACATATTCACAAATGATCTGGAAAAAAGTAAACAGTAAGGTGGCAAAATCTGCAGATGATACAAAACTACTCAAGATAGTTAAGTCCCAGGCAGACTGCAAAGAGCAGCAAAAGGATCTCACAAAACTGGGTCACTGGGGAACAAAATGGCAGATGAAATTTAATGTTGATAAATGCAAAGTAATGCACATTGGAAAACATAATCCTAACTATACATATACAATGATGGGGTCTAAATTAGCTGTTACCACTCAAGAAAGAGATCTTGGAGTCATTGTGGATAGGTCTCTGAAATCATCCACTCAATGTGCAGCGGCAGTCAAAAAAGCGAACAGAATGTTGGGAATCATCAAGAAAGGGATAGATAATAAGGCAGAAAATATCTTATTGCCTCTGTATAAATCCATGGTACGCCCACACCTTGAATACTGGGTGCAGATGTGGTCGCCCCATCTCAAAAAGATATATTGGAATTGGAAAAGGTTCAGAAAAGGGCAACCAAAAATGATTTGGCGTATAGAACGGCTTCCGTATGAGGAGAGATTAATAAGACTGGGACTTTTCAGTTTGGAAAAGAGGCGACTAAGGTGGGATATGACAGAGGTCTATAAAATCATGAATGTTATAGAGAGAGTAAATAAGGAAGTGTTATTTACTCCTTCTTATAATACAAGAACAAGGGGCCACCAAAAGAAATTAATAGGTAGCAAGTTTAAAACAAACACGAGAAAGTATTTTTTCATGCAACGCACTGTCAACCTCTGGAACTCCTTGCCAGAGGGTGTTGTGAAGGCCAGTACTATAACAGGGTTCAAAAGGGAGCTAGATAGATTCATGGAAGATACGTCCATCAGTGGCTATTAGCCAGGGTTTGTTTTTTAAATGAACACTGTAGTTAATCTTTTAAATGTAAATATTTCAATGGCTATTAGTTAGGATGGGCAGGAATGGTGTCCCTAGCCTCTGTTTGCCAGAAGCTGGGATTGGGTGACAAGGCATGGATCACTTGATGATAACCTGTCTGTTCATTCCCTTTGGGGCACCTGCCATTGGACACTGTCAGAGGACAGGATACTGGGCTTGATGGACGTTTGGTCTGACCCAGTATGGCCGTTCTTATGTTCTTATGCTGGAGCGTGGATCTTAGGAGCTGAGGTAGGACTCACAAACAAGGAGGCCTGGGGAACTGGAACATTGTGGGGAGCCCTCTTGTACCAGGCCTGAATGGAGGGCTGCAGGAAGCTGAGCCCAGAAACAAGAGGGTTGAACCTGGAGGGATGTTCCTTAAGCAGGATAGGACTTACAGGCAGGAAGGCCTGGGAAGTAGAACACTGCAGTGAGCTCTCTTGAGGAAGACCTGACTTGGGAAACTCTGGTACCAGAGTTGTGGTAGAAAAGCAACTCTTATAACTCTCCAGGATATGGCCTGGAGAGTGGGCCCTGGAACAAGGGCAAAGGAACTGTGAACAGAGTGGTGACTGACTCTTGGGTGAGTGACGTGGAAATGACATCACTGAAGAGCACATGGAAAAACTGTTTCGTTTATACCTGCTGTACCTTTGGATTTGGAGAGAATGGTTTTATCAGGAGGGTTATGTAGATTACTGAATGTGTACACGAATACATTATGCCTACACGTGGGCTTTTGAATTGGACATTGACAGAGACTGTGTTGTTCTTTTTTATGGCTGGACCAGGGAACTAGTGCTGCAGTCTGCCACAGGGGGACACTTTAGCTGGGGCCGCCCTGCACATGCTGTAAGAGAGAGCCTTTTCCCTGCAGTCCCTGCCAACCTTCCTGTCTTGCCCTCTCACAAACTCCCTGTGCTTTTCAAATATCAGTTGAAAATATCTTTTTTCTCTCTCTTCTTTTTACCACTTGTTTCCTTTTTCCTTCTTCCATTACTGCTCTCTATGATTGTATTATTTAACTCAGTAAAATGTTTTCAGACACAGTTTGTATAAAAGATGCTATACAAAATAAAGTTGTATTGCATGTCATGCATTCATTTCTCTGTACTCAGTACATCTAATGCATAATAGATCACAGGATATCATGTAGCTTTCTAGAGAGTAAACATTAAAAAGTCTCCGTGGACTAAGAAAATCTAATTTTCCTCAACATTATAGTGAATATGTGTTAGACAAACCAGTAAGTGTACTTTTGCATAGAAACATACATATTGCTTTCACTTAAGCCTATTTTCCCACATGCTGTATTTTGGCCTAATAGTCCCACAATCTTATTCCAGGGCTGGGAAGAAGATGAGAAGAGTTGGGATTGTGACTATTTTTGCATACCTTTCCTTGGAGGAAGAATGGAATTGCAGCCAAAATCAGTGATCTTTACCACCATGCGACTGTCCACTACACAGTTTGTGGACTTGAGGCGGCCATGGACCTCAGTTTTGCTTGAGTGTAGGTAGGACATTCCCTGTGAGAAAAAGAGAGAGAGAGACTGTATGTGACTTGATAGTTACCAAAATTAGTAAGAATTTGAAGGTTCATCATAAAATATATTTAGGTACTTACATGGCCCTCATCAGCATAGTATGTGAGCATGTCACAATTATTAAAGAATTTTATCCTCACTACACCCTTATGAGGTAGGGAATTATTTTACCAAAGGGGATTTTCCAAGGTCAAATTAGATGTCTGTGGTGGAGCTCAGAAATGAAGCTAGGTCTCTAGAATTCCAGGCCAGTGCCTTAACCAGACTATCCTTCTTTCCAGCTCACACTGTGTGATACTGTGATGTGCTTCTTGACAGTGCTAGATCGCAACAACTGCTTTTATGGTGTTTTCAGTAAAGATTACAGATTTGTATGAGTATTTTACAACCCTAAAAAATGTGGCTGGGGAAATGCTCCAGTTTTTTATTTAGTAAAGAATGAGCACCTTCACTAAATGAAAAATCCCCATTAACTGACAAAAGTATTAGGGTTGTAACCTTTCTGTAAGACATTAATCTACAACTGGGACTCGTAATCAGCCACACTTGAGCAGGTTTGAGTCTCTGAAGCAGAGGGCAGCTGAAGGATCAATGCAGAGATTGCAGGATGACGTTCTGTGGCCTACGTAATGCAGGAGGCCCGGTTAGATGATCATAAAGGTCCTTTCTGATCTTACGATTTATAAATCTACATACACTAGTCAATACATAATACCTGCAGCTTGTGGGCTAATTTCAGAGGTGAATCTTCCAGTTCCCTCAGCATGCAGGTTATGCTAATTCAGATATTTTTAGACTCCAGCTTCCTGAACTCTCTGTCTCTGACACACACGCTTGCAGACATGTAATCTGCACTCCTTTACTCATCACTTCTGAATTTGGCCCACTTAGTCTAGGGGAGTTAAGGATGGCATATCTGATATGTCAAGGAGCTGGAAGAGCGATGTAGTAGGAGCAACAACTGGTAGGTAGGTGTAAGTTTAAGCAGGCGGTGTACAATTTACACCTATTTACAGTCTCCTATTAGTTGTTTTTCCTTCTACACTTCTCTCTTCCAGCCCTTTGATATGTAAAATGCAATCTGTATGCTGAGGAGGCTAGAAGGTCTATATGACCCCAGTTTGGAACCCCTCTGAATTTGGCCCCATAACTTTAAACACACATATGCAAATGTCATCCTCAAGGATGACAGATGATAATCATGAATCTGGATTATACAAATTGAGTGATCATAATCATAGGGTGTGACATGCCGCTCTTTCACAAGAGAGAACTGTGCTTTGCTTATAGTAGGGGAAGAGTCAAATAGTGTTGTGAAACAGCAGAGGTATATTTGAACCCCAACCCTAGGGGGATACAAGCATCCCTAAAAATGTGGTTGGAAATGGTTATGTTGTGCATACATATATCATGCTGGAACCTGTGGACACTATGTAATAATGTGTGTCCAAAGGAAACACTTCTTAACACTGCTGCTACTCCCATGGAACCTTGCTGCCACCACCTAGTTTAGAGAGCCTACAACAGCAGGCCCTTCTGCAAGCTTCAGGGCCCACTTTCTGCTGCTACATCTCGTGCGCACTCCTGCTGACACCAACCCAGGGAGCAAACCCACTAGAGCAGAAACTCCTCACCACTTTTGGCCTCCTACGAGATGATTCAATGATACTGTGGTCTACATGTGACAGAATTCTCTCATCTTCAAGTTGAGGAGCTGGTGTGTCTGAGAAGGCTTTCTCCTCCACTGCCATCCTTTTTACTGGGGAAGCGGGTTTGGAAGCAGAAAGCCTGGTAAGCACCCAGGTGAAAATTTCAAAATTGCCTAAGTGAGTCAGGATCACAAATCCCATTGACTTCCAGTGAGGTTTGTGCTCCTGTATCTCTTAAGGACAAATCAATGGGAGTTAGATGGCTTGGCACTTTTGAAAATCCCAGTAGGTGCCTTTCTGTATCTTTAGACAACTAAATAACTTTTCAAATATAGCCCCAAGACACTTTTGAAAATCTCATCCTTCAGTTTTAATTCTGACCAAGCCCTTTCAACAGGGCCATTTTTCTGGTATGGTACAAAACCATTGTATTCAGCTGTACAATTTCTTTCAACTTATTTAACAATGCCCTCTTGTTTAACAAGCAACAGCTTGCAACAGCAACATGGGCCCTTGTGCCCATAAGGCTCAATTACTGTAATTCCTTTGTATCATGGCTGTTGTCAGGTCTTTTCTGTCACTTGCACCTAGTACAGAATACAGATATGCCAGTCCTGGGGTCCTGATATGTGTGCTGAAGAAGGTGCCAGTCCTTGGACGTGTCAGCAGTCACTGGCTCAAAACTACCTCTGCTGCTGGAGCCTGCACTGTCTCCTCCACATTGCCAGGGGCTGCTACAGTGGCAGCAGCTGCTTCCTGCTCTCTTTCTGGCTGCAGCTAGCAGGAAATCAATGAAGATAGCACCAGCTGCCCTGCACAGTAACAATGAGCTGCTATAGGAATCAGCCCCTGCACCAGCTCTCAAGGTCAGCTGAGGAGCATGGGAAGCAGAAGGCAGAATTCATAGGTTGGGCAGCAGTCAGGGAGGCAGGAACTGGGGTGCAGGGGAACAAGAGGTGGTGATGGAGGGTGCACGGCTGCAAGAACTGGGTGTTGGATTATTGAACTGCAGGAAGTAGCAGTTGGGTCTGAGGGATGCAGGAGCTGGGTATTGAGGGAAATGGGAGCTGGAAGGCAGTGAAACAGGAGACGGATATAAGCAGAGAAGGAGTTGTTGCGATAAAAGTAGGGAATTGTGTGTGTGCATGAGGGTCAGGTAAGGTGATGACAGCAGAGTGGTGTATGGTAATCACTAGGCCACACCATAGGCTGCCATTACAATACCATTTCCAAATTGCAAATAACCTTATGTGTTTAGGAGGACTCCTCAGAGAACTTTTCTGAATCATCTTGACTGGTTCAAATAACATCAGGTTATATGCCACAGAAAGGGCCTTGTACCCCTTTTATTCTTGGCTCCCATATCCATTTACAAATAGTACAGTGGCTAGCAGGTAGTCTGTGAAATCCTGGCCCCATTGAAGTCAACAAGAATTTTGCCAGAGACTTCATTGAAGCCAGTATTCGCCCTCTATCTCAGTGTATGATCTCATCAAATCTGATACTCTCATCAGGGCCAGGCTTGGTCAGTGCCTGGAAGGGAGTCCTATGAAGATTAACTGCAAAGGATTAAGAAAACTTGCTTGTAAGATTCCCGAAGAGAGGGAAGCATGTCCACAGTTGTTATTTAAAAGAGCTCTTAATGCTGAAGGTTAACTGAATGTGAAATAGTCATTTACAGGACCAACAAACTGTGACAATTTGGATTAAGGAGATTTTAATAAAGAGTGCGATTTTCATTATCACATTGAAACAGACATAGCAGAATCATTCATCACAGAGACCACATCTGAGCTGAGGCATGTAGGGAAATGGGAGGACTGGCCAGGAATGGTGGTAGGATTTTGATGGAGCAGTAAGAAAGGTAAGGGCATAGATTATCTAAATCTGTGTGTGAAATTCTTGGGCCCCCATTTCACCAAAAATAAAACAAATACATATTTAATTTAAAAAACTCTTGTTTTACTACCCATCTCAACTCTCCACCTTCCAAAAATGCAAATACAGTAAAAGCTTTGTTATCTGGCATGTTAGGGGAATGGGGGGTGCTGGTAAGTCAAAAATTCCAGTTAACTAAGAGGGAGGGAGTTTGGGTGCAGGAGGGGGTCCAGGGCTGGGGGGTTGGGATGCGGGAGGGAGTGCAGGGCGCAGGCTCTGGGAGGGAGCTTGGGTGCAGGAGGGGGCTTGAGCATAGGTGCCAACTCCATGGGTGCTCCAGGGTTGAAACACCCATGGAGAAAAAATTAGCTGGTGTTTAGCACCCATCAGCAAAGCTCCATCCCTCCCCCCCACTCCTGCTGGCGGCCCCCACCAATCAACTCCTCCCCCGTCCTCCCAGCACCTCCTGAACGCTGCGGATCAGCTGTTCAGTGGCAGTGGTGTGCAGGAGGCACCAGGAGGGTGGGGGAGGAGCGGGGATGTGGCACGCTCGGGAGCTGGGGGTGGAAAGAGGCAGGATGGGGTGGAGTGGGACATGAAGGGGTGGAAGTGGGGGCATGGCCAGGGGCACAGCGGGGGCGGGAAGAGGTGGGACAGGGGTGGGCCAATGAGAGCTGTGGAGCCAGTGGGCGGGGCGGGGGCAGCGCACAGAGCCGCCTTGCCGTTCCTCTGCCTAGGAGGAGCTGGGATGTGTCACTGCTTCCAGGGAGCCACACGGAGCCAGGTAGGGAGCCTGCTGGCCCCATACCAACCGGACTATAAACCGGACTTTCAATAAAAATCAGAAATGCCAGTTTATAGAGCTTTCCGGCTGGTAAAGTGCCGGATAACACAGCTTTTACGGTACGTAGTGAAGGTTACTTAAAATCAGCCTTGATTTCACTGCAGGATTAATTTCTTCCCATGCTAATTTGCCCTAACTTCCTGAAATGGTTACACCTAGTACTAGTAGTGAGTTTAACCATGAACATAAGATTGCCCGTACTGGGTCAGACCCAAGGTCCATATAGCTCAATATCCTGTCTTTCGACAGTGGCCAATGCCAGGTGCCCCAGAGGGATTGAACAGAACAGGTAATCAAGTGACCCATCCCCTGTCGCCCATTCTCAGCTTCTGGCAAACAGAGGCTAGGGACACCATCCCTGCCCATCCTGGCTAATAGCCATTGAAAGATTTACATTTAAAAGATTAACTACAGTGTTCATTTAAAAAACAAACCCTATTCTGTTGTTTTTGATACAAGATGGTGCGAGTCTACCATTTTGAACAAACGCTGGAGTTTTCCTTTAAGCAGCTTGCCCAATCCCACACACCATAAATCAGCAGAAGAGCTAGGAATAGAACCTAGGGCTCCAAGTGCCTAAATCCCTTCTCTAGCTGCTGGACCACACCTTTTCTCGTGGTAGCCTAAAGCATATATTATGTTAGGCCCTGTCACCTATAGCTACCCACTATGTAAGTTTCATAGCATGTGGACAGGTTTATAAATGCTTCAGTGCCACCGATTCACTTACCTTGGCAATATCATACATGACAGAGATTTTAAACTCCCAGTCCATGAAGGTGCCATCTGGGTAGGAGATCTTATCATTTAAGACATCCTGGGAGGACAAGAAGGAGACAAAGGGGCTAACCTATAGCAAGGAAACAGCCAGGGAAGGCAAGGCGTCTCTGTGTAATGTTAACAAAGCTCTGAATCACGCAGCCTTTTGGCCAGTGACTAAAAAGGGGTTCCTCTCTGTTTTACTTAAGAAGTACATAAATTATGACAGACACTGGGTTACTTGGAGGCTAGGGAATGGAATATAAATTTTTCCTACACAGCAACTACAAAAAGGTAAGAACCTAACTTCTAGCCACTGTAACAAGGAGTCCAGTGGCACCTTAAAGACTAACAGATTTATTTGGACATAAGCTTTCATGGGTAAAAAACCCACTTCTTCAGATGCATGGAGTGAAAATTACAGATGCAGGCATTGTATGCTGACACATGAAGAGAAGGGAGTTACCTCACAAGTGGAGAGGAAGATGATGTTTGTCTGTATCTGTGCAAGTTTTTTGTTAAGGTTGACGGATTTCCACTCCATACGGCTAAGTATATAATGCCTGCATCTGTAATTTTCACTCCATGCATCTGAAGTGGGTTTTTTACCCATGAAAGCTTATGTCCAAATAAATCTGTTATTCTTTAAGGTGCCACCGGACTCCTTGTTGTTTTTGTGGATACAGACTAACATGGCTACCCCCTGATACTTTCTAGTCACTGTGGTTTCCGGAGGCAAAAATGAGCCTCTATGAATATGTTTGCCTATATGAACACTGCAAAGCCTAGCAAGACATTCTGACTTGTCTGTCACTGCATCCTTTAATTATGAGAGTGATCTAAAGCCCACTGAAGTCAGTGAGAGTTTTTCCACTGACTCAGGAGCAATGTCAGTTTACACCTGCTGAGGATCGACT
Source organism: Eretmochelys imbricata (assembly GCF_965152235.1). NCBI lineage: Eukaryota > Metazoa > Chordata > Testudines > Cheloniidae > Eretmochelys > Eretmochelys imbricata. The sequence goes on along the minus strand of NC_135572.1, from coordinate 270,442,779 downwards.
CCAAGCAGGAGAAGGGAGAGGAGCAGAAGAGAAGTCAGTGAGATTACTTCATAGAAGTACTGAAGTAATATTACTGACTTCACTTCTGCTCCTCTCCCTTCTCCTGCTCTAGGACCCAGCCATCTGGCAGGTTAGCTTTTCCTTTTACAAACTGGTAAGAGGGGCTTGCACAGTTATTTACCCTCAATGATCCTCTCTCACAGTATTCAATCACCCCAAAGATCATCGTGTCCATCTTCACTGTGCCATAGAATTTTGTCAGGTTGTAATAGTCCATCTGGAAGAGCTAGAGCAAAAATAATGTATCCATTAAAAACATTGTGGGAGCCAAAATTAAGTCTGATGGTGTGAAGGGGCTCTCAATCCCAGACCCTGATATGATGTGTGGGTTCTCTGTGTGCAGGTGTGTGGAGAACCAAAGTGAGTGATCAGAGCCTTCTGATCTAGGAGATAAGGGTGGGGAGTGACTGTTGACTGTATTCCAAACTCCGCTGTCTCCATTATTGCCTCTGCAGTAGAACCTCACAGTTTCACACTCTGGACACGGATACCCATTATAAATGACTGATTGTTGCCAATTAGTTCGTAAATGAACAAATAATAGAAATATGAGGATCCTGCATGATAGTATGTACTTTGTTCATTTACTTAGGCTATTGCAGTTTCATTAAAATTATTTATAATACTTTACAATGTATCTGTCCCTAATGTAAAAATGTACTTCATAATTTTTTAGAAAATATACTATTAAAGCCAAATTATGTAGGACATAACTCTGTGGAAGTTAATGGAGATGTATTTGTATACACCAGAGATACATTTAGCCCTTAGTAATAGGAGATTTGACAACAACACTCCACTATTAAATGATTGGTATGAAGTGAGGAAAGAGAAAGCATCAGTTTTCCCACTGATTATAAAAATGTGGATTAACAAGGTTCTATCAGGTTCATGAGAGATCTCAGTCATCTTCAGTGTCCAAGGCTTACAGTCCAGAATCAGAACTGTGCATAAGACCCTCCCATAACACACACAGAGGGACCCTCAGGCTGCAGTAGCCTGTGGGATGGACACACATATGGATTTGGTGGAATGAGTTCACTAATTAGTTTCATTCACTCTGTAGTGTCTAGCTGCTACATGAAACAGTTACCTTGTTCAGTTCTATCTTTTGTTTCTCTGTGAAATTCCCATCATGTCTGAGATCTTTCAGGATCACCACCTGGAAAGAAAAAAACAAACTGGGAGGAAACCATAGCAGCAGAACAACAACAATCCGTGCTCCCCTAAACTACTTCTGGTATTTGAGTATATCCTTATCCACTAATAAGTAATGGAGTTATATTATTTTTTACAAGATTTACCAAGTTGATAGTTCTGTTGTTCTGGAACAGACTCAGTGGCTGATCTTTCAAACCCTTCATTCACATGAGTGACCTTACTCAGGCAAAAAGTTCAACTGACATTCAGGGGACTTCACACATAAATAAGAGTCCTCCTTTGCCCATCTAGTCCACTAATTTACCTCATGCCACATCAAAACAGACCAGTGGTCTATTGTGTCCTGGATCCTGCCTTTTGCCATTCGGGACCAGGCCAGTGGTTCACTGAGTCCAACATTCTGCCTCTGGCAGTTGCTAATAAAAGGGGGCCTCAAAGGAAAACGAACACCTCACCCCTTCCATTAACTTACCAGTTTTGCAAGGTTGGATGAGAATGGGGGTGGCATTGTTTCCTGTTCTCTAAAGAGAATCAACTGCCTTTCACAGAAGCCTCTCACTAAAGAAGGGAAGGGGAGCAGAGATGCTGTGGTCATTTTACCTTCTTGTCATATTTGGCTTGGCGCTGTCTCTGGATTGTGTCACGCCTCTTGTCTTCATCAATCTGGGGAACAAAGAAGACTCATTAGCCAGCAATTATAAAATACCCCACCCTGGCAGGCACCAGACTGCAGAGAGAAAAATAATGCCAAACTATGCCATTGTCTGCATGGGTGTCTTTCTTTTTAGAGCCCAACTAAATCCCAGAACATGCAATCACCATTCATGCGACTCCCATATGCCGTCAGGGTCTCTTCCTCTGATCAGTACTATTGGCCTGTGTTTTACAGACAAATCAAGGATCAACTCCTTCTTGAAAAGGGATGTCATTTGTGATATGAATGGTGTGGGAATCCAATGGAAGAGCCTGGAAAGAAATACCCTGCCCATTTCACAGTTGTGCAAAGAACTTGTACTTGCTGTATTAAGTGGGGAAGTTACTGGGGATTAATCTCATTCCTCTTCTGCATAGTGCATAGAAGGTGAAAAGACAGTGAACCAGTTTTAACAGATACTTCTACCACTGTCAGAGCCCAAGCAGTAGTCTTGATAGTGCAGAGACTCTGAACCCCCCAACCCTCCCTCCATGGGGATATCTTGTCTCTCCTACCTTCAGACTGACGTGGCTTGTCTCATTGGTCTCCAGAGGCAGGATCTTGTCAGGTGGTATGTGAGACCATTTCTTCCGCCGAAGTGCAATATCTCTCCTGTATTTCCTGTGAAATAAGCGAACCTTTTAAGATCATCCTATCAAACAACTGGAATCCATACTGCTGAGTGCAGTGGGGAATCTTGGAGTACTAGAGAGAATTCTGCGCACCAGCTCCTGTACTCTCTTCTTCATGCATTCCTGGAGAGCTTGCTCCTACAGATCCCAGCTTTGAGGCCTGGAAGGGAGAAATACCCTCTCCATCACATACTCCTTTTCCCCCTGACCCTAGGGAAATCTGGGCTCTCTGAGGTTTCAGCACTATAGATTTGAAGGGGTCAATGCAGAAGACGAATTGCTGGCAGGTTGCTGCCAAATTCTTCACATTCACACACAGGGGAACACAATGCAACTTACTGCAGAATGAATCTGCGATAGTTTATACTGTTTACTTTTCTATGCTATTGAACATGCTCTGAGGGCAATCCCAGAGGCAAACATGGATCAGATGAGCCCCTGGCAGCAAGGCTCTTGCAGAAATAAGTTGTACTATCCAGGAAAAGCAGGAAGCCAGTGAGGAGGCAGCAGAATGAAGTAAGGTGACTTCTTGTAGAAGGCCTTTGCCTCTGGCAGATTTCCTGATTATATCAGGGAATAATCCTTGGAATTGAGGCATGGAATCCCCTGTCTTTTCTGTAGGAATGTCCTCCCTCAACAGAAGAATAATAAGAAAACTGTGAAACAGGAAAACAATTCATTGGAATTTCTATTCTTCGATGCAGGTTACTCCTGTATAAAAAACATGGGCACCACAGATTGGTTAGTGGAATGCTGGCAAATCCTGGACAGTGATTGACTGCTGGAGAATGCTCTGGAACACTGAAGATCCTAGAATGCTGACTGACATAAATATTTTATGTTTCTAACATATTTTAACTACCATTGCTAAGGGGAAAGGGAGGAAGTGTCCATTTTTAGATGTAAATGTTTTTTCTGATTTTAGTCTGAAATGTTTAGTTGCATTTGAACCATCATAATTTGCCAGTAGGAGCACCAGTTAAAGTGCTAGACAGTTAGGAGATCATGGGGCTCTAGTTATCTGGGTCTCCCTGTATCTCTCCTGAATTCCCCACATGAAGCTCTAATAGCATTCAAGAACAGAGAGATATCATAAGGGAGAAATTTCAAGATGGTTAGGAAAACATTAAATTGTGGAAAATTCCCATTTCATAATCTTAACTAGAAAATTCTATAAACTATCAATAAATAAGCCAAATAATCCCAATAGAAAAGAAATCAATTTTACTTGTTAGTATCTAAGCACTTATTGGACTGGAATGACATTTCCAATGTCTAATACTGGTTTTGTGTTTTTTGAGGACTCTGGATTGATTTGTTTACTTGGAAGTCAGAACTACCCAGAAAAGTGTGGGATAGTTTAAGAACTCCACACACTGGGTGATATGTAAGGAATGATTTGAGCTCTTGTTCATTTTCTTGCCTAATGGATTCTTAGGAGTATTATTATCATCTATCAAGAGATAAGATTTACTAGAGCAGGAAATCACTGCACAATTGAAACTCGGGTCAGAAGACCTCAGTTTAGGTAAGCTGCTTGTGGAGCTTGGCTATATTGATGGGAAGAGCAAAATTGGTAACAGTTGTAAACAGTTATTAATCAGGTCATTAACTGGCTGACCAAAGAGAATGACATTGTCAGGTCTCTCTTCTTCCTTGAGAATTATGAGGTGATCCACTGCATCATCTGAATTAGCTAGGACTGTGAAGTTTGGTAACATTTCTACATGCAAAGTGTAAATTTTTTGGAAAAAATAGCAAGAATTGATTCTGAGGAATCCCCAAGAATTTCTTACTGCATTGGAGGCTCTCGGAGACCACAGTGATGGGTGTGGCATAAAACTCTAAATAGAATTCAATGATTAATTATCTTTGCCATCAGTAGATTCATTGCAATAGATTCAGGAGGGGTAACAGCACCTTTGGCAGAAGTACAAAGTGTCTGGAAATAGCCTTTTGTCAAATTTCTGCTAGCTCTTCAACAAATAAACAAATACAGATTAACTTTGTCTGTCAGTCTGTTGACATGTTTGTCCTTAGGTTTGGGAACAATGAACTCTTCTGTTTCTTGGGTACAGCTGGGCATCCAAGTGTGGACTGACTACATCAACTTGGATTCTTACCTCATGGAGAGTGTTAACTAGCAAAGAGAACACATCAGGGCAAAATGACAATGGTTAAAGTGTGTTACAAATCAGGTGTTCAAAGACAACAAGAAAATTGGATTCGTATGAAGTCCTTTGATCTGTGGGAAAGGAATCATCTGAGCTACTAAAGGTGGAAGGTCCAGGTAAAATATACATCTCTGAAACCGCTGAAAACGACGGTTCTGAGTCTTATGAATATGAGAGATATATAGATGCACTGGAAATGGGTTGAATTTTTTCTCTGAGAGGATCCTAGAGTGGGTTTCAGTTTCTATTTATCTGATTTTTTCCATCATGATAAAAGAAAAGGAGTACTTGTGGCACCTTAGAGACTAACCAATTTATTTGAGCATGAGCTTTCGTGAGCTACAGCTCACTTCATCAGATGCATACCATGGAAACTGCAGCAGACTTTATATATACACAGAGAATATGAAACAATACCTCCTCCCACCCCACTGTCCTGCTGGTAATAGCTTATCTAAAGTAATCTTCAGGTTAGGCCATTTCCAGCACAAATCCAGGTTTTCTCACCCTCCACCCCCCCACACAAATTCACTCTCCTGCTGGTGATAGCCCATCCAAAGTGACAACTCTTTACACAATGTGCATGATAATGAAGTTAGGCCATTTCCTGCACAAATCCAGGTTCTCTCACTCCCTCACCCCCCTCCAAAAACCCACCCCCATACACACACAAACTCACTCTCCTGCTGGTAATAGCTCATCCAAACTGACCACTCTCCAAGTTTAAATCCAAGTTAAACCAGAACATCGGGGGGGGGGGGGGGGGAGTAGGAAAAAACAAGAGGAAATAGCCACTCCCAGTCTCTATTTAAGCCTAAATTAATAGTATCCAATTTGCAAATGAATTCCAATTCAGCAGTTTCTCGCTGGAGTCTGGATTTGAAGTTTTTTTGTTTTAAGATAGCGACCTTCATGTCTGTGATTGCGTGACCAGAGAGATTGAAGTGTTCTCCGACTGGTTTATGAATGTTATAATTCTTGACATCTGATTTGTGTCCATTTATTCTTTTACGTAGAGACTGTCCAGTTTGACCAATGTACATGGCAAAAGGGCATTGCTGGCACATGATGGCATCTGCCATGTACATTGGTCAAACTGGACAGTCTCTACGTAAAAGAATAAATGGACACAAATCAGATGTCAAGAATTATAACATTCATAAACCAGTCGGAGAACACTTCAATCTCTCTGGTCACGCAATCACAGACATGAAGGTCGCTATCTTAAAACAAAAAAACTTGAAATCCAGACTCCAGCGAGAAACTGCTGAATTGGAATTCATTTGCAAATTGGATACTATTAATTTAGGCTTAAATAGAGACTGGGAGTGGCTAAGTCATTATGCAAGGTAGCCTATTTCCTCTTGTTTTTTCCTACTCCCCCCCCCCCCCCCCAGATGTTCTGGTTTAACTTGGATTTAAACTTGGAGAGTGGTCAGTTTGGATGAGCTATTACCAGCAGGAGAGTGAGTTTGTGTGTGTATGGGGGTGGGTTTTTGGAGGGGGGTGAGGGAGTGAGAGAACCTGGATTTGTGCAGGAAATGGCCTAACTTCATTATCATGCACATTGTGTAAAGAGTTGTCACTTTGGATGGGCTATCACCAGCAGGAGAGTGAATTTGTGTGGGGGGGTGGAGGGTGAGAAAACCTGGATTTGTGCTGGAAATGGCCTAACCTGAAGATTACTTTAGATAAGCTATTACCAGCAGGACAGTGGGGTGGGAGGAGGTATTGTTTCATATTCTCTGTGTATATATAAAGTCTGCTGCAGTTTCAACGGTATGCATCTGATGAAGTGAGCTGTAGCTCACGAAAGCTCATGCTCAAATAAATTGGTTAGTCTCTAAGGTGCCACAAGTACTCCTTTTCTTTTTGCGAATACAGACTAACACGGCTGTTACTCTGAAATCCATCATGATAGAAGCTTTACCACAATCTAGTCAGAAAATTTTAGCCATAGAAAAAGTGAGTGAACTAGCTGCAATGAAGCAGGACAAGTCTGGGAAAATAGTAAGAGACAAAGTTGATTTAGACACTGTGGTGCCAAAACTTTCTGGTATTTTTATTTGTGCAATGACACAAGATTGAGTCATCCTTCCAGGATGAACTGTTGGAAGTCACCAAAAGGGTAAAGAAACATAGTAGAGTAATAGAAAGGACTAAGTGTGAGCAATAAGTGAGAAAAAATCTGAAGGTTGTCCTTGACCTCACAAAGACACTTGCTAAGTTTGTGTGTGTATGCAAAGCAGTGCTTTCTAGGGGGTGGAATAGGCCTGACCACCTGTCACGTCTACCACCTGAACAACTGGATCATTTCTCAAAGCAGGGAGTGCTGAACGCAGGTGCCATGCGTGGTGTCTACAATAGAGTGGCACACACAGAGAGAGAGAAGCCAGCAAGAGCCTTGCCAATGGGTAGGAGATAATTGGACATATTTTCAAGGAGCTATCAAACAACCCATGCCCAGAAGTACCAAATGGAGGAGAAAAGAAACATGAGGCTGATACCTCAACACCAGCAGAGCGATGATCACAACCAACACCACGGTCCCTGTGAGTGCAAAGACAGCGATCGTCAGGATGTGCGGGCCTGCAAAGGAGGGAAATTGGAAAATATACAACCTTAGTGAGAACACTGAACACATTGTATTAAAAAATACATACCCAGGGCCCGATGCAAAGCCCGTTGAAATCAGTGGAAGATTGCCTCCAGTTAGGAAGGCAGAACTTCAGTTCATCAATAAATAAATCCGTCAAGCAGATATGCATGAGGAGTCATGAGGTGTCTCCCTGCCAACCCCCTGAAACATGTGTCTCACTTGTTGAAGACTGCACGATTCCAAACTCACATTTTAATAATGTGACTGGGTGATGTTTGAAATGGGAGTATTAGAGCACCAGTTTTGTTCTTGAGGCTATGCTACCCTCTAGTGGCTACTGACACTACAGCATGCTAAACAGTATTCCACCACGAATTAATATTGTGTATTCTTCCTAAAGAACCAGAATGAAATTTATGTTGGAGTGTATAGACCCATCCAGGGATTGGTAGGGTGGGCATTAACACTCTGAGCAATAGAAAAATCAAAGGTAAAAGCCCTAATTTCAAGGAATGTCATGGGAAGAGTAGCAGAATTGGATCAGCAGTTGCAAATTACAAATTAAAGTTGCCAAATTGCTATAAAAGGATTGTGTTCTAGCTATTGAGTTTGGTTAGCTTGCTAGAGGAAAGAACACATAGCTAGCTAAAAAAGTTTTGATAGGAGGTGGATGGTAACAGTGACTTAAACTTTGGCTATCTAAAGCGATTTTCTGTTTGAATATATTTGTTTGGAAACTGGCTGGAGGAAGCCTTTTTAAATTCTTGGCTTTGGAAAGTGTTTTTGTTTGTTTGTTTTGCCTAAGCTGCAAAAAATCTGGTTATATCAGAAGTTGGACTTCTAGATTTGCAAGTATTGGTCCCCTGCTTTACTATAGCCTGCTTGGCTGCTACAAATTGAAAATGGTAGTTCAGGATTAAGCATATACTAAGCTTAATAGCTTTGCATTTGTGTTTTCATAGACTTTTGGACGGTTTAGGCAGCCTATTTATGGGGCTAAAACATATGATCTGGTCTCATTACACTGTTTCTACTATAGAGGAAACTAAACTGTGTAAAAACATCAGGTTTCCTACTTTGGGGCTATAAATGACTCCCTGGGGCATTTTCTTAAGGAGTTTGAGGGTGGTGGAAGAATGTAAATGAAAATACTACACTCCATGTAACATTTTACTGCAAATGGACTCAAAATTGGGGGGAAACAAATGAGTGGTACCTCATCTTAGCTACGTTTGCACCATAACACTTATCAACATAGACAGGTAGGACTTTAGCTTAATGTGCTAAGTAACTCTCATGCTAAATAATCAAAGTGCTCATTTGCTCTCTACTGGGCTTTTGGTGCCACTGTGTTCCACAAAACTCTGAATTCTAGTAGTCTGGATTTAAAATCTGATTGAATACAGAAGGAAATTCTGGTCACCAAGAGAAAGTGGTATGTCATGGTTCTGTGGTCCAGACTCCTCTTGGGTCACACAGAGGATCAGTAGAAAGCTATCAAGAACTGAAACACAGTCTGGGTCAAGCCAGTGGGAGCTAGGTTGAGCTGACTTTTACTGAGAGCCTCCCCTTGCTTGTTTCATTTGCAAAGAGTGAAACTGAATGCAGGTTAAGTTGAACAAGTGGAACTTCATTAAACCCTGTGCACTGCTCTCTCCCTGAGGCTGGAAGCAACTCAGACAAACTCCACCCATTCCCTGTCCCCTCCTGTGCTGTCAGTAACAGTCCCCATCCCTTCAGGGAACATGGCTCCAGTTCACTCTGGCTCCAGTTCCACTGATCACACTATACTGATGGCTGAGTTAGTATCAGCCTGTGATGGAGAGTCTGTCTCAACAGGACAAGGGAGAAGGGGTTAAAGTGGTTAGCTGGGCCAATTAACTGCCCAGGCTGCACCTGGAGGAGGAGCCAGAAAGCAGGGATTAATTAGAGTCAAGGCTTAGCTAGACAGGAACAGGAGCGGTCTGTATAAAGCCCAGAAGATGACAGCAGCTGGGGGCTGCAGGGAAGTAGTCTGCAGTCACTCCCTGGGAGAAGGGAGATATGTTTAGGACTGGAGAGTAGTCTACAGCTACTCCCTGGGAGGATGGAGTTTGGGCTGGCAAACCCATAGAGCCAGAAAGGTGGGAAAAGCAGCAAGGTATGGGATAGAGAAAACCCTAGCAGCTGATGGAAGGGCCCCTGATCTGGAACCCAGAGTAGAGGGCAGGACCAGTTTCCCCTGCCAGCCACTGGGGAAGTAGCGCAGACCAGGAGGCACGGAGCAGACTGCCTGGGACAATTTGTGTTAAAAGATTTTGATACCCTGGAAGGGGAAAACACTGAGTAACCTAGCTGGAGGGAAGCAGGAGCTCTTGAAGCAAGAGGGGGACTGTTGACAGATTGATGGGGTAGAACCAGTGGTGAGCTGGAGTCGGTTCGCACTGGTTCGCGCAAACTGGTTGTTAAATTTTGAAGCAGTTTTAGAACCGGTTGTTAACCCGCTTCCCTGCAGGGGGCGCTGAGGCTTTGATGGGCTCTGGCTGGGAAGTGATGTAATTCCTCCTCTGGCCACCGGGGGCGCTGCGCTGCAGGAGCCATGTGGGCTGCTGCCTGGCCCTGGACACGAGCCCTGTTGCTGCTGCTGCTGCTCCCCTGGCCCTGGGGCTCCCGATGCTGCCTGGTGGGTCCCCGGCTGCTCTGCTGGGCCTAAGCTGCGTCCTGCTGCTCTCCCCATGAGTACCCACCACCCTGCCCGCAGCCAGCCCCTGCAGCCAGCCACCCCCGCAGCCGCTACCCGCAGCCAGCCCCCGTCTCCAGCCACCCCCCGCCCTGCCCGCAGCCAGCCCCTGCCGCACCCCCCGCCCTGTCTGCAGCCAGCCCCTGTCTCCAGCCAGCCCTGCACCCCCCCGCACCCCCCTTGCCTCCAGCCAACCCCGCACCCCCTGCCCTACTCGTAGCCAGCCCTGCACCCCCTGCCTCCAGCTAGCCCTGCCCCACGCCCCTGTCTGCAGCTGGCCCCACATCCACTGGTGCCCTGCAGTTCCCAGGGCAGTAACCCTGCACACCTGCTTCAATGAGGGGGGCAGGGAGCAGCTGGGACCCACACATGTGCACACCCCAGGGTGACCAGACAGCAAGTGTGAAAAATCAGGACAGGAGATGGGGGGTAATAGGAGCCTATATAAGACCCCAAAATCGGGACTGTCCCTATAAAATCGGGACATCTGGTCACCCTAGCAAACCCCCAGGGAGTGGCGGGGACCCACACATGTGAAACGGAGCTCATTTCTAGTTCAGGCCCATCTTTTTAAAAAAGAACTTTAGGCAGGGTTAACATACATCTGTATTTTCCCGGACAGGTCAAGCTTTTTGGTTCTTAAATCGCCGTCCAGGAGGAATTTTTAAATTTAAATCGCCGGGAAAATACGGACATATGGTAACGCTGTTGGTACAAAAAATACATACTGGGGCACATCCCTTAAATCAGAACTTTTTATAGGGAACCAGTTGTTAAGATTTTGGCAGCTTATCACTGGGTAGAACTGCAAGAAGGGGTGTTGCCCTGGCAGAGCTAATCCCCAGAACAGCCAGAGGAGGCACCATCTAGTCGTGAGTGAAGTATAGCCATACTGAACTGTTCTCTACCTGAAGCTTTTTGTACACCTTGCAGCTACTTGCATACAAGACACTTTGTTAATATGGAGTTAAGCTTTCTGGCTCTCCACACTGCCCTAGGCTCTTCATGCTCATCCACAACATAAGAGTTTGTGTCCAAAAATCCAAATGTTAGAAAACCAGAAAATGAGCAGTTCAGGTTCCAGGATTATGGAGGTACTATTGCATGGGCCAGGGAAGCACAAATCTTACAAATGTAGGAAATGCAAAGTTAGGGAGACACCTGCCATGCAACATTAACTCTGCCCTTTTGGTCCATCACAGTGCCATTGCACTTCAGTAAAGGTTTTATTGTCCAAAGTGATCTCTTCCAGCCACCATCATGTACACCAGAACAGAACAGAAATGAACATTTGAAGTTGTATTGGGTACACAGAAAATGACAAGTTTAGTTAGGGTAGGATAAGGTACTGTTATATTCTCAGCTCCTATTGACATCCCTATGGCAGTTAAGATTGGGTGGCCACATTGCTTAGTAAGTGTTATCTTAACCATGCATGAGCCCCCTCCATTAGGAACCAGTTTTAGTAGGTATCTCACCAGCACTTGGAATGTCACTAGGCAGCTTCTGGTTCCTCCAGCTGAAAGATGGGCTGGTAGTCATTGGTTTTGTCTTATTCTGATGAGTGTCATACTGCAGGAGGGTCTGGAACTGTGAGAGAGTATAGAAATGAACTTTGTTAATAGCTGTCACACTCAGTCCCTTTCCTTTGCTTCATCCTCCCATAATGCACTACAGACTCTCAGAAAAATAGACTCATGCCCTCTACTACAGTGCTGTGTCCCCTCCAGCCTGGTTCATGTTTCTGTTTTTCATATTCTGCCTGTACTACTACTCTGTCCTTCCCAGAAGTGCAGCAGTCTACCAAATCATCAGGGTGACTTCTTTCCCCACTTGCCTCATTGTGCTGCTGTGAAGAGGCATGCCCTCAAAATAGCAGAGAGGGGATAAACAAGTTCCCCTGGGCCTGTTCAACACCAACAAGGCACACCTGCAAGGCTTGTTCTGCCTGGAGTCGGGGGAGCTTAAAAGGGAACACCTGCCCCAGGAAGGGGCAGTGAAAAGGATGAAAGCTGCCCTGCCTCAGAAAGCCAAGATAGGCTCATTGAGAGACAGCAACAAGCTTCACTTCTCCCAAAGCTGCACAACTGAGCCTCAAAACAACATGCCTCATGAGGAGGGGCTGGAGGTTAGACCCCCGCATCTAGATTAAGCCCAAAGAGCTGACCTAGGGAGACTGCCTGAGTCCCAGGTCACTCTTACTTTTCTTTAGTTTCCCTTGGACTCCTCTTGCCCAGAAGGGAAGAAAGAGAGAAGATTTTTCATTTGTTTGCTTCCTCCAAGAACCCCTTGGGCAGCTTCTAGCAGGGTGAGAAAGACAGTACAAGGACCTGAAGTGGGGTCTGGGGGGGACTTGGAGGGACCCCTCCCCTACACCAACAGCTCTAGTACACCTCCATTTCAGCTCTCTCTCTTGTCATAATCACACCCTAACCTAGGGCCTCTAGTTTCCCTCTCACAGTTCACCACAGGATACCTTCTTAATGGAATTACATACTTGATAGGTATCTACTGATGTATACAATAGGGACAAATTGACATCAAGATCTCCAAATTCATCCAGGGTCACTGGACCCAATGCACCTGTGGACACAAGGAACAGATCAGTGAAGGAGCCTAGCACTTTCCCAAGAAGCATGAACATGTGACAAGAAGAGAGGTGTAAATTAAGACACTTCTGATGTTAGGATTTTTCTTCCCATTAACCTTCTGCATCTACACTAGAGCATCCTTCTTAGCACGCACCTCAGCTTATTCAGCCTCTGCTTCTCCCTTATTTGCATACTATTTTTTGCTTTAAAATATGAGTTTGACGTTGGTAAAAGGAGTAGATCTAACAATACTGAAGAATGAAGCCCTCCCTAGCCACAGAAAAGATACAACTTATGTAGCAACCAGTCTGTTTTATTTCCATACACTGATCCTGCCACTGTGCCTTTAAGGGACCATCTCTAGAGGTGAGAGGGAAACTCTGATTCTATCCTTGGCCTCAAAGTCGGTCAACAAGGAGGGAAATACAGAGATAATTTATGTTCTTTTCTGCTGGCTTCACTTGGCCTAGATTTTCATCTTTTGAGGGATATCTGTTTGGGTCTAATAACCTTGTGTACCTTGCCATTTTAACCATACTTTTTCTTACCCTGCTGCTTGCTTTCTTATGGTGGGGAATGCATACATTCCATAACTCAGGATATGTTAATGTTACAGACTAAGGATTTTAGGGTGGAATCTTCAAAAGCACTTAGTATTGACCTAATTCTGCTCCCTCTGAAGTCATTGGTGAAATTGATGCTGATGCTTTCTTGGCCAATGTTAGCTGTGGCTGAATATTTTCTACTATACATACTCCCCACACTGCCATCCAGGACAATGACAAAAGAAGAACTTGCTACATTTCTGGGGATGAAGATGAGAGATGGATTTGGTTCAATGTTATGTATACTTCATCCTCATCCAACCTTGTGTTTAGCCTAAAATAAAACCTGGATGCCAGTCAGATGATAGGAAGGAGTCTAATGGACTCTGCAACCCACTTGGATGCCTCACTATTACACATCCTTTGGTCCACCCAGGCAATAGTTCCCATGTAGACAATTAAGTACTCTATACCTACATCAGAAAAGCACAATGTAATAAGGCCAGGGAGCTTAACATATGTCATCCTATTCTGTGCTGACCAGGGAGTGCCCCTCCCACTATACAGGAATATTCCTCCTTTGTCATTTCTGTACCCTTTACACCGCAAGATCAGTATGAAGAGCCTGCAGCCCAGGAGAGATTCTGGCCCCCAAACACTTTGGTCCTCATTGAAATTTATAAAAAGTTTCACCTCTTTTCTGTAGGTGATGTATACGGAAGGGGATTCTCTGTGTATGGATATTACTTAGTCTGTTTCTTCAGTGCTGATTATCATAGTATATTTGGGAAAATCAGTTGAACAGAAAAAGAGGGAAGATAACTCATTGCAGAGTCTAAACCCATTCAGCAATAAGGGGAGTTCCCCTCATGCCCACCTGGAAAATGAACTCCCTCTCCCCACAGTCCACTCAGTGAGCCGTTGCTCAGAATTGTACTTTATTACCTTTAAATGTGATGTTCCGAAAATGTTCAATGAAATCAGCAGGACTCCCAACTGACTGTTGGGAGAGCAGAAGTTTCTTCAGGACGTGTCCAAAGAGCAAGACTCCATCCAAATAGCCAACAATATAGTCATTATTCAGCTAGAATAGGGGAAAAAAAGAAGTTGGCAACACAGCCTGTTTATACCTCCATCCAAAACTGCAGCATCGTTTGGAGTATCAGCTCAGGAGAAACTTCAGAAATGGAACAGCAGAAGCTGCTGCAGGTCAGTCAGGTGCATTGGCAGTGGCGTGTGGGGGCTCAGGCTTGGGAAAATAGGATGCTGCAAGATGGGATTGAGGCGCATAAGCGGAGTGAGGTGACGAAGCCACCGGTCTGTAGTAAGAGGATATTGCGGGTCAAGATTAAGGTGCAGTAGTAGAACTGGGGAGGTCCTAGGACTGGAATAGCAAGAGGTGCTGTGGGTCAAAAGTATTTTCCAGTCGACACCTCATGACAACTGTTGGTTTCTGCATCTTCCATGCCTTGGGTTTAGTTCACGAGTCTATAATACTTGATGGTGCCTCAAAGGTTTCTAGAAGCCTGCAGGGGAGACTTGGTGATATTAAAGGTACATAAGGCACTAGTCCTGCCTGACTTTTTTCTGATGCAACCCAGGTAGCAGAAAGTTGACCCAGAAAAGAAATGCAGCGGCACAAGCTTCAAACAACCCTGGATCTGCTGTGACATTGTAGATGACAGGTCCCAAATGGACAGAGTCAGGGCACCCATAAAAAAACAAAAATCACTGAATTACCTTTCATCAGAGTTTAAAGCTGTTGTTCTGTACCAGAGGGCAGTAGCGACACCATTACACTTATCCCCAGGGGCACAAGGGAAGGCAACTAAGCCCTGTAGCTGTACTGCTCAGCTAGAAACCTGTTACAAGAGGCTCTCCCACTTATTCTCCTTTGGGAGCAAGGTGCTTCATCTCTGTCTTCCCACAATTCCCGCAAATCACAATTCCAGACCCTTCCTTTTTCCCTGGCTTCCTCTGTACTGTAGCGGAGTTTCTGTCTCTCAGGCCTTGTTTTCCCCACAGTCTATGTCTCTGAAACCCGGCCACCACTCCTTTTCCCCCCACAGACCCACCACATCTATAAATCCTGCCTGAATTGTGTAGTATAGCTACTCTAGAATACAACTGATAGACTTTATAGTCACCCCAAAACTTGAGATACAGTCTATATTTTCTATTCCTGAGGGCATTCTGTGCCAAAAAAATAAAAAATTCTGTGCACAATATTCTAAAATTCTGCAAATTTTATTTGTCAAATAAATGTGGAGGCTCCAGCATGGCATTGGGGAGCACAGGCCACTGGCTGCACAGAGGTGAGAGATCACTGTGCAGCTCCACCTTCCCTCCCCTCCTCTGGGACACGAACTCAGTGGTGAGGCTGCACCCAACCCTGACACAGTGCAAGAACCAGGCCTGCCCCAGAAACACCCCAGAGCCCTGCCCCTCCATGCCAGGTGTGGGCAGGCAGGCCCAGCAAGGCAGGATCCAAGTGTGAAGGGGCTTAGGATGGGGAGATCCAGGTATGGATTTAGAGGGTTCTGTATGGGGCAATCTGGGTGCGGGTGGCTCAGTGGGGGATCTGGATGCACAAGGTCTTGTTGTGGGGTTCTGGGTGCAACACTAATGGGACTCTCCCAGGGGGTCCAGGTGAAGGTGGTTGGTGCTCAGCAGCGGGGGGTCTGAGTGTGTGTGGGGGGGATAGAGTTCAGCAGGGAGGGTCTGGATGTGGGGACTCAGTGTGGGGGTTCAGGTGCAGGTGGTTGAGGCTCAGTAGGATGGGGATCTGGGTGTGGGTGGCTCATCGGGGTGGTCCAGGTGCAGAGAGATCATCGGCAGGTTCTGAGTGTGAGGTGCAGGGTGAGGCTCAGCAGGAGAGTCTGGGTATGAGGGGGTCTGGAAGCACGGGAGTTGGACGGATGGGGGAGCAGGTCCCTGTGCAGTGAACCCTCACCCTGCAGCTGAGGAGCTATGGGTGCAGGAAGTTCTTGGGGGGGGAGAGGCATTGCAGAATTTCCTACAGCCAGGGGAGAAGTCTGGGGGTGGGTCTGACCTGGCCCCAGATGCCATGCTGGAGAAGAGAAAGTCCCATCCTCCTCAGCTCAGACGGGACTAGCAGCTGAGCCCAGCGCAGGGTAGGAGCCACCAGCCATGTCTTCCCCAGTCCTGCCCCCACCCCACAGTGATTTACTACTCTGCTGGCTGCCCTGGGCACCTGACCGCTTTTGTGGCTTCCCTTTGCTTCCCCATCAGAAAGTCATTTTTCTGTGGGGAAACAAAGAAATCTGTGGGGGACAAATTCTGTACATGCGCAGTGGCATAGAATTCCTCCAGGAGTA
Organism: Eretmochelys imbricata; assembly: GCF_965152235.1. NCBI lineage: Eukaryota > Metazoa > Chordata > Testudines > Cheloniidae > Eretmochelys > Eretmochelys imbricata. The sequence continues at coordinate 270,426,266 of NC_135572.1, read as the reverse complement.
AAAATTTTCACAGTTCTCTCCCAAGTCCCATGAACTAGACATTTGCAGGCCAATTAAAAGCTTTGAACCTAGTTTGGGCCTCATAATGTAGCACAACTATCTTGCACCTTTGCTTTGTGATGCTGTAACTCTACATCATGATGTCAGATTACAGCAGGAGGATGAGAGGTCATCCTGCATCGTCACATTGTCATGACATGAAGAGTTAAACATTGCTATACAATGCTGCTGTGTTGTAATGTGATTAATTTGTTTTGTGGGATGAGTACAGTCAGTAGCAGCCATTTTTTCTGGAACACTGTTGTGTGAACACAGGTGAACTGGATGAAATGATCAGATATGAAATAGTGTGGTTACCAGGTATTCGTCCGTGGAATTTGGTCTGTAACTGGGTGGTGGCAGCGTCAGGACAAGGACATTCCGCATATAATTGTCTGATGTGGTGTTCTGAAAGTACACGTTACTGTAAAGAAAAACACAAGTGCTTCAGGGACAATGATAGCAGGAGCAGGGGAGACCTACAGCTCTTCATACCTAGAGAGACCTTCCCCCTCTCCCCAAAAGGAACTGTTGATTAACAGGTTCACATGGTGGTTCTCAGACTTGACATTGTAAATCACTTTTCACTGTGGTAGATATATCCCTTTCCATTGTTCACACTATCTCTGTGGCAGCTATAGTGTTTAGCTACACAAAATGGTAATATTGAGACAAATCTGAAGAGACCAGATAAAAATAAACACATATGCCTAAGTAGATTCTATTGCCCTGCTTTGTTTCTGTGCTGTTTATTTTCTCTCCCTGCTTGCAGCACTTTACACATAGAGAGACTGAGTCCCAAATCCAAAATGCTATCTAGGCTCCTAACTTCTATTAAAATCAGTGGAAGTTAGGAGCTTAAATACCTGGGCCTGAGTCTCTTCTTGGTGTCTTAAGTCTCCATGACTACAATCTCTCCAGATCACTGGTCAATTTGTTTTTGACCTCTGATGCATTTACTATGCCTCTAATTTTGGTGTCCTTTACAAACTTGATCACAGCACAATTTACACTAAAGAAACACTTGGCCAAGAAGGATATGAAATAGCTAAAAGAGTCTTTGGAAGCCATCAAAGTCTGGTGATGAGCTACGATAGCAGGATGAGTCACTGCTTGAAATTGGCTGCTACTTCACTCCATAACAGAAGCAGCTCCGCAGACTATCTGGAAGTGCTCCACAAACCACAGTCTGAGAACCACTTGCTGAAAGCATCACTGAGAGGAGACTGACTATAAGTATCAATGGGAAGGGGCAGTATTTGTATTTGATACAGTTGGATTGCTAAAAACTCCTTTTGTGAATCTCATCCCATAACTCACATTTGATTGCTCATTCTTGTCTTTTTAACTTTCAGAATGAATTTGGTGCTAGAATAAGAGCTTTGGAGACCAAAGTCCTCTCTTTAGCCCAAGCACAGGCAGCAGCAGCAGCTTCCCCACCCCCAAACACACTGCCCCTGCCCTTAATAATACCCTCAGACATTCACTCTGCAACTTTCACCCTGAAGGGATCTCAAAGTGCTTTACAATCAGGCGTGGACTGACCAATATGGAAAATTCCCTGGAGCCCACAGAATTTAGTAGCTCTGCAAGATCCCTCCTAGCAGTGACTGACTTAGTTCTACAGATCAACATGATCTATGCTTGAGTCCTGGCTGGCAGAGGGCTCTTGGCCCAATAGAATTTAAATCCACAGAGCTATCTGGAGAACTCCAGCACTGGAGAAAAGTGGGGCCTGACCCAGTTACCCTGTTTGGATTTAGCATACTTCTGTGTTTGTGTATGAGAAGGCCTGATCCCATAAACTACAGGGTTATTCTAAAATCAAACACAAGCAGCAGTGAATGGCAGCAGGGCGCCACGGCACTGAGGCAGCTGGCCCTGTCAGAAGACCACATGCTGCAGCAACTGCAGTGGTGGCTCCCATCCTCCTACTGAAGGAAGAAAAAATCATCTCATCCTCCCCATCCTGGGCAGAGTGGAGATTTAGTCTGTGCTATCACTGCACAGACCACCCTATCTGTAAATATTTATATGCAAGGTGGTGATGCAGGGCCATGTATAAATGAATTTATCTTCAAAGCACTTCTGTAGAGGTTGTCTATTTGGCATCGGCAAAGCACATTAGAAGGGTGTGATTTGTAAAATGCTTTAACTGCCCCATGTTGACCTTGCTGGCATGAACTAAAAGGTACATAGATCGTGTTAATATAATCCTTTTAGCTTGTTCCAGCAGGATCTACACAGGACAGTAGGAGCACAGTTCATTGAAGCACTCTATCAGTTACACCCCTCTAACGTGCTTTGCCAGTGCCATGTAGACTAACCCTTAGTGACGTGCCCAAGGTCTGTGGCAGAGCCAGGAATGAAGCCCAAGTGTCCGAGTCCAAGGAGCTTGCCTTAACCAGGAGCACATCTTCCTCCCCAGTCTGCTCTTTACAACTATATCAACAAGCACCACTGAAATATAGGCAGCTGGGTGTGGGAGAGAGACAACCAGTTTCAGACACCACTCTGCGCGCTAGTGAAGGCAGGGAAACTGTGGCTAAGGACACCAGGGCACCCCCCTGATCTGATGGCAAGTGTCATAGAATCCTTGATGTCAACACAACGCTTATAGGACTCCACGTTTTAAAGGTGCCATCTGAAAAACACAGACACTGAGTGAACTACAGGCTACTTCATGTATTCCCTTTGGAGGAGGAAAGATTGAGCTGAGCCTGCTGGAACTTTAACCTGTGATTCCAAGAGGTGTTTGAACCTAGATCTTAGATTACTAAACTATTCCTTCAGTGCCTCAATCCTGAGCCAGAGAGGCCAGCTCTAGGATTGAGAGGCATTCAGACTCCATGGTCCTGGGGATTCTTGGCCTCTCTGAGGCTACCACTACTGGAACCAGTTAGTATAAATGGTGAAAACACCTACTGTCCTAGTGATATTGAACTGAGATAACCATTTCGCATAGACCTGTAACCAGTGAAAGGCTCCATAACCCATTCCTAATCTGAGTTTTCCAATTTCTTTGCCTGCCAGCCATAGCATGGATCTGATTGGAACTGGTGATTTATAGTCACAGGATATTTAGAGTACCATGAATAGTACCCTGTTTTGTGATATTTTCAATAGCTCTTACATCATTCTAACATCCATCATAAAAAACTGTCCTATACATACTAACAAAGAGATGGTCAATATACTACCGCTATCTGATTTCCTTCAGATTTATATACTTGCTCATGTCCGAGTTTAGTATGTTTCAAAGAGAGATTCAATCCTAGGGCAAATCTGAAAGATCATTTCTCTCAATGTCATCAATACTTATTGACAACAATTCCCTTTCCTGTTATTGCAGATATGTGTTTGAGTGAAAACTTCTAAGGCCTCCAGCTTCTGTTCCATCCTGTAATGAAGTCAGAATCTTGTATTTGTGAAATCCCATTGAGATCACTGCCATGGCGGTCATTGCAATAACTGGCCTGGTAATTGCCTCTCTCTCTCTCACTCTCACTTTTATATATGTGTGACAAACTGGAAGATCAGAATAGCAAGAAAACACTCAAGGGGCTAGAGGAAATGGTAAATGTAGGGAGATTTTTTAAAAATCCCGTATGTCATTTGGCCAAATTATGCAACTAAGTAGAACTGTGTAGGAAACAGTTTTCCTGTCCTGTGAGAAATTTCATGATTTTGAAAAGCTTCCCATGCTACAGTGGAACAAAACTGAGACCTTTGAAATTTGTTTTGTGAAAAATCAGAATGACCAACTATAGAATAATCAATGGCCTACTGGTTACAGCACTCACCTAAGATGAAGGAGACATGAAAGAGCTAGGTTTAAGTCACTGCTCTGCTTAATTCAGAGCAAAGACTTGAACTGTGGTCATCTACATCCTAGCTGAGTGCATTAGCCACCCAGCTATTCTAAGGTGGATCTCTTCTGTTGGAGCTGTTCCACTTTGTGTAAGTTAAATATTCATTGGATCAGAAGGAAAGACTGACTCTATAGCCCCATGATTAGGGCACTCACCTGGGATGAGGTAGACTTATGTTCAGGTCTCTGCTCTGAATTAGCGAGCAGGCCCATGAACCTAGGCATCTTATGGCTCCTGCATCCTAAGAGAGTGCCATAACCAGCAGGCTATTCCAGGGTCTCTTGCTCTTTTATTTTGAGTAGAAATTTCAACTCCGAGCTGAGGAAAATTTAATCAAAACTGCCCTTTTCACAGGATTTGACAAATCAACATTTTTGGATGAAAAACTTTGTCAAAAAATTCCTGACCAGCTCGACAGCTAAGGGGGATATGAGAAATGTCTACAATTACATTAAGCGCATAAACACCAAGGGGCAGACCTTCACAGGTATTTAGGTGCCTAGTGGGATTTTCAAAAGCACCTAAACAGGTTAGGTCCCTAACTTCTATTGATTTGAATGAGTTAGGTGCCTAACTCACTTAGATGTTTTTGAAAATCCCACCAGGTGCCTCTCTGCCTCTTTAGGTGCCTCTATACCTTTGAAAATTCTAGCCTTCTGGCCAGATTTTCAAAGGAGCCTAAGGTAGTTAGATGCCCAAATCCTAACTGAGTATCTAACTACCTTAGCCTCCTTTGAAGATCCCATCTTAAAGAAGGAGAGAAATCATGTAAGGTGATCTGAAGAGGCTGTAATTAGGAATACTAAGATGAAATCAAGCAAGTGACTATTTAGGGTGAATATCAGGAAATACATCCTAGTAGGGAGATCCATTTAGCTATGGAATAGTCTCTCTGTGGAAGTGGTGGAAGCCTCACTGCTTATGTCATTTAAAATTGGACAAGACAAAGCCCTGGAGAATATCTTTTAGGGTGCATTCCTGTGTTTTCTGGTGGGGTAGTAGGGAGGAAGATAGAAAAGACGTTAGGTTCTAACTTGATTTCTATTATTCTATAATTTCATCCTGCAGTGAGGTCATGACTCTATGACATCACAGTCCAAAATTTAGATGCCTTAAAAAAAATCTAACATGGATTGGATAAGTGATGTGGAAGATGCGTCCTGGTTCAAACACCAAAAAAGCTTTGATAATTGGCTAAAAGGGGGCCAAGAAGACTATGAAAAGGAGGTGACAGGGAAATGTTTCATGGTAAAATGTCTCCTCAGCATGAGAGTTCCTCTTGGACTATTTCCATTAGCTCCATCCTGCAGGAAATGGGAGTGGGGACAGAAGGAAAACCAGCGGCGATACTTTACTTGTGAAGATCCACCAGGATGATGACTATGTCCTCATCTACTTTCTCTCCCGCTAGGATTGCCTTGACCTCAGCTGGAGAGCCACACATGATGATCACTACAGACCAGGCAAAGACAGATGGAGAGAAGGTGAGAGGCATACAAATAAGGAGGAGGAGGACAAATAGAGTTTTACATACTGTTCTTAGAATATAAACTCTAGAATAACAGGGCTACAGCAGGTCAGGGCTGAGAGGTATTGCCAGAAATGAAAGAACAGATAGTTGTGGGTCAGGACTGAACTACACAGTGGGAGGAGAAAGCTTGCTCAGCATCTGCCCACGTTATGCCTGACCCAGTTATAATCAGCACCTTGCTTTCATGAGCATTAAAATCGCACGTAGATTGAGTGCAACATAAACTACAATCAGTAACATGGTATAGAAGGTTCTAAGGCAAAGGGTATTAGAAGAATAAACCATTAATCTGTCACTGGCTTCCTTATTCTAATGCTCCCCCCTCCAATGATGTCAGGGATTAGCATTACCATAAGCACTTGTTAATAGAGCAGAGGCATCACCACCATGGCCAGGGTTTCCAGTAGGGATTGGTCATTCCCCCATGTTTGAAATGAGCCCCCTTGTTGCACAAAAGGGGTGTGTGTGAGAGAGAGAAACAGACACAGAGAAAGAAGCTTGGCATTCTAGTAACACTGGAATCCAAACTATGACCAGGGGCTGCTGGGTTATGAATGCTCCACTGGACAGGGCTTGTAGGAAGACAGTGTCATGTCTGCAGAAGATAATCTACTCCAAGAGGCATCTACAAGCAGAATGTGCCCATATGCTTTATCAGGACAGTGGGGGAATTGAGTTCTGTGCCATCTTCCCACATTCACAAAAATGGAAAAGAGTATCTGTGCTCTTTCTGTCATAAGTGGAAAGATTTTCCCCAGAACATAACCCAGGCAGTAGTGCATAGCCAGAGATCAACAGCATGCATGCAAGAGAAAGAGAACTCTCATCTCCCCTTACCATTGCTTTTCCGGGTCTGATCCTTCACAATTTTCTTTAATTTTTCTGGTGTCCTTAAAACCTCTTTGAACGTCAGCTTTAAAGAGAAGTATGAGATTCCAGCCTCTAGTGCATTGAGGTACCTGATGCAGGGTAGGAAGTGTGGGTTATAGATCAGCTGAAAATATTCTAATGCCTTACATTTATATAGCACCTTCCCGCATTAATAATCCTAAAATGTCTAATAGACTGTTTACAGCACATAAGGATCACTTCACCGACTACAGAAATGTAGCCACTTCTGGGTTGGAATGCAGCAGCCATTCTGCATCAATAAAGTTAAACAACAGAATTTGGGAGGGAAAGCAGTACAGAGAATGTGAGCGTAAAAAGGAAAACCTTGAACCTGAGCAAGAACCACTTAAATCTGGTATTATAAAAGATTGGTTCAAATAATGCATTAGTGTAGTAAGATAATTTTCAAAACAGAAAACTTTGAGGAATTACAAAATCTAGTGCAGGTTTCAGAGTAGCAGCCGTGTTAGTCTGTATCCGCAAAAAGAAAAGGAGTACTTGCGGCACCTTAGAGACTAACAATTAAAGTGCAAAGGAGCAAATGTGGTTTTCCAAGGGACTGCTTAAAGACCTGAAGTTTTAAAAAAAAGTGATTAAAAAAAGATAGGAGGCAAGAAAATAAAAATGCAAAGTCAAGTAAGACTCGCTGGAAAGAGATAAGGAGAGGAAAAAAGCAGAATGAGTAAATGCTAGGTAAAAGCAATAAAGGGACACTGTCAATTTGAAAATCCTATTTCTAGCTGAAAATTTTGTACCTCCTATAGTTACAAAAGAGACTGTGGGTCACTGTATCTGAAAAATTAGTGGTGGGAGAAGAAATAATTTTCTCTATTTTTCCTCCCCTGGTTTGCTTACTTTGTGATCTAACAGCACTTGGGGCACCATCCTTTGAGGTGCTCAACACCTTTTTCTCCCATTGTCTTCAGTAAGAAAAGAGGGTGCTCTGCACCGCAGCAGGTTCATACCCTTAGTGAGTAAGGCTCCAGTCTTGCACACATTCAGGTATCTTAACAACTTTACACACATGAATAGTCCCACTGAAGATACTCATGCCTCTAAATATTTGTGGGGGATGGGAAATAATCAGGCCATATTATTTAATAGGTGCTTTATCAGAAACTGGATTTTTTAAAAGAAAATAGACAATTTAAAACATTTCAAGTTAACCACAACACTTTACACAAAATAAGTCCTTCCTGAATATCACAACAAAAGAAAAAAAGTTTGAACAATTAGGAAGTAAGAAAGACCATGAAAAGTAATATTGATAAAGGAAATACAAGAAAATACTTGGAAAATATGAAAATTCACAAATCAGCAGCTCTGAATGGTAGGAAACCTAAGGTATTAAAGGAATCTAGCTAAAGAATGTATGGTACCATGGACATTTATTTTTGGAAAGTTATGGAGAACTAGGGATATAGCAGATTAGATAAAAAACACTAATTTTCAAAACATGAAAGAAAAATGATCCTGGCAATTACCATCCTGTAAGTCAAGTTTCTATCCTTAATAAAAGGACAAATACTAAGAGAAAATGGTCATTAAACACCTATGAGATAATGGAACTGTGATTGTATTTTAGTTCCCAGTGCTTAAATCACACTGAAATCAGTAGGGTTTAAGCTGATGCATAAAGTTCAGCAGATACTTATGTGTTTTCCTGACAGAGGGCAATCAAAAATAAATCTTTCCACAGAAACTTGATTGCTTTTTTAGTTTAATTTCTGAATCAGTGGAAGAGTGGAGTGCACTAAATGTAATATTTAGATGTTAATAAAGCAATTGTCTCAATCTTACTTGAAAAATTAATTCAAACTGGGATAGGAACACACTCAAACTGACAATTGGCTGATTGATGGACATAAACAAAGGGTAATGATAAATAGCAATATATTGTGCGGGAAAATGTCTATCGGACTATCACACAGATTGATATTAAATCTGCACTAACATCTTCATTTCTGGAAGAAGGAGTGAAATATACTCATGAAATTCCAATATGATATGAAATTAGGAGGAATTGTACATACCAGTGAGGACAACGAAAAAATCCACCTAGGGACTTAGAAAGATTAAAGTCTGGGCAAAAAGTAACTAAATAAGATTGATTCAACTTGGGAAAAGGGAATATACTGTAACTAAAGGGAAAAAAATCAGAATAATTGATTGAAATTCAGTGGTAATGAAGAAGACTCTAAAAAGCTGAACAAGGCCTAAGGGTGATAGCAGACAGCACGTTAGACATGATTTTACAATGCTATGACAGAAAGAGCAGCCCCTGTAGTTGCATATACTGAAGTATCATGTCATAGAGCAGAAAAGTAATAATATCCCTCTATGGCCACGGTCTGGTGAGACCATACCTAGGCTACTGCTTTCCTTTTTGGTAATTTCATTCAGAGAAGAACATTGATCAGAGTTTGAAAGGCATTCAGTGTAACAAAAATAACCAGTGACTGGAGGAACTGAGGTGAGAAAGAATTAAAAGAGCTAACTCAGGCCCTGAACTTGCAAACTTTTATGCACATCAGTAGTACTAAATGGGACCTCTCGTGTGTTAAGCCAGATGTATAACCATTTATGTCAGGGATTTAAAAAGTCTACAAATGTTTGAATGATGTAAAATCAAGAGCTTGATTTTTTTCCTCCCCTCCACAACCACCATATACACCCTTTCCCCCAGCAAGATACAAGTAACAACCAAACTGATTTGTATCCTGGCATCAAGGAGGAAGGAGAGGAATTACTTAGGATGATACAGAAGGTCATTACTAGGAGTGATGTGATGAAATTGAAAGAGGAAAAATTTAGTTTAGATGCCAAGAAATATGGCAGTGAAATCTATTAGCCTGTGAAATATTCTCCCAATGGACATGATGGAAGTCTGTAGCTTGGGAACATTTGCAAGCAGACTGGACATAACATTGGTAAATGTAGTGGAGAGAATATTGCTGTTCTGGAAAGGAGAGGGATTGGATGGTCTAATTGGTCTTTTCCAACTCTCTGTTCTATGAGAGCAACAGAGAGAGTTAGAGAGAGAGAGGGACAAATCTAAGGACAGCCTAAAGAAATCATGTCAGAGGTGAGTCCAAGTTTTCTAGGACAGTAGCTGGGAGAGACTTGGGAATGCTCTTACCAGAAGCAGTCTTCTGGGATGTCATTTGTCTTATAGAGGTAGGTGGATTCCCAAGAGTTGGTTTTGAATGGCAATTTGGACTCTTCCCAGAAATCAACGAAGAAGTAGATCAGTTTTCTGGCTGGAGTCAGGATTCGAGTTAGGTTGTCTTTGTAGTCACATGACAGCCCAAAGCTCCCTGCGGAGATCAGAGGGAGGCCCAATATTGTGTCAACGCTAAGGGGGAAGAGAAGAGGGAAAAAAAACAACATGGCTGATACATGAATTCATGTCACATCAAGATAGCTACCATGTGATTCACATGGCCAGTACTTTCTCACTTTGTGTCCTGACTTAGTTTTACAACAAACTAAATTTGAAATAATACCCCACCCCATCCCACCAAAGAACAGGTGAAATCTTTAATTAAAATGTCATTACAGCGTAATGGTGCTCGACTGACAATTTAACTAGCCTCGGTATAGGTACACTGCATGACTCCACTACACACTACCCTTCCAAATGATTATGACATAATTATAATATATTTTATGCAAGGTAAGTCATGTGAGGTGTCATTGGAAAAGTTATGATTTGCTGAATATGATTATCCTGTTTGTATGCATGTATCATGTTTGGATCTGAAGTTATAAATACTGACTATGTATCTGTATTTCAAATGTAGTAACGCACGGATAGATGGGTAATGCACACTAGACAAGATGCTTTCAGTCTAGATAGTGGGTGGGGAAGGGCCTATTCAGGGCAATGGGCCATTAAGAAAAAACAATAGGCCTTAGGAGAAGCTTATCTCCCAGCTGGGGAGCCTTCCTGAAAATGCTACAGACAGTCTCCAAGTGATGGCTGCTATGACTCTACAAGGACATATAATGAGACCACATGTCTCTAGGCTCCATCTTGGGATATCAGTATTTTTCCACAGACTGGTCTGGGAACCAAGCTTTGGGAACAATGGGTTCCCACCATATGCAAAAGCTGTATAAGGCAGGGAGTGACATCATCTGGTGTTCTTCACTCCCTACCCAAGAAGACTCCTGGAAACACCTGAGGAACAAAGACTGGACTGGAGGAAGTGCTGGACCCAGAATAAAGGGATTTCTAACCTGTTAATGAAACATCTGGGGATTCCGAGCTGTAAAGCAAGTGCAGCTTGCCCCTTAAGAATCTGCAGCCTGCTTGTATCATCTCTTAGGGTGAGAATCTGCTATTCATATCAAATCTATCTAGCATATCAAATTTAGTTTGCATTTTTTGTTTATTTGATTGGTAATCTGCTTTGATCTGTTTGCTATCACTTATAATCTATCTTTTGTCATTAATAAACTTGTTTTTGTTTTATCTAACCAGTGAGTTGGAGTGAAGTGTATGGAAATCATAGCTTGGGGCAAAGGCTGTTGCATATTCCTCTCCACATTGAGGGAGGGGGTGAATTTTATGAGCTTACACTATACAGTTCCGTGTGCAGTGCAAGATGATATGGTTTTGGGTTTATACTCCAGAGGGGATACGTGCCTGAGGAGCTGGGAGTTGCCTTAACTATAGCCTTCCAATGCAGGGGCTGGTCAGAAAGCCTGCATATAACTGCAGCTGGGCGTGTCCCTACCTGTATGTATGCTGGTGAAAGTGCAGGCTAGAGGGCTTTGCAGTTTGTCACAGCAGTACAGTGTGAGAGGGAGCCCAGGCTGGTGGGTCAGGAGGCCAAGTGGTACCCCATTTCTGGGTGGCATCCTGGGGGGAACCTGCCACAGTTGTTGTGATGCCATCTTCTGCTGCTAGAGGTGGGTCTGAAACCTATCAACTTATTTTAAACAGTTCATGGAACAGCTATCAGATGGTGATGATTGTCATTTTCTTGAGGCCAGAGGGGAACTAGAAAAAGCTACCTGTCTGCTGACCGATCCCTTGTATAATCTTTCTCTCAACCTCTAGGTGTGATATAAGAACCTCCAGAACCAGTTATCATATTCCATCTTATGTAGAGGGGTAAAATTATTGTACAGTGCCAGCCTATGCACTAGGAAATCTAAAATAGCTTAGTGAAGTCTTATTATTTCCATCAAGCCAGTTTTGGATGAACTGTGGGTTGACATCCTTTGCCAGGTGAACGATGTCTGATGAATCACAGGCCATTAATAGCCACTCTTCTTAAATGGGTTTTAGCACTTCACAGACCAGGGCTGGAGGAGAGATTCTCAGAGCTATTGACAAATCTTACTTCTACAACCAGATTTCTTAGTGTATTATGGGGAAGGGGAAATAGTAGTGGTTATAGAGACAAATATGGCAAACCTGGGGTGAATTTATGAAAACACCACTATTTTTTCTCCATAGAGAGGTTGTAATGGGTGAAAGCATTTTCTGCAATGTTGCGCTGTTATCACATTACACTAGAAAAATTCTCCAATTCTTTTAGGAGAGTCTTTTACACTTCATAGGGAATATTGTACTGAACAATATGGCAATTACAATTATCTGGCACTGGTATGATAGAACTACTGTCTAACTTTATGTCCAGGTAAAGGTCATTATTATTATTATTATTATGAAGCAATGTAGCTTATGTTTGATGCAGTAGAAAAGGGGGAGCCAGTGGAGGGATGTACAGTGCTCTGGAGGACAACTGATGCAATGAGCCAGAAACATGATTTCATTATTAAAATGGAAATTTACCAGGCTGGTTTAGAGTACTGCCAGGTAAAGAACCTGCTTTTGGTTCCCAAATCTGTTCATTTTACCCTGGGTCAACCTGGTTGCCTAATGGTTAGTGCTCTTCATTGCCATGCAGTAGCTTCAACTCCTCATAAACCTTCTGAATTAACTAGGGGAAGGGGGGGAGAAGACTTGGGAATTATGGTAAACAACTCAGTGAAGCTCTTTGATCAAGGTACAGCAGGAGTCCAAAAAAGTAATGCTAGGATGCTTAAGGAATGGGATGGAGTGTAATACAGAAAATATTATAATACTGCTATATATAAAGCAGGTAATATTACTGTATAATATAAATCAATCATACACCCTCACCAGGAATAATATGTTCAGTTCTGATCATCCCACATCAAAAAGGATATAGGAGAAACAGAATGGGGTCAGAGGTGGTCAGTCAGAATCAGTAGGGACATGGAAAAACTCGTGTATGAGGGAAACTGAAAAGTCTGGGATGCTTTACCTTTAGAGAGGAGGCAAATACTAGACAGCATGATTAAAAACATACAAAACAGTGAGTGGAAAAGAGAAGGTGGATTTCTATTCATGCTGACTCAGTAAAAGAGCAAAGAAACATTAAATGCAGTTGAAAGAAGGTAAATTCAAAACTGATTAAAGAAAATATTTCTTTCACACAACACACAAATAGCCTACAGAATGCCTTGCAACACAATATCATTTTGGCCTGGGGCTCAGCAGGATTCAAAAAAGGGTCAGACCATAATTTTATGGATAACAATATCTGCACTTATATATACACACAAAATTTTACTCTTGTATTGTTTATGTGTATAACAGTAAATATATTTTTAAAAACAGGAATTTTGGAAGGCATATAATCACACATAATTCAGGGAATGAGCAACCCTCTAAATATTGGGGGTTAGGAGAAAACTGTCTCTTAGTGCACGTTATCCCAGCACTGTCTTCTGCAAGGTTTCTTGCACCTTCCTCTGAAGCATCTACTGCAGTCCAATGCCAGTGACAAGATACTTGTCTAGATGGACCACTTGTCTGAGCCAATATGGACATTCCTCTGTTCAAGATAATGTCTGTCTCCTGCTGGGAGTGTTGAAGAGGTAGCTTGCTGAGACCTTGAGTGATCAGACTACTTTCTGTCAATCATTATCGCTTCTTTCCTGAGTCCTACCTAGTAAAGCAGTTGCATTAATAAGCCCTTTAGGGGGCATTCTGTCCCTGCCAGAGGTAGTGGTCAGGTATAGGAGCTCTGTAGGACTCTGATTGTGAAGCACAGTATGCCTCACACACAAGTTCAGTGTCTATGCTAGTCTGAGTAGGAAACAATTTTGTTGAGTATTTTACTTCCTTGGAACACAGTAATGTTTTTTTTCTGATACTTACTAGAACATCTGGTACGTGGCATAAGTACAAGTGGGTCCCAGGACAACGCAGCCAAGTGTGCCGCTATTCTGCAAGAGATAAAAGAGCATTTGCAACGGAGAGTGCAAAGTGAGGGAAGGGGCTACTGATATGGGAAATGCAGAATGTGGAGCAAGGCACAGGAAAGGGGGATGGGGGGAGACTGTGAAATGTGAGAAGACACAGCACCAAGATTAACTGCCACTGAGCAAGTACAGAGTGGTGAGAGAAGGGGCTGTGGAATGAGGGAACAGATAAGAGGATGAATCTGGAGCAAGAGAAGAAGGGAGGTGACAGAATGATGCATGGCAGTGTGTGGTCTGCACAGAGGTGTATGACAAAGCTGGGTGGGAGCTCAGGTCTGGAACAGCCGGGGGACTACATGTCGGAATTAAAATGCATCATCAGAGCTGTGTTGGAGTTGCAGGTGAGGAGTGAAGTGGCTCAAGAGAGGCTAGCTGTACGTATGTATGGGGCAGACAGTAGGAATTAGGGGGTGCTATAAATTGGAAATGAGGTGAACTGAGTGTCTGTGTAGGAAGCCTGTACTTTGCTGCCAGTACACACTATACCTGCCTCTAGCCAACACTCAACACTCAACACACTTTCACAAACAGAAAAGAAGGATTTCTGTAGAAATGCCTAGTACTCACATAGAGCTGCTTGATGACCTCCAGACCCTCACAGGTGGTAGTGCGACAGCCCTGTGAGACATACAGCGATGTGTTGAAGTCATGGTAGGTGGCATTGAGTCTCACATTTTTTCCTATAGAAGGAGAAATGGGAAACAGCGTTAAAAGACACATCTACTCACTGATGCACTGAGGGTCCCTCCCTGTTCATTCGTGACAGAGAGCAGTACAGTCTCATACTAACAGGGCCAGATTAAGAACATTCTAGGTCCTGGAGACAGAATATCCTGAGCCCTGCTATACTCTCTGCTCTCGGGGGCCTCCCTTCAGTGTTTTTAATTGTTTGGAAGGGTGGGAGGGCCTCAGTTTCAAAAACCTCTGTGCAGCCTACACTTACCCTACAGCAGTGGTTCCAGTCCCATGGGGCTGGGGCTGGCTCCCTGCTCTGGGCATTGTGACCTAGCACTTGGGGTCACAACACTCCTCAGGTTTGTCCCAGTCGCTCCTTGGTCATGATGCAGCAGTGGCTGGACCAAATTTGAATGCCATTGCAAGTGAGTGCAGATCACAACAGTACTTACTGCAATTCCATGGGTTTGGCGAGAGTGTAGTCTTCTGAGGGGCCTGGGCTATGACCCCATTAGCCCATCCATTAATATGGGCCTGCATACTAAGGTGCCTCCATTCCCAAAATTCACTGGGAAGCAATTCCCCCTACGCTCCATTCCACTGGATAAGATTGCAGAATTAGCTCCACTATAGAGGGCTGACATCTTTCTCTGAAACATCAGGTATTGGGCATGATCAGAGACAGAATATCAGATGCTTTTTAAAGCTACAGGAAAAAAAATCAGAGGGCATCAAATTCAAATGAAACAAAAAGACAAAACATTAAAAATGGGGAGGAAAAGGAGATAGTTTTCTTAGAACACTTCAATCTCTCTGGTCACTCGATTACAGACCTAAAAGTCGCAATATTACAACAAAAAGACTTCAAAAACAGACTCCAACGAGAGACTGCTAAATTGGAATTAATTTGCAAACTGGAAACAATTAACTTAGGCTTGAATAGGGACTGGGAGTGGATGGGTCATTACACAAAGTAAAACTATTTCTCCATGTTTATTCCCCCCCCCACCCCCCCCACCCCTGTTCCTCAGACGTTCTTGTCAACTACTGGAAATGGCCCACCTTGATTATCACTATAAAAGGTTTTCTCCCCCCCCCCCACTCTCCTGCTGGTATTAGCTCATCTTAAGTGATTATTCTCCTTACAGTGTGTATGATAACACCCATTGTTTCATGTTCTCTGTGTATATAAATCTCCCCACTGTATTTTCCACTGAATGCAGCTGATGAAGTGAGTTGTAGCTCATGAAAGCTTATGCTCAAATAAATTGGTTAGTCTCTAAGGTGCCACAAGTACTCCTTTTCTTTTTGCGAATACAGACTAACACGGCTGCTACTCTGAAACCTGTCATTAGAACTTGCTGTAATAGGACATTATGGCGGCAAATAGTTTAGTGCAGAGGTTCTCAAAATGTGGTCCGTGGACCACCAGTGGTACACGACCTCCATCCAGGTGGTCCACAGATAGTTCCCTGTAAGGTGTGCGCCTGGATGGCCACACACAAGAGAATGAAGGGCCACCCACCTAATTAGTGGAGCCGTGCAGTCGTGGCTCCACTAATTAGGTGCCTGGACCCTGGAGAAGATGTGCATGTAAGGTGAGGTGGTGGCCTTGGGGGGAATAGGGTAGGTGGGGGGGCAGTGGGGCGAGAAGAGGGGGTGGAGGGAATTTGAGATGTGCAGGGTTGTGGCGGCCAGAGAAAGAGGCGACTTTCCGCAGCTCCACGGCTGTGGCTGCCAGGGAGAGACCCCCCCTCCCTCCCTTCCAGCCTCAGCTCTGTGGCTGGTGGGGCAAGGGAGAGAACCCTCTCCTTCCCAGCCCCAGCTCGGGGGGCTGCTACGGTGGGGGAGAGAGGGCACATCCATTGCATTAGAAAGGTAAAACTACTGATATAAAAATATGAGTTGTGTGCTTTTATTTGTAGAACAAAAATGTTAATTTTTTTTTATATAGCGCTTTTATCCAAAGCACTTTACAATAGCTAATGGTACAAACAACATTTGGAAAGATCATTAAATGGCCTTCCGAGACCCTCAGCAATTTTCAAGTGGTCTGCGGAAAAAACGTTTGAGAACCACTGGTTTAGTGATATTGAAAAGAGGGGTTAGATATGAAAATGAGTAAGAATAGCATCTGCAGTGATGCTACCTAAATTAAAAATTATAAGGGCTGCTGATCCCCACACTTCAGGGAATAATCTGAGCAGCAGCTGGGGTCAGGATGAAATTTCTTTATTATAATGTTACAAAGTTATGTGTATCACTGCGGGAGTGGGCTGACACATCTGTTATTATCTAACATAGAAGTTACCAGAATAGATGGATCACTGATCTGTTCTGCTAGAGGAGAAGCCAGGATACTGGACTCAGTGGACCCTTGATCTGGTCTGATTTGGTTCAGCAGTTTCTATGTTCTCAGTCCCAACCTAACATCTTCAGAAATTAACTCAGGGAATGGTTTGCATCAACTTGCACACAAACATCCCTGGTTCAGTCCTTGCACTGTGGCTCCGCTGCTTTGAAAGAAGGGGAGAGTTATTGTCTGATCTACATGGTGACTGGACAGCCCAAAAACAGCTTTGAGGGGCAGTTTGTAGAAGCACTGACTGAGGGAGGGCCAGGGCTCAGAGTCTGACCCAAAAACTCTAAAGGGGAAAAGAACACACAGCATCATGCCCTTACCTGCACTCTTCAGCTCCTCTTCTACCATACTTAGTCCCAGCTGGACAGCTGGTTTTATTTTATCGAAGGTCCATGGAAGGTCTGTGTGATTCAGCTGCATCACATTGATTACATAATTGTCCTTGACACACTTGCCCTCACCAACCTGCCACAGCAGCTGGAGACAGAGGAGCGTTGGCCAGAGGTCTGGACCCAGCATTCGTTGCCTCATTACTCCTCTCAGTTTAGACCCGTTGCCCAATGCTCACATATACACACACTACACTGTTGTTGTTCCTGGATAGGCTGAAACAAAGATTCATGTTGTATATCCACCGATCAGCTATACTGTATCTCTTTCACCCCTTTATTCTCTCCCCTTTTCTGCCTCCACCTCCACCCCACACCCTTCTACCCTAACTGGCACGTCTGCTTGTGAAGAATTAAAAGCAACAGAACTTAGGAAAGGAGAGAGGCCAAAGGTTGCTTTGTGTGTTTGCTCATGAAAAGGTTGAGGCTATAAAAGAGAGATAGTACTGGCACTTTGTCTGATAAGGAAACTTTAACTCTGCATCACAGTGAATTGATGGGTAGGGAAGAGAAAGAAGGAGGGGCCAGCTGGGTTGTAAAAGGAGGCCATGTAAATGGATATAAAGTAAAAGATCCATTAAAGCCCCAGAGAAACACAGATGGTTGCTTTGTGTTTGTTTTGCCCTTCCAGGTCACCCCTTTTGGCTGTGCCCCTAAGTTTGGGGGTTATTATATTACTCTATATAATTTTTATGTCTTTAAGATACTATTTTCATTCCTTTAGTTTTTCCAATCAAAATGATTTTTAGTGCTGCCAAAAAATGTCTGACTGAAAACCTCCAGAATCAGCACAGAATCAATGTTTTAGGAATCCCTCAATATCACCCTGGGCAATGTACCCCAATTTTGCTATAGAGACAACACTTCTAGGGAATGCAAGTTTTCATAGTCTATTGAGGCTTTGGCCTGTCTCCTGAGACTACCAATGAGGGGGCCAATTGTGTTAATTGTTTTTGTGACGTGACTGCTAATAGTCATGCAGGGACCCAATTCCTGCAGGTCACAGATTTGACATGTGGGACCTCAAATCATTCAGAGATAACAAGGCAGTATTCTTGAGTGGATCCTCTCAAGAACACATACTGAGAATGTTCTCAGATCAGGGGGTAAGAAAAGGTAAAAAAATCTACCCATCCCCTGGCTATTCTGACAAGGGAGAAAAGGAAACAGAAAGGTAGAGAGAGCCAACAGCTCTTAAGGCAGATAAATATTGAATCCATATTTTATTGAATGTGATGGATCTTGCATTTTGGGACTAATGGACATCCATAGCAGCTACTACCTGTCCACCAGAACCTGGACTGAAGCCCCACTGAAGACTAAATAAACTTTTATAACTTTCCAGAGATTATTTTAAAACAAAACAAGGAAATTAAATACCAACTGTGCAAATACAGTGTTTGTGGCACAGAGCAACTGAACTGAAACCAGAATTTTCTTGGTTTATCTCATTATAAAAGTCTGTATTTAAAGGAGCACTATATATTTTATACATGTTTACAAAGTCCATGTAATATTGTATATGAGCTTACCCCTACTGCCAAATAAATACTTCACTGTTCTTTATCTTTGGAGGGAGGGGGAGATAACTCAGTGTCAGCTGCCAGGTTTATGAGCAAACCACATTACTCTATCCAGCACTTAAAAGTGAGCCTAGAATTGCAGACCAGCACATTCAAACCTGTTCTTATAAACTGTAATGTAGGAACTCTAAAATAACAAGCTGGTATAGAGGTATGAGCATAGGAGTGGATGGATGGACCATCAGATTGGAAATGGATGATGGAGCCTTTCATGTCTAGTTTATTGGCTTATCTCTGGCTGTTCTGGGGTAATTACTCATGGAGGGCCTGAGCTTTCTCCCACTTAAGTCAATGGGAATCTTGTCAATGGGAGCAGGCTTTGAGCCTAAATGCTCTTCTTAGTCTGCCTACTGGAAGCAATCAGCAAATACTAGTAAAGTTACTGGAATTAACTTAATTAACATTTGCATGTCATTATAACTATGGGAATTGTGTAATGTACTGGGCTGTATCTACTATTTATTTGGATTTAATTGCAGCTTAAAACTGCCCTCTAAAAACACGATGCAAAAATAACTAAAGTATCAAAACAGCAGCACATTTCTTCCCTCTTTGCCACAAAACTGAATTCCCAGGCAGCACCCTATTATAAATCAGTAGCTCCCATCCCTCAAGGCCTCACCAAGCAAAAACAGAAATCCTGGTTTTTTATATCTGTTGCTGTCCTCTTCTGCATGGAATGTGTCATCTGGTCATGTCAAGTGTTTATCAGTTTGATTGCATTGTCCTCAAGAGGCTAGAGGCCCTGAAAGCAGGTACAAGCCCTAGTATTACTAACGGCTAATGAAGATCTTCCTTTAGATCACCTAGTCATGAGTACTATGTCATGAGTACTCGTCCCTGATGCTTTAGGCCATATTCTGCCTTCAGATATATATGAACAACTCACATTCAAATCAATGAAAGCTACACTTTGTTTAGGGGGTAAACTTGGTCTCTTGCCAACAAGTATAATATCTGGGTATGTGTTATGTGGCCACAGACTGTTGTAAATATCCAAAACACTGAGAAAGAGAGAGAGATTCCTGAATTTCAGTGTTATATTTGAAATCTTGGCTCTATTGAAATCAATGGGAGTTTTACACTGATTTTAGTTGAGCTAGGATTTCATCCCGACTCAAGGACACTACCTGTTTGCTCAGCTTGCTGTTCCACTGGATAATAAACAACTGGATTTCATTCAATCTAGTTTAAACAGATAATACTGCATTAACTTCCTGTTCCAAAACTATTCTGAGTGCTCCTCTCTTATTCTTCTGGAACATTCATAGACACATAGAATAACAGAAATCAGAGCAGAATACCTGCTGAGTTGTTCTGTCAGTTCCCTCAGCCCATCAAGATTGGTCCCTGAAATATGTTCTCCAGTGCTTTGTCCAGTCCCGTTTTAAATTACTCAAATGATGGGGCTTTCAACACCTCTCTTCAGAGACTAATTTTATTATAAACATTATTAGAAGTACAGGAACACTGTGCAGTGGTTAGAATATGGCTGACATAGTGCAATAAGGTCCCTTAGCCTAGAGAGCTCACATTCTAAAGGAGGAACTGGGAACAAAGTGGGCCAGAGTCATATTTCCACAACTTAATAGAGCTCATTGTTAATATTTTTTCTGATATCCATCCTAATCTTCCTTTTCTTAATTGCATCCCACTACATCAATTTGTACCTCCTTAGGCTACTCATAATAATACCTCTACATCCATGGAAGGTGGAGACCAGAGAAGTAATGGCCACAAGCAAGTAACTGAGGATTCCTGAAAACTTATAGCCTAGGAATCAGTAGATGATGTGAAAATATCAGATGAATGTAGCAGCAATCAATCACACAAACATGGATGTTGACATCAGTTCTGTGGCCCTAATAGTTCTGCGGGGTGTATGAACTCACATCCTGCATTTTAAGGGACATCTCTTATTTGCTGCCTAATGTCCCACATTCTGTCTGAGCTACTAAGGAATATTCAATCAGCTAAATGGTATGTTTTCAAACAACAGTCATATTGAGAATCATATACTGCTACGCAAATATCTGATTTTATACTGTGAATGAAACATTGTGGTATAGTGTCCTATAAAATTATTTTTTCACTGAATGTTTCTTACAATTGTTTATTTCTTCAGTGTTACCAACTTTTGTGATTCTATTGTGTCTTGAATTTGTAGTGGTTTTTTTCCTGAAAGCTCCAGATACTGATATCGTGCAGCTTTCATTTTTAAAAAAGTAAGTTTCTTGCTCTCCTAGATGCAGAGGCAAAACTTGAACATGTGAAGCAAGTGCACCAAAAGGCTCAAAAGTCAGAAGGCAAATAAAAAGAACCAAACATTTGTTGGATCATATTAAAGAAGTTCTGTATTAAAATCACAAATGAGTTTGATTCCCCATAGTTTAAATTCCAGGGTATTACTAATTAAGAGGTCTCTTGGTTTTTGGTACTGTCTCTCCCTCTATGTGTGAAACTTGCAAGCTGCTAATTGTGTTAGTACATTCTCAGACAGAGTCTGTTCTCAAAGCAATTCTTTGTAACAACAATTACTCACACAGAGAGAGACTCAAAGCAATACTCTGTAACAATAGAAACAGCACCCAGAGACTCCCCGCCCTTTTGTTGTATTCATCTCGCTTTGTTAACAACTGTGATTAAAATAGAGATAGAGGATGTATGTGGATGGATGCTTGGTGTGGATAATAACTGAATGATCAGGGAGGTGCCAGCCTAAGAATCCAGTGTCCATCGGCTGAAGAAGGCGTCAAGTGGAAATAACCAGAGGACCCTCGGAGGGCAGACTGGAATCCACCCAACAGCCTCAAGAATGGGAGAACCAAAGAACAAGATAACATCTAGCAGCACGGAGCCATCAGGAATGTGCTATCTGCTGATTGATTCAGCAACAGCATGATGAAGCAATTCCCATAGACTGGCATAAGAAGAAACTCCTATAAAAATGGACTCTAGAAAGTGAGAACTTTGGGGTCTGATTCTGCAAACCAACTTCCAGGAGCATCAGATGAGCATCTGACAAGGCCCTGCTCCCTCCTTATGTCCAGGCCAGCTGGCCAGTGGCTTGGCATGAGCAGCTCTAAGGCTGATAACTATGATAACTACCTCGCAGAACCTGTGTGTGTGTGTGTGTATGAATGAATGTATGAATAAATATGAGATTGAATGGAATCTTATAGCTATAACTAACTGCTTACTATAATTCTTTCTATATTCACAATAAATGTGGTATTTTGCCTTTTCCCCTTTAATAAGATCCTGCTGGTTTTTATTTTATTGGTATAACACATTTATTTTTTTAAATCTCTTTATTTTTAAGCCAATCATAATTCTTGGGAAGCTGGACTCATGATTTGTATATGTTTGGATTGGCAGTACTGTTTCCTTCCTTATGGATGGCTATGTTACATAGAATTTGTTTAGGAAATTTCATGTTTTGGTGGTATTTAACCCCTCCAGCTTTGGCATAGGGCAGTGGTTCTCAACCTATTTACCATTTTGGGCTCTATATGTTATGTGGGCCACTTCCACACAAAATATATGCTACCTGTATGACCCTGAGGATGTCACACAGGCCGCAGCTGTGTACTGATTGAGCTGCAAGCAGACCACGGGTTGAGAACCACTGGCCTAGGGGGTGTACGATGTAGCAAGATCTCACACACACCTTTTTTTCTGCATTCTGTCCTCATATGACAATAGCTGGGATTCTTTTCAAACGTCCTTGATCTTCTTCACTCCAGTGACTTTTTCCCATATGTAGTATGTTCAAAAATAAACAGTCGCATTTGCAGGTAAGTCAATAACAGATGCTTCTGTTTTAGTTTATTTATTCAGAGTTGTTAGATGCCAGAATCAAAATGTCACTAAAAAGTCTTAAAAAGCAAACCTGTGACAATAATGTAGTGTCCAAGTTTATTTGTTCTCAGTGGTGTCCTGATCCAATATGGCTAGTTAGAAGATGATTTTTCTAACTGCCAACATTCCAAAATCCATCTGGGATCTGAAATTCAAACTTTTTCTGCCTCTTAAATCATCAGTGGTAATAAGGATTCTACTATCCAGATCTGATAGACAGCATTGCTGATGATAAGCAAGGCATAATAGAAACTGCACTGGCTTTTCAGAGCTAACTTTATTTCTAATTAAAGTTGGCTGATAGATTATAGGGAAAAGGTTTGTGGAGACAGGTGTCATTATTACACAGCAATATTTCTGTCCATAGCCATGTTTCGCTTGTTGGAACCTGACATGCTGAGAATAAAGGTTCTGATTCTCCCACATGGAGCTCTTTGAACTATTATTGAAACCTGTAACCAGGCCAATGTTACACAGAAAAGAGAACAGGGAGAGAGTTCTCAGCTCAAAGTGATGGTCAGAGATTTTTTAAAAATCAATACAAAATTCAAGCTCATCCAGTGTCCTAAAATCCATAATGAATCAAACAGCTGAATAATCTAAATGGTATGAAAAAAATGTAAAGACTGGTAATTTCTCTTCTCTTCTATCTTTCTAGCTTACAGCCAAGACCCATCTTTCCTTTGGCCAGAAGGAGTCACCCTTACTTAAAAAAAAAAAAAATTACTGCAGTTTTCAGACAATGTATCCCTCCTGTAAGATGTGTTTGGGACCCCAATACTGTAGATAAAACAACTCGCTCAGTATATGACTTTGGCTTCCTTTCTTTGTACATGTGTCTAAGCAAGGCATCAGACAGGCAAAGGCTATAGGATACTGGCCCCAGAACTGCCCATCTTTCAGAAAGCCTATAGGATTCTCACCCTGACTCCTGCACGGCTTTCAATGTTTGCCAGACTGACACCGGCACTGTCTTCGTAAACAATGTTTAAAGCTGTCAGGATGCACTCCACTTCCTGACTTTCTTTTCTCTCCCTTTCTTCTTTTCTCTTTCCCTTCTTTCTCTTTTTTCCCTATTCTCGATCCTTACCCTCTACTCTTTGTTTTTTAATTTAAACTCTTATTGTGTTCCCACACTTATCTCTATGTTTACCCGCAGTTGCAGGACTTCCCCTTTTGCTGCTATCAGTGCACATAAATCCACTGTCTCCCAGCAATTCTGTGTGGGAATAAACAAGATCATCAGTCACACTAAAAGTACACAGCCTGGGAGATAATGCAGGTGATTCATACGCTGTTGTCGCAGCAGTATGCCATCATTATTAATAAAGAAGCCAGATTTCTCAATCTGGCACTACGTTTTAAAAAACGTTTGTTGGCATTTAATATGGGGAACAAGACTACTACAGCTACCTCCTTTGATCTGACTTTCCATAGTATTTTCTACATTTAGTTTTCCTAATTTTTAAAAAAGTGAATTTGGTGCTGATAAAACATGCTGGATTAAATAATAATATGTCTTTGAAGATGAAGTCCTGTATTTGGGCCTGATCCAAAGCCAAATGAAGTTAATGAAAAGACGCCCATTGACTTCAATGGGTTTTGGATCCGGTCCTTTATGCATGGAACCCTTACACCACCAACTGCAGTAGTACAATCTACCAGCTATCTGCCACCTGCTTATGCCCCTCAGCCTTGACATGAAGGGAACATCTCAGGGTGTTAAGAGAGGAATTCAGTCTCCATGGTCCATGCAGTCCTTGGCCTTTCTGCTGCGATGGGCAATAAGAATGTCAATAAGCCCTATTTGTGATGGCAGTTTCTCTGATTTGAACAACTGACTGCTAATTGTAACTGAGAA
Source organism: Eretmochelys imbricata (assembly GCF_965152235.1). NCBI lineage: Eukaryota > Metazoa > Chordata > Testudines > Cheloniidae > Eretmochelys > Eretmochelys imbricata. The sequence goes on along the minus strand of NC_135572.1, from coordinate 270,401,894 downwards.
ACCACCAGCTTATTATTAATGAAAGAAAGGACACAATACCTATTTTACTCTAAGCAAATTTGTTCTAAATAGTGATGTGAATGCCTGTGCACTGCTGGAAGTAACTTTCCATGTGGACACATGCTGTGTTACAACATGTTAAGAGTAACACCAGCACTCCCAGCTATCTTCGAGACACCACTGACTTCCTGAGGAACCTACAATCCATCGGTGATCTTCCTGAAAACACCATCCTAGCCACTACGGATGTAGAAGCCCTCTACACCAACATTCCACACAAAGATGGACTACAAGCCATAAGGAACAGTATCCCCAATAATGTCACGGCAAACCTGGTGGCTGAACTCTGTGACTTTGTCCTCACCCATAACTATTTCACATTTGGGGACAATGTATACCTTCAAATCAGCGGCACTGCTATGGGTACCCGCATGGCCCCACAGTATGCCAACATTTTTATGGCTGACTTAGAACAACGCTTCCTCAGCTCTCGTCCCCTAATGCCCCTACTCTACTTGCGCTACATTGATGACATCTTCATCATCTGGACCCATGGAAAAGAAGCCCTTGAGGAATTCCACCATGATTTCAACAATTTCCATCCCACCATCAACCTCAGCCTGGACCAGTCCATACAAGAGATCCACTTCCTGGACACTACGGTGCTAATAAGCGATGGTCACATAAACACCACCCTATACCGGAAACCTACTGACCGCTATTCCTACCTACATGCCTCCAGTTTTCATCCAGACCACACCACACGATCCATTGTCTACAGCCAAGCTCTACGATACAACCACATTTGCTCCAACCCCTCAGACAGAGACAAACACCTACAAGATCTCTATCAAGCATTCTTACAACTACAATACCCACCTGCTGAAGTGAAGAAACAGATTGACAGAGCCAGAAGAGTACCGAGAAGTTACCTACTACAGGACAGGCCCAACAAAGAAAATAACAGAACGCCACTAGCCACCCCCAACTAAAACCTCTCCAACGCATCATCAAGGATCTACAACCTATCCTGAAGGACGACCCATCACTCTCACAGATCTTGGGAGACAGGCCAGTCCTTGCTTACAGACAGCCCCCCAACCTGAAGCAAATACTCACCAGCAACCACACAACAGAAGTACTAACCCAGAAACCTATCCTTGCAACAAAGCCCGTTGCCAACTGTGTCCACATATCTATTCAGGGGACACCATCATAGGGCCTAATCACATCAGCCACAATATCAGAGGCTCATTCACCTGCACATCTACCAATGTGATATATGTCATCATGTGCCAGCAATGCCCCTCTGCCATGTACATTGGTCAAACTGGACAGTCTCTACGTAAAAGAATAAATGGACACAAATCAGACATCAAGAATTATAACATTCAGAAACCAGTCGGAGAACACTTCAATCTCTCTGATCACTCAATAACAGACCTAAAAGTGGCAATACTTCAGCAAAAAAACTTCAAAAAAAGACTCCAACAAGAGACTGCTGAATTGGAATTAATTTGCAAACTGGATACAATTAACTTAGGCTTGAATAGAGACTGGGAGTGGATGGGTCATTACACAGAGTAAAACTATTTCCCCCCCCACCACCCACTGTTCCTCAGATGTTCTTGTCAACTGCTGGAAATGGCCCACCTTGATTATCTCTACAAAAGTTTCCCCCCCCCCCCGCTCTCCTGCTGGTAATAGCTCACCTTAAGTGATCACTCTGGTTACAGTGTGTATGGTAACACCCATCGTTTCATGTTCTCTATGTATATAAATCTCCCCACTGTATTTTCCACTGAATGCATCCAACGAAGTGAGCTGTAGCTCACGAAAGCTTATGCTCAAATAAATTTGTTAGTCTCCAAGGTGCCAAAAGTACTCCTTTTCTTTTTGCGAATACAGACTAACAAGGCTGCTACTCTGAAACCTGGTATCTCTGAGTTACTGCCTGATCATTAACTGATCTGATGTCCAAGACTATATTTCCCCATGAGCCCTTTGGTAATTCTACTAGAGTAAATGGTGCAGGTGTTATTTCTTTATGAACTTTGTCACTTTGACCATAATTTTCATATTTAGGTGCATAAATCATATGTAAGTTCTTAAATAAAAGTGCTCTTGTAATTCAGCAGATATCTGTTGATATGCAGATGATAATTCCAATTAAGTATCTTTCAGGTTGTTCAACATTTCATTTATTTTTGTAAGGGATGGCAATGCACTGTTTACAAGAGTTCAAGTCTCTCATATCTGTGTACATTTATATTTAGCCATTGGATTTTTGTGCTACTACTCTTGGAGATATCCACTCAATCAATGGTTTCATGTATGTTATCAAACAGAGCTTGATCTAAGTGATTTCACTGGAACATCATGGGAGCACAAATCCCCTTTCAGGATCAGACCCATGGTCTCTGTGTTTCCATAATTAACTATCCTCTTTTTGAAAGTGGAGTATTTCTTACTTTGGGCACAGAGATTGCAGACTTTTTACAGTAACTCCACGCCTATTGTTGTAGTTATGTTCCTGAAAAATGTGACTTTAAGAGAAATGATATTAAGCTAATCCAATTCTCCATAAGAATTAATGTAAAGTGTGTGGGGGGGTTTAGGTTCCGGGGAAATTTTTTTCACCAGACAAAAAACTGTATTTTATATATATATATATATATATATATACACACACACACACAGTATAAATTTTAAACAAACAATTTAATACTGTACACAGCAATGATGATTGTAAAGCTTGGTTTAGGTGGTGAAGTTAGAGGGTGGAAGAGGGTGGGATATTTCCCAGAGAATGCCTTACTGCTAAATGATGAGCTAAAATTCGGCTGAGCCCTCAAGGGTTAACACATTGTTGTTAATAGAAAAGGAGTACTTGTGGCACCTTAGAGACTAACCAATTTATTTGAGCATAAGCTTTCGTGAGCTACAGCTCACTTCATCGGATGCATACTGTGGAAACTGCAGAAGACATTATATACACAGAGACCATGCAACAATACCTCCTCTCACCCCACTCTCCTGCTGGTAATAGCTTATCTAAAGTGATCACTCTCCTTACAATGTGTATGATAATCAAGTTGGGCCATTTCCAGCACAAATCCAGGTTTTCTCACCCTCCACCCCCCCCACACACAAACTCACTCTTCTGCTGGTAATAGCCCATCCAAAGTGACCACTCTCTTTACAATGTGTATGATAATCAAGGTGGGCCATTTCCAGCACAAATCCAGGTTTTCTCACCCCCCCACCCCACACTCTACAAGGCAGCACAAATGGAGGGAGGAGAGACAGCATGGCAGACAAAGACAGAGACACACAACTCGTGGGAGAGAGAGATGCGCATTGCCCCTTTAAGTACCCTGACACCACATTCTAAGTACATTGCCTTTAAAAAGATCAGGAAGTTGAGACAGCAGCTGCAGCCAGCTCTCTCTGTCCTGAGCCTTGTTGTGTCTCCCCCATGCTCTATATGGAGAAGGGGTAAGCGGGGGATAGGAATAGGGGGCAGGGGGACACCCTGACATTAGTACCCCTCTTTCCCCCTCCCCTGCACAGCAAGCAGGAGACTCTTGGGAACAGCTCCAAGGCAGAGGGCAGGAGCAGCACATGGCAGTGGTGGGGGGACAGATGAACTGCCGGCAATTGGTAGCCTGCTGCAGAGGAACTTAGGGGATCGGGGTGTTGATGGGGGGGGCTGCCGATCCACCCTGGTTCCAAGCCCCCACCAGCTAGCTGCAATGGGCTGCTCTTCCTGCAAGCAGTGGACAAAGTAGGCAGCTGCCAAACAACGTTATAAGGGAGCACTGTGCAACTTTAAACAAGCATGTTCCCTAATTGATCAGCAATGTAACAATGAAACAACATTAAGTAGTTACTGTATTACTGTATGTACATGAAAAGAAATCTCTAGCCCCTTTGTTTGCAAAATTAGCCATCTAAATTAAAATTGATGTGGTGTTCTCTTTCTGAGTCTGCAGGCAGACAGGCTGAAACAGTAGTTCTAAGAGAAATGTGAACTGCCCCATTCACTTCAATTGGGCGTTAACTCTGAAGACTAATTATTACCATTTAAATTTCAACAGTGTTAACCATTTCACTACTGATCATTTTAGAGAAATATGCAGCAACTGTGCTTATCCATTATTGCTGAATTGTTGCACTGGCCGATAGAGCGGGACAGCAGAGATATTTTTCTCTCCCTAAGAGTTTTCAAAAGAGCATTTCCATAAGTGAGGGAGTCAAGTGCTATACTTGCTCTATGACTCTCAGTGTTGGAGGTTTCCATCCAGTTTCAACACCCTTGTCAAGAAGAAGAGGGGATGAAGATGAAATGAACTGCTTCTCCACTTCCAGCCCAGGAAAGGTAAGGCAAGACCAAAAAAGAGCCATCTGTGGATTTTCCGGCCGCCTGGAAGGAGAGAGGGGGTGGGGCTAAGCATAGGCACCGATTTCTGCTGGCGCCGGTGGGTGCTCGGCCCCCCTCTGGCCCCAGCCCTGCTCCACCTCCGCCTCTGCCCTGCCCCCATTCCAATCCCTTCCCCAAAGTCCCCGCCCCAACTCCGCCCCCTCCCTGCCCCTATTCCAACCCCTTCCCCAAATCCCCACCCCGGCCCCGCCTCTTCTCAACCTCCTCCCCTGAGTGAGCCACATTCCCGATCCTCTGTCCTGGAGCTTGTTACGCCGTGAAACAGCTGTTTTGCAGCGGCAAGCGCTGGGAGGGAGGCGGAGAAGTGTGGATGCGGTGTGCTCAGGAGAGGAGGTGAAGGTAAGGTGGGGCGGGGGGAGCTTGGCTGCCGGCGGGTGCAAAGCACCCACCAATTTTTCCCCATGGGTGCTCCAGCCCCGGAGCACCCACGGAGTTGGTGCCTATGGGGCTGAGGGAATATCTCCGACCTGTGTTCTGCCCTCCAAAAAAGGGATTATTTTTCTGGTGCTTGATTTCACAAGGCCCTCAATCTCACCCCAATTCACTTCAAAATGTATTATCTGCCAGAATAAGCATTATACAGATGAGTGAGGCTTTGCCCGTGGACTTGCATGGAGGTGGATGTGCCAAACTCAGGCTAGAATTGGACCAGTCTAACTGGTTCAGTGACCCAGCACTTTTTCTTTTTTTTCTCCAAAATCTCAGCTTTATTAAAAAAAAAGTCTCTGACTCTTATGGTTGCAAAGAAAGCCTTGAAAACGTGAAATGAGTGTATAAACTGATGCAGTGATTACCAGATGATCGATTGCATCTGCAGAGAACATAAAACAATAATTCTGAGAGATATTAACTGCCCCATTCATCTCAATTATGTGTTGGCTCAGTTTACCAATGATGATTATTTAATTGTCAACATGGTTAACTTGCTGCTTCAAAACAAGTAAGAAGAGAGACGAGGGATCACAGACCTGCACAATTTACTGTGAACGGTTTCTCCTTTGATGCCATGAGCAGACTAGTGGAAGCAAAAGGCCAGAGCGACAGTGGCACATTCAGATGCATGTGAGCCCAATCAGTGGAGAGCCAATCCCACAGGCACCAGCATGGCACACAAGCACCACTCAATGGGGTGAGCCAATATTGGAGAGCTTGTAAGGCATCAAAGCTCGGCAATCCAGCCAACCTTCACTTCCAGAAAAGTGGGGACCAGGTCTGCTCTGGTTGTGAGTGTGGCCAGGTGGTTTCCTCCCTGGCTCTAATGGCTTCAGCTCTTCTCTTTGCTACATGTTGTCTGCAGATTTGGCAGAAGTCATGTACACCTCATACATGATAGGTTGCAGGGCTGCTACTGACAGGTCAAACTTCTATGTCATTTATTTAGTTTCCGTCTCAGAGAGACACACCAGAGATGCATCTTCCATAAGATCCTTTAATGTTCTGCCCTGTAAGGCTGAGGTTAGCTGAAATAAGGTATGTTGCACACTGTGACACCTCATGGCTTAACAGCATAATACAGTTTAGCATTCCATTACATCTCCCCCTTTAATACGTTCCTAGCATTTACAAAATGTACCTACATGTATCTTTGAAGTTCAGTATAAATTATTCTGTTAAATGTCTCTGAATCATACTGGCTTTCGAATTACACAACCTGAAAGCGTAACAGCTTGGTCATCTGGGTGTCCATTAGTTGCAACAACTGGATGTGGTCAGTTTGGAATCCACTGTCTGTAGAGTTTTCTCTGCTGATTGTTCTCTCTGAGGAACAAACTTTAGATGCCAATGGTTTCAGTTGAACTCTCCACTGTTAGTCTCAATCACATATCTGGGCTCTAAGTTATTTCTCTTTATGACAGCTGAAGTTGTCCATCCTTTCTCTCTGTCCAATTTGACATGAACATGGTCACCAGGTTCTAGACACAGCAGTTCTCTGAGTATTGTGTGATGTAAAAGTGTTTATAAGCTCATTTTACCTTTTTATCAGATTTAGTTACTTTCTTCATGTCTGGCCACTTTGGAAATAGATTCTTTCCAAAAGTTGGAGCAGTAGTTTTGAGTTGTCTTCCCATCAGAAGTCATGTTGGACTATATCCTGTAGCTGCTATTGACCTGTAGCTCAGATAAAAAGGAATGTATCTTCCTGTTGTAGGGTCTTCTTGGCTGTCTGTACAGCTCTCTCAGCCTCTCCATTCACTTCTGGGTAACATGGGCTGCTAGTGATATAATCAAAATCATATATTGTTCAGAATGACTTAAATTCTGCTGCAGTGAATTGTGGTCCATTGTCCATCCCTTGTTGTTCTGGAATGCCAAAATAAGCAAACGTGCACTTCAGTTACTTGATAGCACTGTGACATGTTATGTCTTTCAAGTACATTATTTCTCTGTACATGGAAAAATAGTCCACTACGACCAAGCAATGATATCCTTTGTATTCGCAGAAATCTGAAGCTAGTCTCTTCCAACGTCTGTTTGGTAGATGTGGTGTTATTAAAAGTTCTTTGTGTTGTGTTGGTCTATTAGTTCTGCAATGTTCACATGCAGATACTTTATTGTTTTTATCCTTGCTGATGCCAAGCCACTGCACTGGCTGGTTGGCCCATTTATGGCATTTAGTTAATCCTTGATGTCCTTCATGGATGAGGTTTAATATTTCTTCTGTCATTTCATTTGGAATTACAATGCAGTCATCTTAATCTTGAGTCCTTTCGATTTACTTAATTGTCTATGTACCACAGAGCAGTTTCTTATTACTTCCTTAGTATCCTTTATAGTTGAGCCAGCCAGCCCTAATGTAATTTAGAACCTATTGCAGTTGCATGTCTGTTGAGGTTGCTTTTTTGTAGCTGGTGTAGCCTCTTTTCTGACACTGATCTGTGTGCATCGCCGTATGCCTTTACATCATCTTTGAGATCATAGGTAGCTGAGAGTGTGACAGTCTATACAATCATGTTCATCACTTTTACAAGACTGTGGTAAATTTTGTACAAAGTATGCCTTGTGAGGTATCATTTGAAAAGTCATAATCTACTGAACATTATTACCCCATTGATATATATGTAGCAACACTGTATGTGAAGTTGTGATATTCTACTGTATGATTGTTACTGAAATGTGTTGTAATACTGGGTAAAGCCCACAAACCAGTTTTTCAGAGACAAAGACACACTGGCCCCAGCGAGGTGTTAAAAAAACTAACAGCTGCTTAAGTGGCCATTCTTCAGCAGGAGAAAGGTATGAATAAGAAATTTACATTGCATCACAGGAAGTCCAAAAGAGGCTGCTTGTCGCCTACACCCAGCTGGGGGTAATCCTCAAAGAAGGGAGAGGGATATAAGAATGAGAGACAGTGACCTCAAAATCACCTCTCCTCCTCCCATCTCTATGCTCATGACATCAATGAATACCAGAGAGACTCTGAACCAAGGCAGAAGGGGGCAAGGGAGAAGTTCCAGGCTGAAAAGAGGATCCAGCTGTGAAACTTACTGCAGCTTATGGTGAGACAAAATCTTTTGCTTTTAAGTTCACTTGTTAAATTAGGTATTAACTTGAGTTTTACTCTTTTTTTTGTAGCCAATCCTGACTTTTATGCATCATCACTTGTAATCACTTAAAATCTATCTTTCTGTAGGTATTAAGCATATCTTATTGTTTTGTCTTAACCAGTGTTTAAATTAAAGGGTGTGGGATAACAAGCTTGGCGGATTATCATTTTCCTTTGATGAAATGATGGACTTTCTATGAACTTGTATTATACAGGAGGGTGCTGAGGAGCACAAGATGCACATTTCAGGGAACAAGGCTGGGACTAAGAATTTGCGAGTATTGCCCTATATGTAAAGTGAATGCTCAGAGTGCTCATGTATTTAGCTGGGAGTGAATTTACATGCTGAAGATTGTGTGAGCAGGCCAGGAGCGGCTGTTTATACTGCAAAATAATGTAAAGGGCATCCCAGGCTAGAGAACTGAAGGGGCTCAGCTATTCAACAGTCCAAATTGTACCCTGGGTAACGTCATAGTGTGATGCGGGGTTCCATGACAGAGTGTTTGCTACTACCAGATTTTTCTCAGGAACATATTTAGAAGTTGGTTTAAATCACACTAACCTTATCAATACACACTGACATCTCAGCAGTGCTTGATCCAAGCCTTTTCCATTGATGAGGGTTTTATAGTCTTTTATCATTGTAAATTAATCCCATCCACACAGATATCTGTAAAAGTTTTCATATGCCCACACACTTGCCAGGCCCTTGTTTTCATTCACTCTGTATAACTTTTCTGCTTCTGTGAGTGTGCAAGAGCAAAACACAACTGGCTTCCACACAGATTTGTGTTGTTGCAACAATATACCACCTAGGCCATAACGGTGTTTGCATCCACACTGACCATTGTGGGTTTGTTCGCATCATAGTACTTGAAACTGGAGCCGCTGAAATAATTTATTTTGCCTTTTAGAAGGCAATGTCTTGATTTAGCCCCAATAGCCAAGATGCACTGGACAGTTCATGCAGTGATTTTGTCACTGTAGAAAGGTCTTGTAGGTATTGACCAAGGTACCATGCCCAGTACACTCTCAGTTCTGGTACATTTGTTGGTGCATTCCATTCTCAGATTCCTTTTACTTTCTCAGATGGACTGATTCCATCTTTGTTTATTGCCTGTCCCAAAAGCTCAATTTGGGGTAGGCGGAAAACACACTTTTCTTTGTTTAACTTCAATCTGGACTGACTGATTAGGCCTAGGGCTTTGTTGAGGGTTTTGTTGTGTTCTTCATTGAAGATCCATATATCAAAACATTGTCCATGAAAATTACAACTCCATTTGTGTTCGTTAACAGTTCTGCCATCTTTTTTTTGGAAAATTTCAGGTGCACTGGTAATCCCAAATGGTAATCTTCGAAAGTGAAATCTCCCAAAGGGTTTGATAAATGTAGTCAGTTCAGCTTTGGCTAGAGGAATTTGCCAGAGTTGGCTCAAGGCATTCAGCTTGGGAGAACAGTTTAGATCCTTTCAATTTGGGAAGGAAATCATCCAGAGTTGGGATAATATATTTTTCTCTAACAATTGCTTCATTAAGTCTTTTAAATTCCACACAGATTCATATTTTTCCACTTTTCTTTATAACTACTACCACTGGGGCACACGATACTGTTGGTCTTTGTAAGTTGTGTCTCTGGCCCATTTGTTCAGAGTACTTTCAGGGCTAGTCAGGGCTGTGTCAGGTGACTTCCGTTCTGGGAGGTGTTGAAGTTTAGATGTCTGCTTCTGGATTATTTAAAAGTCACTAGTGTTTCCATGAATATTCAGTTTCACTCTCCAGGCAGGCTCTGTGTCATGAGATGTGATAGACGACAGAAACAATGGGTTTTCACTGTCAATGAGTTAACACCCTGACTGCTTTGGTGCAACAAACAACTGCAAAATGTCCATATTTTGTAGAGTGTTGGAGAAGCCATATTGGTCCCAGGATATTAGATGTACAAGGTGGGTGAGGTATTATCTTTTATTGGACCAAATTCTGTTGGTGAGAGAGACAAGGTTTTGAGTTTATGCAGAGCTCTTCTTCAGGTCTGGGAAACTTATTCAGAGTGTCACAGCTAAAGACAAGATGGAACAGATTGTTTAGCACATATTTCAAGGGATTGTTCAAGGTGAAGAGGCCCACTAACAGTTCACTTACACAGTTTTAATAAGCCATAAAGACAATGTCTATTCATTTCAGACCATGATTTTTAGTGTCTAGCAAAGTTAAGAAGTTAAGCTCACAGACTTGTCTTTTGAAAGTTTTATGCAGGTTTCCTTTGAGGACGAGGACAACAATCTATATAACCCACTAAAAACCCCTTCAGCTGCTCTCCCACTTCCTTTCTTCCCTCTGACTTGAAGAATGTTAATGGGCCATTTGTGGGAGGAACTCATCTATTGAGTTGTCTGTAAAGGCCCCTGCACACTGATGGCACTGAAGAGAACAGTGATGACATCATATAGCACATGCTGATACATGTCATGACATCATCACTGCATCATTTGTTGCCTGGGACAAAATTCAGTAGTTCCCTGTTCCGATTTTCATAATTTAGTGTTATATCCTATGTAGAGCCCCTAAGCATGTTGTCAAAAAACGGTACTATGGTCTCGCCTGACAAAAGCACTGGTGTTGTACCACAGCACCAAGTTTTCTGCTGCACAATCACACTATTACCTGACCCCAGGCACTGAAAAAGCGTAAGTTGGACACCAAAAATCTGTTCCCTTTGCTTTCTTGATTGATGAGCCCTTTGGGGGGCAGGGATAGCTCAGTGGTTTGAGCATTGGCCTGCTATACCCAGGGCTGTGAGTTCAATCCCTGAGGGGGCCGTTTAGGGATCTGGGACAAAAATGGGGGATTGGCCCTGCTTTGAGCAGGGGGTTGGACTCCGTGACCTCCTGAGGTCCCTTCCAACCCTGATAGTCTCTGATTCAAGCGTACGTGGGTCCTGTTTTCAAGCTTGTCTCCGTACCCCTGAAGGCTGGGTTTTGTATTATAAATGAAAACTCACGGTTTCATCTCAACCGCTTGTCCCCATGAGCTGGGACATTAACCCAAAAAACCCCAAATATTGTGACACTGCAGCGACAAAATTAGCTCCTTGGGTTGCTATGGTGATAACCACGCGCCACAGCGGAAATGGCCCCTTCTCAAACTCTTCCCGGAAGAATCGAGCGGCTCCTCTTCTGCGTTAGCCGCGGGGTCGGAACTGTGAGCGGGGACGTGAGTTCCAGCCGGGGCCTATTCGGTGTCTCACTTAGTCATTCTTCCCTCCCCCCCCCCCCCCGCGGGGTTACCGGGGTAACGGAGTCGTTGGAGAAGCGAGGAGCAAGATGGTGAGGGACAGGGCGGGGAGGTCGCCGCCGCCGCCTCTGGCGAGTCGCCGCTTGGGGGATCCAGGAGCGGGGAGGTCTGGCGCCCCCCAGCACCTCCCCGCTCTGAGCCCGTCTTCTTTCTGCCCCCTCCAGATGCTCTCTCGGGCCAAGCCGGCCGTGGGGGGCGCCCCGCCCCAGGGTGACAAACGGAAGAAGAAAGGCAAGAAAGTCCTGCAGCTAGAAGAGCTGCTGGCCCAGAGGGACTTCACCGGCGCCATAGCCCTGCTGGAGGTAACGGGGGCGGGGGCTGCCCCGGGGTCACTGCAGGGCTCGGCCTACGGGGCTCTGCGCTTCCGCAGCTAACGAGCTAACTCCGCCAGTCTCCCAGACAACGGGGATGCGAACGGGAGGGGCCGCAGGTCAGCGGGTCCACTCCCCCCATCCCCCGCCAGTGCAGGGTTGATGCCCGGAGCACAGCCCCCGGGGCCTTGCCCAGACCCTTCTCCCAATGACTGGGGTGATGAGGCTCCTTCTAGCAGACTGTTCCCAATTGCAGCAGAGCTTCCTGTTTGGGAAAAGTTCCAGCTATTCCAACTAATTTGTCTTTTCTGTTCTTTCTCACACCTTAGTTATGCCCCTTGCACCAGCCTGAATAACCGCTTGCCCTCCTTTACGTTTACAGCTTTTAAATATTTGTACAGAGACTGTGTGACTGGATAGAATGCCTCTCCTTGAGAATGTGATATTGATACGGCTTGACTTCAGTGTCCAGGGTTGTAAAGCCAGTAGAAATCATCCTAATATTAATTTTATAAATGGATTTGTTTCACATGAGACAATCTGACAAAACTTGACAGCTGGTGTCATTTTTGCATCCCTTTTTCTTTGAAGTTTAAACGGCATGCAGGGGAACAAGATGAGGACACTGACCTCTGGATTGGATACTGTGCCTTTCACCTGGGGGACTACAAGAGAGCATTGGAGGTGAGATGAAGAAATTCTGCTTCCTGCTGGAGAGAATCAGGTTGTTGTCCTAAAGTGATGGCAGCAGGCATGAGAGATGGTTTTTGGTGATGCGGAAGAAATGGGCCAGGCCATTTGTCTATAAATCCAGCAGCAATAGAGCAAACTAATACAGAAAGGCAGTTTGGATTAGGGAAATAGGAGTTTCTACACTGAAACAGTCTGTTGGTCCAGCATTCTGGTTAATCTTTGTCCCAAAGCCTAAATTGTCCCCTTCTTAATTTCATGACAGTTGTTCTAACATTCTTTTTCCTATTTGGTGTGTACACCTGCAGAAACTAATTTGTGGAAAGGTTTCAGAGTAACAGCCGTGTTAGTCTGTATTCACAAAAAGAAAAGGAGTACTTGTGGCACCTTAGAGACGAACCAATTTATTTGAGCATAAACTTTCATTGCATCCGATGAAGTGAGCTGTAGCTCACGAAAGCTTATGCTCAAATAAATTGGTTAGTCTCTAAGGTGCCACAAGTACTCCTTTTCAATTTGTGGAAAGTTATTCTTTGAGCTGGGTGGAACCTTGTTATGGGTTGAGTTAAAACCTTGTTGTAATTGATGGGTGTGAATACACTCTTCAGTTGGCATAACTGTAAGGATAAATTAACCACAGCCCTCCATCTAAAAGTAAAGGGTTATGTGAACCCACCAAAGAGGTTTGGACTGTATGGGCATGGGGTGTGTGTGTGCACCCACTAAGTATTATTTTTGGTGGGGTGGGCGCAGAACCCGTGTGTGCATAAATGCACAGGACCAGAGAGAAACAGAGACTACCTGGAAAAATCCAAGCAGAAGCCTATAACCAAAGTGAGATTCCGAAAGAAACTTAGAGAGAGGTTCTGGTTCTGGGATGCTGGCTGAAAAGAAGCTTGGACCTGTAAGCTAAGAAACTCCTCCTTTTGCCTTTGGCTAATCCTGTATTTGGAAAAGGAGGACTTTGATGCAATCTTGTTCATTTACAAGGAATGTACAAAGGAAATATGAGATTCTATCTTCAATACTCCCAGCAGGAATATCCGCAGGGCCCTGAACTTTGAATACCCATTCAGGTCAAAAAGGGGCAACACAATCATATCCCCACCTTCACTATTTAGCCAAGCAGTAGTATTACATATTTAATTATTTTTAATCTTTTTTTCTCAGTCCCTCTAGCCCCTTAATTGATTTTGTTGCTCTTCTATGAATTTTCTGATGTCTGCATAAAACCTCCCTTTTACCCCAAAGAGTTTTCAAGGTTTTTAGAAAATATGTTTATTCAAATAATCTATAGATTATCAAGTTGCTTGCATCATATAGTGCCTATTGTACTCCTTTTGGGTAAGAAGGTGCCCCTGTGGGATTCTGCCTTCTCCCCACTATCGTTCCCATGACCCTTCTGCCTCTCCCGCTGTGAAATAGAATTTGCTGCCAGTCCTGGGTCACTGAGTCCATACTCTGTTCTCAGGTATGCCCAACACATCACTCTCTCTTGACATCTAGCAAAACCTAAGTCTGTTTCTATTGACTATCTTGCCTTGTGCCATTCTGAAACGAGCCTTCACAGCCTATTAATTTGTTTCTATGCTTTCCCATTTTCACACCTCCCTTTAGCCCTGGGAAAAATATTAATGTGAATTCATAGAACTAGGGATCCCAGGGGAAAAAACATTCCTCTATAGTTTTAGAGAATTATGCTGGGGAACTATGATGACTTTTTCCCTTATAGAATTAGGTGGAGATTTCTGCTCAAATGTACAGGGTTAAATGGGTTTCCAGACTTGGGTTGGAGATGGAATATCCCTTCCCAATCAGCCCTGAATATGTCTGCAAGATTTTTGAGAATATTTCATTTTATCCTTATTCTGGAACAATGAGCAGGGGTATAGGTTAGGAGCAGCTGGAAATATCTCACTTGATTAATTCTCTTCTCTACAATTGCCAGGGATGCTTGGAATTGGTAGACCTTAACCTTTTCCATCACCTTAAATGTTAGAACTGGGTAGGCTAAAGGGCATGAGTTGGCAGTACTGAAACTTTCTTTAGTTGCATTTGGTAATATCTGCTTGTAGAGATGGAGAGACATTCTGTAAAAAAAAAATTGTTAAGTTTATCCTGTTGCTTTGAATACTTTGTAAGGGCTTACATTACTAGAAGGAAATCCGGGATGGATTTTAAATTTCGAACACTCTCTTGGATGTAAGAGTAAAAGAGGACCTGACACATCAGTCAATAAAATAATGCAGTCCGTCTAAATCTGTTTCACCACCAGGTGGTGATATTGATCCAGGCTTTTAAAAAGTGCAAGTATTTGTATTCATCTCTTCTGCTGTCTGCTAACAGAGGCATTAGGAGCTGGTCTGTGTGACACATACATATATACACGGACCAGTTTTTAACTTAAAATGGAAAGTGGCTTGGAATTTTTTTATGCACTTGTAGAGAGGTCTCAATTTTTTTAACTAAGTATCTCTCCATCCCCACAAGCAGATAGTTTCTGGATGTAACTAAAGACGATTTCAGTGATTTTTATCCTCACAGCTGTCTTTCACAAGGCACAAAGTTGCTTGATATTTAAAAAAAAAAATAGAATAAAAAATTTAATCAGTTAAAGACGCTGAGCATAATGTGCTTCGTTCTACACAAATGACTGATGAAATTAAATGGCGTATATGGCAACATTCAAGCATATGGAATGAACATAAATGTAGAAGGAAGTTAGAGGTGAGGTATTACATATTCAGTACCTTTGCATAACTGTGGCTGATTATTTTAAAATCTTAAATTTGGACCTCGTGTCCAACAGTGGTGGTGTAATACTTAATGTGGATTTTATTTTATTTATTGTCGCTATTATGGAATTCCTGATACAGTCTTTTTATGTCCATATTTTAGTCTGTGCTAAACCATGACTTACAGTTATTTAAACAGGTATATACCGGAATCCACAATAGATGAGTTCCATTATCGAGTGGGGTTTTCTGGCAGATATGATGTCACCAGAACAGTGCATACTGGGGTGTGACATGGAATAGGGAACTTCAAAGCATCAGAAAAGATTAGAAAAAAGTTGTTTGTTATCTGGGACACAGAATATATTATATAGCCCCACAGTTAACTTTTATACTGTTACTGGTCCCCCATTGTCCATTCTATTGACTTATTCTATAATGTGGACAGGGAGGGACCAGTAGCACACATCATATGTCAGAATCTAATATGAAATAAAGGTAATAGAGTTTGAGGCCAGAAGGGACCAGCAGATAATCTAGTCTGACCTCCTGTATGTGACAGGCCACCAACAGCACCTGTCCGAACACTAAACCCAACCACTGACACTAGACCAAAGTATTACAGCACAAAAGAGACCCAACTATTATGTGGCCCAGGCAGAGAACAGGAGGAACTGCAGTGTATGAGTGGCAGGGTGGTGAAACACTGGAATGCGTTACCTAGGGAGGTGGTGGAATCTCCTTCCTTAGAAGTTTTTAAGGTCAGGCTTGACAAAGCCCTGGCTAGGATGATTTAGTTGGGGATTGGTCCTGCTTTGAGCAGGGGCTTGGACTAGATGCCCTCCTGAGGTCCCTTCCAACCCTGATATTCTGTGATTCTATGATTAAGTGAGATCTAGCTAGACAGTCCTGGTAAGGGACCTGTATCTCTTGTTGCAGAAAAATTCCTAAGGTTCCTGCCAATCTGACCTGGGGAAAAATCCCTTCCCAAAACTGCATATGATCAGTTAGACTGAGCATGTGAGCAAGAACCTGCCAGCTATGCCAGTGAGGGAGAGAATGCTCAGTCCTGCCTTAGAACACTGGCTCACTCTGTCCAGCGTTCCTCTCCATCTGTGGTCATCTCTGATCCTTCAGAGGAAGGGCACAAAAGCAGACAAACAAATATAAACACAGAATAGATTGGGGGATGAGAAAAATCCCTTCCTGACCCCTCCAGGGGACTGGCTGAAGCTCTGAAACATGAGCTTTTGGAAACATAAATTGGAAGGAACTCCCAGGGCTGCCAAGCCTTGCCCCCTACCATCACCATCATACAATCCCACACAAATTTTTCCAGCTGTCTCTCAAAACTATTTATGAGTTGTTTCCCCCTTCCCCAAGTTCTATTGGGATGTTGTTCCAGAACCCCACTTCTCTGATTATTAGAAACCGACTTCTAATTTCTAGCCTGAATTTGCTCACGGCCAGTTTATACCCATTTGTGCCTGTGCCATCATTGTCATCAACTTAAACAGCTCTTCACCCTCCCTAGTGTTCACCCCCCTGATATATTTATAGAGAGAAATCATATCCTCTCTCAGCCTTCTTTTTGCTAGTCTAAACAAGCCAAATTCTTCCAATCTCATAAGGTAGGCCCTCCATTCCCCTGATGGAATATCCTGGTAACTGTTCTCTACACACCTGTTCCAGTTTGAATTCATCTTTCTTGAGCAGGGGTGACCAGAATTGTATACAATATTCTGAAAGAGGTATTCTCAGTGCCTTATATAGTAGCATTAATACTTCTCTTTCTCTAATGGAAATCCTGTGCTTGTTGGGAATCAGGGTCTGCAACAGAGCTAGTCTGGAAGCAGTGCCTGCCGCAGAACCAGTCTTTGGGCAATCTGATGAGTGCAGCTGGCCTGTAGTAGACTGCCTGAGTGGCTACACTGCCTGATTGATTAGAAGGGTCAGAAGGCTGGATTTTAGGCCCAGCAGTAGCCGCAATTCAGCGGCTGCTCAAAGCATTTGCCCATGGCTGTGATAGCTCCTGCCTTGTTCCAGCCCTTCTCCTGCCTTGCCTCACTCCAGATAACCTGGTTCTGACCCTGGACTTGTACTCATGGCTCCTGACTTCAGCTGTGACCTTGGGCTTGGGCACCTGGCTTCCGATTCCTGGATATTGATTCCTGCTCTGACCACTAGGTGGGACTCCTGCTTCAACTGCCCACATCCTGGCCACTGTCATCATCTGATATATCCTAGTATTTTTCTTTTTCGCAGTTACATCACATTGGTGGCTCAGAGTCATCCTATGATCTACCAGCACACCCAGGTCTCCCACCTCAGTTCCAACTGATGAGGCCACAGCTTGTGGCAGAAATACTTAAACCCTAAGTGCATGACCTTGTATTTTGTACTATTGAATTTCATACCACTTCTATTACGCCAGTCTTCAAGGTCATCTAGATCTTCCTGTATAACATGCCGTTCCACCTCTGCATTGACGATGCCTCCCAACTTCGTATCATCAGCAAATTTCATTAACACACTCCTACTTTTTGTGCCATGGCCCCAGCATTGGATAAGATTGATCCAAAGAGCAGTCCTTGAGGAACTCCACTAGTAACTGCACTCCAGTCTGATAATTTCAGCACAACTTGTTGCCTTCTCCCCTTTAGCCAGTTCCTTATCCATTTTACATTTCTTGTACTAATCCCCATCTTCTGTAATTTAACTAATAATTTCCTGTGTGGTATCATGTCAGAGCTTTACTGGAGTCCAAGTATATTGGATCTACTCCATTTCCCTTATCTAAAAAATCAGTTTTCTTCTCAAAGAAGGAAAAGTCGGTTAATCTGGCATCATCGGCCTTTGGTAAACCCATGTTAAATTACAGCTTCCCTCTTCCGTTTACCTCCATGAATTTAATTATTCTTGCCTTCACAGTTTGTTCTAAAGCCTTGTGTACTACTGAACTTAGACTAACAGGTCTGTAGTAGCCTGGATCATGTTTTTAACTTTCTTAAATATAGGTACGTCATTAGCTATTCTCCAATCATACAAAACTACCCCAAATAGATTTATTAAAAATCCTTGATACCAGATTACTTATCTCATATGTCAGTTCTTTCAGTATTCAGAGTTGGAAATTATCCAGTCTCTTCCATTTGAGCGTATTAAGCTGTTTAAGTTTTTCTTCCACCTGTGGTAATCTGTATTTCTGTACACTCACTTCCATCAGCTGTCCTGCCTTCATGCCTATGTTCCATTTTATCATCCATATTGAAAATGTAGGCAAAGCATTTGTTTTAATCTTTGGGCCATTCCTAGATTATCTTTAATCTTGTCTCCATTCACATTGCATAGCAGCCCAACCTCATCCTCTTTTTAATTATATAACTAAAAAACCTCTGATTTATTTTAATTTCCTTGGGAAGAGCTAATCCATGTTGACTTTTAGCAATTCTCACTTTATTACTACATTTTCTAACCTCCAAGATGTAGTCTTCTTTGCTGATCAGTCCCTTTTTGAATTACCTATAGGCTCTCTGCTTACTCCTAAAAACCTTTTAGAGGTGATTATTCATCCAACTGGGTCTGGAGCCTTTCCCCACAAGGTTTTTTTCTCCCCATCCCCATTTCCCTAGCTTGGGATGCAAATTGCTGATAATTTCATTAGATCAGCTATACAAAAACTCAAAGCCTCCTACACGTTTAAGTCAGTGATACTCAGTAGGCAGCCTGTGGGCCAAATGTGACCCACCAGCTCACTTGAAAAAAATGTTTATTATTAAATTCATGAACTGTGATGCTCTGCCAATCATTTGCCTATGACTGCCTTAGTGAGTAACTTACCAGCAGTACTTAATTTGTAATGAAAGAGGTACCAGGGCACAGCCCTGGCAAGCCCCAGCACAAACTAAGCATTGGCTGGGCAGCTGGAGAGCATCAGCTGCTGGCTGGGTGCCAAACTCTGAAGGCAGAACTGGTGCAAGCAGCAGCACAAAGTAAGGGTGGCATGGTGTGTTGTATTGTTACCCTTGCTTCTGCACTGCCACTGTCAGCAGTGCTGCCTTCAGAGCTGGGTGGCCAGAGAGTGGCAGGTGCTGGCCGGGCAGCTAGCTCTGAAGGCAGTGCGACCGCCAGCGGCAGAGCAGAAGTAAGAGTGGCAATAGCGGTGGCTCTGCCTTCAGAGCTGGGAGGCCAGAGAACAGCGGTTGCTGGCCAGAGGCCAGAGGTGCCCGGGCTATCAACTGCCAAGCCTAGAGGTGCTGTGGCTCAGCCCTAGCAAGCCCTGGCACAAATTAAGCACTGCTTACTGGATCTTAAGTTCTTCTTTGAGTGCTTGTTCATGTCCATTCCAATCAGGTGTGTGCGCGCCACGTGTACGCCAGCCGGAAGATTTTTCCCTTAGCTGTGTCTGTAGGGTCGGCCTGTGCGCCCCCTGGGGTCGTGCCTTCATGGTGCCCAATATAGCGCCCTGCCGACCCCCCATCCCCTGAGTTCCTTCTTACCGCTAGTGAC
The DNA here is from genome assembly GCF_965152235.1 of Eretmochelys imbricata. Lineage (NCBI taxonomy): Eukaryota > Metazoa > Chordata > Testudines > Cheloniidae > Eretmochelys > Eretmochelys imbricata. Next base: position 270,382,371 of record NC_135572.1, on the reverse strand, counting down.
GGCTAGCTGGAACATAGCTCGCTCTTGCTTGCAAGTGCTTTGGCAGTGTCCTCTTTAGTTAATTGTACAATAGTGTAAATAGTTAGTTAGAAATAGCTGTAATTGAGTTTTGTTTGGGAAGTTCCTTCCCCCCTCTCCCCAACAACATCTTTCCCACCTCTGGGATATGCGCGGTTCCCCAGGGTTCAAACTCTGTGAGGACTGTGGCAAGTTTTTGCCCAAGAGGGACCCACACTCTTCTTGTCTGCGGTGCCTTGAGGAGAGCCACCAAAAGGACAAATGGAAGATCTGCAAGGGTTTTCGACCTAGGACCCTTAAAGACGGGGAGCAGAGACTTAAGATCCTGCTGATGGAAGCGGCACTCTGGCCACATTCCAACCCTGGGTCCGCAGAACCCACGCCGAGTACTTGATCGTTGGTCTGCAGTGCTCCGGCACCGAACAAGGACCCTAAGGCCCCTCAGCACCACCACGGCTCCGCCAATAAAAAGCAGTCTTCAGTGCGGCACCACTTTTAGTCCCCAGTGCCACTAAAGAAGAAAAGGCCAGAGTGGGGTCAGTCTCCCCCTCTAAAGTCCAAGGGACCTGTGACATCGATGAGCACCTCGAACCAGACTGCCTTGTCCCTCCAGCCCTCTAGGGTTTCGCAGACTCCTGCCCTGTCTGGAGTTCAGTTGAGTCCGAACCCCTCACGGTCCCCGGAACATCAAGGTGACCACTTCAAATGCCTCCGGTGTGGATGGGAGCTGGAAGTGGCTAAGGACCTTATGTGCCTCATGGTGCCGTCCTCCCCGCAGAGAAGGGACAAGTTGCCGGTGACTGCACAGCCCCACTTTCAGTCAAGGGGCAAACCAGCACTGATGGTGCGCCAATCCACATTCCTGGCGCACCTCTCCTCGGCACGGCCCACCCATGCAGGGGAGCTGCACCGATCTCCGGCCTCTCAGTACCGCTCTCCAGCAGGCCAGGGCACCTCTGCTCCCTGGTTCTCCTACTCGGAGACCTTAGACGCGGAGGCGGACTCTTGTCGTTCTGATAGGACCAGGAGCAGGAGGTCCAGATCCCGTCGTAGCCATCATCCCTACCCGGCACCATGGCCTCTGTCATCGCAGCCTTTGTCACAGTGGCCCTTTTGGACACCCTGGGCCTATCACCAGGGACAGGTCCAGGGCCCAAGGTCCAGGTCGGCGTTGGTGTCCTCGGCGTCCTTCGCTCCCCCACAGGCAACGCTGGCACTGCTAGCAGTGGCACCACTGACGGAAACACCAGCACCGCTGTTACACCCTCCCATCAGCAGCACTGCCGGCGGCTTCGGCTCCAACTCCCCGGCACCACAAACCGTGGGATACCGAGTGCCACAAGACCCACGGAGCATTGAAGGCAGTGAGCAAGGTCCGCTGCCAGGTCTCTCCTCCTCATCCTCCCCAAATGAAGCGGTCGCGGAGACATTGACGGCCCTGGCCCTGGAGAATAACAGGGCACTCCAACAGCTCTTGCACTGTGCTGCCCAGAACCTGGGCATACAGGCGGAGGAGGTGGTGGAGGAATCGGACACAGTTGTGGAGATCCTCACACCCTCCGGTCCCTCGTGGGTTGCCTTAACTTTGATAAAGAGGATCACTGAGGTGACCAAAACCCTGTGGCAGACCCCTGCTTCTCTGACCCCTATGGCCAAGAGGAATGAAAGGCAGTACTTTGTCCCTTCTAAGGGATATGAACATTCATATACCCACCCACGCCCCGACTCACTGATGGTTGATGTGGCCAATCAGCAAGAGCACCAGGGCTTCCAGGGCCCCTCCCCTAAGAATAGAGAGGCAAAAAGACTCTATCTATTTGGCAGGAAGGTCTATTCTAATGGGGGACTACAGCTCCGCATCACGAACCAACATACCATTGTGAACACACACACACACACACGTTTGCAGAGCTCCTGCCACAGGACGCTCGTACTGAATTCTCTGCATTAGTGGAGGAGGGAAAGCTGATCTCCCAAGCTTCCCTACAGGCGGCATTGGACACAGCAGATGTGGCCTCACATACAATGGCTATGGGGATTGTAATGAGAAGGGGCTCCTGGTTGCAGGTCTCTGGTCTGCCCCACGAGCTCCAGCAAACCTGGATTCCCCTTCGAGGGTTCGGCCCTCTTTTGCGACAAAACAGATAAGTGACTCTATAGTCTGAAGGACTCAAGGGCCACACTGAGATCTTCGGGGCTCCATACGCCAGCCCCTCAGTGTAGGCATCTCCAGCCACAGCCTCCGTCCAAGTTCTACCAGCCCCAGAACTGCCAGGGCGCTCCTCATAGGAGGAATAGGAGTGGTAGAAGGAGGCAGCAATCCTCGGGGCAGAGCTCCAACCAGCCCAAGCCTCTGCCGGGCCCCAGACCCCCCTTTTATAGATGCGGTTGAGGACAGCACATCAGTACCATGACTGGATCCATCCCTTCTTACCTTCTCGTCCCGTCTATCCCCTTTCTACCGTGCTTGGTCCCTTATCACCTCAAACCGCTGAGTGCTCTGCATGGTAGAGAGGGGATATTCCATCCAATTCTGTGCTCTCCCGCCCTTCCACCCCCTTTCCCCATCCCTCTCCAGGGATCCCTCTCACGAGCAACTTCTAATACAGGAAGCAATAGACGAGGTTCTTCAGGGGCAAAGGCTTCTACTCCTGATATTTCCTAATACCGAAAGCCAAGGGTGGCCTCAGACCCATCCTGGAATTGCAGGAGCTCAACAAGTTTGTCAAGAAACAGGTTCTGCATGGTCTCCCTGACCTCCATTATCCCCTCATTGGATCCAGGAGACTGGTACACTGCCCTCGACTTGAAGGATGCATATTTTCACATAGTGATAGTTCCATGTCACAGACGATACCTCAAGTTTGTGGTGAACAACAGCCACTATCAGTTTACTGTCCGACCTTTTGGCCTGTCAGCAGCATCTCGAGATTTCACGAAGTGCATGGCAGTTGTCGTGGCATTCCTGTGCAAGCAGTAGATACAGGTTTTCCTGTCTCTCGACAACTGGCTGATCAAAGGCCACTCCAGATCTCAAGTGGAGGAGCAGGTCAGGTTCATAAGAATGACCTTCCTTGAACTAGGTCTGCTTCTCAACGAGGCCAAATCCACACTGTCCCTGGTGCAGAGGACAGACTTTATAGGCGCAGTGCTAGACTCAACTCAAGCAAGGGCATACCTCCCAAAAGCCAGATTTCGGTGTCTGGGTGACGTCATACGTGGTCTCAGACAGTTACCTACGATCACGGTAAGGAGCTGCCTGAAACTGCTGGGGCATATGGCTGCTTGTACCTATGTAGTACAGCATGCCAGACTCAGACTTCGCCTGCTCCAGGCATGGCTAGTGTCAGTTCATCGACCAGCTCGAGATGCTTTGGACAGCGTTGTAACCTTGCTTGTCCAATGTTAGACTCCCTCCTGTGGTGGCTCAACCCTCAGGTAGTTTGTGCAGGAGTGCCCTTCGCCATTCCTCTTGTTAGTGACAGATGCCTCGGATCTGGGATGGGGAGCACATTTGGGAGATCTCAACACACAAGGTCTCTGGTCTCAGGCGGACCTAGCTCAGCATATCAATGTCAGAGAACTGAGAGTGGTGTGCCAGGTTTTCAGAGCCCTCATATCAGGCAGATGTGTATCAGTCCTTACAGACAACACCACAGCGATGTTTTATATCAACAAACGGGGGAGTGGGTGCACGCTCCTCTCCCCTGTGCCAGGAAGCCCTCATGCTGTGGGACTTCTGTGTAGAGCACTCAATATATCTGCAAGCATCATACCTCTCTGGGATACAGAACAAGCTGGTGGACAGTCTCAGCCAATTTTTTCATGGCCATGAGTGGTCCCTTTGGCTGGACATAGTGAGCTCAATTTTCCATCTCTGGGGCTTTCCCCAAATAGACCTGTTCGTCTCGTGCAGCAACAGGAAGTGTCAGCTATTTTGCTCCTTCATGAATCACAGCCCGGGTTCCATTGCGGATGCCTTCCTTCTTCCATGGTGGGCCGTCTCCTTTATGCCTTCCTGTTGGTTCTGTTGGTCCGCAAGGTGCTCCTCAAGATCCACAGGGACTGAGCCCTAGTGATATTGATAGCTCCGGCCTGGCCATGCCAGCACTGGTTCACATCGCTCCTGGAAATGTCCGTGGCAACTCCGGTCACCCTACCACTTGTCCCGGACCTAATCATGCAGGATCACGGCCTCCTCCGGCACCCGAACCTTGAGTCGCTCCACTTCACAGCATGGATGCTCCATGACTAAACACGGTGAAGCTGTCCTGTTCTGATCAAGTCGGACAAATTCTCCTTGGCAGTAGAAAGCCCTCCACAAGGGCAACGTACCTTGCCAAGTGGAAGAGGTTTTCTCTCTGGTTGGAGCAACACCATCAGTCACCAACGCTTGCCTCGGTGCCATTTATACTGGACTACCTCTCCATTTTATGCAACAGGCTCTATTTATGTTGTCAATAAGGGTCCACTTGGCCACCATCTCCACCTTCCATCCAGGCGCAGATGGTCACTCAGTCTTCGCAAACCCTATGGTTAGTCATTTCCTTAAAGGTCTCCTCAAGCTCTACCCGCACATGCAACAGCCTATCCCAGCTTGGAACCTTAATCTGGTCCTTTCCGGACGTACGGGTCCACCATTTGAGCTACTGGTGACGTGCTCCCTGCTTTATCTCTCATACAAGGTGGCCTTGCTGGTGGCAATAACCTCAGCTAGGAGAGGGTCGGAGGTCAGGGCCCTTACATCTGAGCCCCCTTACATGGTATTTCATAAGGACAAGGTTCAGCTCAGGCCTCACCCTGCTTTTCTCCCTAAGGTTGTCTCCCAGTTTCACACCAACCATGACATCTTCCTCTCAGTGTTCTATCCTAAGCCGCATTCCTGCGGCAGGGAACAAAGGCTTCACTCAATGGTTGTCCGCAGAGCGCTGGCCTTCTATATAGAGAGAATTAAGCCATTCCGAAAGTCTGTCCATTTATTCGTAGTGGTGGCAGACAGGATGAAAGGCCTCCCAGTCTCAACCCAACGCATCTCGTCATGGATCACGTCATGCATTCGGGAGTGTTACGACCTGGCGAAGGTGCCCGCTTTGCCGATCACTGCACGCTCCACCAGGGCTCAGGCCTCCTCAGCAGCATTCCTGGCACAGGTCCCCACACAGGAAATCTGCAGAGCAGCAACGTGGTCCTCGATACACACTTTCACAATGCACTGTGTGATCACACAACAGGCCAGAGACGATGCGGCCTTTGGGCGAGCCGTGCCCCAATCAGTGGTTGACTCCGACCCCACCTCCTGAACTTTGACTTGTGAGTCACCTGATTCGAATGGACATGAACAAGCACTCGAAGAAGAAAAAATGGTTACTCACCTTCTTGTAACTGTTGTTCTTTGAGATGTGTTATTCATGTCCATTCCAATACCCACCTTCCTATCCCTCGATCAGAGCAGCCAACAAGAAGGAACTAATGGGGAGGGGGGTCGGCAGGGCGCTATATTGGGTGCCATGAAGGCACGATTCCAGGGGGGGCCCAGGCCGACCCTATGGATGCTGCTAAGGGGAAAATCTTCTGTTTGGCCTGCACACGGTGCGCACAAACCTGATTGGAATGGACATGAACAACCCATCTTGAAGAACAACAGTTGCAAGAAGGTGAGTAACTCTTTTTTTCATGTGATAGCATCGGCTGTGATTGAACTAGGACGCCACTCATTTTTTCATTAGTGTTGGAAATGTAGCCAGAAATAAATGTGAGTAGGAGTAAATGTCACAGTCAACAGTGGAAACTGAACTTTTAACCTAAACTGGACAGCGGATTTTCTTTCTATTATGCCACCTCATTTAAACGCAAAACATTTGTGTTTAATATGCCAAACTACTGTATCTGTCTGTAAGGTCACTGATGTGAGGCACCATTTTGAATCAAAACACAGTAATTTCAACATGTCCTGTCCTCCTGGCAGTGTTGCAAGATGTGACAAAATTGAAAATCTGAAGTCTTCATATCACACTTCAAATGTCATTCTCACAACATCAGTGACTGAACAGGAAAAAAATCAACGGCTGCTTCTCTTCATAGATGTTGGTACCACCTAAAAAGAAAGTCTTTCCTAGCTGCCAAGTTTGTGAAGAAGTACACAGAAATGGTGGAGGAGCTTTTTGCCGGAGATAAAAACAAAGAAGACATTGTGAACCATGTGAAGCAAGTTTCTCTCTCTGATTCCACAGTAGCGTAAAGATTGGAGGTAATTTATAAGGATTGTCTGTCAGGACTGCTTTCCGATTTAAAAAACATGTCTCTTGCGGGGGATGAATCAAGCATTTTAAGTGATACTGCCCAGCTATCGCTGTTTGTTAGATTTTTATGATAGTGAAATTTTCAAGGAAGAGTTTTTGTCCTTAATACCAATAGAAATCAACACCACAAGAGAGACCATTTTTGAAAAGGTAAAAGGCTTTTTTTGAAAAAAAAATTGTTTGAATCTGCAGAAAGTAAACTTGCTTGTTATAGATGGAGGTCCCTCTATGACAGAGAAAGAGAAGGGTTTTGCTTGACATTTGGAGGCGATACACCCTTAATTAAATACACTTCACTGCATCATTCACCAGACTGTCCTATGTGTGCCTTTCAGAGGAATCTTGAAATCTTTCTGACAGACTTAACAGGAAAGATATTGACCTTTCCCACTTTGCGTGTTCTTGCTACAGATGAAACTTTTACTCCTGAGGGCATTCTGCGCCAAAAAATTAAAATTCTGCGAGTTTTGTTTGTCATAAATAAATGCAGAGGTTCCAGCATGGCAGTGGGGAGCACAGGCCACTGGTTGCACGAAGATGGGAGATCACCCTGCAGCCACCCCACCCCCAGGACATGGACTCAGCGGTGCGGCTTCCCCCGACCCTGACACAGCACCAGGTCTGGGCCTGCCCCAGAAACACCCTGGGACTCTGTGCCAGGCGCACCAGGTGTGGGGCTGGCAGGCTCAACCAAGCAGGATCCAAGTGTGGAGGGGCTCAGTGTGGGGGGATCCAGGTGTGGAGTGGGAGGATTCTGTGTGGGACACTTTGGTTGCAGGCAGCTCAGTGGGGGAGTCTAGGTGTGGGGGGATCTGGATGCAGAGAGGCTTGTCAGGGGTGTTCCAGGTGCAGGGGCAATGGGACTTTGCAGGGGCTTCTGGGTGAAGGTGGATGTGGCTCAGTGGCGGGAGGTCCGGTGTGGGGGTCTCAGCAGGGGTGTGTGTCTGGGTGCTGGAGGCGTGGGGCTTGGTGGGGTGGGGATCTGGGTCAAGCTAGTTGGGGGCTCAGTGGCATGGGGGCTCAGGGTGGTGCAGAGGATGGGGCATCAGGATGGGAGTTTGAGTGCAGGGAGCTCAGTGGGGATGCAGGGGTGGGGTCTGGGTACAGGGGGGCTCCAGATGCAGGGATTGAGGTTCAGTGTGGTAGGGTTCGGGTATGGAGGGCTAGGGGGATGTACCAGGTGAGACTTGGCAGAGGTGTCTGGGTATGGGAGGTCTGGATGCATGGGGGTTGAGTGGATGGGAGAGCAGCTCCCCCCATACAGTGATCCCTCCTCCCACAGCTGAGGAGCAATGGGGGCAGGAAGCAGGGGAGGATGCTGAGCTTCCTGCAGCTGGTGGAGGTTTCTGAGGGTGGGTCTGACCCAGACCCAGCCACTCCTTGCAGGGGAAGAGGAAGTCCTATCCTCTCCTGCCTCTAGCCCAGCCAGGACTAGCAGCTGATCCCGGCTCAGGATAGGAGCCACTGGCTGGGGTGTCCCTAGCCCCGTCGTGATTTATCTCTCCACCGGCTGCTCTGGGTGCCTGAAACGATGTACCTGTGCTGCTAGGGAGTAGTGCATGACTGTTGTTGCAACTTCCCTGTGAGAAAGTAATTTTTCTGCGGGGAAGCAAAGAAATCTGCGGGGGATATGAATTCTGCACATATGCAGTGGTGCAACATTCCCCCAGGAGTAAACTTTGATGAAAACGATAAAAGAATTCCTGAACTATCTGATTAAAAGTTTTAAAATGCAGTTTTATAACTTTAAATTGCAAAGGATTTGCTTTTATTTATTCGTGATCCATTTGTTACCTCTGTCCATGGACCTTGCCCTTTTGAAGGAAAGAACATTCTTGATTCATTGATGAAGGTGCCTTTAAATTAGAAATTGTAAGGCTCCAGAGCTCAGATGTCCTGAAGGCAAAATTCAGAGAAGTGGGACTTAGTGAATTCTGGAGTCAGTATGCTGACCAGTTTCAGAATAGCCAGAATCTAGCCATCTATCTTTTAACAATGTTCGGATTAATGTACCTCTGCAAATCTGGGTTTTCTACCATGAATGTAATAAAAAAACAACACCACAATCGCCTGACAGATGAGCATCTTCACGTAATTCAACTGAGTATCAGTAAAGTTCAGTGACTTATTTAACTAATTCCCTAGACTTCCCTTTTTGAAATAAAAATCCATAGTTGACAACTTGATTTTGATTATCTTTCCATAAAACAACTGTGATCACTCGATCCAAGGTTACTTCCTATGACCAGCTCTTTTAGAATGTCCTCATCACTTACCAAAACCAAGTCTAAAATTGTATCACCTCTTGTTAGTTCAGTTACTACAAGATGAAGAAAACTGTCATCTATCACATCCAGGAATATCTGGGCTCTGCCAATATTAGTAGTATTTATTCTCCATTTTATATCCAGGAAATTAATCTCCCATCATGACACTGTTCCTTGTAGTATTTATCTTTCCTAATAATATTAGAGATCTCTATCCATATCTCAGTCCAATCCTAGGGGTCTATAAGCAGACCACGAACACTATCCCAATAGAACCTCTTTGACAATCCTTCCCCAAAGTGATTTTGACCCAGACAGACGCTGTTTTGTTCATGTTATCACATCCTAATTCTGTAGAGTTTACTGCATCACTGATGTACAGTGCTACTCCACCACCTTTACCTTTATGTCTGTCTTTCCTAAACAGCACATACTCTTTTATACCTGTATTCAAATCATGATTACTATTCCACCATGTTTCTATAATCCCGATAATATCTGGTTTGACCTCATCTACCAGTAGTTCCAGTTCTTCTATTTTATTGCCCAGATTCCTTCTATTCTTGTACAACCATGTCAGTTATTTCTCTCAGCCCTCCCACATTTTTCTAGCCAGATTAGGTACAGTCCTTTCACTAACATACTACAGTCAATATTTGTACTTTTCTTCTTGCTGTCCATACTCTTACCTTCTGGTGTATTTTTATCCCTTACTGTATCTTCATTTAACTGATTTTCCTCCTCCTGCGTAGTGAAGGCAGGCATGGAAATTTCACAAGTCTTTCTCAACTTTCTCCCAACTTCTCCTAATTTTAAGCCTGTCTTATCAATTGTGGCAGCCTTGATTTCAGAAGGTTAATACCCCAGCTGCTCAAGTGAAGTTCATCAGTTAAGAAAAGTCTCCTTTCTGTAAATGTCTCCCAATGGTCTATCATCCCAAAACCTTCCTCATTCCACCAATCCTTGAGCTATCTGCTGATCTTCTTTGTCTTGTCACTCCTACATGCTTCTCTAGAGACAGGTATTCCACTGAAGAGCACCTGAGCTTCTTTAAGTGACTTACCCAGCCTAGCATAGTCATCGTTGATCCATTCAAAGTCCCTGATCACATAGATCTGTCTCTTCCTGGTGTTGGTATGAATCTGTCTTATGTTCTCTCTCACAGTCCGCTCTAAATTATCCTCATTTTTCCTGGGTCTGCATCTGCATCATCTCTTCCTCTCTTCTGCAGGGACTGGCTTCCTTTCTTTTCTTCCTTGCCACCCTTGCTTCTGCCTGTTTTCTCCTCTTTGTTCCCCAGTGCTGCAAACCTGTTAACTCAGTTTCACCACCACTAGCCAATCTCTTCCTCTGCCTTGTCCTTGTGGTCACATTCTTCCATGGATCGTCCTCCTCTTCTGTCAGTCCACCATCCAGGTCCTTTTTGTTTGGCAAGTGTCTGCAAATCTTGAATTGTCGATACCACCTCCTCTCTCCTTTCCTGCATTTCCTTCAAATTCCTGTCCCAAAAGTAGTTCATACCACTCACTTACCTTTTTGTATTTTGGAACAAATTGGCTGATCTATATCATCTGGTAACACTTTGTCTGGTATCAGAAAGGGAGAGTAATATTGTCTACATCAGCGGTTCCCAAACTGTGGTACGCATACCCCTGGTGGTACGCGACACATCTCTGGGGGATACATGGGAGAAATTGTGTAATGGTGGATTTTATTTATTATTTTATTTATTGCATTTTTGTAATAGGCTACTCAGACAAAGCTTTAAAACTCTGTGGGAATTTGTTATATAAAATACGGTAGTTAATTTATTTGGGAATTTGTTACATAAAATACGGTAGTTAATTTACTTCAAGATGTACAAATGAGAACACAGATACACAGAAACACTGTTGAATAGAGCCCTCACTTCCAATCACTGTACAGTGTGGGTTCAGTTGCCTAGCAAGTGTTCAGTCTAACTGAGCTCAGAACTTAGGTTTTTTCAGTTGTATACATCGCACTGTAACTATATCTGTATGCAACAGTGAAATATGGACAGATGGCTAAAGACAGGTAGTGTTAAGAAGAACACATAAAGTATCAGTGCTGAGAAGGGATGGGATGGGGTGGGGTGGGGTGGGGTATGTGGGCAGCTGGTAGATTTGGAAGGGGGTATGCAATAAGAAAAGTTGGGAAACCTCTGGTCTACATAATGCTTGTCTTGCTGTCAAATGTCTGGGTCATCACAGAGAAAGTGTCTCTCAAACCTTCTGTCTTTCAGGAGTATGAGGCTTTGACCAAGCAACCAGGTTGCAACCCTGATGTCTGGGTGAACCTAGCATGCACTTACTTTCTCTTGGGGATGTATACACAAGCTGAACAGGCAGGCTTGAAAGGTGAGGTGTGTCTCTTGGATTGACTGTGGTGGGAGTTTTGGTGACTTAAAAACCCTTACAATGCATCCTACAGAAAGTATTTTATGCTTTTGGAAAGTAAGCTCTGAAACAAGAACACAAGAAAGTCTTGGGCAGGTGGAACATCTGGAATTGAAATGGTCTATTAGAAATAAATTTCTCCTGATTATGTAGTGACTTGGATAATGGAGTGGACAGTACGCTTATAAAATTTGCAGATGACACTGAGATGGAGGAGTTGCAAGCACTTTAGTTACAGAATTAGAATACAAAATGACCTTGATAAATTGGGGAACTGGTCTGAGATCAACAAGATGAAATTCAATAAAGACGGGCACAAAGTACTACACTTAACAAGGAAAAATCAAATGCATAAATACAAAATTGGGAATAAGTGGCTACATAGTAGTACTGCAGAAAAGGATCTAGGAATTATGGTGGATTATAAATTGAACATGAGCCAACAATATGATACAGTTGCGAAAAAGGCAAATATTCTGGTGTGTATTAACAGGAATACTGTATGGAGGCACAGGAGGTGATTGTACTGCTCTACTTGGCACTGGTAGAAACTTCAGCTTGAGTATTGTTTCCAGTTTTTGTGTGCCACACTGTAAGAAAAATATGGACAAACTGGAGAGGGACTAGAGGAGAGCAACAGAACTGATAAAAGGTTTAGAAATCCTGACTTATGAGGAAAGGTTAAAAAAAACTGGTCATGTTTAATCTTGAGAAAAGAAGACTTGGGGGTGGGAGTGGTGGGGGGAGAACCTGATAACAGCCTTCAAATATGTTAAGGGCTGTTATAAATGATCAGTTGTTCTCCATGTCCACTGAAGTTAGGACAAGAAGTAATAGCTTAATCTGCAGCAAGGGAGATTGTTAGATATTAGGAAAACTTCCTAACCCATAAGGGTAGTTGAGAACTGGAATAGGTTACTAAGGGAGGTTGTAGAATCCCCATCATTGAAGGTTTTTAAGAGTAAGTTGAACAAACACCTTTCAGGGATGGTCCTGCCTCAAGTGTGGTGGGATGGACTATATCAACGCTCAGTGTCCTTTCCAGCCTTACATTTTTGTTATTTAAAGATCTAAAACTCAGTTTGTGATGTAGTTGTAGCGGCAGGGAGTTACTGTTCTGTTGATTTTTTCCATATCTGTGAGCCAGTGCTACTGAAGCTAACTAGAGCAGCACAACTGACAGAAAATGAAATGTAGGCAACAGTACAGTTGTTCTCCCTGACATGGGTAGGGCCCTATATAGACTTGGAGTGATTCAATAGATGATGTGCTGGTTTATGAGTCAGTGCTGAACCAAATCAGTTTAGACATTTGGGGGCTAATATGTGCAAGGTGCTGAGTTCACTTACCTATTGAAAACTTCTGTTGGAGTTGGGGATGCTCAATATCTTGCAGGAGGACTTGGCTGTTGCAAGAAAGGGTCCTAAAGTTCCCATGGCACTGTCTGAAAGAGGAGGGGTGAGAACCCAATTCCAATCCCATTCTGCCTGTCTAAAATTCTCACTGAAGTTTTACTTTGAGAAGTTACCCATCATTTTCTGTCTTATCTCAGTGTAGTATTTGAATAAAATCAAATTCCATTTAAAATCAATATTGGTAGTGAAGTGCCTAGTGGACTTCATGGAGTCTCTGACTCTTCTCCCTTTTCAGGATAAAAGCCCTGCTTGGAGTTGGGTGTTTTGTCTCTTGGTTTATTGTTCAGGTTCGTTGATTTGTTTTGGGGAGGAGGGGTTGAGTGGGGAGGGTGGGATTGTTCATGTAGTTGTGAGGTGTCAGTGTTGCAAGTGTCATTCTTGCTTTAGTAGAAAGGCTTTCTCAAAGAGGAAGGTTTCACAGCATTTTCTAAAAATGATCAAACCTGATTCACTAAACTGAGTTAATCCAGTTTGAATATGCTTGTGTACAGTTAGTACAGTTCATTATAGCACACTAACTCCTCATTTATCATGAACTTTGGAGTCCTCTTTCAAAGTGAACTAAGTTTGATGCAAATTGAGTTAGTTCAGTTTTGTGTGCACGCAGTTGCTGTGCACGGCTTTGGCAGTCCAACTGCTATCCTACAATGCTTTGTGGGCAACTGTTAAAATGACCTGTCTGTTTACTTGTGTGCACTGCTCTGGGGTCAAGTTGACCAGATGTCTCCTCCCCTGTTTAAAAACTAGCGCAGGGTTAGAATTTGCCCGTTTGCTCATGGATATGAGTGTATCAGCCTTGCTGCAATATTAATCCAGAAGCCTTACCACATGCCTTTAATAGCCACTTAAAGCCATGCTGGGACCCTAGATCTCATTGCCATCTGGGGAGAAGCATCAATGCAGGAAGCTCTTGTGAACAACCACTGGAATAAAGATGGTTTTGTGGACATTGCTAAGCACATGTCTGCAAAGGGGCATAATAACTGAGATGCCTACTGATGCAAACAGCTCAGGAGAATGTACATTAAACCGAGGATACCAGGAAAAGCTCTGGCAGTGGAAATGTGACCTGTTGATCTTTTGAGGAGCTGGACAGGATTTTGATCAATTACACTACTGAACCTCCCACCCCCCCAAATCCCTGAGGACAAGAAGCAAGAGTCATCCAAGGATAAACACAAGGAAGCCAGATGAGCTGTTACCAGAAAGCCAGGATCTCTTTGGGACTCAGGACCCTGATGCTGGCCAGGTAGGAAGTGCACCCAACTCCCAGCCAGAAACCCAGCCTGGATCTGAGATCCTATTGAGGAAATCTTGTCATGTAAGAGTCTATCTTTACAATTTACTATTGTTATTTTATTAATTATGCTCTAATACTGTGCTAGCTTCTGTTCTGAGTGCCTAACAGCTGCAGCCATTTTAGGCAGATGTGAACATTTTAGGCAGAGGAGAGCCTTTATGAGTCTCCAGCCCCTGCCTCCCTCTCTTCCTTTGGCCCACGCTGTCCATTTGGCCCACTTGTACACATTTTCAAAATGGTGGCTGCTTCAGCTGAGCAGTAGGCCTCTGTCTCATGATAAAGCCCCAACTTTCAACCATTTTGAAGTGAACACCCTGGACAGCATGTGCCTATCTATCTATTTTCCTTCCCCTCCCCACATCTTTCCTACCTGGCAAATGTCACCCTCCCCCAACTCTGTTTGCCAGCTCAAAATGGCATCTGGCATCATGGCACAGCCATAGTCTGTACACCACCTCCTGTCCCTCAGCAGATCTGAATACTGAAAACATTCAGTTGTCAGAAATTCAACAGCTCATTGAGACAGTGCTTACGAAAAAAAAGTTTAGTTAGTATTCTCACTTTACATGAGGTAATTATGAACATTGCATGCCCATAAAGGTACAAAGACCACAGCTCCCTGCTGAGGTATAAGTGCCCTGTACCGTGCATCCTTACAGGAAAAGAGCTTTACCTTAGGCATTGCAAAGCTCTTTAACTGCTTTACACAGGGTTTCATAGAAGGACTGGGAATATGAATGCTTCAGGCAGGCAGTGCAGAACACTGTTTTTGTTTGCAGAGGCTAAGACTGAGAAATTGCTTTATTTTGGTCCAGATGTTATGCAGAATAGCTGAACGGTATAGTTTGCAATTCCCTTCTTCTCCTGTAATACTTCTTGGTGAATAACTTCACAGTGTAAATCGCTGGCCTGTCCTTTTCTTTCTTGAATAAGGCAATTCTTTGCCTCCTGGTCACCTGTCTCAGTGTAATCAAGAGTCAGGACAGCCTAAAGGGGATGCAGTGGGGATTACTGTCCAGTTCACCCCCAGATGTCGCCCATTAACCTCTCTGACAACATATAAACGCCTCCAAGGCACAGCAAAACTGCAAACCCTAACCAGGATCATAATTTCCAACGAACACACCCAGCCTCCAAGGCACAACACAAATTTAAACATCATATACAAAAATCCCAATACAGTTCCCCTCATGCACACACCACTTAATATCTCTGAGATTACCCCAAGACTAGGAAGACTGTCAGGGAGGGAAAGCAGAACTATATATAAAAATAATGCTAGAATAGCCTATCTGGAATTTGAACAATAACTGCTTGTGGTTTTTTTGTAGTTTTTTTACTCCCACAACCGTGGCACCTGCAGCAGCCAGACCCTCAAGGTCAGGACCTTTATCAACAGCTGAGCAGCTTGCCAACTGGGGTAGGGGAGACAGAGAACTCAGGATTAAATGTTCACAGACCTTATTGCAGACTCCCCAAGACCCCCCAGATCAATGAAGAGGTGGCTGTTGTACTTGAGCTCGGAGAGGGAAAAAGAAATGGAGCTCTCCAGAGAAGTAGTTGGATTGGCCAAAGACAGCATCACAGTCACCAGGGACAGTGTTACCATGGCAAAAGACACTGTGGAGAAAGGTAGAGATGCAGAGACAATACAAAGCCAGAATGCTTTGCTGCAGCATGTGCTGCTGTTGGGGCAGCAGGCAATGCAGTGCTCTAAACCAGGACCCAGCCATGTCCTGTAGCCCCTGGGCAACATAGGGTACTGGGAACATCAGCATCTGCTCCCTGCATCAGCATCTGCTCCCTGCAGAGGCCTTTCCCTTCACAGACCCACGCTCAGAAAAGTGAGAACAGTTGCTCCCGGGAGCCGAGCTCTTTTGAGCTACCTAGAACCCCTGATAACTTCGAGCCTCACTACTTAACACTGGAAGGCCCAAGATTAAGAAGTGGCAGAGGCCAGGCATATACTCGCTTGTGGCTTACACCCCTCCCCTTGTGTTCTGCCCTTCACTGCATTGTGTCACTTTGAATTTTGTTTTATTATTGTTTTAATTAAAGGTTTATTTCTGATGTTATATAACAGACTGTTTAATGATGAAATCTGTAAAAGATTCATTCATAAAAGAGTCATCAATGCATTTTGGAAGAAGGACTTTCCCAGCAGAGCTTAGTAGCTCTGTAGGATAAGCAACTTCAGTTGTGGAGCTCTTAAGGTGTACGTCTTAAGAGCTCCACAGCTGGGGATGTGTGCCCTATGGAGTTCCCAATCTTGGCAGAACAGGGTTGGCTGCAGTGAAGTTTAGGAGCTCCACAGAGGAGGTGCTTTCTGTAAACTCCCCTCCTCTTGATTTGAATATGAACAGCTCCCTGTATGCAATCTCCTTCTCAAAACTCCCTGTTCTTCCTGCCAACTGCTGCCACATACATCTTTACACAGAGAAGGAAGAGAGATTTGTTGTGATAATTGGGCCTACAAATTTACTCTAAACTGTGAGCTCAACTGTAAAAAGAGAGTATTAGTTCATAAGATGTCACAATAACCGTCCTATATCAACAAATGTTGATGAGAAAAGATGCAAAAGTGAGACAGACTGAATTAGTCCAAACAGAAAGGGCTATAGATATAACTTAAGGGCTGTGTTAAGATCATGCTTGGTAAACAAGAAGAATGTGGATCCAGAAATCAATGAACCAAAGTTGGTGTGCTGGATATTATGCCTAATGGTGGAAAAAATAATGAGGAAATGGGCTGTTCTACCCATCACTCCATTTTGGGGGACTTAAAAAAGAGACTTGGGAGAAAAATTGGCTACTGGAGCAAGCTTTACCATCGTGGCTGCCACTTCCACCATCTCCTGGGACCTCGCGCCTTTGTCGTCCTGATCCTGAAAGATGTCCTGACAAAACCATGCCAGAGAGAGGGAGCCAGATGACATCTCTTCCTCCATCAGGTTTGGCTGAAACCTGAACACACCTGGGAGGAGAGATTTTGTCTCTCTTGCACCATTCCCATGTGTTCTTTTTCCTTCCCTGTCTTATCTTCTCTCTTCTATCCCTCTGCTTTTTCCTTCTGTATAATAAAAGTCTGGCTTACCCACCCAAGACTGCATATTTTGCAACATTGCTAAGCCTGTGACCAGAAAGAAGCAACTGAAAGGGATGCCCGACAAAGCCCAGTGCTCGTACAAGTTTGCCAGATCTCAGAGTGGCTGATAAGATTGTGTGCTGGGCCTGTGTTTCTCCAGCAATGAAGTTGCAAGTGAAAGTCAGCACCAGAGACAGAAGCTACATTTTCTGTTTCCACCCCCCACTCCTCACCCACACCTTTTGTGTGTTTTTTTTCTTGTTTTGTCTTCTTAGAAATGAGATCAAATTTTAACAGCAGCAGCAATAACAACTCCAGCCCATCTTAACTAATTTATAGAATCATAGAATGGTAGAACTGCAAGGGACCTCAAGAATTTTTTAGTCCAGTCTGCTGCACTCAAGGCAGGACTAAGTATTGAGTGGAGGGGACTCTTATATTTTTCCCCAAAAGGACAACAGATATCTTTAATACCATCTAAGAGGCTGGCGGTCTAAAAATTCTCTCCAGCTAAAGGAACAAGGGCTGTTGTTAAAAAGAAAGCCTTATTTACTATTTTACATTTCAAATGCTTTAACTGTTTTTTCCTTTTCTGTATCTTTATTAAAAGGTTAAAACGATTTTAATGGTGTATTTGCCGTGGTACTCAGCAGACAAAAGTCTCTGTATACCAAATCCTGAAATTTATTTAAAACTCTTTAATGTTGGACAGTGACTAGGTTATAATACCTTCGACACTTTCGGGCCCATTTATTCCATCTAAATTGATACAATAAGTTAGAGCTGATTTGTGTTAGCAGGCCTAAATAGATAGTGTTGTAGGAGGGTGGTGTAGTGCCTGGGTTCTCTGCTGTTCAATGCCTTGCCTCATAATTCCAGGAATATTGCCGTGTAATTTTTAAGGGTCTTGCAACATAATTTACATCAATTGTGGCACATGGTACTTGAAGCCTTGATTAAGGGTTGGTTGCCTGTATTTCTTTTGAGATGCATTGTGCTCAGCGTGCTTTGTATAGCATCTTTCATACAAACTCTGTCAAATGTACTAAATGTTTTAGAGAGAAGTAATAAAGCCATGGAGTTAAGGAAGGCAAGAGGCAAAGGCATGGGAAAAATGTGTGTTCAGCAGAGAATTAAAAAGAGCTGTAGAGCTGATGAAGATGAGAAATACAGGAAGACACCTAAACGGTGGCAAGATCGTGAGAAATTGCGAAGAAGTTCAGCTATAGGCTATGTGGGGTGGGTGGGTCAGTGAGGTGTGCTTGGGCAAGCTAGTAGTGTTTATGAGGGTGTCTTACAAACAGTGAGGGAAAACTTGAATTAGAAATGTTCCTTGTATTAGTACCAGGGCTCTGAAACGTACTGTTGGATTTTTCTTTCAGCACCGAAAAGTCGACTCCAGAATCGTCTGCTGTTTCACCTAGCACATAAGGTATGTATGTCTCTTTGCTCACACTTCATGTTTCTTTCTGAAATTTGAACTGTAATTGGTGCTGGATTGACAACCTTCCAGAATGTGTCCGCAGGATAGGTACATCAATGGGTAGCAGCAGAACAAACCTTCCCAACCACTAACACAACTGCATTAATCTGACATAGAGGAATCATCTGTAGGTGTAAGAGGGGAACTCAGAGGAGACACCAGTCTGCTAGGAACTAGAATGAGACCCACCAGTTCACTTCACATAGGCCTAATAGAAACAATCTGATGGTATTTTTTGGTTGTTGCCACCCTAGGACCAGCTACTTCCACTTCCTTTCTTCTAAGATCATCTAGTTCTTCCTAGGTGGGCGCATCTTGGAACTAACATTTTAAGTAGGGCTGTCGTTTGATTGCAGTTAACTCACGCGATTAATTAATGTTTTTAACCGTGAATAATTTTTTTTAATCACGATTAATTGCACTGTTAAACAATAGATTACCAATTGAAATTTATTAAATATTTTTTGACGTTTTTCTACATTTTCAAATACATTGATTTCAATTACAACACAGAATACAAAGTATATAGTGCTCACTTTATATTATTATTTTTTATTACAAATATTTGCACTGTAAAAATGATAAACAAAACAAATAGTATTTTTCAGTTCACCTCATATAGGTACTGTAGTGCAATCTCTTTATTGTGAAAGTGCAACTTACAGATGTAGATTTTTTTTTTTTTTGTTACTGAGACAGGGTCAGGCCAGATGGCTACAGGAGAGTGTTAGAAGGCAGATATATTAGTCCCAGATTAAGCAGGTCCATTTTCCCTGAGTAAGGTAACAGGGGCAGTTCCAGAACAAGAAGGAACTTGCTGGAACAAATTCAGGCAGGCAGGCAGGCTAATTAGGACACCTGGAGCCAATTAAGAAGCTGCTAGAATCAATTAGGGCAGGCTGGCTAATCAAGGCACCTGAGTTTAAAAAGGACCTCACTTCAGTCTGTGGTGTGCATGCGAGGAGCTGTGAGCAAGAGGCACTAGGAGCTGAGAATGAGAAGGCGGACTGCTGGAGGACTGAGGAGTACAAGCATTATCAGACACCAGGAGGAAGATCCTGTGGTGGGGATAAAGAAGGTGTTGGGAGGATGCCATGGGGAAGTAGCCCAGGGAGTTGCAGCTGTTGCGCAGCTGTTCCAGGAGGCACTCTAGGCAGCTGCAGTCCACAGGGCCCTGGACTGGAACTCAGAGTAGAGGGCGGGCCCAGGTTCCCCCCAAACCTCCCAGCTCCTGATCAGACACAGGAGGACTTGACCTGGACTGTGGGTTCCACCAGAGGGGAAAGTCTCTGGGCTTTTCCCCGACCCACATGGTGAATCAGCAGAGAGTGCGGGGATTGTTCTCCTTCCTTTTTCCCATGCTGGCCAGTGATGAGGTTAGCTGTGTGAACAGCAGGTTTGAGCCACTAGCAAAAGTGGCCAAACTGAGGGCTGCCGTGAATCTCTGAGGCAAGCAAATCTGCCAATAAGCACAGGACCCACCAAGGCAAAGGAGGAACTTTGTCACATTATATAACTGCACTCAGAAACAAAACAGTGGAAAACTTTAGAGCCTACAAGTCCACTCAGTCCTACTTCTTGTGCAGCCAATCACTAGGACAAACACGTTTGTTTACATTTATGGAAGATATTGCTGCCTGCTTCTTATTTATAATGTCACCTGAAAGTGAGAACAGGCATTCGCGTAGCACTTTTGTAGCTGCGTTGCACGGTATTTATGTGCCAGATATGCTAAACATTTGTCTGCCTCTTCATGCTTCGACCACCATTCCAGAGGACGTTTTCATGCTGATGACGCTTGTTAAAAAAAATAATGCGTTAATTAAATTTGCAACTGAACTCCTTGGGGGAGAATTATATGTCTCCTGTTCTGTTTAACCCATGTTCTGCCATATATTTCATGTTATAGCAGTCTCAGATGATGACCCAGCACAAGTTGTTCATTTTAAGAACACTTTCACAGCACATTTGACAAAAAGCAAAGAAGGTACCAATGTGAGATTTCTAAAAATAGCTACAGCACTTGACCCAAGGTTTAAGAATCTGAAGTGCTATCCAAAATCTCAGAGGGACGAGGTGTGGAGCATGTGTTCAGAAGTCTTAAAAGAGCAACACTTTGATGCAGAAACTACAGAACCCAAATCACCAAAAAGAAAATCAACCTTCTGCTGGTGGCATCTGACTCAGATGATGAAAATGAACACGTGTCCGTCGGTCTGCTCTGCTTTGGACCGTTATCAAGCAGAACCTGTCATCAACATGGACGCGTGTCCTCTGGAATGGTGGTTGATGCATAAAGGGACATATGAATCTTTAGCGGATCTGTCATGAAAATATTTTGTGACGCCAGCTACAACAGTAGCATGTGAATGCCTGTTCTCACTTTCAGGTGACTTAAAGAAGTGGGCAGCATTATCTCTTGCAAACTTGTTTGTCTGAGTGATTGGCTGAAGTAGGACTGAGTGGATTTGAGGGCTCTAAAGTTTTACAATTGTTTTATTTTTGAATGCAGTTATTTTTTTCTACATAATTCTACATTTGTAAGTTCAACTTTCATGCTAAAGAGATTGCACTACAGTACTTGTATAAGGTGAATTGAAAAATACTATTTCTTTTGTTTTTACATTGCAAATATTTGCAATCCAGAATAAATGTAAAGTGAGCACTGTACACTTCATATTCTATGTTGTAATTGAAATCAATATATTTAAAAATGTAGAAAACATCCAAAAATATTTAAATAAATGGTATTCTATTTTTTAACAGCGTGATTAATTGTGATTAATTGCGATTAATTTTTTTAATCACTTGACAGACCTAATTTTAAGTAAAAAGACTGTTGAAAAATATAAAAATCTCCTGAGCTATTCAGTTCCCCCAAAACACAATCTTGTTTATAGCAGGGAGATTTCGTTTAATTTCAACAATGATTGAGGCACAACCTTCACTTTGTTTCATCTTGGTATGTTCAAGAATAATTAAACAGATTTTAGAGGAGTTGGTCCAGTCTTATCCTAGCCCACTCATGAGAGCTCCTTCACTTCTAGCCTGCAAATTGGATTGCTTTTTTTCTATAAATAGATCAGTTTATTACTAACAAGGGAACTTTTATCTCCATGGCATGAACCACTTGTGAATAAATGGCTATGTCAATTTAGAAACATCAAAGGTTAAAAAGACAACCACAGCAAGATGTGCTTTTTTCAGAGTAAATGTGTTGGTAAAATTGGATTGTCTTTCACAGTGGCCTTTTAAACTTGACAAAAGTACAGATAAAATGCTACTATTCTAAGCCCTCCACTTCTCAACAAAAGTCTTTATTATGTATGTATTATAAAGCTGCTGTGAATTTTGTAAGACCTTATAACATAAGCAAGGTCACAGAAATCCCAAGTGCTGCAAGGAGTGGTATTTGTTATTCAAGCCCCAAATCTAGCAAAACGGGTAAGCATATGCTTAACTTTAAGGATATGAATATGGTTAAAGTTAAGAATTTGCTTAAGTGCTTTGCTGGATTGGGTCCTCATTAGATGTTTGGGCATCAGTAGATAGTGCATTTTTCCCTCTGACTCATTTTTGTGCCGTGCTCCAACATGCAGCAAAAGGGCACTATTTCTAGAGAAGCTGTGTTTTGGGTGAGAGATAAAACCCAGATATTGGCACTTTCTGCAAAAACTCCTGTTAACCCTGTTGTCCCAGCCAAATTCTAATTTGGATAGTTGCATTCTGTCTACCTAAGTCTCTCTGCAGGTTTATTTGAAAACATAACTTTCATTTCCTTGCCTAAAGTCTGTTGTGTAGTGGCATTGGCACAAATTGACTAACATCCAGAGGTGTTTACTCTCCAATGGTGGTTGAACAATCGCTATGAATATAGTCTGCAAAGTACAGTAGATCCTCAGAGTTACAAACACCTTGGGAATGAAGGTTGTTCCTAACTCTGAACTGTTTACTTGTGGCACCTTAGAGACTAACCAATTTATTTGAGCATAAGCTTTCGTGAGCTACAGCTCACTTCGTCGGTTGCATTCAGTGGAAAATACAGTGGGGAGATTTATATACATAGAGAACATGAAACAATGGGTGTTACCATACACACTGTAACCAGAGTGATCACTTAAGGTGAGCTATTACCAGCAGGAGAGCGGGGTGGGGGGGACCTTTTGTAGTGATAATCAAGGTGGGCCAGTTCTAGCAGTTGACAGGAACGTCTGAGGAACGGGGGGGGGGGGGGGAGATAAACATGGGGAAATAGTTTTACTTTGTGTAATGACCCATCCACTCCCAGTCTCTATTCAAGCCTAAGTTGATTGTATCCAGTTTGCAAATTAATTCCAATTCAGCAGTCTCTCGTTGGAGTCTGTTTTTGAAGTTTTTTTGTTGAAGTATTGCCACTTTTAGGTCTGTAATCGAGTGACCTGAGAGATTGAAGTGTTCTCCGACTGGTTTTTGAATGTTATAATTCTTGATGTCTGATTTGAGTCCTATTCTTTTACGTAGAGACTGTCCAGTTTGACCAATGTACATGGCAGAGGGGCATTGCTGGCACATGATGGCATATATCACATTGGTAGATGTGCAGGTGAACAAGCCTCTGATAGTGTGGCTGATGGGATAAGGCCCTATGATGGTGTCCCCTGAATAGATATGTGGCCACAGTTGGCAACGGGCTTCGTTGCAAAAACACCCTTGGAACCCCGACCCAGGGTATTGTATCTGCTACCCAAGATCCATAAACCTGGAAATCCTGGACGCCCCATCATCTCAGGCATTGGCACCCTGACAGCAGGATTGTCTGGCTATGTAGACTCCCTCCTCAGGCCCTACGCTACCAGCACTCTCAGCTATCTTCGGGACACCACTGACTTCCTGAGGAAACTACAATCCATCAGTGATCTTCCTGAAAACACCATCCTGACCACTATGGATGTAGAAGCCCTCTACACCAACATTGCACACGAAGATGGACTACAAGCCGTCAGGAACACTATCCCCGATAATGTCACGGCAAACCTGGTGGCTGAACTCTGTGACTTTGTCCTCAACCATAACTATTTCACATTTGGGGACAATGTATACCTTCAAATCAGCAGCACTGCTATGGGTACCCGCATGTCCCCACAGTATGCCAACATTTTTATGGCTGACTTAGAACAATGCTTCCTCAGCTCTCGTCCCCTAATGCCCCTACTCTGCTTGCGCTACATTGATGACATCTTCATCATCTGGACCCATGGAAAAGAAGCCCTTGAGGAATTCCACCATGATTTCAACAATTTCCATCCCACCATCCCCCCCTGCACTGTTCCTCAGACGTTCTTGTCAACTGCTGGAAATGGCCCACCTTGATTATCACTACAAAAGGTCCCCCCCTTAGCCCCCCGCCCCCGCTCTCCTGCTGGTAATAGCTCACCTTAAGTGATCACTCTGGTTACAGTGTGTATGGTAACACCCATTGTTTCATGTTCTCTATGTATATAAATCTCCCCACTGTATTTTCCACTGAATGCATCTGATGAAGTGAGCTGTAGCTCACAAAAGCTTATGCTCAAATAAATTGGTTAGTCTCTAAGGTGCCACAAGTACTCCTTTTCTTTTTGCGAATATAGACTAACACGGCTGCTATTCTGAAATCTGAAATGTTTGTAACTCTGACCAAAACATTATGGTTGTTCTTTCAAAAGTTTATGACTGAACATTGACTTAATACAGCTTTGAAGCTTTATTATGCAGAAGTAAAATGCTGCTTTTAATCCTCTTAATGTAAATGAAAGAAGCACAGGAAACCGTTTCCTTACCTTTTTAAACTTTCCCTTTATTTTTTTAGTAGTTTACATTTAACACTGTACTGTACTTTCTTGTCTTGTGTTTTCTTGTCTCTGCTGCTCCCTGGTTGCATACTTCCGGTTCCAAATAAGGTGTGTGGTTGACCGGTTAGTTCGTAACTCTGGTGTTTATAAGTCTGAGGTTCCACTGTACTTTAGGAGGTTTTGGAATGAAAGATACTAAGTTGATACTACTATGAAGATATAAAATTACTGTTTTTGAGCACTGTTGGCTGTGCTGGAGTGTTATTATATGACCAGCACAAGCACAAAGGAAAGAGATATGAAGCAAAGATGAGCAGCTAGATATTTTAAATGTGGGAGACTTATCAATTTTTTAAAAAACAAATAAAAAAATCCCTAATGTAAAAAACAGCAATAGATTGGGTTCACAATTACCATTGCTAGCAGTAACATACATAAGAAGGGGAAGCATCAGAATTGTAAGTGACTTGAGTGGTCCGATTTAATGGACATTCTTGGCTAGTTTATAATGTTGATGCAATTGCAAAATTGTTTGTTAACCATGCTCTCTCCATTTTACATTTGCGCATTTGTTATGTAAAATGCAACAATTCTTTTAAATGGAAACTATTACATTACACTGTATGGAATTACAGAAATTGGATATGTGAGGTCTGGAGAAAGAGAACTAGTTAGTGCCACAAAATAGCGTTATGGGAAATGTCTTTGCAATAGGCTTTTGCTCAGTGAGAGTTGTGGGTTTTTTTGTTTTGTTTTTGGTGAAGAGGGATGGGAACTTAGTTTCTGAGAATTAAGCTTTGGATCCAAACCCAACAAATCTTTCTCTTAGCTCAAATTATAGTAGTAAATTTTTATATTACAGATTTATTTTGAGTATGGAGTATCTAATCCATCTCTCTGCTGTTACCCCCTACATCATGGCATATCAGATTTAATTATGCCTGAATCGGACTTGATAGTTGTGTGTTTAGCCTCAAGCTCAGTTATTTCCAATGATGGCTTTCTACGTCTTCCCTCAACAGATTTCGCCATTGGCAAAACAAGTCTTAAACTTAGAAAGCAACTCCTAATGTCTAACCTGAATCTTCTCTGCTGCAGTTCAATCTCACTTAATATTGTTGTATGCCCTTCCTGATTAATATGACTAATTGCTCTTGTTTTCCTTGCTGAACTCTTTTGGAGGTTGTCTGTCTCTTTCTCTTTAGTTCAGTGATGAAAAGAAATTGATGAGCTTCCATCAGAATTTGCAGGACATCACAGAAGATCAGCTCAGTCTGGCATCTATCCACTATATGCGGTCCCACTACCAAGAGGCTATTGATATCTACAAACGCATACTGCTTGATAACCGGTTTGTGTCTCTCTTTCTCTCCCCTCCATTTTCAGCCTCATTGCAGTATCTCTGATGAATTTGTATTTCCATTCCATGTAATTGCTTGGCTTCTGGAAACTTATTTGTGGTGGTATCAATACTTTTGTGTCTTTCCCTCTGTGAGAAGGGGACAATGCAGCCATCTCCATTTTGTCACTGGAATCAGAACTGTTACACCAATAAGGCACAAGGAGAATGTGTCCACCCTAATCCCCCTTTTTTAACGTACTTTGTTCTGTGATCCATCCTGGGATCCCCTCTCCTGTTTCTTATGAAATGCTACAGAATTACAAGCAGAGCAGAAAATGTTCTGAGTGTGTCTTACCCACAATACAAAGCATGTACCTGTCTCTTTTGTTTTGTTTGGCTGATTGCCTGTCTGACCCTAATTTTTAGTTACTGAACTCTCTTCCACCTCAGTCTTCATAAGAAATCCTCAGTCTTGTTGTTTTTATTCAAGGATCCTGTGTGTCCTTTTGAGCTCTGAGTATTCTTTCCATTCCCATTTTCCCGTTATAACCCCTGTCCCAGGATTCCACATTATAGCCACCAACCTCAGCCAGGAAGTGGATAAAGAACCAAACCTTTGGAGATGTTGCTGTTGAGAAGCACAAGGCATGTGTTTTCCCCCAACCACATCTTCACAAACAGTTTTTAGTGTGCTGCCTATGTAATATTCTCTAGATGCTGCTGGCCTGGGAAGCAGGGTCCAGAGTCAAAGGAAGGCTTGGCAATGTATAAACTGCTATTCTGCAACAGGTCAATGGTCTTTTGCCTCTGATAGTGTATAATGCTGAATGCTTCAAAGAAAGCTGAAACACCTCCATAATGCATATCATTGTGTAATTCTGTGCTTTGGGAGGAAATTTCAGCCTGACAGTCCCTAGGCTATGATCAGCTTATGCCCTGAAATATCAATAACCTTTGTGAGACAAGGTGGGTGAGGTAATATCTTTTATTGGACCAACTTTTGTTGGTGTGAGACACAAGCTTTTGAGCTTGCACAGAGTTCTTCAGGTCAGACGAACAGAAGTCAGTCCAATAAAAGATATTACCTTAACCACCTTGTCTCTCTGATATACTAGAACTGACATGGCTACCACAACACTGCATACAGTAACCTTTGTAACAGTTATCCTACAAATTGTTGTTACTGCAAATGTTTTTCTTATTCCTGTAAATGTCTAGTCCTTTTTGGCTTGATATTGTGCAGTAGTGAATTTCACAGGTTACTTATACATGACATAAAAGTAACTACTGACATTAAAGAAATCTTTTTGGAGTTTTGTATGTATGCAATATACTTGGCAAAGGAAAACAGTCAAATTGCCTTGTATACATTATGTGGATGAACCTTAGTTCATCAGTCCAAATAAAATGATTGCATTCTCTTACATTCCTTCACATGGGGTTATCACCATTTCCTAAAATAACAAGCCCCAAATTTCACAGGTCATTCTTGTATGCACTAGTGCTTGGAAGAAACTAGCTCTTGTTTCACCCTCATGATGCTGGGATAATGTGTTGTAACATTGACTCAATACATGTTGAATTATGGTTTCCGTGCATGACAAGGTAATGTCTTCATATATGCAAATGTCACAATACAATTACTTCCTCCTGTGGGACAAATGCAGTTGGCATCCCTGCAGATGCAACCCCGAATAGTTTTGTGCTTGTCTGCTGAATCCAGAAAGTCACATATAAGGCTATTCTCAGGAACTCAATATTTGTTGTATTTCTAAATGGTACATGGGGAGGTGAGGGAAAGTCATAACAGATTTTAATATTCCTTTTCAGCACAATTTTCTGGTAGAAAATGAATGCTTCTGTGAACTCTTCCTCTTTTGCCCTTCAGGGAATACCTGGCTCTCAACGTATATGTGGCTTTATGTTACTACAAACTGGATTACTATGATGTGTCACAAGAGGTGCTGGCTGTTTACCTTCAGCAAGTTCCTGACAGCACCATAGCTCTTAACCTCAAGGCTTGTAACCACTTCCGACTTTACAATGGCAAGGCTGCTGAGGTATCTATTGTAAAGCCCTTCTGGCTTGTCAGTCTCATTTGAAGTCCCATGCAAGTTTCTTTTCCCTGTTGTGTTATCTGCCTTATACTTAATCACAATTATTGACAAATGACCGTTTATAATGTCAGTATCCTCCCCCAAAGGATATCACCTATCCATAATCCTCACATTGTTGAGCATTTAAGTTTTCTGTTTCCATGTTGGCCTTTCCATTTTCCCAATGCAAGTTTTGCTTTACATTTGTATGAATTATCCATTTGCAACAGTCATCACAGTGAAGGGGGGGGTGTTTGTTTTCCTCCACCAACCCAGCTCATCACAGCTGGAGTTGCCTTCCAATCAGTTTCAGATGTGGTGTGGATCTGCACTTGTGGGGGTATTTTTGCTAAACTTTTTATAGGTATAATATTTAATTTCAGGCAGAACTCAAGAGCCTGATGGACAATGCCTCATCATCTTTTGAGTTTGCTAAGGAGCTCATTAAGCACAATCTGGTGAGTAATGGATTCATCTGAGCTGTGGATCTCAAACTGTGGTCTACAGAGCTTTTCTTGATGTACCACCATTGAAAATTGGGAATTAAGCAGTAGGAGGTGGGGTGTTAGGAGGTGGTATGAATCCATAAGAGTCACCATGTAAGCAATGGAGGCAATCTGATCAATACGCTTCTCACTTTTACTTAATCAGTTTCATTTTCTGATGCTTTCCTTGTCTCTGTGCCACGTTCAAGACAAGAACCTGCATTCTTACCCCCTCTTTATACTTTGCTTCTGGGACAAAGTTGTTGCATTACACCATTCTGGTATTTTTATATTGTCATGGCTTGTTACCATGTCATGAAAAAATGTTGCTTTATCCTTAGGGATATGTTAGGATGCTTTAAATGTTCTGTGAGCCTGTCCTTGCAAGATACTTGGGATTAGGCTTGGCAAGCCAGTCAATTGACTGCCTATTATTTGATTGTGGTCAAATATTCCAGCAAGAATGCCCTGATATAGAGGGCAGCCTATCTTTTTGATTGCATCATGGTGCCATTCTTTAGAACTTCATTTAATTGTATTTCACGTTTTTTGAGTTAAAATAACTATCTAAGGCTAAGCCTGTTGGAGACCATAAAGTCTTACTTGTTTTGTTATCATTCTAATAAATCATTGCTTTAAAATATTTGACCATTTTTAATGTAGTCTGACCAATTATTTTTGGACTGGTCAAATCCCCAAGACTACCTGAA
Organism: Eretmochelys imbricata; assembly: GCF_965152235.1. NCBI lineage: Eukaryota > Metazoa > Chordata > Testudines > Cheloniidae > Eretmochelys > Eretmochelys imbricata. The sequence continues at coordinate 270,353,644 of NC_135572.1, read as the reverse complement.
CAGCCCTGTCAAAATCAGGACTTTAGTGCAAAAATCAGAATGGATGAGGATTCCGAACAATGTTGTCTAACCATGGTACAATGTCAGTGGAATTGAAATGTCTCAAGATAATAGTCTCTATTTGCAAAGTTAATGACTAGGAACTAACGGTGGGCAGATACTGAGGCAAAGCCAAAATATTTGTGTTTGAAGTAGGAGATATACTGATCATCTGGCAACATTCTACTCCAGTGATTTTATTGCTACTCTGTTGAATGACTGGTTGTAGTAGTTCGCTTTTATTTCATGTTGGCGTGTTGCTCAGTTTGGTGTGCTCACTGGATGGAAGAAGGCAAGGACATCGTGGCCTGGTTAAAACCCATACCAAACTTTATTAGTCAAATTACATCCAAAGGTCGCGTTGGAGGACAGCCCAGCATGGTCTCTTCTCCCCATTGACCCTTTGCCAATTTTTAGGGGCTCCCTCTGCAGGGGATGGGTCATACTAGGAGGGTCTCTGCATGTCTCCAATTGCCTGCTAGCATCCCTCCTCCTTTCCGGGGTTGAGGCAAGAGGGGGCCTTGACCCCATAGCCAGCACCACCGTAAAGTGCATTGGTGGGGTGGTTCCCCAGGATAAAGTCCTGACCCCTGGTTCTCATTTTCCCCTAGGGGTTAGACGTGATGCCCTCAGGATACCCACTATGTTACCTTTTTGTATCTGGAGCCTAAATCAGCAAGTTCCTTTACCCAGCGCCTGCCACAAGGAGGTGCCCACCTTAGCTTGGCTGCCTCAAGCCCACTACCTAGAAGTTCGGCCAACCCAATACCAAGATCATCCAGAAACAAATTGTATCAGAGTGGTATATTCAATCCTCAGTAAAGCTCAGCTGCACTCTGGGCTATGTGGCCATGTCTGATAACTGAAGCACCCCTAGACTCCAGCCATGTTGCAGTTTTCTGGTTGGCCTTCCTCCAGGCCCTATCCACCTTTTGTGGGTATGCTGCAGTCCAATATCTGTGGTGATACTGTCCCCACGTCGAGAAACATATTTGCCAGCAGTCCAATATCCCATTTGGACTTCAAAATCAGTTTGAGGCCAGGGCACGTTCTAAGATAGTTTTCTCCTAAATGGATAATGATGATGTCCAATGTGTCCTTTCGGTGCGCCAGCCCATCCAAGAGGGACACAAGTTAATTCCAGGTCATGCCCCGGCTGCCGTGCCAAGACAAAATCATGTCCCTTCTGAGGCCCAGCTGCGAGCTTCTTGCCCAAATTACATGCTCTCTTATAAGCCCAGTGCACAATGCCATGCCCTCAATCCATATTCTCAGTTGTGTGTGTGCTGTGTGATCATTTAGTGTGATCAGCATGGGGAAGGAAGCAGACATGGTTAAAACCTGTGGCACTTACAGCCCACACCCTGTGTTGGCTTCCCCTCAGGCAACTGCATGTAGGATTGTAGATTGCCAGCATCCTTTAGCCTGGTGCGCTTAAAATGTGGGTAGCCTGAAGATATGTGCCCACCTCCACAATGCCCATGTTCGTGCCAAACCTTACAGTATGCATGACAATGCTTCCCTGTCTCATTGTAGTTTCAGCATGAAAACCTCGGCTGGTCAGGCGTGTAGTGTCTTGAGACCAGCTCCATTGCTCCCTTCACACACCAGCTTTTCCAGTACATAGCCACAATTGTTATGGGGTTCTGTTCACAAGTGCCCCTGAACCGTGCACTTCAACCATAGTTCCTGATCAGTTTTGTCTCAGCACAGGGAGGGGTTCAGGATTATCCTCATTCTAAAGTGCTCATCATACAAGACCAATGAGGTGCTTGAAAATATGTTATATGCCCTATGTATAATGTCCAAATACATCAGCATGGGCCCATATATTGCTGCGTATAGCTGTCCTTTCACCCCTGTATAGGTAATGTAGGTCACAAGCCAGTTGTCGCAATTCCTATGTATCTTGGATGCTTTATCCCAGGGGTCGGCAACCTTTTAGAAGTGGTGTGCCGAGTCTTCATTTATTCACTTTAATTTAAGGTTTCGCATGCCAGTAATACATTTTAACGTTTTTTAGAAGGTCTCTCTCTATAAGTCTATATATTATATAACTAAACTATTGTCATATGTAAAATAAACAAGGTTTTCAAAATGTTTAAGAAGCTTCATTTAAAATTCAATTAAAATGCTGATCTTATGCTGCGGGCCGGCTCAGCACGCTGCCAGCCTGGGGTTCTGTTCACCTAGGCCAGCAGCAGGCTGAGCAGGGCCTGCGGCCAGGACCCCGGCTGGCAAGGGGCCAGCAGTCAGAACCCCAGACTGGCAGCGGGCTGAGTAGCAGCCAGGGTCCCAGCTGCTGGCCCCTTTCAGCCCGCTGCCAGTCTGGGATCCTGCCCCTGCCCACATAGAGTGGGTACGTACCTACCTTCTCCCTGGTTCTAGCCCATTCTCTTCCTCTCTCTGCACTGAGCTGAGGGTGGGAGTGCACTGTGGACACAGCTGGGGGTAAAGGAGCAGGCTGGGAGTTGGGGTGTAGGGTCTGGCCAGGAGCTAGAATGAGGGAGGGGGCTTAGGGTTGGGGCAGGAGGTTTAGGTGTGGAGTGCTTACCTGGGCAGCTCCCATTTGGTACGAGGGTGCAGCTAGGAATGGGGGTGGGGGGGCGTGCAGGAGCTCCCGTTTGGTGCTCAGGGTGGGGATGGGAATGTGGGGGGTGCAAGAGTCAGGGCATAGGGTGTGGGGGGGCTGGGTATGTGTGGGGGTGCAGGAGTCAGGGCAGGGGGCTGGGGGCATGTGAGGGAGGTGCAGGAGTCAGGGCTGGGGTCATGAGGGGATGCAGGGGTCAGGGCAGAAGGCTGGGGTGCATGTGAGGGAGGTGCAGAGGGTTGGGGGTGCTCCCAGCCCTTTCCCCAGAGCGGCTCACGGCAGGAGGCTGGTGGGGATATGCCCTGATTCCACCCCCCTTCCCCAAGGCCCGTCCCCACCTCTTTTCCGCCTCCTCCCTGGAGCAGCAAGTGCACTGCTGCTCTGCTTCTCCCCCTCCCGTGCAAGGGCCATCAGCTGATCAGTGGCAGGGAGGGAGAGGAGGAGGGGCAGGAACCCAGCATGCTGGGGGAAGAGGCAGTGGAGGAGGGAGCTTGCTTGCCCTGCAGCAGAAGCCGGCAGGACCAAGCTTCTTCACCCTGCCTCCACGAAGGGGTTGGGGGGTGGAGAAGAGCGGGCCGGGGCGGGCAGGATTTTTAATGGCACTCTGTTGCTTGCCGGGGTCCCGGCCGCCGACCCCGCTCAGCCCACTGCCTGCCTGGGTTTGACAGCGGGCTGAGCGGGGCCAGTGGCTGGGACCTGGCAGGCAGCAGCATGCCATTAAAAATCAGCTTGCATGCCATCTTTGGCACGCATGCCATAGGTTGCCGACCCCTGCTTTATCCTGACAGGTTTCAGAGTAACAGCCGTGTTAGTCTGTATTCGCAAAAAGAGAAGTACTTGTGGCACCTTAGAGACTAACCAATTTATTTGAGCATGAGCTTTCGTGAGCTACAGCTCACTTCATCGGATGCATACTGTGGAAACTGCAGAAGACATTATATACACAGAGACCATGAAACAATACCTCCTCCCACCCTACTCTCCTTCTGGTAATAGCTTATCTAAAGTGATCATCAAGTTGGGCCATTTCCAGCACAAATCCAGGTTTTCTCACCCTCCGCCCCCCCCCCCCCCACAAACTCACTCTCCTGCTGGTAATAGCCCATCCAAAGTGACCACTCCCTTTAAAATGTGTATGATAATTAAGGTGGGCCATTTCCAGCACAAATCCAGGTTTTCTCACCCCCCCCCCCGCCCCACACAAACTCACTCTCCTGCTGGTAATAGCCCATCCAAAGTGACCACTCCCTTTAAAATGTGTATGATAATTAAGGTGGGCCATTTCCAGCACAAATCCAGGTTTTCTCACACCCCCCCACCTCCCTCCAAAAACCACACACACAAACTCACTCTCCTGCTGGTAATAGCTTATCCAAAGTGACCACTCTCCTCACAATGTGTATGATAATCAAGGTGGGCCATTTCCAGCACAAATCCAGGTTTTCTCACCCCCCCCCCCGCCCCACACAAACTCACTCTCCTGCTGGCAATAGCTCATGGGGTGGGAGGAGGTATTTTTTCATGGTCTCTGTGTATATAATGTCTTCTGCAGTTTCCACAGTATGCATCCGATGAAGTGAGCTGTAGCTCACGAAAGCTCATGCTCAAATAAATTGGTTAGTCTCTAAGGTGCCACAAGTACTCCTTTTCTTTCTGCTTTATCCTATCTCTCTTTCTCTTCTCTCCACCTAATATAGGTTCCCTGAACAGCAGGGAATATATGTCCATATACGCCACCCACCATATTTTCTCACGTGTTAACTGGAGAAAATGAGTCCTCAGCCGATGAGAAGCAGCTGCCTACAAGCCACATTCAAATACACATTAATAAACCTGTTGGACAGCTGCTGTAAAGGCTGTGGGGTAGGGAGTGGGGGCCTGAGGCTGTAGTGCCATGAGCTGTGTGACCAGTGGCTGTGATGCCGGAATCTGTAAGGCTACTGTCTGAGGAGCTGGCAGCTGGAGGGCCAGTAGCTGGGGGTGGGCCTGGGCATTTGGGGCCCCACTATCCCACACTATGGTGTGTTCTATAACCTCCCATTCATGTCCCCCATGTGGTCCCCTGCAGGCCTAACCATTAAACCACCTGGAGCCCTACCCATTGCTCCCACCAGAACTGCCTGTCTGAGACAATATGGTCACCCACTGAGGGTGCCATACCACTGGGGCATATCCCCTGCTCTTCTAGTGGGCCCCAACTGTTTGTGAACTCACTCTGTAAATGACTATTATTTTCCAGGGCTCCAATCTGATCTGAAAAGGACTGCATCATCTCCATGAGGTGCCCTGTTTTTGGCCACTTAGGACGTAGTTCCCTTCCTGGCCTCTTGCTCTTTTCTCTCTCCTTCCTGATGTTCTTGGTTGCCTCCTGGTCTGGGATAGGCAACACACATCACCCTGTACTAAGTGGCTAAATGGGTCTGTTAGCCTATCCTGCTGCCTCACTGGCTCTTGGTTCCAGCCCTGCAGACGCCCAGCCACATGCCTTGTGTCATCAAGCAGATACTGGTCATTGCCAGACTGCTGTTTATGATTCATGTGTTCTGTGTGCTCTGTTCCTATTTTGACTGCTGGAAACCAGCAAACAGGAAGTGTGGCTCTGAGCATATGACTCTTATCATGGCTCCAAATCTCATGTCAAATCCAAATCCCACCAGATTATGGCTCCAAATCATGGGCCAAATTCCATAAAACTCAAGATTACCCTGAAAGTCTGGTTGGAGCTGGAAATCTCTCAGGGCCTGTCCTTTTGTCCACTCCCATCGTAGGAGCCGCCAAAGCAAGCCCCTTGCTAGACTCAGGGCCCTCTTCTTTTTGTTTAGTAGCTGCATTGTGATTTACAAATTTATCCAAATGTAGGATTACCAACCCTCCAGTAAAAAGAATGAGGAGTACTTTTGTGGCACCTTAGAGACTAACAAATTTATTTGAGCATAAGCTTTCATGGGCTAAAGCCCAATTCATCAGATGCATGCAGTGGAAAATACAGTAGGAAGATATATATATAGAGAACATGAAAAAATGGGGGTTGCCATACCAACTGTAACGAGACTCATCAATTAAGGTGGGCTATTATCAGCAGGAGAAAAAAAAAACTTTTGTAGTGATAATCAGGATGGCCCATTTCAAACAGTTGATAAGAAGGTGTGAGTAACAATAGGGGGAAAATTAGCATGGGGAAATAGTTTTTAGTTAGTGTAATGACTCATTCACTCCCAGTCTTTATTCAAACCTAATTTAATGCTGTCCAGTTTGCAAATTAATACCAGTTCTGCAGTTTCTTGTTGGAGTCTGTTTTTGAAGGATTTTTTGTTGAATAATTGCGACTTTTAGGTCTGTAATTGAATGTTCAGGGAGGTTGAAGTGTTCTCCAACTGGTTTTTGAATGTTATAATTCTTGACGTCTGATTTGTGTCCATTTAGTCTTTTGTGCAGAGACTGTCCTGTTTGGCCAATGTACATGGCAGAGGGGCATTGCTGGCACATGATGGCATATATCACATTGGTAGATGTGCAGGTGAATGAGCCTCTGATAGTATGGTTGATGTGATTAGGTCCTATAATGGTGTCCCTTGAATAGATATGTGGATGTGGACAGAGTTGGCAACGGGCTTTGTTGCAAGGATAGGTTCCTGGGTTAGTGTTTTTGTTATGTGGTGTGTGGTTGCTGGTGAGTATTTGCTTCAGGTTGGGAGACTGTCTGTAAGCGAGGACTGGCCTGTCTCCCAAGATCTGTGAGAGTGAGGGATCATCCTTCAGGATAGGTTGTAGATCCCTCCAGTATTGTCCTGGAGTCTCCAGGAATTAAAAATTAGTCTTTAATTAAATATTATTTCATGTGATGAAACCTCCAGGAATATGTCCAACTAAAATTGGCAACCCTATCCAAATGGCACATTGACTGAACCACAAACCAAGTCTCAACAAGCTTGTCCATAATTTTTTTCTAACATATTATGCATTCAAGAGTTAAAGCTGTTTTCTGATGTCAGTGGTGGAATTATGTTTTGATTCTTTTACCAATGATTCAGCAGGTGGTAAGCTTCCTTCCCAAGTCACACCTGAACCAATGTCCCATATGATGTTGTTGGAGGAGGGAATTATTATGTGAAACTGAAGACTTGACTATTTTTGGTTATTTAAAGATCACGTGACACTTTTCACATGTCTAGGATTATTAGCCCTAATATTTTGGTATAATTATAATTAAAGCAAATTGTAATTTTCCATCTATATTCCCCTTGCAGTTTCAATTCAGTTCATAGTCTACCTAACTTGTTCGACACTGTATGTGTTGTTGCTTTGAACTGTTGTATAGCTGATGTGTTCTGCTCCAAGAATAGTTACCATTTACTGATGGGTTAAGTATTTTTGTAAAGTGCTTAGAGATTTCTCAGGATAAAGACACTATAAAATGTGAGATGTTTATAATTATTAATAAACTAGGGGTCCAGTTGATGCTGAATCCGTTGACTATAACATGTCATTACTGTGGAAATTTCAAGGATGATTGTGAGACCACAGACTGGAACACTCCATAGGATTAACAAGATGGGTGCTTTCTTTTCTGCAGGTTGTATTCCGAGGAGGGGAAGGGGCTCTGCAGGTTCTGCCACCCCTGGTTGATGTTATTCCTGAAGCCAGATTGAACCTGGTGATTTACTATCTCCGGCAAGGTAATGAAATCTCCCTCTGGATCTCTCTTAGATGCAGGGATTAGAAACTTTTTCTTTTCTGTGACATCTGTTCATCATCTCACAACTACCTTCTTCAAATGGGCCACAGCATTCTTTGCACTGTTTCATCTGTGGTCCTATGGTAAATAAGCTAACGTCTTACATGCTTTCATGACTTCTGAAGGAAGACCATTTGCAAAGGGTTGAACAAATCCACTTCAGCAGAAGATCAGAGACTTTTTTTTACAGTAGTGAAACACTTCCCCTTAAGCTTGCTAAAATGCTAAAAATGTACACAGGATTGCCACCCAGGCAATGAAAATTATTTCTGTAAATGTGGCACAGAGAAGCTGTGAAAAAAAGGGACCAGAAACAAGGCTGCAGTCTGCAAACAAGACAATCCATTCCACACACATTTGCCAACTGTTGAAAAATGTAGGTAGATTTCCCGGGCAGCAAGACTTTCTTGTGTTTCCAAGTCATTTCTGTCTTTGCTTTGGGTTCCTTTTGTATTTTTTATTGGTTACAATGCCTCCCTCAGCCCTCATGCTCATCACCACTGTATTTCTCCATTCAGAAGTGGATTGACTGATGATTTGGTGTTAACTGCAAGAACCTGTGTAATGGGATATGTTGATCACTTTTCCACTCATTGATTTCCTTATTCATGATATTTCATCACCTCTGCATGACTAGTTATTCAGAGCAGTGTTCTTAAAAGCAGATGATGTTATCTCCTTTGTCTTTATGGTTTAGTCCCACGCATTCTGTTTTATTGTATTTCAAAGGAGGTTGCAGTAACGTTGACTGCTTCAGCTTGTAACCTTTGCTACTCTGTCATCTTGCTGTCTAGAGTTCGGGCTGGTCTACAATGAAAAGTTATATCCGCATAGCTGTCTCTCAAGGGTGTAAAAAATCAACCCCCCCCCCCCATAGCAATGTAGTTAAGCCAACCTAACTCTAGTGTAGGCAGTGCTAGTTGACTGAAGAATTCTTCCATCAACCTAGTACAACCTCTTGGGGAGGTGAATTAACTACAGGGATGGAGAACCCATCCTGTTGCTGTAGTAAGTGTCTTCACTGAAGCGCTACAAGTGCCATAGCCTTGGTCAAGTTGGTTCTTTTTAGATGAAAGAAATAAAACTGTGATATCCCCACAAAACTCAAAATAATCCGAAAAACTTTGGACTTCTTACCTAAGAAGCAGAAATAAACCACACCCTAAACTTTACATACCAATAAGTGCATCAAGGCATTTGAGTGGCTATAAAAGTATGAAAAGAGAAAGCTCTATGGGCCTTCTGTAGCTTAACTATATTAATTCTGAAGCTTGATGTGCCGATTTTTAGCAACATATTTATGCCATGCCAATAAGGTTATTGAAATTGAATCCCTTTGTCAGAGGCCTTGTCTCAAATGAGTTTTCTGCTTGCTACTCATTTGCATCCTAGACTGTCTCTATATCTGCACATCCAATTGGTACTCAGCTTCATTACTTGAGCTGTGACAAATTTTAGTACATAGATGTGCTCTCTTTTCTTATTGCCATAAATGGATATAGCTCACTTATGGTACATACTGTACAGAAGAACCTCATTAATATCATTTTGCTAATCTACAAGCCCTTTAATTCTCACAAAAATGGCAATTTCACCTGATTTCTCATCAAAGATTTAATACCAGAGATCTGCAGTAAGTTTGCATATTAAGACTTCATTACTTTTACAAATTGTACTAAAATGCATGTACTAGTGAACCAATAATACTTGGTATTTAAGAGCAAAGTATTTAAAAAAATTATTGGCCTCATATGTACCTAAGTACCTCATGAGCATGTGAGGTTTGATTTATTTTATAGTGTTTTGAAGATGTAAAATGATGTATAAATATTATACAATGAAGTATAATTTAAGTTAAACTGTACTTGTCAAAATACATGAACAAAATATGTTGTTCTATAGTACCTTAGTTTAAAAAAAGAAAACAAATTTATTATCTTAATAATTATCAACACCTGGTAATTTGCGATGGATTTCCTGGTTATTAGTGTGAATTAACTTTGCTGGGTAATTTTGTGACAGAGAAGAACCCTGGGCTAATATATACAAGTGAAGGGGATGGAGTTAAGATATTCTAAGACTGGATCCTTTCTTTTAGAATGTACTTTTTTTAGAACTTTTTTGTGTGAGTTAAATTCTTTAATTAACTTCTGCACTAACAGTGCTTTTTACATGGGAGAATTAGGATCAGATACGCTAATTTGCCAAATGTTGAGGTAGTAATAGTGAAACTGTAAAGTCTGTATTCAGAAGCATCTAACCCAGTCTTGCCCTGAGGGAGAAATAAACGTGTCAGGGGAGACAGAAGTATGAGGGATACAAGGGATGACCTTGTGCTATTGAGAAGTCATCCACTGGACTATGAACAAGGGGCCAAGTGATCTCTGTACTAGGGAAAATGTAGTAATAAAGAAGCTATTTCTCAAACCATGTCTGTTATACAGGTTCAAGAAAGCCACCACTAGCAAGGTATAAATTTACACAGATTTATAGTCCCCTTACTCCTCCCCTTCAAATGCTTTATCTATCTATGGCTGGGTAAAGGAATCTTGTAGAGGATGAGTGGTCTGTCTGAATACGGTTCACTGTGGTTTGTCATGCATGTAACTTCTGATATTTCAGATGATGTGCAGGAGGCTTATAACCTGATTAAGGACCTGGAACCTACAACTCCACAGGTAATTTGAGATTTATGGCATGGTTATTTAAAGAGAGAGTTTGTAAGTTGGGGTAGAATCTGCCATGTTCAAGCCAGTACCCTGAGGATTCATCCCCTTTAACACCCTGCATTCATCCTTCCACTGCCTTTCACCAGTGCTGAAGCTTTGTATGTGTGAAATATATACATATATACATACATGTATTATTTTATTTATCATGTTTATTATGGTAGTGTGTAGGGGCCAGTGGAAAACAGGGCCCCACTGTGCAAATGTAAATGCACTGTACAAATGTAGAATAAGAGACAATCCCTAACCTGAAGAGCTTACAGTCTAAATAGACAAAACAGACACAGGGTAGGGGAAAAGGATAGAATGCACAAACAGAGTGAACAATGCAGCAGTGGTAAATGTAATGTTAGTTTTGCGATTTTGTTATTTAAATCCTTTCAGTTGGGTTATTTTAAGCATATTAGCTAGATGGGAAGAGTGACCGTTGGAGGTGTTGGAGGAACAGCCAATCAGCACAGGGCAAGGAATGTTCAGAGTGAAAACTGCTGTGTCCTTGGCTCCTGCTTGAACTGCTCTCTGCAGCTCCTGGCTGACTTCTGTCTCATGCTGACTCTTCCCTGCAGTTTTTTTCTCAAAGGTCACATGGCTGGGAAGGAGAGGGAAGACTTTATGAATCCTTGTGAGGGGATGGGGTTGTACTCTGTATAGGTCTGGGTCTGGGAGGTGCTAGGGGGAAGAGGTGGTCCCAGCTAGGCCTTATTTTATCTCCTCATCCCAGTTCAACACTATGTATTTGAACTGCTTTTTGCAGCTGCTGGGCCAGCTTCATTCTCTTGCTCCTCCCTGCATTTTCTTTCTCAAAGCCCACATATATATATATATACACACATGCACTGTATAAATACAGTGGATCTGAACAAGAAAAAATGTCTGAAAGAGACACTGAGGAAGGCGTACTCTGGAACATTATATGATACAGTGACCAAAACGCCTGAGATCTGTGTACCCTAGAACTTCCACTGTTGCTGATGGTGGAGTGGCACCAGCAGTGAATTACGAGTCCTAGTTTTGGCCGCATTGGAGCAGCTACTGATGGCTTTGCCACTCGAATTATGCAAGTCATCCCAAACTCATGCTGATAAAACCTTTTGTCCACTCCACTCCTTCATGTGTTAGCTGTTTGTGTTCATGTTCTGTATCTACCTATTGGTAATTGCCGTGTGCTGTAAATGTTACATGAATATGGAGAATGGTAAAACTACAGGCAAATTATGCAGATCATCCTAGATGTGTACCAATAAATATTTTATACCACACAACAGCCATTGTGAATTGTGCATATGCCATATAACAGAAAAAAAGTTTTACAATGTTTATTGGTACTGTTTTATGATCTCTCTCTACCTGCAAAGCCAGGCTCCCATAGTTATCACGAGTCCCACTGTGCCGGCTTTTTAAAAGGGAGAAATTATATTGAATAAATGTTAGAAAGATTTAATATTACCTAAAAGAGCTTTTTCAAAAATAATGTAATATTTAACATCTGACATTTTAGGATCTTCCAGAGCTCAAATCAAATGCTGGTTCCCACTGGCAAAATGGAAATCTTTCTATAGCAATGGTATAAATTCCTTTATTTAGCCTTGCAGAGACCTTCTACATTTGTAAATCTGTCACTGATTCTAGATTGAATGTTATCAAGTCCTGCTCCTCAGTGTTTGTCAGGAAATTCATATTTCAGGAAAAAGAGGAAACATTTCTCTGGTGGGCTTTTTTGAAAATGTAACTGGAGCTCCTTGGGTTAACAATGATAGATCCATCTCCACATGAAGGACTTCTATGTGTGTGTCTGATTTAGAAATACTTTTCCTCACATACATGTTGGTACTTGCCACAAGACTGATAATAGACAGTATGTTAATATGCATAAGAAGCGTCAGATTGGATCATACCAATGGTTCATCTAGCCCAGTGTACTGACTTCCAAGAAGAAAAGGAGTACTTGTGGCACCTTAGAGACTAACAAATTTATTTGAGCATAAGCTTTTGTGAGCTACAGCTCACTTCATCGGATGCATTCAGTGGAAAATGCAGTGTGGTGTTCTGTATTTTCCACTAAATGCATCCGATGAAGTGAGCTGTAGCTCACGAAAGCTTGTGCTCAAATAAATTTGTTAGTCTCTAAGGTGCCACAAGTACGCCTTTTCTTTTTGCGAATACAGACTAACACAGCCGCTACTCTGAAACCTGTCTTCCAAGAGTGGCTGGTACCAGATGCTTCAGAGGGAATGAACAGAACCGGGCAACTGAGTGATCCATCCCCTGTTGTCCAGTCCCAGCTTCTTGCAGTAAGAGGTTTAAAACACTCAGAGCATGGGGTTGTGTCCCTGGCCATCTTGGCTAACAACCAATCCCAGCAGTTCTCAACCAGAGGTCCGGGGCCTCCTGGGGGGCCACAAGCAGGTTTCAGATGGTCTGCCAAAATAAACCAGAGAGCAGGACCCATGTTAGACTCACTGGGACTCAGATCAGAAAGCTGAAGCCCAAGCTGCATGGCGGTGAAGCCAAAGCCTTAGCTTTGCGAGGCCCTCTGTGGTGTGGGGCCACAGGCAGTTGCCCTGCTTGGTACCCTTAATGCCAGCCCTGGCTTTTAGTCTACTGGATATGCAGAAAATCAGTTGTTGCGGAGGTGGGACATGCAGGTTTTTACAGCATGTTGGCTGGTGCTCAGAAAGAAAAAGGTTGAGAACCCCTGGCCTATCCTGCATGAACTTATCTGACTGAATCGTTCAGTGACCTGTGTAAAATGCAGTGAGTTTCTCAGTCCAGCTCCTCTTATTTACTACTGGTAACATTCCATTGTTGTGCTAATGAACAAGTTGCACCAAAAACCATAATCACAATTGGCATTAATTGTCCCCCTCTTTGCCATCTCAACAGAGGGGTTCAAGAACTGCAGAGGCTTCAGAGGTGCCTCTCTCCAGGGCAGGGTGGAGGAACTAAATATACATATGTGGGAAAACTTGCAATGCTTCTGCCCTTGCTGTACCTGACTTATGGGCAGAGGACTTCGTTCTCCAGCACTGTCAATCTAATACCTTTTTACCGGCACCGGATTTACTTTTTCATGCTGGTTGAAAGATATCAGTCTGTTTGACAACCCTGGAGACTCAAGTTCTCTTTACTCACAGGATAGATGTAATACTGGCAGAGTCAATGCAAACTTCCATACCCTGAGGCAGACACACATATCCTCCTCCCTGGAGTGACCAGAGGCCTGAAAGGGGAGTTCAGTCTACTCGGGCCCCTCTGCTGTGACTCACAACAGCAGGACAATTCCTGGCAATTTTGATGGTGTTTTTATAATGTTGCTGTCTCTACACAGGACCTTGATTCAGAACCCTAGCTCAATTCACATAAACAACTGGCTCATATGCAGGATTGATTTTTTTTTTTTTTTTGGTTATTATTTATTACACTCTGCTGGAGTGCAGACTACTAATAAAATGAAGTTTGAATAGAGTTGGCATGGCAGGAACAAAATCATTTCTAAGTTGCCTGCAGGTTTTTTTTTATGTCTTCTGAATTCTTTAACTTGTCTTCTCTGATCCTCTTGTTTGTTGCAGGAGTACATACTCAAGGGAGTGGTGAATGCAGCCCTTGGACAGGAAATGAGCTCAGTGAGTAAAACCCCTCTGCTGCTCCAGCATTTACATCAGTACTAGGGGAGAAAGAAATGTGGTATCTGGAATGCAGCTAATGGGAAAGAGGTGGTAGTTTCACACTCAGATCCCATGCTTTCTGAGTTCCTTCATTTATTCTCTCTTCATAATTCACAGTCCAGAGTGAGTGAATTGTGAGTTTCTGTTACTAGCCCTGAGACTCATACAAACTGAACTGAGCCTCTCTATCCTGCTTACAAAAGCCTTGCTTCTTTTTGCAATGATTCTGTGTATATAGGTCCATGCAATAAGATTCCTTCCTTCCTTGTTTATTGTACCTCTGTCCCCATCTTTCCCCTCACCCCACAATATGTGTATTCACTTTGCTTTACTTCACCCTACTCACCCCCCTTGGAGCATGCGTTCATTCGGTCCCATGGCACCACTCCATGCTCTGGATCTCATGTCATTTGTTTCTCTCCAAGAGGGATCATCTGAAAATTGCTCAACAGTTCTTCCAGCTGGTGGGAGGATCAGCCAGTGAATGTGGTACGTTTTAATTTTTCTTTCTCCATTATGTATATGTTCTTCTACTGATACTACAGTATATACCAGGGGTTCTCAACCTTTTTCTTTCTGCAGCCCACCTAAACACGTTATAAAAACTCCACGGCCCACATGTGCCACAACTGTTTTTCTGCATGGAAAAGCCAGGCTTTTTAGGGGATAGCGAGCAGGGCAACTGCACAGGACCCCAAGACACAGGGGCCCCCACGAAGCTAAGCTGCTCAGGCTTCACCTTGAGGCCCGGTTGCCAGGGCTGGGCCGGTGGGGCTTTGGCTTTCTGCCCTGGGCCCCAGTAAGTCTAATGCTTGGCGGACCCCCTGAAATCTGCTTATGGCCCCCCAGGGGGCCTTGGACCCCTGGTTGGGAACTGCTGGTATATACTGTCTTATAATAGTGCTTATGCAATTGCTGACTCTCAGCATGTCTAGTGCCAGGCGTGTTGCTGTAGTTATGCTGGTAACAGCATAATGTTTCCACACAGTGCATCTGCTGTCATACGAAACTGAGGATATGCTCTGACACACATGTGCACACAATTTTGAACGTTATAGACACCTATATGGTTCCAGTTAGAGAAATAGGTTTGTAATAAAACAGCATCTCTATCAATGTAAAATGGTACTTCTATCATAAACAGTCACATTAATAGCAGCATTTGGGCTGGAGATGGGCCCAGTGATTTACCAAATACACAATACAGTAAAAGCTGTATTGTCCGGCATTTCCCCAACCGGAAAGCTCTATAAACTGGCATTTCTGATCTTTATTGAAATTCCAGTTTATAGTCTGGTTGCCCCGGGGCTGGCAGGGGGTTGGGGCGCCGGAGGGAGTGTGGAGCGCGGGATCTGGGAGGGAGTTTCGGTGTGGGAGAGGGCTCAGGGCAGCAGGTTGGGGCACGGAGGGAGGTGCGGGGTGCCAGATCCGGGGGACGCTCACCTCAGGCAGCTACCTGCAAGTGGCGACCTGTCCCAACGGCTCCAGTGCAGAGGCACGGCAGGCGGCTCTGTGTGATGCCTCCGCCCATAGGCGCTGCCCGCGCAGCTCCCACTGGCCATGGATCCCAGCCCATGGGAGCTGCGGAGCTAGCTCTCGGGGCAGGGCGGAGCCGCTTGCTGAGCCTCCTCCTAGGAGCAGCTGGGACAGGTCGCTGCTTGCGGGGAGCCGCCCGAGGTGAGCGCCCCCTGGATCTGGCACCGCGCACCCCATCCTGCGCCCCCTCCCGCGCCCAAACTCCCTCCCTCTTAGTTAACTAGCATTTTTCACTTACCAGCAACCCCCATTCCCCCAACATGCCAGATAAAACAGCTTTTACTGTATTATCTTCATGTAGGATATTTTTGTCTAAATTAGACTGTAAGCTCCTTGAGGCAGAGACAATATTTTATATGTTTTTTGTTCAGGGCAGCACATGCTAATGGCATTTAATAAAGAGGAATAATAAGAACACTCAGTGAAGTGTTCCAAAATGTACTGTACTTATATATTTTATAATACACCAGCCATTCTATTGCCTGCTTAAGGTCATTCTGCTGACCTTGGACTTTGCATTTGCTTCCCTAGATTTGGATGGGGATTATAGTTTTGCTGCCTTTGTATGAGAGCCCTTGCTAACATAGTTGGCCTAGAAGTCAAAATCTAGCACTTCCTTCTATTGCCAGTTCTTGGTGGTCTCCCAGGAGTAAAGAGCTAGTACCACCAGATTGTCTGTCTGTTTAAAGTCTCATACAGTGCCCTGCATCAACATATCTAACTGTTTCACAAAACTAGAAAGGAAAGATGGTTTGTGTTTCTTAAAGTGAGGAAAATCCTGCTTTAGTGTTTTGGGGTTTGTGTTTTTTGGGTTTTTTTTTGTTTTTGGAAGGGGGCCAGAGAAGTGATTGATAGCACCTTCACAAGCCTGTTAACTTACTGGGAATTTTCAAAGATCAATGGACAAACAGAAAAAGCAGAGCACTTTCTCTGCTCTGATTCTGGTCTTTCTACATCTCTCACTCTCTACAGAGATCCCAGGACCAGACACGGAGACGGTAAATGTTTAAAAAACTGTTGAGAACAGGGTAGTTTATGAGAACGATGTCACACATTCAGCAAAGTCTTACAGGGGTCAGTGGTTAGATCTCTGTTGTTTCTGGTTAGGTTACTGACTTAGAAAATTAAAAAACATACAATGAGCAGAGCTAGTGTATGAGTCCTTCCATTCAGGAGCTATGTAAGTCTAGACTTTTAATTATTGTGTGGTTTCACAAAAAACGAAGAAGCATCCATTCTGTAGCAACCATTATCTACCTTTCTTCCACAATAAAACCTGCCCAAAATCAACAGCTGTACACTGCATTTCAGCTAGGAAAAAAGATATCTTAAACTATTGGTCACCAGTGGCTTATAAACGGGAATTGACATTGCAGATGAGGGCACTAGAGGTTGCTTTTTTGTTTGTTTTTTTTAATTGTTCCCTAGACTCCTGGCAGTTAATGCCAGTACTCTGAGTGATCTTTCTCAATAGCTCACCTTTCTTTAGCCTCATGGTGGAAAATGAAATAAGGATCAGATTCCTTGAGGAGAGTAAAAGAAGAACTGAAGGTGGGAAACGCAGTGAATTGTCACATTTTTAACACTTTCACTTAATAAATGGTGTATCATTTCTGTGGCTGAGCATAACTCTTCGTAAGTATCCAGTTCTCATTAGACAAACTTAATTCTCAATATGAATGGACCCTGTAGCTTACTCAGGTGGCTGCTGCTGGCACACCTATAGCTGGTAGCTCTACCGCCTAGAACACAAGGATTGCACACTATGCCAAAATAATGGGAAGTAAGCACCCCCTCTTCATCTTCAGTAGTTTTAAGACCAAATCTGGCATTTGGTGAAGGAAAAACATCAGATCACTGGGAGGGAAAACTCTTTTCTGGACTTCATATTACCTTCCTTTTGAGTCACTTTAAGTTACACAAAGTATAGAGCTTTTCAAAATGAGCTTTTTTTCCTCTTTCTGTGTGACTCACATGAGATGGATTAGGTCTATAAAATCCCAACTTTCCTATTTTACTTCCATTTCATTGTTCAGAATGGAACAGAGCTAAGGCAAAGTCACCCATTCACCTCCTGCCATAACAAGAAGTATCCATGGTAAACCAGGGTTGGTGATAGTGGCACCAATCCATGACTGTTTTGTGTTCTTTTTATTATCTTTTTAATATCGTATTTTATATAGTCATCATCCCAAAGCATTCTATGAACAATAGTTATTCAGAAAATATTTCATCCAGCACTGGTACTGTACCAGCACAATACTGGTCAGATATTTAACAAAGCACAATAATGCTATTTATACCTAAGAACAAGGAGTGAAGAATAATATTCTGTTAAAGTGAAATCATAGATAATTGCATTTTGCCTACATAAAATTATCCTCTAACGGGGAATTTGGGCAGAACACTGGAGCAAACAGACTTTCAAAGTGTGCCATTGAATTTTTGTATGACCACAGGTAGTCAGGGACCCAGCTTGTCTTTTCCCAAGATAGCGTTTATCTAGCAGCACAATATCCTCAAAACAGTGCTGGGGCTTTAGTTTATTACTGACTCCAGAAAAGAGTATGTTATACTGAATTATAGACACTGCTTCCTGTAGGTTTTTCTCTGGGTGTTTCCCCAAGTACTGATCAGGACCAATTACTTTTCTTAGATGTGATCAGACCATAACCTGAAGTCTTCCTACTTGTTATGGAATTTGTGCCTCTTAATAATGATGAAAATCTCAGTTCAGTTTTGGACTCTTTTTCCTACTTCAACTGCTACCAAAGAACAATGAGGATAATGAACAGGAATGACAAAACTTTCTTGGCAGCTGGCCATGACTGTGGAACTTGCTGCAGGAGATCAGAATGACCGTAAACCTTGCCATCATCAGTGCAGAATGCAAAACTTACTTCTTCCACTTAGCTTTTCCACAATAACAAAAACTGTGTGAGGGAGAGAAACAGATTCTTCTTTAGAATTTGTAAGGCGCTCAGATCCTATAGTGATGGGTGAAGTATTAATTGCCTGAAATAATATGAGTTAGTCAGGTCTGTAATCTTTATGGGGAAAGTGAACTAAGTCTAGTGGAGTATTCAGCCCATCACATAATGATGGATGGGGACATGATGGTATCTCTGGCACATACATATGGAAATAACATACAGGATGTTATGGTTTCTAGCCATTAATGGGAAAATAGTCCAGGTCTCCAGCCATTTTGTGTTGTGTGTTTGGAGTTCATAAACCAGTGTATAGAATTTTCTAGGGGATAGTTTGCAGGAAGGGAAAAAGGGGTGTCTGTGGCTATATTCTGAAAGTTCATTGGGAGGCTGTATTTTACAAATATGGGAATACAGGTATTATGAAGAGGAAAAACTAGAACTCTAAGATTAATGCCCCAGTTGACTGTGTCTTGGAAATGTGTAGTATTAGCCTGAGTTGTATGAGATGTATGGATATTACTTTAATAAAATGCAATTTTTTAAAAATAACTATGTGGAGGGGAATGTGCTGGGATAAGGTGATCTCCAACTAGAAAGTAGAAGATGAGTGGGAATGTGGGGGGAAAAAATAAATCTGAAGAATTTCTTGACCTTTGAACATTCTGATTTTTATAAATTAATTTCCCATTACCTTGATTGATTTATAAAGAAAATATATTCTTAACTTTTACTCTCCTTAAATATTTATTTATATTTTGTTTGGATCTTGTATAATATAAATTGCTATGGATTTATGAACTTAAATATCTTGGTAGGTGTGTGTGGGGGTCTCTTTTGGGGTCTCTTTGAGCCCTCCATTGCCTTGAGGAGGCATGAAAGAACACTGAGGTATATATAACTTATTGCCCTGACACATGAAGATGCACATTGTGATGGGCATACACGTAAGCAAGGGGAAAATTAAACACATAAGCCAATTTCAGTTCTCAAGTAGGTACTAGACTATAATGCATAGTGAAGTGACCTGGGAAGCCAGAGTATAGAGCAGTGGTCCCCAAACTGTGGGGTGTAATCTTTCCCAGGGAGACCCAGAGGAACATGCAGGGGGAGGGGCTGGCCAGCCCCCACAAGGGGTGGGGAGGGAGCACCACCTAGCTCTGAGCTCAGTCCCACAGCTCCACTCCGCCCCCAGACCAGCTCAGCCTCCAGTGGCAGCTGCACTCTGCTCCCTGCTCTGTCCCCAGCTTAGCTCCAGCCCCAACCACAGCTCCACTCTACCTGCCACTCCAGCTCTGGTTCCGGTCCCTCCTCTGCTCCCATCCCAGTTCTGGCCCCAGCTGTAACTCCACTTCCTGCCCAGTTCTGCCCTCTTTCCCTCTCTGCCCCCAGGCTAGCCCCGTCTCTAGCCCTAGCTCCTCCCCCAACCCCAGTTCTGTCCCCAGCTCTGCCTTCAGCCCAAGTTCCTATGCTATGGAAGCCATGGCTGTGCAGTAATTGGGGGGAGGGAGTGGGTAGCAGGGACAGATTCCATTACTGGTGAGAGGGGGTGCGACAGGAAAAGTTTGGGCACCACTGGTGTAGCAAAACCACACTAGAGCAATCCTACAAGGCAGGATAATAAGATTGGAGTCTGGCTGTGGATAGAGAAGGGAGCAAAGCCATACCTATTTTCAGTTGGTTTCTTACATTCCCCATAAATGGACTCTATGTAAACACTCAAGTTGTTGTTTCGTTTTGTTTTTACATTCAACCAAAGTGTGTGTGTGTTTTATACAAAGACATCACACCTAGAGGTGATATTAAGGTATTAAATTGCAGAGTCATGTGATAACACTTTTGATTGCCTCCTAATCCTCTGTCCACTAATCCATATCCCAGGGGGATTTATTCTAATTTTTCAGGGCCCCCAAACAACTTCAAACTGCTGCTTCATTAAAAAAGCAAAAACAAAACTTTTTTCTCTCAAATGGGGAATTTTCCGTTCCATAACTCCTGCCTAAGGCCCAGATAAAACCTTCAGATAGGGATGGATTTTCTGTGTTTGAAAACTGTCATAATATTGGGGTTAACTATACATCTGCCCCCTTCATGACTTCCTCAAGGGCATACCCTTAGGTCTCAAGCCTCTAGCTCAGGGGCGGACAAATTTTTTGGCCTGAGGGCCACATCAGGTTTCCAAAATTGTATGGATGGCTGGTTAGGGGAGGCTGTGTCTCCACAAACAGCCAGGCATGGCCAGGCCCCTGCCTCATATCCGACCCCCCCCCGCTTCTCGCCCCCTGATGGCTCCTGGCACTCCTACCCCATCCAAACCCCGTCCCCTGAGGGCCCCCCGGAACTCCTGCCCCATCCACCACCCCCTGCTCCCTCTCCCCTGACCACCCCTGGACCCCCACTCCTGACTGCCCCCTGCCGCCCCATCCACCCCCCCCAATTCCTGACTGTCCCCCTGGGACCCCTGCCCCATCCAACCCCCCTGTTCCCCGCCCTCTGACTGCCCCGACCTCTATCCACACCTCTGACCACAGTCCCCCAGCTCTGCTGCCCTCTATGCAACCCCCCGTCCCCTTACTGTGCTGCCTGGAACATCGGTGGCTGGTGGTGAACCGGGTCAGGCTGGGGCTCTGCAACTGCGCGGCTCGGCCGCCCAGAGCGTTGCTCCGATGGTGCGGCACGCTGAGGCTGCAGGGGAGGGGGAACAGCAGGGGAGGTGCCAGGGACTAGCCTACCAGGGCAGGAGCTCAGGGGCCGGGCAAGAGGGTCCTGCTGGCCGGATGTGGCCCGCGGGCCATAGTTTGTCCACCTCTGCTCTAGCTGTACCTTTTTTCAGAGCAGGAACCGGTGTTCCTCTCTCTCCAGATCCGAATTTTAGAGCTGCAGTCCCCTTACAATTCACTATGATTATTATCCCAGCCAGTCTGACTTTATTTCAGCACCTGCAGTTCTGCTGTTTCTCAGGGACAATAACAGTTAATCAGGGACCAGTCAGCTTTCACAAAACATAGTACAATTATTTATGACAAAAGCATTACAGAGAAAACACATCATAAAACAATAAACAGCCTACATACGTGCTAAACTTACCAGCTATTTCCATCATCCGCATGAAATCCTGGTAGGTCCATATACAAATTTGTCAGTTCTTTGTTGCAGAATGGGTCTGTCCTGAGTAAAATCAGACTGACTCTGTACAGTTTGGGACCTTTGTCTTTCAGACCTCCTGAATCAGATAAATTAAGTCAATGCTACTTCTCCTGGGGGGTGTAGCTTCAGCGGTGTGAATATCTGCATAACCAGCATTGAGAACTTGCATTAATTATTAACATCCCTCCTCTAAGTGATTCCAGATTACACAGGAATCCCATCCAGTGAGCCAGGAACACAGAGATACACATAACGCTTATTGATACAATAGTCAATGAATATCCCCTCGGTCCATAACCTTTGGCTCATCTCAATACTTGAGATTTTGAGGTTTCCACACTTCCAGGGTCTCACATCTGTCACAAAAATGCCACAGTTTCCAATCCTGTTATTGCTTGACCCTGCAGGACAAGAAATGGAAGCTGTATACCCATATACTAAGTAGTGTTGCATGGTGGATAGAGTACTGGACTGGGACTCAAGAGATATGGGTTCTATTTGTGGCTCTGCCACTGACTGTCTTAGTGACCTTGAGCAAATCACCTCACCTCTCTTTGCCTAATTATTCCCCATCTGTAAAATGGGAATAATGATACTGACCTTCCTTTGTAAAGTGCTTTGAGATCTACTGATGAAAAGTGCCATATAAGAGTATTGTATTGTTAGACCATTGCAAAGGGAGATTAACAGTTTTCCAGTGGGACATGGCAAGGCCTGGTATGGAGTCCAATATAAAGGACTTAATATATGTGAATTTTTTAGGTTTAGAAAAGTTATTTTAGGAAACAATCTTGCATTATCTGTGGAGCAGGATAGGGAAGGATGACCAGATGAACTAATAGCTCTTCTCCATCTGTAGTGTAGCCCCTTGTCTGAAAGAGGCAGGTTATACTATTTTCTAGGACTTCATTGGCAATTTGGGAGGAAGATATCCAAGTTAATTTTCCACCACCACCACCCAATTTTAAATATCTGCCTTTTCCTCTCTTGCCTTAGATACAATCCCAGGGAGACAGTGCATGGCCTCCTGCTTCTTTCTGCTGAGACAATTTGATGATGTCCTGATTTACCTCAACTCAGTCAAGGTCAGTAGAGCACCTTAACTACTGTTGTGTTTACCAGCTTTTTCTGGTAAGAGCTTTTTCTCTCAGGCCTGTGTGTGCATAATTCCCATTGAGAGAAGAAGAGATCTTACTTATGTGGGATGGGAAACTTTCATTGGGTGCCTGATCTTTTTTTCTATCTTTTCTATCTTTTTCTTGTTGGAGAAGTGAAAACAATGACGCATTCTTGTATATAATATTGATATACATAACATCAAGAGATTTATCTTCAGCTGCAAACCAGCGTTCTCTACTTGCTGAGTGACAGGAGCTGTCTGCCTTCCAAACTCAACCAACAGAGGGAACTAATATATTCATGGGAAAGCCTGACCTTGTAGCCTTTGATTAATTTAGCATGCAAATTGCACAAGTCACTAATAACAGGTTATTTTGCTCAAGTGGCTACACAAATTTATTATAGGAGATGAGATTGGTGAGTCACACACAGAGACATGAGGACTTTATTTAGTATTTAAATACATACAGATATAATAGCAATAATAGAAAAGCAAAATAAGTATAGCAGAACAATCCCCTGCATTATGCATTCTCACAACCATATGGGGACAATCAGAAGTATCAGAGGATGGAAGGAAAAGTAAGTGGAGAACATCAGAAGTGAGGTGTGTCAATCGAAACTTCCACATCCTGTCATGATGATGTGCCCACTGATGTAACCATATTTAGATTGCCTATCAGCTCCCGTCCATGTGTGGCTTTCGGGGAAACCATAATTGGGGTTCTGATTGCTGACATAAGCTATTTGTGTCAATACATTTCCCAATATTTCCAACACATTAACGTGATTAACCTGATGGTTACATGTACCAAAAATCCCCTAAATATCTGTTGTTTCAAGATTAAACTCCTCTTTTGTGGTTTATTTGTTTACACAAGATGCATATTACTAAATCTTATAACCGTAGGTCAAGCACTTCAGGCTAACTAGGCCTCCTACTTTTGCAGAGCTTATAACACATATTTTTACATTTGTTTTCCCTAATTGCATTACAGCTTTAATTATTTTTATCATCAACATCTTTACACATTTTAACTTTCCCTAACGTATAGGCTATAATTTGATTTTAAACATAAACCTTCCAAGAGCAAATCAGGGGTCAAGGGTGAATAACCTATCCCATCCAGCACAGTGCAATATACACTTGTTTGTCATTTGCATGCCTGAAGGAGCAGCTTCCTGAGCTCAGTTGGTGAAGAGATTCTGATTTGCACTAGAGCAGATCTTTCCTGAGCCACCCACTAGAGGACACTAGTGTATGCAGGCGCGCACACACACCCTCCCTTGTTCCTTTGTTCAATTCACTTGGAATATGTACAAACAGTTCCTGTAGTTTATTTGATATTATTTATATTATCTCAGTATAATATAGCAGAGTTCGAAGTAACCGTGGAAATGGGTAGTAGATGAGAAGGAAAGCAGATTAGAAATTAAACATGCAGATGAGATGACTAAAATAAAGCACTAGGACATGAAGCTGACAAACAATGACTGTTGGATTAAAGGGCAGCTAAGGAGTGCCAGAGAAATAGGGTGCTGTACAAAGGCAGTTCCAGAAGTCTGATAACCCAGCCTATGAGTGCTTGAACATTCCCTGCTGACTAAGGCCTGGTGCCAGTTGGCACCAGGCCCCTCCATACATTCCAGATCAGGGGTGTTTATGTTAACCCCTTGTATACCAGGGAAAGCATTGTCAGTGCTTTCAATCATAAAGAGCTCACAAAAGAGTCTAATATGTCCATACCTACAGATGAAAGATGGGTCCCTACACATGGCTAAACATTAACAAGGGTGGGTAAGGGAATAGTACTTTGTTGCTCCCAAACAAAGCAGCCAATGATCTTTTAGGCCATCTCAGCCCTACAGCTTTTATCCATGATTTTGTAAACACTTAGAGGCCAGAGCAGTTTAACTGGATACATATAACAGGGCAGTTTTTTTGCCCAAAGAGCCTTGTTTGTACATCTGCACTTACTATGCTGTCTAACCATGTTTATCAGTGCATTCTGGGAAAATCTGGGCAACTACCCTGTAGTGCCTACACAGGTAATAGACTGGGCTGAGGGCATGCAAACAAAGCAGCTTCAGCAGCATGTGGAACAATGCACTCTGGGATGTCATATCAGAGAGCCTGGAGGAAGGAGGGCAGGTTAAACTGGTTATATGAATATAACTAGAGCATCCACTCCACTCTGTAAAAAGAAGTGCTGAACTGGATAAAGGAGGCCAACCATTTGCCAGCCTAGAACTCTGAGACTTGGTCGACTCCAGAAAAATGTGGTATGCTAATAACCACTTGCCCTTCCCACCTTCTCACTGTCCCCCAAGAATGCATGGAACACATCACATGTCTGCAAATGTACATGTTTCCAATGGCATGCAAGTGATCATAATGCTGTTTTGATTAGACATGCTTCAAGCAAAATTAACCAACATGTGGTCCACCTCTGTCAGTTTCCTCTAGTGCAGTGCCAATGTGCTCATCAAGAGCAAATAAAATTAGGATGCATAAGAAATGGGATACAGATTAATACAGAAAAGATGGTGCCAATATATACATTGATGGTGCGCCCTCAGTTGAAATACTGTTCAGTTCTGGTCACTCCAGGGGGACATCAGAATTAGAGAGGGTTCAGAGAAAAGTAATTAAAATGATTAGGGACATGAAAAAATTCTCATATGAAGAGAGATTGAAAAAGTTTGAGACTGTAGGCTTTAGAGAAGAAAAGAATAAAAGGAGACAGGAGAAAAGTGTATAAAATAATGATACAAAGCAGGTAGATCGCAAACTTCTATTCGCTCTTTCCTAGGACAAAGAACAAGGAGAGTCAGTGGAATTGTGGCAAATTCAAAATGGATCATTTGAAGGAAATATATTTTTCAGATAAGCCACAGTTAACCTGTGGAATTTATTGCCACAAGATTATATTGAGGCCAACATCTTAGCAGGATTCAAAAAGATTGGACATTTTATATATCCAACTAGACTATCCAGAGTTATAACAATAAGTATTAAAAAATCTTTTTGAAGGGATACACATCCTTATATTTGAGATCATATGGTGACTTCTAAAGAGTAGGGATTGAAATGAACTGTTCTCTGGGAGTAGGCTATCCCATACTGCCTACTTCATGGTTTTTTGCACCTTCCTCTGAAGCAGCTGGTACTGGCCACTCTCTGAACCAGGATGTAGGCTAGATGGACCACAGGTCTAAGCCAGGCTGGCAACTCCTATATTCCTATAGCCCTAATGGTACAAATAATTCTCCCACTACAAATAGTTCCTACCAGTCAGGTCTTAGATGGCCTGCCCAGTATGGTTTGTGCTTTGTAGCACAGGGCCAATTTTGCTGGAAGCCACTTAGCTTTACAAGTAGAGCTGAGCACACTATGGAACTCATTTGCATTATATTTCCTCAGTAATCCCCTTTATCGGTGATTGAGTTAAAACTGCATGTCTCAAAGGATGCCTTGCTATGAGTGTGCCAGCCGGTCTGAGGGCAACATACTGGCACTGATGACCATCTGGGGAGATGAGATAATCCAGGCCAAAATGAGTCCTGGGCATAAGGAACACGTTAATGTACAACTGAGTGTCTGAGAAGCTAGCTGAGATATACATTACTCAGAACAGCAAGCAGTGTTATGAAAAGATCAAGGGACTTAAGATCCAGTTCTACAAGACCCAAGATAACAATAGTGAGTCTAGTGCAGGGTAGAAAATGTGCCTGTTCTGCAACCAGAAGGGCATGGCTACTGTGAATTCACAGAAGCATTAGTACTTACACAAGGTCTGTTTCCCCCCAACTTATGTTCACTTCTGTAGTGCAGATACACCCTAACTGGGGTGAAATGGTGTTAGCTGACCGTAGTTGCTGTCAGAGTTTTTAATCATGTTTATAGCTGACCAAGTCAATAGCTGATAACAGACTCTCTTAAAAGTTGTAGAATGGACGTGGCCTTATTTGTGCTGATTCCCACAGCATAAAGAATTCTGAGGTGTAAAGTCACAGGAAGGGTAGCATTGAAATTCTCTGGCATCCAGTGCTGAAGGACTTAGAAGTGAACTTTGAGCGAGAAGGCTGGCTGTATCTGTACAAAAGGAAGTGGTGATGCAGAGAAGCTAGCTTCTTGCTTACCAAGTTTCGCTAACCCTGGTACTTTTTTCTAACCCTGACAAAACCATTGTTGAGGGAGAATATTCAGCACAGTATTATGATTCTGAATGTCACCTAAATAGCCTCACAAAGCAAGAGAGCCCCACTGCTCACTCTTTTAAACCACTGGAGAGTTGGGGCTACCTGTTCACCAGCCCGGATTTTAACGTGTAGCGGATATATGAGGGGTCATGGAGGAAGTGGCCACAGCCTCATAGCAGGTCTTAGCATGTGCAGAATGAAAGCCAAACCCAACAAAAGCTGCCGCACTGTAATTTTTGGCTTGGAACATTCTCCAAACCAACCATGATTAATACCCAGGAATGTTTCAGTTTTTATTGTAATCACAGACTCAGGATGGAAAGCCCCTCCATAATTCTTTAGCCACTGCTTGTAAATGCCTAATGTTTACAGTGTATCGTTTAGGTTTTTTCAAATTGTCTGCAATAGGCTGACTTAGATTTTTGGTCTTTATTTTTAATGTTGTACACCATGATTTTCTGTCGGTCTGGCTTATTTTCCAGAGTTATTTCTACAATGATGACACTTTTAACTTTAACTACGCCCAAGCCAAAGCTGCCACTGGCAATACCAGCGAGGGTGAGGAGGTATGTACATGCTTTCTTAAAAAACAACAACAATGGAATTCTTTCCTACGTCCCGTCCCCCACCCCCAGCACACACATACACACACACACACTTTCATCCCCACACCTTTCTGATTCTGCATATTGTGTGGAAATGGATCTGCTGCTTCCTGCAGGAATTGAGATATATATCTTGCTTTCAGTGAACCTTATTCAGAGGAGTCAGAGTCCTGCTAACCTCATATGGTTGGGTATGTGGGGATCATGCTTTGAGTGCAGAACTCCAATCTATCTCTAACTGATCAAGGAATGCTCTCTTGATCAGTGTTCTGTGTACTCTGCCTGAGATCACAGGCATACTTAGGGCTTGTTCAGGTGGAGTATGGATCACTGAGCAACAGAGACCAGATAGATGAAAGCTTTAGGTGTCCCCCTTGGAGGTGCGTGAGAAACAAACTTTCTTCCCCTGGGACAAGGAAAGAAAGAGGAAATGCTCCCCATCCTATTCAATATCATCCAGTAGTGCTCAAGGAGGTTCATTTCTCCCCACACATAGCTTTTTTTTGTGTGTGCATCTGATGTTGAATTATCTCTGAAATGCACAAAAGCAATTGGCTGCTGGGAAGAAGGAAGAGAGATTTCCCACAAGGGTTAAAAAAACCAGAGGACAGACCAAAAAACCCCCCAAAACCCATGTGATTTTATTTTAAGCAAATTGTGTGATTTTTGAAGACCAAAAAAAACCGAAATGGTTTTATTTTGAGTTTTAAATTTGAGTCCCAGGAGCAATATGGTGACAGCTTTTTCCTGAAAGACTGCTAGAGTTGACGCAGGTAATGCACTGTCTATTCTAGCACTATGTTGATGGAAGAACATAGACTTTAGCTTTGGGTTGTTGGGGGGTTGTTATTGCAATGGTGTTCGTGGGTACCTGCGTCAGGTGTGGTGTGGATAGATGCAAAACAAGTCAACTTAGGTCAACCTAACGTTCTAGCGTAGACCTCAGGAACTCAACAAGATCACCCCCAGCCCTTCTTAGATGTGGAATGACTGTAACTCCACTATATGTTGTAAAAATCTAGTATTTTGACACACAGCCTTGATAAAACTAATGGTTAAGGACTGTTATTGCTAGTCCAGGAATGCTCTGTTACATACAATATGAGGCAGAGGGGTGGGAAGGGATCATCATTACAGTGAGACTTCTGGTATTTCAGAAAGACACTGATTTCATTCTTTGCACTGCATTCTAAATTAATGCATTCTCAATTGCTGCCTATGCAAACTAGTCTCTTCTCTCAGCCCCTGTCTTCCTTTATGGCTGGCTTGCTATGTACCAACACCCGCTGGCAGCTGTTCAAGTGAGGCCACGCCATAGTTTGGCATTTTAGAGCTCCAGCTAATCCCATGATAAATGTTGTATTGTTTGAATTCCCCACTTTACCAGATACACAGAGATGCCCCTGTGGATTACAATTTCACACCCTAATTCTTCTCATCAAGCTGTTGTTGAGTATTCTCTGGCCTGGGACTTGGCTACATATTGCAACAAGGACATGTCTACTATGTATATGGGAGAGCAGATGCACATAATTTTCTTTTCCTTCTTTCCTGCAGGTGTTTCTCTTGATCCAGAGTGAGAAGATAAAGAATGATTATGTTTACCTTAGCTGGCTGGCTCGTTGCTGTGAGTCACTTTACTTGCAAGATTGCAGGATGTGGGTCCTCCTGTTTTGCATTAGTGTTGCCAATCCGCCTTCCATAATAGTTTTTATTGTTGTGTGTGGATTTAGTACTTATGAAAGTGAAGTGCAAATAGCACTGGCTCTAGCCAGCTGTAGTGCGAGCAAGTATTGTGCAAGCAGTATATCTTTGGCTGCATAACCACTCCTATTTCAGTTCTGGCCCAACACAGCTCTGCCAATGCACCTCCTTCCTGACCTGCAGGACCTCATTCTTCCAAGTCCAGGACATTGTCTGAGCAGAGACTGCCAATTATAATAGATTACATTAATTGCTATTACATTAATATTGGTTCGCTCCAGTTTTTACAAAATCCCTCTCATGAAAAGGTGCTAATATACAAATGATGTACAATATAAAACCTTAGAGGAATAGGAAGAGGTGAGTGGAAGAGAAAGATAGTCTAGTGGATAGGGTACCAAGCTAGCAGTCAGGGCCCTGGGTTCAATTCTACAGACTTCCTCTGTGATCTTGCATAAGTCACTTACACTTGTGCCTCAGTTCCCCATCTATAAAATGGGGACAGTAGTTCCCTAACTCAAAGGGATGCTGTGAAGATGAAATCCATTAGTGATTGTGCAATGCTCAACTACTTTGGTGAAGAAGACCATAGAATATCTAGATAAATAAAGAACATGGTGGCTGTTCCTATGATTATTGCTCGCCAATGTCACTTACTTTAGGTGGCATTTTGTCAATTTGAGAGCACATGGGCAGTACCACTGTTTCAGAGCAGAGTACCACAGAGGTGGCCTTTGCTACAGGCCTGTGCAGCTCAAATATGGAGACTTTTCCTGAGGCAACTCTTTCCTTGTAGCCTCAGCACAACAGTAAGAGTGTTCATTAGACTGCCCTTTTCCCACCCCAATGACTTTCAGAGCAGCAACAGTAGCTTCATTATACTGTGTTGGAGATAGGGTCACCATCTATGCTATGCCTTTCCTAGACAGGTAACTGTAGACTTCTACACCACAAACATTGACCAAACATCCCTGATTCTGCTTGGGGACCTCACAGTTTCTTACTTCATGAATCCATAAATCTAGAATATTTGGTTTATTGTGAATTTTATGTTTTGACATTTACCCATTGTGACCAGGGTCCCAGGGGAGCCACACTGAAGTTACTCAATTAGGGCAAACTGTAAAGAATGGGGCAGACAGTCCCCAAAGCTGGTGGATATTCCAATACCAAGCCAACACAAAACAGCTTCTAAAATACCTTACTGGTTACCAAGAAGCCAAAACACAGTTCCCTTAAAGCAACCCAGCCTTGGGCTTCCAGCCAGACACCCAAGTCAGATATGAGAATTACTGAAAATCTTATTCATCATAGAAGAAAGTTCTACCAATCCCAAAGGATCGGACACATTACCTCCCAGGTTAAGGAATATCTCAGATCTTACCAAAATACACACTTACAGCCAATTCTGATTAACTAAATTAAAATTTATTTAAAAAGAAAAGAGAGAGAGTATTAGTTAAAAGATCAGAATACATACAGACTTGAGTACAGTTCTGAGATCAGTTTTATAGTAGAGATGGTAAGCTTTGTAGTTGCAAAGAGTTCTTTCAGAATTAGTCCATAGGTTATAGTCCAACATTCATATTCAGGGTGATCCAGGTGGGACTGGAGATCTCAGTCTTAAAATTGAAGCTTCCCCTGTGTAAAGCATCAAGCAGATCTGAGATAAAAAGGATCAGGACCCAAGGGTTTTTTATGCAGTTCCATGTCTTCTCTTGACAGCTCGGAGTTCTTAGGCGAACAATAGGCAATCATCGAGACTTTGAAGTAGACTTATTTCCTAAGCATCATTGGTAATTAGCTACAGGGATTAACATAAGGCAATTACCTGTTTTCCACTATTCGCAGGTGATTTGCTATACATTTCAAAGAGAGATCAAAACAGTGATATCACTATATTTACAGTTCATTTAAATGTTAAGATCTCCTTTTGATCTCAATTAATAGAATACAGCAAAGACAAGAACTGTTTGGTTACACTGTTAACCTCTAAAGTATATATGTAAACACACAAAAACACAAACATTATCTACCAGTATGTCCCTAAAGATTGAATTAGGGTAATTTATCCTGCAGGATACTTAACCCTTTCTGGCCATGTGTCACACCCATGAATAAAGTTTTACCTGATGGGAGAACCCAAGATGCAGAATTAAATGGTGGTGCTGATTCAGTAGGTGATGCGCTTCCATTTAATTCTGTACTAAAGCAATTCCCTACTACAGTGCTAGGGATGCTATAAGATCCTTGTGGTCATTAAAAGATCCCATGGAACTTTCATAAGAAAAGTTAATTATTCTTGGGTACATTAGGTAATTGTAGCATTAGAAATCATTTTCTTCATGCTAAGTTTCCACTGAAGTTTCATTAGAGTTGCTGTATTCTTCCATATCTCTTAAAATGTTGAGGTGTGCTTCTAAACAATTACCACAACTTATTACATGGGCAGCTGCTTTCAGTGGTGGATGAAATTATCCCTTCATGTGTAAAGTATATATATTACTTTGGGATCCTGCTGGATGAAAGATGCTATAGAAATATAAAATATTCTGGCATATTAATTTCTGAGTATGAGCAGATATTGTAGGAACATAAGAATGGCCACACTGGCTCAGATCAGTGATCCATCTAGCCCAATATCCTGTCTTCTGCCAATGCCAGATGCTTCTGTGGGGATGAACAGAATGGGGCAATTATCGAGTAATCCATCCCTGTCCTCCAGTCCCAGAATCTGGCAGTCAGAGGCTTAGCCATCTTGGCCAATAGCCACTGATGGACCTGTCCTCCATGAATTTATCTAATTCTTTTTTTAACCAAGTTATATTTTTGGCCTTCAGATCACCCCTTGGATATTTCTGTCCTCAAATATTTGCAGGAGGCTAGAGATGCTGGAAATGCAACTAATTCAGGGCTATATGTAATATGTGTGGTCTCAAGCTATTGTACCAATTATTTAGACCTTATCTCAAAGAGGAGATGAAAAGCCATTACTGTTTCGCTTCCCAGCATGGCACACTGTTTCTCTATATGCTGTGACGGGGCAAGGCCAGATGGCTATAGAAAAGTAGTGGGAGATAGATATATTAGCTCCAGGCTAAACAAATCCCTGGTACCAGGATAAGTGAAATGGCAGCTGCTCCAGGTCAATTAAGACACCGGGGGCCAATTAAGAACTTTCCAGAAGGCAGGGAGAACGCTAGGTTGATTGGGACACCTGAAGCCAATCAGGGGCTGGCTGAAACTAGTTAAAAGCCTCCCAGTTAGTCAGGTGGGTGTGCATGTCAGGAGCTGTGGGAGGAAGTTGCGCTGATGGAGAGACTGAGTAGTACACACCATATCAGGCACAAGGAAGGAGGCCCTGAGGTAAGGTTGAAGTTGAGCTTTAGGAAGTGAGGGCTGCTGTGGGGGAAGTAGCCCAGGGAATTGTACATGTCATGTTTCTAAAAGGTCAGCTACCATAGCTGATACTATTAGGGTCCTGGGGCTGGAGCCCGGAGTAGAGGGTGGGCCCAGGCTCCCCCTGCCCTTTGCCCCCTGATCAATCACTGAGACTGGGAGACAACAGAGACTGTACAAGGAAGGATAACTTCTCCTCACTCCCTCGCTGGCTTATGATGAAAATGGCTCAGTAGACTATGACCCTTGTCTCTAGAGAGAGAAGGGTTACGTGGAGGGTCACAGTGAGCAAAATCCAGCAGGAAACGTGGGACCCACGGAGGCAAGGACAGAGCTTCGTCACAACTGGTGTCAGGAGTGGGACTTCATTCACAGCGTGGCGGAAGAAAGAGGTTTAAAAAAAAAAGTGCACTGGGGTTTTGGATTTTTTTTTTGTTTTGGTTTGTTTATTTGCTTTGTACCACCATGGAGGAGGTGGTAAGAGCTCTGGTACAAGCCACAGCAGCCCAGCAGGAGGCCACCCGGGTTCAGGCAATGGCACAACAGGAGTCTACAGCAGGAAACCAATCAATTATTGATGAGCCAGGCGACCCAAGATCGTGCCCTCTTGAGAGAGGTGGGGGACCAGCTGAAGATCCTCACCACCCAGGCCTAGGGGTCCGACAGGATGCGAACCCTGAGGGCCACTGGTTGTCTGCCAAAGATGACGTCAGGCAATGACGTAGAGGCATATCTCCTCTCATTCGAAAGGACTGCTCAGCGTGAGGCGTGGCCCCAGGAGCAGTGGGCCAGCATTCTCGCCCCTTTTTTGTGTGGAGAGGCCCAGAAGGCCTACTTTGACTTGCCTGCCACGGATGCAACTGACTATACCTGTCTGAAGGCAGAGATTCTAGCACGATCGGGGTAACGGCAGCAGTAAGGGCCCAGAGGTTCCATGAGTGGAAATACTAGGAGAACAAACCCCCGAGGTCCTGGCTATTCGACCTCATACACCTCGCACGGAAGTGGTTACAGCCCAAGGTGTGCAGGCTGGAGGAGATTTTGGAGACCCTGGTCATACACCATTACATGCGGGGACTGCCGCCAGATCTCCGCAAATGGGTAGATCAGAAAGATACGTCCACGTACGACGAGATGATCACACTGGTAGAAAGACAGATGACAGTCAGGGAACTGACCCGACTACCCAAGGAAGGCCCCTTTCGAAGAAAGCACACGACCCCAACCCTGGAAGGTTGGGCAGCCAAACCCCCGGGGAGTCCTAGGTGGTAGAAGGGGGGTGGGGGGGCCGAAAACCAGCGGGGATCCCAGGAGGAAGGGATTAGCCTGAGTGGGGGGAACCCCAGGACTAAACCCCCTAACTCCCAGGATAGGGGAGTGATTAAAAGCAATTATAGATGTTATGCATGTGGGGAGTGGGGTCACATAGTAGCACAGTGTCCCAGCACCGAGGAGCCTATGCAATGTAACTTGGGGGATTGGGAGGTCCTATGCTCCCTCATCCACCTCGCGGGGGTCACATTGGCCCCACATAATTACACCAGGCCAGTGAGAATAAATGGAGCAGAGACTACAGCGCTTGTGGACTCTGGGAGTGCTATCACCCTCATATTGGGTAAGCTGGTAAAAAGTAGTCAGCTGCTACAAGCCAAATGCATAGCAGGGATGTGCATGCATGGGGCCGTGAGCCATTACCCCACCATCCCAGCGGAGACAGAGGTTCAGGGAAACCCCATTGAGGTGACCGTGGGCGTAGTTCCTAAACTCCCATATCCTGTAGTCATTGGGAGGGACTATCCAGGGTTTGATAATTTACTCCCCCTGGAGAGGCTGGAGGGAGGTGGGGACCCTGAGACTCGTCACCAGGGGAATGTCAACCCCCGATGTTCGCTGAGACTTCTCAGGATCTGTTCTCAGCCCTCCGAAAGACCCGGAAGACAAAAAAAGAGAGGAAGGCCGTGAAGGCCTTGGGAACCCGGATCCTGACCCAGGGCCAGAAGACCTTCCTAGTAGGCAGATGGACGCGAGCAGCCAACAGAGAAACTTCCACCACAGAAGGTGAGCCAGAGGCTGCCCTCAGCCATGATGGCGGCGAGCCGTTGGAAGAAGCAGAAGCTGGCCCCTGGGAGCTGGGGCAGGTTAGTCCTGGGAGAGAGACTTTTGGGCGGGACCAGGCGGAGGACCCCAGATATGATAATGTCAGGAAAGAGGTGGCCAAAATCAGTGGGATACCCTTGGATGGGAAGGTCCGGGGTCCCGGACCTTACTTTATAGTGAATAAAGATCTCCTGTACTGTGTGGTGCAAATGCAGGAGCAAGAGATACAACAACTTCTGGTGCCACGAAAACATCAAAAAGCCATATTGAGTCTCGCCCACAGTCACCTGTTTGGAGGACACCTAGGGGTAGAGAAAACCCAGGCACGGATCCTGCGGAGGTTCTTCTGGCCAGGAGTACATGAAGAGGTCTGGCGATACTGCACCTCTTGTCCAGAGTGTCAGTTACATAGCCCTCGCCCACACTTGCGGGCTCCTTTGATACCTATTCCAATAATAGAGGTTCCTTTTGAACGGATAGCCATGGATCTGGTAGGGCCCCTAGAGAAGACAGCTGAGGGCCACCAACATGTGCTTGTTGTATTGGACTATGCAACCCGGTACCCGGAAGCTGTTCCCCTACGCAACACAGCTTCCAAGACAATAGCTAAGGAGCTAGTTCAGATCTTTGCCCGGGTTGGGCTACCCAAGGAGATACTGATTGATCAAGGGACACCTTTCGTGTCCAAGTTGATGAAAGATCTCTGTTCATTGCTCCATGTACAAGCCCTACAGACCTCTGTATACCACCCGCAAACAGATGGCCTTGTGGAGAGGTTCAATAGGACCCTCAAGGCCATGATCATTAAAGTGGTGAGCCGGGATGGGAAAGATTGGGATACCCTATTGCCTTGCCTCATGTTTGCCATCCGGGAGGTTCCGCAAGCCCCCATGGGTTTCTCTCCATTCGAACTACTATATGGACACCATCCTCGGGGCATATTGGATATAGCCAGAGAAGCCTGGGAAGAGGAGCCAAATCCTGGAAGGAACATAGTTGAGCATGTACTGCAGATGAGAGATCGGATACCCCGAGTTACGCCCATTGTACGGGAACACTTGGAGAAAGCACAGGAGACCCAACAAACCCATTATAACCACGAAGTGAAGCTTCGACAGTTCCAACCAGGGGATCGGGTGACGGTACTGGTGCCCACAGCAGAAAGTAAACTGTTGGCCCAGTGGCAGGGGCCCTACGAAGTAATCGAAGCCGTGGGAGAGGTGAACTATAAGGTGCGGCAGCCAGGCCACCGGAAATCAGAGCAGATTTACCACATCAATCTTCTAAAACCTTGGCACGATAGAGAGGCATGCTTAGTCATGCAGGAGTCCCTTCCCCAGGAGGAAAAAGAAAAGGAGTACTTGTGGCACCTTAGAGACGAACCAATTTATTTGAGCATGAGCTTTCATGAGCTACAGCTCACTTCATCAGATGCATACCGTGGAAACTGCAGCAGACTTTATATATACACAGAGAATATGAAACAATACCTCCTCCCACCCCACTGCCTGCTGGTAATAGCTTATCTAAAGTAATCTTCAGGTTAGGCCATTTCCAGCACAAATCCAGGTTTTCTCACCCTCCACCCCCCCACACAAATTCACTCTCCTGCTGGTGATAGCCCATCCAAAGTGACAACTCTTTACACAATGTGCATGATAATGAAGTTAGGCCATTTCCTGTACAAATCCAGGTTCTCTCACTCCCTCACCCCCCTCCAAAAACCCACCCCCATACACACACAAACTCACTCTCCTGCTGGTAATAGCTCATCCAAACTGACCACTCTCCAAGTTTAAATCCAAGTTAAACCAGAACATCTGGGGGGGGGGGGTAGGAAAAAACAAGAGGAAATAGGCTACCTTGCATAATGATTTAGCCACTCCCAGTCTCTATTTAAGCCTAAATTAATAGTATCCAATTTGCAAATGAATTCCAATTCAGCAGTTTCTCGCTGGAGTCTGGATTTGAAGTTTTTTTGTTTTAAGATAGCGACCTTCATGTCTGTGATTGCGTGACCAGAGAGATTGAAGTGTTCTCCGACTGGTTTATGAATGTTATAATTCTTGACATCTGATTTGTGTCCATTTATTCTTTTACGTAGAGACTGTCCAGTTTGACCAATGTACATGGCAGAGGGGCATTGCTGGCACATGATGGCATAAATCACATTGGTGGATGTGCAGGTGAACGAGCCTCTGATAGTGTGGCTGATGTTATTAGGCTCTGTGATGGTGTCCCCTGAATAGATATGTGGGCACAATTGGCAACGGGCTTTGTTGCAAGGATAAGTTCCTGGGTTAGTGGTTCTGTTGTGTGGTATGTGGTTGTTGGTGAGTATTTGCTTCAGGTTGCGGGGCTGTCTGTAGGCAAGGACTGGCCTGTCTCCCAAGATTTGTGAGAGTGTTGGGTCATCCTTTAGGATAGGTTGTAGATCCTTAATAATGCGTTGGAGGGGTTTTAGTTGGGGGCTGAAGATGACGGCTAGTGGCGTTCTGTTATTTTCTTTGTTAGGCCTGTCCTGTAGTAGGTAACTTCTGGGAACTCTTCTGGCTCTATCAATCTGTTTCTTTACTTCCGCAGGTGGGTATTGTAGTTGTAAGAAAGCTTGACAGAGATCTTGTAGGTGTTTGTCTCTGTCTGAGGGGTTGGAGCAAATGTGGTTGTATCGTAGAGCTTGGCTGTAGACGATGGATCGTGTGGTGTGGTCAGGGTGAAAGCTGGAGGCATGCAGGTAGGAATAGCGGTCAGTAGGTTTCCGGTATAGGGTGGTGTTTATGTGACCATTGTTTATTAGCACTGTAGTGTCCAGGAAGTGGATCTCTTGTGTGGACTGGACCAGGCTGAGGTTGGTGGTGGGATGGAAATTGTTGAAATCATGGTGGAATTCCTCAAGGGCTTCTTTTCCATGGGTCCAGATGATGAAGATGTCATCAATATAGCGCAAGTAGAGTAGGGGCTTTAGGGGACAAGAGCTGAGGAACCGTTGTTCTAAATCAGCCATAAAAATGTTAGCATACTGTGGGGCCATGCGGGTACCCATAGCAGTGCCGCTGATCTGAAGGTATACATTGTCCCCAAATGTGAAATAGTTATGGGTAAGGACAAAGTCACAAAGTTCAGCCACCAGGTTAGCCGTGACATTATCGGGGATAGTGTTCCTGACGGCTTGTAGTCCATCTTTGTGTGGAATGTTGGTGTAGAGGGCTTCTACATCCATAGTGGCCAGGATGGTGTTATCAGGAAGATCACCGATGGATTGAAGTTTCCTCAGGAAGTCAGTGGTGTCTCGAAGGTAGCTGGGAGTGCTGGTAGCGTAGGGCCTGAGGAGGGAGTCTACATAGCCAGACAATCCTGCTGTCAGGGTGCCAATGCCTGAAATGATGGGGCGCCCAGGAGTTCCAGGTTTATGGATCTTGGGTAGTAGATAGAATATCCGAGGTCGGGGTTCCAGGGGTGTGTCTGTGCGGATTTGATCTTGTGCTTTTTCAGGAAGTTTCTTGAGCAAATGCTGTAGTTGCTTTTGGTAACTCTCAGTGGGATCATAGGGTAATGGCTTGTAGAAACTCGTGTTGGAGAGCTGCCGAGCAGCCTCTTGTTCATATTCCGACCTATTCATGATGACAACAGAACCTCCTTTGTCAGCCTTTTTGATCATGATGTCAGAGTTGTTTCTGAGGCTGTGGATGGCATTGCGTTCCGCATG
This sequence comes from Eretmochelys imbricata, assembly GCF_965152235.1. Lineage (NCBI taxonomy): Eukaryota > Metazoa > Chordata > Testudines > Cheloniidae > Eretmochelys > Eretmochelys imbricata. The sequence continues at coordinate 270,315,440 of NC_135572.1, read as the reverse complement.
GCTGAGGTTATGGGGCAAGTGATGCTGCTTTTCCACAATTTCAGCCCGTGCACGTCGGCGGAAGCACTCTATGTAGAAGTCCAGTCTGCTGTTTCGACCTTCAGGAGGAGTCCACCTAGAATCCTTCTTTCTGTAGTGTTGGTAGGGAGACCTCTGTGGATTAGTATGTTGTTCAGAGGTATTTTGGAAATATTCCTTGAGTCGGAGATGTCGAAAATAGGATTCTAGGTCACCACAGAACTGTATCATGTTCGTGGGGGTGGAGGGGCAGAAGGAGAGGCCCCGGGATAGAACAGCTGCTTCTGCTGGGCTGAGAGTATAGTTGGATAGGTTAACAGTATTGCTAAGTGGGTTGAGGGAACCATTGCTGTGGCCCCTTGTAGCATGTAGTAGTTTAGAAAGTGAGGATAACTTACACGAGCAAGTGAGGATATCATCCGACTTGACACCGATCCAAAAGATCGAGGCAGCCGACATGATTAATCGCAACAGAGATGTGTTCTCTACAAACCAGGGTGGACGACTGAGACCTATCACCATATCCGCACGATCCCCGGAGCCAAGGTAACACTGAGACCCTACCGAATCCCAGCAGCCAAAAGAGAAGAAATCAAGGCCGAAGTAAAGAAAATGTTAGCATTAGGGGTTATTGAAGAATCTTACAGTCAGTGGTCCAGTCCAGTTGTTCTAGTGCCTAAACCTGACGGTACCATGAGATTCTGTAATGACTTTCGCTGACTGAATGAAATATCCCAGTTTGATGCATACCCCATACCACGCATTGACAAAGTGGTTGACCGACTGGTTAGTGCCCAATTCTTGACTACACTGGATCTGACAAAAGGGTACTGGCAGATTCCTCTGACCAAAGAAACTAAAGAAAAGACAGCATTCTCCACCCCGGATGGGCTATTCCAGTACACCGTCCTCCCTTTTGGGCTACATGGGGTCCCAGCCACATTCCAGCACCTCATGGATAACCTGCTGCGCCCCCATACTAGTTATGCATCTGCATACCTAGATGATGTTGTCATCCATACGCCAGACTGGGGAACCCACTTGGAGAAAGTTTAGGCAGTACTGTGCACCTTAAGGCAGGCTGGCCTCACTGCTAATCCCGCTAAATGCGCCATAGGGCTAGCAGAGGCTAGGTACCTGGGATATATTGTGGGAAGGGGCATAGTGAAGCCCCAAACAAATAAGCTACAGGCAATTCAAAACTGGCCCCGGCCGACCCGAAAGAAGCAGGTCCATGTGTTCCTAGGTGTGGTAGGCTACTACCGACTGTTTATTCCCCACTTCGCCACTACGGCAAGTCCCCTAATGGACCTGGTGAAGGCCTGAGGTCCAGACGTGGTAAAGTGGACCGACGCAGCAGAGGGGGCATTCACAGACCTTTGGATGGCCCTCTGTAATGACCCCGTACTCATAGCCCCGGACTTTAACAGGGAATTTATTTTACAAACAGACGCTTCTGAGGTGGGGTTGGGGGCAGTTCTGTCGCAAATGGTGGGAGAAGAGGAACACCCGATCCTCTACCTAAGCAGAAAGCTTTTCGTAAGAGAACAGAAATACACAGTAGTTGAGAGAGAATGCCTTGCTGTCAAATAAGCTATGGAGACACTGCGTTATTACCTCTTAGGCCGGCGATTTACTCTTCTGACGGACCATGCACCCCTCCAGTGGATGCAGCGGTATAAGGAAAAGAATGCAAGGGTCACCATGTTGTTCTTATCCCTCCAACCATTCCAGTTCCGCATATGGCACAGGGCTGGATGCCACCATGGTAACGCTGATGGTCTGTCATGAGCATACTGCCTGGTGTCCCAAGTTGTCCAACTCTATGGTGTTGAGAAGGGGAGGATATGACGGGGCAAGGCCAGATGCTATAGAAAAGTAGTGGGAGATAGATATATTAGCTCCAGGCTAAACAAATCCCTGGTACCAGGATAAGTGAAATGGCAGCTGCTCCAGGTCAAATAAGACACCGGGGGCCAATTAAGAACTTTCCAGAAGGCAGGGAGAACGCTAGGTTGATTGGGACACCTGAAGCCAATCAGGGGCTGGCTGAAACTAGTTAAAAGCCTCCCAGTTAGTCAGGTGGGTGTGCATGTCAGGAGCTGTGGGAGGAAGTTGCGCTGTTGGAGAGGCTGAGTAGTACACACCATATCAGGCACAAGGAAGGAGGCCCTGAGGTAAGGGTGAAGTTGAGCTTGAGGAAGTGAGGGCTGCTGTGGGGGAAGTAGCCCAGGGAATTGTACATGTCATGTTTCTAAAAGGTCAGCTACCATAGCTGATACTATTAGGGTCCCTGGGCTGGAGCCCGGAGTAGAGGGTGGGCCCGGGCTCCTCTCCCCCCGCCCTTTGCCCCCGATTAATCACTGAGACTGGGAGGCAACAGAGACTGTACAAGGAAGGATAACTTCTCCTCACCTCCCTCGCTGGCTTCTGATGAAAATGGCTCAGTAGACTATGACCCTTGTCTCTAGAGAGAGAAGGGTTATGTGGAGGGTCACAGTGAGCCTCTGAGGCTAGCGAAATCTGCTAGGAAACGTGGGACCCACGGAGGCAAGGACAGAGCTTTGTCACAATGCACAAATTGCTAGTTGTTACTAAATTATAACGACATTTTTTCCCCATAAGGAATCATGGTTTGTGAGGTTTTCAGTGTTCAGACATCTGGTCATCATATGTGCGACTAAGACCTGTGTCCTCTCTGCTGAGTGTGCTACTACCGAAGCTGAAGAAAGAAAAATCTAGTCTGGTGTCTCAGTTTCTGCCATACCAGGAGAGTCCAATAATTACCTGTTCTTATGTACTATCTCCAATGGTGGCCATTTCAGGATATTTCAGAACAGGATGTAACTTCCCCATAATGCACCTACTTGTACAATACTATACCATGTAGGTTGTGAAGGAAGGGTGGATTTCTTCCTGACTCCAGTCGGTGGACAGTTTGTGCCCGGACATATGAGAAGTTATTGTAATTTTTAATGTAGTTATCCCTAGATTATAATTTTTCTTAGAATCAGATAGAGAGAGGTTGGTTGTGCAGAGTACGTTTCTAGTGCAGTGTGAGGGATTTATATTGGTATCTCTGATAAATGTCAGAAATGATTGTTATTCCACTTGACTTCTGTATACATAATGCCAAGCATTCCCTCACCTTGAAGAGCACAAGAATTTTTCCCCATATTAATGACCAGTGCACAGAATGAATGTCTGGTGGAACTCTGAGAGGACATAGACACCTGATCCAAGGGGATTTTTTTCTCTTCATAATAAGAAAACATTGGGATATGCCTGGAATTAACAAGCCAAACTTTAGGTTAAATACTTTCTTACCTTCAGAGGGTCTGTTTGTGGAATTTTCTGTCTCTAAAAGTATTGGATGAAACTCTGTTACGGGGATTCATGAAAAAGTCTATTCTGGCACTTGTGACTAGTTGTGTTATACCAGAGATGTTTCAGGTTAATGGCTGGTGGCAGTTCTTGCTCACATATGCACTGTTAAAATGACCACAAGATCTATGGAATCTATGGATCTATGGAATACGTGCACCTCATAGGGTGCACAATGGCAAGGATCTTGTGGATATTTTTATCTTTCTTTGGAGCAATGAAATGGAACTTAGAGCTATTGGTAGTATCTGAAACTGAAGAGGTTCATGTGTTGAGCTGTAGATAACCTTTTGGGTCTAAAACTCTGCTGACTTAGGTGGCTAGGACTTCTTTACTTTTGTAGTTAGTGTGTGCAAACCAAGATAATGAGAGCAATATAAACTTCAGCTTTAAAGCATAAAATGGGGATCAGGAATTGTTTCTTTCATGTATAGCATTGTATAACTAGCTACGTGTTATGAGATTTCTCTTGGGTTTTATTTCCATCCCCCTTTCCCTCATCCTGTTAAGCATTTGGTATTGTCTGTAGTCAGGGGCAGAATACCAGACTAGCTAGAGCAATGGACTGATCTAATGTGTCACCAGGCAGGATGCCACTAGATAGACCATTGAGTTCCAGCATAGTAAGTGCTGTATCTGTGAAATATAAATCTGATGTGGTGTAGATTTCATAACTCTTCTCTCTTATGTTTACAAACTGTAGCACTTTACCACCATCATTGATGTGGCTGAGGGGATGGTTAGCTTTCATTCAAACCCCATGTCTTTCAGTAGGGAGCAGGCACTTTGATGAAGGGGGTGATAAGATTACGAACATTTTAGTCCTGTTGTCACTATGGCATTTCTTCACCTTCTCCAACTTTCTATTCTCATTGTAGATATCATGAATAAGAAGCCTCGACTGGCCTGGGAGCTCTACTTGAAGATGGAAACCTCAGGGGAGTCCTTCAGTCTCTTGCAACTCATTGCAAATGACTGCTATAAGGTGAGTCTTCACTTTGAGGCCTGGTATCTAGTTTGTTAATTCTGTGGCCTTGCCTACACTCAGATGCCTTGTCTACAGCAGGCTCCTCTTCTTAAAATTCCTCACCATTGCTACCTTTAGTGAAGCTCCATAATGTATAGAGGCTGATAGAGATCTGTCAACGTTTAAACCAGCATGTCTTCTAGTTAGACTGGTGACTGGGCTACAGTAGGGCTAATCACAATTTTTATCTCTAGTAGGGTTTCAGTGGTGGGAGCAATGGGAAATTTTAAGAGAAAAATCTAATATAGACACAACAAGAGGCTATACATTGGAGTTCTTTCTGGGACAGCAGATTCTGCCCTTCCAGCCCAGACTGTGAATCTTACAACCTCATCCCCCACAAACCCACTGCAGGGACCTGCTACAAGCTTCCCAAGATACACAAACAAAGGAACTCAAGCAGATCCATCATATCTGACCACAAGACTTTTACTGAAGGAATATTAGGTCTCTCAGAAACCATCCTCAAACCACTCACTGCACAAAGGCCCACCTTCCTCCAAGATGTTACGGACTTCCTCCAGAAATTCCATCATCAACATCCTCCCCGAGAACACCATCCTTGCCACCATGGATGTCACGTTCCCTATACACCAACATTCCTCACCATGGCAGCATTGCTGCCTGTCTCAAATACTTACAAGATAATATATAACACTCAAAAATCCACCTAAACGCATCACCAAACTCATCAAATTCATCCTCACACATAGCAACTTCACATTTAACAAACACTTTCTCCAAATATTGGGAACAGCCATGAGTACTGAGATGGCCCCCCCAGTATGCCAACCTCTTCATGGGCCACCTTGAGGAAAATTTTTGGAAAAATGCACCACAAAACCAATGACATACATGAGGTACATCAGTGATGTTTTCTTCCTCTGAACAGATGACCTCAGTTCTTTCAGATTTCCACCACAACTTCAACTACAACTGCCCATCCATCATACTCCCTAGAAAACACTCACACCAGTATCAACTTCCTGGATACCACAGTCAGCTTCAGCAATGAGATCCTACAAATGACTGTATGCAAGAAATCCACAGATCACTACACTTACCTCCTCAGCTCTTGCAACCACCCCAGACACACGAAGAAATTTGTTATCAACAGCCAGGCATTTAATCACACTCAAAACTGCATTCACTAAACAAGGACACTCCACCAGAGAAATAGATCACAGTGTGGAATGGGCCATTTAGATATCCCAGAAGAACCTGCTTCAACAGAGGGTGGGAAAACCCACATACGGGTGTCAAGGTTCCTCCCCGACTCTGAACTCTAGGGTACAGATGTGGGGACCTGCATGAAAAACCTCCTAAGCTTATCTTTACCAGCTTAGGTCAAAAACTTCCCCAAGGTACAAAATATTCCCCCCGTTGTCCTTGGACTGGCCGCTACCACCACCAAACTAATACTGGTTACTGGGGAAGAGCTGTTTGGACGCGTCCTTCCCCCCCAAAATACTTCCCAAAACCTTGCACCCCACTTCCTGGACAAGGTTTGGTAAAAAAGCCTCACCAATTTGCCTAGGTGACTACAGACCCAGACCCTTGGATCTTAAGAACAATGAACAATCTTCCCAACACTTGCACCCCCCCCTTTCCTGGGAAATGTTGGATAAAAAGCCTCACCAATTTGTATAGGTGACCACAGACCCAAACCCTTGGATCTGAGAACAATGAAAAAAGCATTCAGTTTTCTTACAAGAAAACTTTTAATAAAAATAGAAGTAAATAGAAATAAAGAAATCCCCCCTGTAAAATCAGGATGGTAGATATCTTACAGGGTAATTAGATTCAAAAACATAGAGAACCCCTCTAGGCAAAACCTTAAGTTACCAAAAAAGATACACAGGCAGAAATAGTTATTCTATTCAGCACAATTCTTTTCTCAGCCATTTAAAGAAATCATAATCTAACACATACCTAGCTAGATTACTTACTAAAAGTTCTAAGACTCCATTCCTGGTCTATCCCCGGCAAAGACGACTACAGACAGACACAGACCCTTTGTTTCTCTCCCTCCTCCCAGCTTTTGAAAGTATCTTGTCTCCTCATTGGTCATTTTGGTCAGGTGCCAGCGAGGTTACCTTTAGCTTCTTAACCCTTTACAGGTGAGAGGAGCTTTCCCCTGGCCAGGAGGGATTTCAAAGGGGTTTACCCTTCCCTTTATATTTATGACACGGGGTGTCATAAAACAATTATAACCCATACATGATGGGGACCACATTCTGAAAGAAATCTTTCCTGAACCCCGTATTCTGGCTTTCAAATAACCCCCCAGCCTCACTAAGCTCATCATCAGAAGGAAGCTTCCCAAAGACCAGGACCCCACCAATTTAAAGTGGCACCAGGTTCTGCCAGAACAACAGATGCAAAACCTGCAGACATACCTCCATTGCTACATTGATCAGTACCCCCACACAACAAACCTTTCAAGATCCATGGGTCCTACAGATGCCTAGCACAACATGTGAACCTCATCTAGGGCATCATATGCCGCACTAACAACTATGTGGGTGAAACCAGACAATCACTGCACTTTTAAGTGAGCTCTCACAGGAAAATGATATAAGACAAAAACATCATCACCCCTGGCAAACACTTTTTACGCAATGATCACTCCATATCTGATGTCACAATCCTCATCCTCAAAGGAAACCTTCACAACAGCTTCAAAAGAGGAGCTTGGGAATTTAAATTAAATAACTCTGCTAGACACTACAAATCATGGGCTAAACTGAGACAGTGGTTTTATGGCTCATTATGATTTCCTATGCACCCTACTGCCTGCTAACCCTTAATTGTCCACTTCCTTCTAAGAGGTCTCCTACAGCATGTGTAAACCCCTTAATGCTTAACAGTCTGTCCCAACTTGTATTGAGTTCATATGGTTCACTTACTTTCCACAGACCAGAAGAAGAGCTCTGTTAAGTTCAAAAGCTTGTCCCTTCCATCAACAGAAGTTGGTTCAGTAAAAGGTTTTACCTTACCTACCTTGTCAGTCTTAGCACAGATGCTCTGGTATTTGTTTTTCCACCTTCAAAAGTAGGTACAATAAACTAAGAGATGAGATCAACGTCTTCAGCCTCTAGCACTGGGATTCTTGCCCACTCCTTTAGATTGAGAAACAGGCCATGAAAGATTTCAAAAGCACATTGATAATTGTCCTGTGATAATGTAGCAATGCATTGCTGGAAATTGTCTTTCTCCCAGGACTGTGTGCACATGTGTTTAAACTTTTTTCACTCTTATGAGAACAAATATGAAGCTAAATGCTTCTGTGATTAGATACCCTTTGAGGGAATTGAGGCTATGTTTCCTGATTAATTTCCCACGGGTCCTCCCCACTAAAATCAAGGCCGTGTCTAGACCAGGATTTAAAGGTAGGTTGTTAGCATGTGTTTGCTAACACAGGCTAACTAATATGTTTTAGAAGTCTAGTGTAGACAAGGGAGCATATACTTGAATGTGTGCTAAACTGCCCTAGGCTTTAACTTGACCAACTAGCACATATTAAATATACACTGCCTTATGTACCGTAGACTTTTAAAACATGTTAGCACATTACACCTTTTAAACCCCACCTAAGAAAAGGCCCAAGAGAAGAAATGAGTGTTCCCCATCTGTACTTATCCAGGTGCCCCATGACCTATCCTGCAAGTAGATAACTAAGGTGGACTAGTTGGGTGTACACATGATATTCCCGTAGGTTCAGGAAAGCTCAGAATTGCAACTCTACTGCATTTGATTTTTCTTCTACTTTTATAGAGAGGGGTAAAAATTAGTTCTGAATTAATACCCCAGCAGCCTTCAGAGCTGTCTTTATGACCATATCTAGACTAGGAAAATCCATCATGTTTTAAAACTTGGATAAACTTATTTTAACTAACATGCTTTTAAACAGGAGTTTGCACCTAGGGTATACAGGGAAGGTCATGCATAAAGACTAGGGCTAGTTGGAAAAAAAAATTGAAATTGACAAAAATAAGGGGATTAGAGACAAGGTGGGTGAGGTAATGTCTTTCATTGGACCAACTTCTGTTGGTGAGAGAGACAAACTTTTGAATTTACACAGAACTCTTCTTCAGGTCGACGACGCTGTGTAAGCCTTAAAGTTTCTCTCTCACCAACAGAAGTTGGTCCAATAAAATATATTACTTCATCCCCCTTATCTCTCTAATATCCTGGAATCAACATGGCTACAACATTACATACAAAAATAAAGGGATGCCATTTTTGACTAGCTCTATTAACTCACGTTGGTTGAATGTGGTTTACTTAGTGGGGAGTCTAGAGTTGATCATGACCAGTTAATAAAGGCCACAACTTGGCCTGTCTATACTAGATTCAAAGTCCTGTTTAAAATCACGCTAGATAAAACATCATCTATTTTCCTAGTCTGTACATAGCCTATGTGGAATTGGAATGTACCTGTTCTAGTTACAGACTACCTGGGAAGAACAGGAAAATGCATGCTATTCCTATGACTTGTTCACACCAGACAAACAGCATCAGAACCAGCCCGTAACTTTGGATCTCATTCTGTATGGGCAGTCTTGTGACCTGAAATGTGTAATGTTTTTTTTTTTTCTTCCTACACAGATGGGCCAGTTTTACTATTCAGCCAAAGCCTTTGATGTTCTGGAGAGACTGGACCCTAATCCTGAATACTGGGAAGGCAAGAGGGGTGCCTGTGTGGGCATCTTCCAAATGATCTTAGCTGGCCGAGAACCCAAGTACGTACCGTTGCTGTGTATGAACTTCTCTCGTTAGTCTTCCGTTCCCAGCTAGCTGTAGCTAGAACCACAGTGACAGCTGCTTTTGTGAAGAGATGCATGACATCAGGAACAGATGTCCCCTAACCCTCCATTTTTTTTTTTGTCTTTTGAAAGAGACCTGTGCTGCCCCAGTAGTTGCACACTCAATAACCATTTTTGGTCTCTATCTTCCAGCCCAACAGGGACAGGATATGTTGTGGAGGATAGTCCATCAGCTAGTGCTCTGCAATGCAGGGATCCCAAATAGGTTGCTGGTCATTGTTCTTGTAGTAGCTAAACTACAGACGCAGCATGCTTATTCCCTAAAGGCAGGGAGGGAGGACCTCATTTCACTGATATGGGAGAGGTACTGATGGCTTGTGGATGGAAGTCTATCCACTCCTCCTTGGTCTTGGAATTTCAAGGATGGCAGAATTAAAATAGGTGGATGGTTACTCACAACTCCAGAAAGGACGAAGAACATATTTCTGAATGATAAATGAATGTTTTTAGTGAAGGCCCAATCTCTATTTCTGCAAATTTTGTTCAATCCAAGCTTAGTTTGGATATTGGTTTGATTAAACCCCCAAGAGAAAATAGGAAATGGTCCTTCCCATTGATTTGATAGATTGTTTTGCTTTTGGTCTACCTCACTGGATAGGGGAATGGGGGAGGATAGAGGGGATGCCTTCTGTTCCTGTTCTGCAGTAAAAAGTCTACTGTGCTGCTGGGTGACCAAGCTCTGCAAGCAGTGGCATTAACTAATGCACCGTCCAATTTTCCCTCTGGCAGAGTTCCTCTACGTTTCGGTTAAGATTCATATAATCTCTAGAATTCTTATTTTTCCCCCCATTTGGGGCCACACAGAAGAGGAGTTGCAGTTGCTTTCTTAAATGCATACCTTTCAAGAAAACAGGAGCACCCATAGCCCTCACATCTGTTACTGTCTCCCTTGTCTGCCTTCCATTTTCTAACAGTGCCCCTTACTAAGGTAGTGCAGATACACTAGTCCACCTCAATCTCTGAACTGGAATTGAGTTAATCCTTCCACAAAATCTGAATTCTGCATGGAGATGGCAGACATCTGAGAAACAAACTGATATACTTGTTATGTCAGGTCTTGTTCCCCCTAAATGCAAACCACCTCAATCTATGAATTAATTCATCAGATATCTCTAGCTAAACAAGATTTGATCTGGTTAGTAGTTGAATGGGAACCCTCCAAGGAAAACATAGGGTATTTCAGGGAGTGATGTTCTGAAGGAAGCACTCTTCTTTCTTAGTAATCAAAAATACATAATGCTTCATGGGGTCAAAACGCATTGACTAATTAGTGCTGAGTGGTGCGCCAGTGTTGAAATAGGGGTTGCTGTGCTGTTGAAGTTGTCTGTCAGATGGCCTGAAAAACTGAAGCTCTAACAATTTGCCGTTAAATGTCTTGTGGCATTTTTTGCAAGAGTAGGAATGTTAATTTTTATATCCTGGCAAGCTACAATATGAATAATAATTTTTTGCTGATTTGGAATTTCCCTTCTAGTTGCAACTAGATACGGTATTCTTTATTTCTTGACTCATACAATTGTGTAGGTTTACTGTGGTGTTTATTAGCTGTCACCTTCCTCCTCAGTTGTAGGTGAAGTAGATTGCATACCTAGAGTCTGTGCTTTGCAATCCTTCAAATGTAAAGATGCACCAAAATTTCAGCTGTTTCTAGCCAAGTGATCGTCACCCTGCTTTAAACCTTTGTCTTCTGTCTTCTCAGAGAGACACTGCGGGAAGTGTTACATCTCCTGAGGAGCACTGGTAACCCTCAGGTAGAGTATATCATCCGCATCATGAAGAAGTGGGCCAAAGAGAACAGAGTGGCTGTCTAAGACAGTACCACCAAGAAAACCAGGTCAGATGCCATCTTTTTGTGCATAGCTGGAGGGCATGGAACCTAGCCCCTCCCCTTCATTCACCCTCCCCCCCTCCCCCCCCATCTTCCTTGTAGTCTTCGTTTGTCGCTGGCCTATCATCAAACATTAAAGAGACTGCCAAACTCTCAAATGGAGCAAAAAGAGTACTGCAGTTGGACTGCACAAAATTTCCATGACTTTGATATGAAGGATTTCTTTTGGACAGAAGGGATTTGAATTCCATGCTCTTCCCACCCAGATCCGAGTGGCATTTTTTCTGTTCTACATCAATCCCAGTGTCTAGTTCAAGGGTTCTCAACCTTTTTCATACTTTGATTCCAATGTTCAGCAACTCAAACTGCCCCTCACAGGCACTCCAGACTCCTTTGCACCAGCTCCCACAGTACTGCATAAGATGTACTGTGGCAATTTGAGAGGTTTATATTTTAAAATAGTTCTTCTGGCCTCCAAAGAAGAATCATCTTTAAAGTAACTCAGCAAATCTGCTTCAGCACAAGAGTGGTGATGGCAAATGGAAGAAGGATTGTGTTATCTTAGTGATTAACTTACCATTAACAGTTAACATGTTTTTAATATTCCTGGCTTACTTCAGGGTGGAACACACCACATCCTGAGCAACATCCATTTTGAGATGGATCCTGCTGATCAATTTATAACCTCTTTATCTCTTTCCTTTTTGTCCAAAAGGATTTGCTGTCCCTTGGCCAAAGTCAGATTAATTCTGAACATGAAGCTAATCAACCACGAATGCAGGGCCCCAGAATTGCTTACTTATTTTCAAGGAAGATAGTTACAAGATATGGGGGATTGCTTTTCAAAGCATGAGGTTCTCATTGGCTGAGCTCTTTCTTGCTATAGAACCTGATCCTGCAAATATTTGTGCATGTTAGTAAATTTGCTCATGTGCGTTGTCCCACCAGTTTACCTCTCGCATCAATAAAGTTATTCATGTATTTTTACAGGATCAGACCCTTCGCCAGTCACTACCTTAGACAGCAATGTATCATGTGTTTGCTTGACAGTTTTGCCCAGCAAATACTCTGCTGTGTTTCAAGGTGGTCTGGAAAGGGAACTGGGGAGAATCCTTTTCAGAATAGACCACTTAATCCTAAAGGAGATGAAATTCTAAGAAAATGCACAATGGATATGATATAGAAATTAATTGTAGGGCTTACAGTACATAATATCTGTACATTATTTGTGAAGGAAAAATTACTTAACTTACAAAGTATTTTTGTACCTTGTGACAAGATATTTCATTGAACACTATGATGTCTGTACCTTGATTAAAGCTTATATTTGGATTTTCAGTCTAACTTCTTGCTTGGCTTTGTTGCCTCATTATGATGAGGCTGGCAATTGAGATGGCAAATTTATTTCACTGCAGCGGTGGGTGGATGTGTGATTGACTGACTGCCAAATCAGCATTTCATGGTCAGATGAAGATGAACCATGTTAAAGCAGACTGGCCCAATGGCCTATGTACTGACCTTTGATGTTAGATCCTGAAATGAAGGTGGCTGGATAACCCTTATATTTGTAAGTGGTTTGGTTTGGTTTTTCTTACTCCAGAAGAGATTCTGAATTCTCCCCAGCTTCTAAGGAGTAGGCGCCTAACTCTGGGGAAATCACTAGGCCTCTCTGCTGGAGCTCAGGAACTTCAGTTACCTTTTATCATCTCACTGCAGCAGAGACAAAGGTGTTCCTCCAGCATGGCCAAGTCTTCAAACAAGAACTTCCACCTGTATCACTTCCACTTCCACCAATGTGATGTCTGGCATGATTTGATAGGCTGTAGGCCACTTGTTTTATATGAAAAAAAGGAAAGATTCCATTTTAAGGAGCCCACCATGATAGTGATGGGAATAAGGTCCTCAAACCGTGACAGGAATAAGGGTAGGGTCACCATGTTGCAAAAAGAGACCACATAATGGGTCATAAATGCTGTCATTAAAGGCAGTTACATAAAACATTCCATTTGTAAGAGGCATTTTTATTTTCCTTTCCAGTTTAATTAACTTGGAAACAGATTGGAATGGCTGCTGTGAGCCTTGGTTAAAGCTACAGAAAAATCAATGTGGTGGCTTTGTGACAGATGTTAAATGCAGCTAATTATTCTATTCACTGATGCTTAACCAGCAGGAAAGCCTGATAGCCTCTAGATCCATTGCAAATCATGTAACAGGGTGGGGGAATCTTCCCCAGCAATAAATTTTAAGGCACTGCAGGCTGGTAGACAACAATCATAAAATCGTAGGACTGAAAGAGACCTTGAGAGGTCTTCTAGTCTACACCCTACATTCAAGTCAGGACTAAGTATTATCTAGACCATCCCTGACAGGTGTTTGTCTAAATCTCCAATGATGGAGATGCCACAACCTCCTCAGCAATTTATTCCAGTGCTTAACTATCCTGACAGGAAGTTTTTCCTAACGTCCAACCTAAACCTCCCGTGCTGCAATTTAACTCCATTGCTTCTTGTCCTATCCTCAGAGGTTAACAAGAACAATTTTTCTCCCTCTTCCTTGTAACAACCTTTTATGTACTTGAAAACTATATCATGTCTCCCCTCAGTCTTCTCTTCTCCAGACTAAACAAACCCAATTTTTTCAATCTTTCCACATAGATCAAGTTTTCTAGCCCTTTAATCATTTTTGTTGCTCTCCTCTGGACTTTCTCCAGTTTGTCCACATTTTTCCTGCAATGTAGCACCTAGAACTGGATGCAATACTCCAGCTGAGGCCTTATGAGCGAGGAGTAGAGTGGAAGAATTACTTCTCATGTCTTGCTTACAACACTCCTGCTAATACATCCTTGAATGATGTTTGCTTTTTTGGCAACAGCGTTACACTGTTGACTCATATTTAGCTTATGATCCACTATGACCCCCAGATTCATTTCAGCAGTATAGCGGTCAGCAGGTTTCCGGTATAGGGTGGTGTTTATGTGACCATCGCTTATTAGCACTGTAGTGTCCAGGAAGTGGATCTCTTGTGTGGACTGGTCCAGGCTGAGGTTGATGGTGGGATGGAAATTGTTGAAATCATGGTGGAATTCCACAAGGGCTTCTTTTCCATGGGTCCAGATGATGAAGATGTCATCAATGTAGCACAAGTAGAGTAGGCGCATTAGGGGACGAGAGCTGAGGAAGCGTTGTTCTAAGTCAGCCATAAAAATGTTGGCATACTATGGGGCCATGCGGGTACCCATAGCAGTGCCGTTGACTTCAAGGTATACATTGTCCCCAAATGTGAAACAGTTATGGGTGAGGACAAAGTCACAAAGTTCAGCTACCAGGTTTGCCGTGACATTATCGGGGCTACTGTTCCTGATGGTTTGTAGTCCATCTTTGTGTGGAATGTTGGTGTAGAGGGCTTCTACATCCATAGTGGCTAGGATGGTGTTTTCAGGAAGATCACTGCTGGATTGTAGTTTCCTCAGGAAGTCAGTGGTGTCTCAAAGATAGCTAGGAGTGCTGGTAGCATAGGGCCTGAGGAGGGAATCTACATAGCCAGACAATCCTGCTGTCAGGGTGCCAATGCCTGAGTTGATGGGGTGTCCAGGATTTCCACACAACAAAAACACTAACCCAGGAACCTATCCTTGCAACAAAGCCAATTGCCAACTGCGTCCACATACCTATTCAGGGGACACCATCATAGGGCCTAATCACCTCAGCCACAATATCAGAGGCTTGTTCACCTGCACGTCTACCAATGTGACATATGCCATCATGTGCCAGCAATGCCCCTCTGCCATGTACATTGGCCAGTCTCTATGTAAAAGAATAAATAGACACAAATCAGACGTCAAGAATTATAACATTCAAAAACCAGTCGGAGAACACTTCAATCTCTCTGGTCACTTGATTACACACCTAAAAGTCGCAATATTACAACAAAAAAACTTCAAAAACAGACTCCAACGAGAGACTGCTGAATTGGAATTAATTTGCAAACTGGACACCATTAAATTAGGCTTGAATAAAGACTGGGAATGGATGTGTCAGTACACAAAGTAAAACTATTTCCTCATGTTTATTTTTCCCCCCTACTGTTCCTCACACGTTCTTGTCAACTGCTGGAAATGGCCCATCTTGATTATCACTACAAAAGGTTTTTTTTCTCTCCTGCTGGTAATAGCTCACCTTAACTGATCACTCTTGTTATAGTGTGCATGGTAACACCCATTGTTTCATTTTCTCTGTGTATATAAAATCGTCCTACTGTATTTTCCACTGCATGCATCCAATGAAGTGGGCTGTAGCCCACGAAAGCTTATGCTCAAATAAATTTGTTACTCTAAGGTGCCACAAGTACTCCTGTTCTTTTTACCTTAAAGACTCATTCTAAATCCTAACCTTTCAGACTAAGCAAAATTTGAATCAAATAGTTTTTCTCACCCCACTGGATGTCACAGGCAGGTTACAGTTCCTAATACACAGGCTGAATTTTCTTCTCAGTCTTGGACCAATCTCCCCTGTTCAAAGTCTTTGTGTTCCCAGCATTCTTCTTGCCTTCAGAGGAGGAAAGAGATGGTCTCATGATGCCACTGGCCCTTAATTTATACTCTCGATTCATGTCCCAGGAAAGACACTGGCCCAGACATGTCCTGGTGTGTCTTGCTGAGTCACAGAGTTGAGCAACCTTCATTGTGTAGTGCTTACGCAACTGTCTCTTATAGAACTGTAATTCTCTTGTTTACAATTCTCCTGCTGTTCAATGGCTCGTGGTGGTCGCTTAACTCCCATTTGGGGGTGGGTCACCCCCTTGTTGCCACTGGAGAGCCAGCTGTGGTCATGTCCCAGACTCGCAACATATTTCAGTAACAACTATATAGCAAAATCTCATAACTTCATACACAATTATATATATATATACACACACAGAGAACAATGAGTTTTAGCAGATCATGACCTTTCATATGATGTCTTACAAGGCATGCTTTGTATGCAATATCACAACCATATACAGATGATGAATACCGAAGTTACTGGGTGCTGCTTTGAGGTACAGTGCATCACAGCCATAGTAGTTTTAAAAAAACCTTTACAAAAACATTTTTATAGATAGTTTCTTCTGTCCCAGAGTTTTACTTTACTGGAAGGATCTGCCCAGTTCTCCAGGTTTCAAACATTGCCTGTCATGCCGGGAGGCAATACAGGTGAGTGCCTTGGGGAATATCATATTTCCTAAAAGTGCAACGTCTGTCATTAAAATCTAAAGACAGAAAAAACAAGGAGATCAAACTTTGACCCCTTATGATGGAGACCTCACTGCATCCAGCGTTTGACCCAGGCCAGCAGACCACCCCCCACTCCCTGTATGCCAGTTTCTGAGTAAGTCCACTGAATCCAAGCCTCATTCCTCAAGGGTATTTAAGAGGAAGGTCCAAGATTCCTCTTGTATGACTCCCAAAGACCATCCTTTGAGTTATCCGGGTAGGAATTCTACCTCGAAGAAGTCATGGTCTCCAATGACTCATCCATTTTAGCACTCATTGCTCTCCAACCTGGTTCCCACGAGACTGCTTGTTCCTCAAGTACCAAGTGCTGTCAGACCTAAAGACAGGCTCCAAGAGGTCATTGGTACTGTCAGTGGAGCCGAGATAGCAAGAAGAGCTCTACTTCTTCTCGGTATCAAAGAGATCTTGAGATCTGTCCACTTGAGATCTGATCCACTTGAGATCTGTCTGGACTCCTCTCGGAGCAGTTGAGATTCATAGTACTGTCAACTTCCTCAGCCACTATCGCTTCAGCGCAGGCCATGGATGCAGTACTGACAACACTCTTGGTACGCAGAAGCTTCACTTTCCCCAAGAGTGCTGCATTCACTTGCTGCGTTCAAGATGCCCGACTCACCACTGCTCTGCTCTGACATATTCTCGGTACCACAGACTTCCAGATCTCTGGACATTTGCTTGGTACTGATGGTTTCATCTCATGCTTCTTCCAGTGCTCCACCGGTACAGAGAGATTTGGAAGAGGTGAATTCTGAAGATCTTGCCTCAGTCTTCCAAATATCTGTGCAGGGCTCTCCTCTCCATTCTTATAGAGACCCCTTTCCTGAGGTCTCTGAAGAGACTGGTGCCACTCGTGAGAGATTGCCACAACCACCATCTTGCTGGTATGAACACCCATGGCTATTTCCACCCATGTCATATGCACCGTCTCCTTGGCCTCCTTGGTCATACTGACCCTTGTGTAGCCTATCATCAGCAGTTTTCTAGCCCTCTAGCACCACCTGTCACAGTGATAGACAGCCTTCATCACCTTCCCTCTCTAGGAGACTGGAACCTCAGGAAGAAACCTTTGTGAAACAGAAAGCTAGAGCTGATGAAGATGTCTCTCCACTAGCCAACATCTCTTTTTCATCCCTGGATGAAGCAGTTATGCCAACTCCTCCATCCTTGGTAGATCATTTTAAACAGTTTCAGGAACTAGTCAAGAGAATTGTGGACTCTTTGTAGATCCTTCTTGAGGAGGTTAAAGAACCACATCATAAGCAGCTTGACGTCTTCCATACAGCTTAATCTACCCGCATTACCCGACCTGTTAACCTTTGCAAGGTCCAGCAGGGCCCTGTTATCTGGCACACCCTAGCCACAATTCTGCCCAATAGAAGAGAGTGGATAAGAAATACTATGTTCCATCTAAGGACTCAGAATTTGTATTTTCTCATCCCTCTCCTAACTCTTTGGTGGTTGATGTAGTTAACAAACATGGAAGGCACATCTTGGACACTCATGCTAATTCTACACCCTCTCACAAGGACCATAAGTGCCTTGACCTCTTTGGTAGACATTTGTATTTATCAGCTACTTTACAATTCAGAAACTGGCATTAATGGTGACAATACAATCATACAAGTTATACCTAGCTGAACTCTTTTATTGAGTACCTACCAGCTGAACATAGAGCGCAATTTCAGGCAATTATTGCAGAAGGACAGCTTCTCACTGGAACATCCTTGCAGGCTTCTCTAGACACTGCTGATGTTGCTGCCCATTCAGTCTCTACAGCAGTAGTTATGAGGAGGGACTCCTGGCTCCAGCTCTCAGGATTTACAAAGGAGGTCCAAAATATGGTTAAAAATCTACCTTTTGATAATACTAAACTATTCATAGACAGCACAAACAAATCTCTGTGCGTGTTAAAGGACCCTAGGGCCACTTTGTGTTCTCTCGGGGTCTATACACCTGCCCACAAGGGAAAGTTCAGTAAGTCCCAGACAGAGCAGAGATCCTGTCCTGCCCAATTGTCGAGCTCCCAGAGATCATATGATCCTCAACATAAGAGACAGAGGTTTCAGAGAAGAAAACCACCCACTTCTCAACCTTCAACCTCGCAGCCTTCCATCTCCAAGCACCAATTTTGATGGGTTGGTTGAGGTCTTGAGTTACCATCCCCATTCTTACTAGCTGCATCGATTCACCCGCCTTCCTCCCTTTGGCAACTGCCTTTACCACTTCTGGCGGGCTTGTGAGTCCATAACTATTGGCAAGTGGGTTTTGGAGATAATCTCCACAGGGTACTCCATCCATTCAACTTCTCTTCTGCCTGTGAGCCTCCCTACCCTATCCCTTTTCAGGGACCCCTCTCATGAGAACCTGCTACAACAAGAAATATATTCTCTCCTACTCTTGGTACTGTAGAATCAGTCCCATGCAGCACAGAAGAAAGGGATTTTATTCCAAAATAAGAATGGCAGTTGGAGACCTATCCTAGATTTAAGTATACTCAACACCTTTGTGAAGGCACAAAAATTCAAAATGGTGACACTTGCAGCAATAATTCTGTCACTAGACCAAGGAGATATATATTTCCATATAGTGATCCACCCATCTCACATAAACAATTCCTACATTTTACTGTCTGTCAGGATCATTTTCAGTACAGGGTGCTCCCTTTTGGCCTATCACCTGCTCCAAGGATCTTTTGGAAGGTTATGTGAGTGATAGTGGCACATCCCCTCAGAAAAGGAATTCTGGTGTTCCGTTATCTAGATGATTGGCTTCTGAAAGGTTGCTTCCTGGACATAACGTCCGGGCAACTTCAGACGCCACAGACCTCTCTTTCAAATTGGGCCTACAATTAAACATTCAAAAATCCATGTTGACCCTTCACTCCCTCCCGGTTCAAAAGTTAGAATTCACAAGAGCTCATCTCAGTTCAGTACCTCCCAATGCACAGATTCGTGGGTATATCCAACATAGCCAAATCAGCCCTCTGTCTCTAGCCAAGAACTGTCTTCAGCCATTGGGGTACATGGCAGCTGGTATTTTCATTGTAGATCATGCAAAATTCTAAATGTGTTGCCTTCGGGGTAGCTCAGGACTGTTTACCAAACAGACGCAGTCTAAGTACACTACTTTCCATACCCATCTTCATAAAGGAATCTCTCAGTTGGTGGAAAGATCCTCACAATGTTCGTGCAGGAGTACCTTTCGCCTACCCTTCACCAATGGTTATTGTAACAATGGATGCACCTGTGCTGGGGCGGGGAATACCTCTGGACACTCACACGGCCCAGGGCAGGTGGATGCCTCAAGAGACCACTCTGCACATCAACCTCCTGGAACTCAGGGCTGTCAGATATGCCTGTTTCCAGTTTCTACGACTAATCAGGGGCAAACACATAAAGGTCATGATGGACAACATGTCATTCATGTTCTACATCAAACAACAAAGAGGGGCAAAATCCCCCTCTCTCTGCGCTGAGGCTATCAAGCTTGGATTGGTGCATACGCAATCAGATTGTCATCACAACATCTTACCTTCCAGGAGTTCAGAATATGATTGCAGTTACAGTCAATAGGCACTTTTTTCAAGACCACGAGTTGGAAATAGATTCCATCATACTGCACCACATATTCCAGCAATGGGGCATCCCTCAAATAGAGCTGTACGCCATGGTGATAAACAAGAAATGCATCTGGTTCTGCTCCAGAGGTGGCCTGGGTCATCGATCCTTGGGGGATGCCTTTCACCTTTAGTGGCTGTCGGGTCTATTATACGCATTCCCCCAACTTTTCTAATATCCAAAGTTCTCCTCAAAATAAAAAAAGACAAGGCCGAGTTATTCTAATAGTTCTGATCTGGCCCAGACAGGCATAGTTTCCTTACGTGATACAGCTGGCTGTTTACTCACCAATCACTTTCCAAGCCATTCCTCATCTCCTCTCCCAGAAAGGCGGGAAGATCCTTCACCCTAATCTCAGACTTCTTCCTCTCAAAGCATTGCTGCTCGATGGTTCACGGGATTAAAAATAAACTGCTCAGAGGAAGTAAAAAGAATGCTATTACACAGCAGAAAACAGTCTACATGCTACACTTACTTCCAGAAATGGACAAAATATGTCTGCTGGTGTGACTTCAAACACATTCTACTAACAACCTCATCGCTGCCAGATATACTGGATTACACCCTAGAACTCAGGGCTCTTGTAGAGATCTGTTAGAGTCTACCTAACAGCCATCATGGCTTTCCATTCTCCAAAGAAAGATTATTCTGTATTTGCCAATCTAATGACAATGAGGTTTCTTAGGGGCTTTGGAAATCTCTTTCCACCAGTCAAGCGTCCTACTCCAGTTTGGGACCTCAGTCTGGTTCTTAAATTCACTACAAGATCACCATTTGACCAGAAGGCTTCCTGCTCACACACTCCATGTATGAAATGATGAAAATAGCATTTCTTGTAGTCATCACATTGGTTCAATGAGTTGGGGAAATAGGGAACCTTATGGCATATCTCCCTTTCACAATATTTTTGAAGGACAAGGTCACATTATGACTATATTCCAAGTTTTTACCAAAAATATTTTCCAAGTTCCATATTAACCAACCAATTCATGTTCCAATCTTCCACCCTAAACCTTGTGTAGGTAAAGAAGAGGTGCTGTTATATACACTTGATGTCAGGAGAGCCCTGGCCTTCTATCTTGACAAGACTAAGCCTTTCAGAAAGGCTCCCAAATTATTTGGCTCAATCGCAGACAGATCAAGTGGGTCTGCAATCTCTAAACAGACTTTCCAAGTAGATATCTGACTGCATTTGTTCTTGCTACCAATCTTGTAATATTCAAGCATCCTTGTTCATATGAATTCACTCTGAGGTTTGTTTCCACCTCTGCAGCCTTTCTCAAAAATATTCCCATCACTGAAATATGGAGAGCCGTGACTTGTACTTTTATACATATGTTTGCTGAGCATTATGCAGTAACTCACAGTTCTGCTTCTGATTCTGCATTTGGCTTGGTTATACTTTCTTTTATACTGGACTCAACTCCGAAGTCCACTCCTCCTTAGAGGAAACCGCTCAGTAGTCACCTAGAGTGGAGCACCCATAGGGACACTACTTGAAGAAGAAATGATTACTCACCCTGTGCAGAAACTGTGGTTCTTTCAGATGTATGTCCCTATGGGTGCTCCACTATCCACCCTTCTTACCCTCTGCTTCCGAGTTCTCTGATGGAGCTTCACTGTAGAGAAGGAACTGAGGGCAAGTTCACCCGCACAGTGCTATATAACAGCATTACGGAGCATAAGACTGAGTAACACATATGCACAGGCTGAATGGACACTGCTATGAGAAATCTCCAATCAAAGGTGGAGAGGGCATAAGTGCACCTAGAGTGGAACATCCATAGGGATACACATCTTGAAGAACCACAGTTGCTCTACAGGGTGAGTAAACATTTCTTTGCTGCTGTTTGGTGTTTAATATTTCTAAGGTTAAAAAAAAAACAAAGGAAGTGGAGGGATGTAGAGAGGGAAAGAGCAGGGATATGAGGAATGGAGGAACAAAGAATGGGATGTAGGAGGGAAAAGGGGATAAGTCCTTAACCAAAGCAGGAAAGACTCTACTAGAAGATGTTATTCAGCTAAATGGAGGAATTTCTCCTCTTGGGCTCAGCAAGGCCAGCTATCTCCAGAACGTGCTGGGATCCCTGCTGTCCTGGAATACCTATTTACCCTTAAGCCTTCAAGTCTCTCTTTTAGTTCTCTTTGGGTTCATTTAGCAGAAATCAATGCTTTTCATCCTCCTGTTGATAATCGCACAATCTTCTCTCATCCTGTCACAACTACATTTTTAAAGGGGGTCCTTAGATCCTTTCAACCATGGGTGGAGTTTGCGTCCCAATGGGACCTCAATTTTGTTCTTTCATCTCTCACCAGACCTTCCTTCGATCCTCTAGCCACAAACTATATGGCCCATCTGTCTATGAAAATGGCCTTTCTGATCACCATAGCATTAGCCAGAAGAGCCAGCAAGCTGAGAGCACTCATGGTGGGCCCACAATATACTACCTTCCATAATGAAAAGTCTCACTGTGTCCCTACCCAAAATTCATCCCTGAAGTAGTTTCCAAGTTTCATATGAGTCAAACCATCAGCTTACTAGTATTTTTTCCAAAACCACGTGCCTTGGATGAAGAGATTCTCTGGATGTCTGAAGGGCACTGGCCTTTTATCTACAAAGAATATAAGTTATTAGAAAGACACCTAAATTATTTGTTACCATAGCTAGATCCCTTGATCTCTCTGCTGCCTCTGTGCAGAGACTTTCAAAATGGATCTCAGGTTGTATTATCCTGTGCTACCAACTAGCTCACATCCCTCCCCCAAAGGAGTGTGGGATCATTCCTCCAGAGCACAAGGAACCTCTGTTGCATCTCTGAGAGACGTACATCTACTAGAGATATGTAGGACAGCTACCTGGAGCTCTGTGCACACCTTCACAAGATATTATGCTTTGGTCTAATCTTCAACTACAGATACAGCTGTGGGGACAGCAGTATTACCATCAGCTATCACCTCTGTGTCCTCGCAGCCACCTCGTTTGACCACTGTTTGTTAATCTCCCACGTGTGGAACACACATAAGGACCATCACAGGAAGAATAAAGGGAGGTTACTTACCTGTAACTTGAAGTTCTTGGAGATGTGAAGGGGAAAGGAGTCCAGGAGAGCTGGCTGTATTTCAAGGAATCCCTGTTGAGGTTACAGGGACAAACCATCCCGATGTGTCGAAAGAATAGTAAATATGGCAGGCGACCAGATTGGCTTAACGGTGAAATCCTAGCAGATCTTAAACATAAAAAAGAAGCTTACAAGAAGTGGAAGGTTGGACATATGACCAGGGAAGAGTATACAAATATTGCTTGGGCATGTAGGAATGAAATCAGGAGGGCCAAATCGCACCTGGAGCTGCAGCTAGCGAGAGATGTTAAGAGTAACAAGAAGGGTTTCTTCAGGTATGTTGGCAACAAGAAGAAAGCCAAGGAAAGTGTGGGCCCCTTTCTGAATGAGGGAGGCAACCTAGTGACAGAGCATGTGGAAAAAGCTAATGTACTCAATGCTTTTTTTGCCTCTGTCTTCACTAACAAGGTCAGCTCCCAGACTGCTGCGCTGGGCATCACAACATGGGGAATAGATGGCCAGCCCTCTGTGGAGAAAGAGGTGGTTAGGGACTATTTAGAAAAGCTGGACGTGCACAAGTCCATGGGGCCGGACGAGTTGCATCCGAGAGTGCTAAAGGAACTGGCGGCTGTGATTGCAGAGCCATTGGCCATTATCTTTGAAAACTCGTGGCGAATGGGGGAAGTCCCGGATGACTGGAAAAAGGCTAATGTAGTGCCAATCTTTAAAAAAGGGAAGAAGGAGGATCCTGGGAACTACAGGCCAGTCAGCCTCACCTCAGTCCCTGGAAAAGTCATGGAGCAGGTCCTCAAGGAATCAATCCTGAAGCACTTACACGAGAGGAAAGTGATCAGGAACAGTCAGCATGGATTCACCAAGGGAAGGTCATGCCTGACTAATCTAATCGCCTTCTATGATGAGATTACTGGTTCTGTGGATGAAGGGAAAGCAGTAGATGTATTGTTTCTTGACTTTCGCAAAGCTTTTGACACGGTCTCCCACAATATTCTTGTCAGCAAGTTAAAGAAGTATGGGCTGGATGAATGCACTATAAGGTGGGTAGAAAGTTGGCGAGATTGTCGGGCTCAACGGGTAGTGATCAATGGCTCCATGTCTAGTTGGCAGCCGGTGTCAAGTGGAGTGCCCCAGGGGTTGGTCCTGGGGCCGGTTTTGTTCTATATCTTCATAAATGATCTGGAGGATGGTGTGGATTGCACTCTCAGCAAATTTGCAGATGATACTAAACTGGGAGGAGTGGTAGATACGCTGGAGGGCAGGGATAGGATACAGAGGGACCTAGACAAATTGGAGGATTGGGCCAAAAGAAATCTGATGAGGTTCAACAAGGATAAGTGCAGGGTCCTGCACTTAGGACGGAAAAACCCAATGCACAGCTACAGACTAGGGACCGAATGGCTAGGCAGCAGCTCTGCGGAAAAGGACCTAGGGGTGACAGTGGACGAGAAGCTGGATATGAGTCAGCAGTGTGCCCTTGTTGCCAAGAAGGCCAATGGCATTTTGGGATGTATAAGTAGGGGCATAGCGAGCAGATCGAGGGACGTGATCGTCCCCCTCTATTCGACATTGGTGAGGCCTCATCTGGAGTACTGTGTCCAGTTTTGGGCCCCACACTACAAGAAGGATGTGGATAAATTGGAAAGAGTCCAGCGAAGGGCAACAAAAATGATTAGGGGTCTGGAACACATGACTTATGAGGAGAGGCTGAGGGAACTGGGATTGTTTAGTCTGCGGAAGAGAAGAATGAGGGGGGATTTGATAGCTGCTTTCAACTACCTGAGAGGTGGTTCCAGAGAGGATGGTTCTAGACTGTTCTCAGTGGTAGAAGAGGACAGAACGAGGAGTAATGGTCTCAAGTTGCAGTGGGGGAGGTTTAGGTTGGATATTAGGAAAAACTTTTTCACTAGGAGGGTGGTGAAACACTGGAATGCGTTGCCTAGGGAGGTGGTGGAATCTCTTTCCTTAGAAGTTTTTAAGGTCAGGCTTGACAAAGCCCTGGCTGGGATGATTTAATTGGGGATTGGTCCTGCTTTTGAGCAGGGGGTTGGACTAGATGACCTCCTGAGGTCCCTTCCAACCCTGATATTCTATGATTCTATGTGTGGTCCCTATCTGTATTTCACTACCAGCCTTTCGTCTCTTCTGCTGAGGATTATCTGAATTTGTGGTAAAAGAAGGAACTGGAGAGGTGTCAGCCTACACTGTCCCTTATACCCTTGATCTGGAGCATAAGGAGAGCTACGGTGCATGTGTGGACCAATGAACTCTGCCTACTAAAAATTCCAGATTAAGGCACATGGTGCACATGCGTATCCTATATGTGGAATACAGATAGAGACCACACATCTCAAAGAACCTCTATTTACAGGTAAGTAATCTCCACTTTCTACTCTTTCTTTCTCTTCCCTCTCTGTTCTCTTCTGATTCTCTTTCTCTACCTCATATTTTTTTTCTTGTCTCTGCGCTTCCTTCCTTGCATCAACTCCAAGTTCCACCCTCCTAGGCTTCACTTCAAGCCCCTTTCCCATTTCATCCATTAAAATTATCAGCTGTTATGTAGCTAATATTGGCATTAAGTATCATCAAGAGGCTTTAGAATTAACATTTATAGAGTTTAAGGCCAGAAGGAACCATTAGATAATCTAGTATGACCTCTTATATGTTACACACCATTAAATTTCACCCAGTTACCCTTCTACTGAGCTCAATAACTTGTTAAAGCAAAACTTGTTTAGCTAGAGCATAGAAAGGCATCCAGTCTTGATGTGAAGACAGCAATAGATGGAGAAACCACCATTTCTCTTGGTGCTTTGTTCCACTGTTAATATCCCTCACTGTTAAAAATTTAAGCCTATTTTCTAATTTTCATTTGTCTGGCTTCAGCTTCCAGACATTGTTTTTTGTTATGCTTTTTTCTGATGAAGAGCCCTTTAATACCCAGTATTTTCTCCCTGTAAAGGTACTTACACACAATAATTAAGTCACCTCTCAATTTTATTTTTGATAACAGAAATAGATCAAGCTCCTTAAGCCTGTCACTGTCAGGCATTTTCTCCAGCCCCTGAATCATTTTTGTGACTCTTTTCTGCACCCTCTCCAACTTCTCCCCATCCTTTTAAAAATGTGGACACCAGTTTTATGCAGTATTGGTCTCACCAATGCTGTGTACAGACGTAAAACTACCTCCCTACTCCTACTCACTAGTCTCGTTTATACATCTAAGGATTGCATTAGTCTTTTTTGCCACAGCCTAGCACTGGAAGCTCATAGTTGCTCCACTTTGATCCCTAAACCCTTTCCAGAATACGGTCCCCTACTCTGTAGGTATGGCTTGCATTCCTTGTTCCTAGATGAATGACCTTGCATTTGACTGTATTAAAATACATTTTGTTTGAATGGGCCTGGTTTATCATGTGATTCGGATTACTCTGTATGACTGTCCTGTTCTCATCGTTATTTACCAATCTGCCAAACTCTGTATCATCTGCAAATTTTATCAGCAGTAATTTTATATTTACTCCAAATCATTGATAAAAATGTTAAATAGCGTCTGTCCTATTATCAGTTCCTGTGGAACCCCTTTATAAACCCCTCCAGTCAGTGATCCCAATTAACAACTACTTTTTGAGATCTGTCAGTTAGCCAGTTCTTAATCTACTTAATGTGTGCTTTTGCTGATATTGTGTACGGTAATTTTGTATCACAATGCCATGTGGTACGAAGTCAACACCTTACAAAAGTCTGTATTACCTCTATGCAATTACCTTGATCAACCAAGCTTGTTTATCTCTTCAAAGAATAAAATTAGATTTGCTTGGCAAGACTTGTTTTCCATAAAACCATGCTGACTGGCTTTAATTTTATTGCTATCCTTCAATTCTTTTCTTGATTGGGATGATACAGAATTCAGTAAGATTAGAAGAGATGGAGGAGTTTGTACCTCTCAGTCATTGTTTCAGATTGTTTGCAGACTCAGGAAGACAGTGTATTGGTTTGCATTCAGATCACATTTGGAAAGTTCCCTTTATAACCAAAAGGGCTAGAAACTAACTTTTTGTTTGTGCAAAATCTAAGCTTTCATTTTCAATTTGAACATACCATGTAAGCACATCAAGTAGGCCAGGAGTCTGACATCTCTGACCAGTGAGGCAATTACTGACATTCTTAGAGGGCTTATTTTTAATTTTAATTCAAAAGCTATATTAATATTTACTTATACATTTTCAGAAAATTCATTCTGTATTAGTAAGTGTTGTAAATTTAGGAAAGACACATACATAAGGAGGCTGAATCACCGTTTTAAGTGAAAAAAAATCAACTCAACCCTACATATAGTGTTGTGTCCAAGGGGTCTATAACATATTTATAATCCTGTAGGATACACAGTGCTGTATAAATACCTTGACATCTCTGTATACTGTTTCTTTTTTACATGGATTTTAAAAAGATAAAAGGCCTTGAGCTATTAGATAGTCAAATACTGTATGCAAGTAGTTAATACATAACCATTTCATGTGTCAATCAAACCTAGCTGAAAAATGGGATAACTGATCCAGTGCAGTCTCTGGGCTGTGCTTCCCTGGATGTAGGAATTACATTACAAAGTCAGAATCTTCAAACCACATTTTAAACGGGCTGCAGGAGGGACAATGAGCCTCATCTTTTATCATCTGTTCCTTTAATACACTATCAGTCTCAAATGACCAATATTCTGTGGAACACCATGCACCATATAGTGCAAAGTAACTGCAGTAGAGAGATTTCTTGCTGTGTGGAAAAGCAACCTGACTTGTTATGTAAAACTTAAAGGTATATCTCATCTTGCAGGATTAACAAATTTATGCAAGTAGCACAAAGTGAATGGCTTTAAAATTAGTCCTTAATCTACTGCCACACACAAGCAAACTTTAGAAAAATTTTGTTACAAAACTCTGTCAAACATGATTCTGAAGTTTGTGTTTCTTTCTCATCAATACTGATTATCATAGTAATTTATATGTAAAATGGCTCTCCTTTGTAATGTACCTCCTACTCTTATCCTGTTCATTCAAAGATGTCACAAATGCAGTGAACTGGGAAAGAACAGAAGGCTGGTTGTTACAATCATAAAGATCTATTAGGTCAGATGCTGAATAAACTCAGTGAGAAGGTATACAAGTTTTCTCACTCAATGTACCCAGTCATTCTAGGGTAGGTTCTATACAATGTGTCCATTTTGCATTTCTGTTTCAGCCACAGTGCCACTTGAAGAGATTTCTGCACCTTAACTTTCCTGCTAAACTATTTCCCTTCTCCTCTATCTACCAGTGTGCGATTGTTCCTATAATACAACCCACAGCTTTGTCTAATCTGTTTATAAATTACCTGCTGAAGTGGTGGGCCTTCCAACACTTTTTTTATGGTCTATTTCAAAGTTGAATAGACCTCATCATCAGAAAATGTTTTCTGCTAGTCAGCCTAAATTTTCTCTTTTTCAATTTAATCTGAAAACCCACTGTGCTTAGCTTGCCCTACCCCACAGAGGTATTCTGTTGAGGCTTTATTTGTTATTTGTAGAGTATACTGAGATCTTCACATGGAAGATTATATTTAAGTGTGATGTATTAAATAAGTCCTTTCATTCCTTGGTTTTAGACAGTGAACCTCTTACTTAAAATGGTGAGCAGTTATGTGAGTAGTCCCATTGACAGAAATCTGAGTATTTGTGTAACTGCTCACCATAGATCAGGGGTTCTCAAAATGGGGGTCATGACCCATTGGGGGTCATGAGGTTATTATGTGGGGGTCATGAGCCACCCAGCTCTGAAGGCAGTGCTGCTGTGAAAAGTGATATTTTCAAGTTTCTTTGCACAGCCAGTATTGAACGGTAACTATTTAAAAAAAACCTTTTCTGTTTATAACAATTCAATAAAATGTGTTTTAGTCTTAATTTAAAAGTGGTGAGAAAAGGTACATTCATTTTAAATAACAGGGTTGTAAATTTAGCATTTAAAATAATGATAAATATAAAAATATGTTTTTAATTTATAAGGGGGGGTTGTCGCACTCAGAGGCTTGCTTTGTGAAAGAGGTCACCAATACAACAAGTCTGAGAATCACTGCCATAGATCAGCAGTTAGAGCATTGTCTTGAGAAGTGAGAGACCCCAAATCAAATAATTTCTCCCTCATTGCCTAAGGGGGAAATTGAACCTAAGGCTCCCACATCCCAGGTTACTATTCTGAACATGGGGCTAAAGTTGTTGAGGTGGACATCGCCATCTTCTCCAGTGCCCAGATTTTGAATGGGCCATAATTCAGTGGGCAGCCTCTGAGCACACTTACCAGGTTGGGTCCCACATGAAAGTTAAGCAGACAAACACTTATTTTCCCTTGGTTCATGGATTGTGCTGGAGCATAGGCATGAGATAGGCGCCTGGTCAGCTAGAGTTGGGCAGCAGTGTACCTGCTCACTGGCAGAAATTTAGGTGCCTCTAGGCATCGGCGCTGGAATGGGGGGGCCAGGAGGCCATGGCCCTCCCACCCCCACCCCGCCTCATCCCCCCCAAGGCCCTGCCCCCCAGCCAGGCTGGCAGCTGGAGCCTGGCCGGGAAGCCCAGGGCAGTTGTTTAAGCTGTGCGGAACCTCCACCTGCCTGGGATGGGGGGGCCCCGAGAGCAGCCCCTGGCCCACGTCCCCGTCCCAGAGCAGATGGAGGGTCCGCGGCTCCTCACAGCTGCCTGGCCACATGGCTGGGCTGCAGCTCCGAGGCCCCAGCCAGAGTTGGGTCGGGGTAAGAGCCACGTGGGGAGTTGGGAACCCTCCACATGCCCTGGGCAGGGTGCTACTCTTGGCACCCCCATCCTGGGCAGGTGGAGGGTCTGCGGCTCCTGGCCCACTCTGGCTTCTGGCTTGGCCAGGGGCCCTGCTTCGCCCCCCCCCCCCCATTTTTGGGAAGGCTCTGCTGAGGCTGTGCCTAAGGAACTTTTACTGCAAAAATTAGGTGATGAGTCAGCTAAGTGCTTGCAAGGTTAGGTGGCAACCAAGTGGCAGTTATGTGGATCGCAGTGGAGCCTAAATAGGGATTTAGGCATCCAAGTATCTTTGTGGATCTGGCCATTATAAAATGTCCATCATTTAAGTAACTCAAAGCATTTTGCAAATCACTATGAGAAAGGCATGAAAGAACTGTTTAAGAAATTGGTAAACGGAGGCAAAAAGCAGTTGAGTGATTTTCCTAAAATCCCACAGCAAGTCAGCGGTAGAGCTGGGGAAACAACTCAGCAGTTGAGTCCCAATTCCCTGCTCCAGTTGCTCCCAATTGGATCCACTAATCTTTCTGGTTCTCATGGAAACAGTTTACAAATATTCATCTGAGCTTGTCCTTTCCCTTGGGGAGAACACTACTCAGTGCTTGTTCCTGCCCTAATAGCCCTCCTAATCTTGTTACCTGTTCAATAGTTTGTAAATGTGTTGAATTGCTTTGGGAAATTAATGAAGTACTGGTAACAGTTAAAGATGACATTGAAGAGGAAATAGGTAGCTGCTTAAGAAGCAGTCTGTTCTGGTCTGAATGTGCCCAATTTTATTCTCATCTAGTTTCAAAAGCAAGATTGTGCCCACTCTACCTGCATAAGATCCCTCAAAGGGAAAACATCTGTCATACCAATATATATTTTGTACAATGGGTTATTTACAGGCTTCAAGCGAGAATGTTCACAGCTTCTCTTTTAAAACTATTGCCTTTGCATTCAGAAGTTCCCATTTTCAAGTCTTTGCTGAAAAGGATTCCTTATCAAGGATAATCCTCCTTATTCATCTTACAAATGGGTGTGGTGGCTTCTTAAAACAAAACTGTGACTCATGTATCATGTAAGTTTCGTTTAACGCTTGACTGTGAATATAAATAAGACACAATAACCTGGTTTCAACATTTCAAAGCCAGATTTGCAACCAGACTGCCTCCAGATGTGCTGGTCTGATAGAACAGCTTTTTATACCAGTCTGGTATCCATTTCAGGCAAACTTCTTTAAAGAAACAGTGCAAATAAACAAAACAGCATTTAAGACAAAACTCCAACGGACACAATCCCTCCTGTCCCTGAAAATGACCTGGTATTTCTAAACTGCAAAATGACCAACTCTGACTCACAGTTTCTACCACTATGTAGGTAGACAGCTCAGCTGAATTTTAGCACCACAGTGGTCATAATCAGCATTTTACAGGCATGTGTTGCTCAATTTAAATGTCTCTATCAGCTAGCCCAGCAGTTCTCAACTAGGAGTCTGGAGCTCCCTGACCCTGGGGGGCCATGAGCAGGTTTCAGAGGGTCCACCGAGCAGGGCCGGCATTAGACTCATGGGGGCCCAGGGCAGAAGGATGAAGCACCACCATCCAGGTCTGAAACCTGGGTCCCTAAGCCTTGCCACTGAAGGCTGAAGCTGAAGCTTGAGCAGCTTAGTTTCACAGGGCCCCCTGGACATGGGGCCCCAGGCAATTTTCCTGCTTGCTGCCCCATGACCCCAGCCCTGGCTTTTATATGCAGAAAAAGTTGTTGAGGCACAGGTGGGCCATGGAGTTTTTATGACATGTTAGGAGGCCTCAAAAAGAAGGTTGAGAACCCCTGAGCTAGCCTGTTCATTGAAGGCCTTTTTTTTAAACAATGTTTATCTTCCATGTTTTCAGGTTAGTGGGCTCTTCTTTGCAAAACCTTTTCTGTATTTTTTTTCTATGTATTCCTTTTTGATTTCCTAAGTGATCTGTTCATAACCCCTCAAACGGAAACAACAAGCACCTTAATTAGCAGGCCTGTTTCGTGTCTTCAGTGATCTACAGTTCACAGAAACAACAACCAAAAAAACCCCAACCCAACCTCTTGTCACTTTTTACCATAGAGAATTGTTCTGGAGCTTATCCTTCATCAATGGGAGAAATCCAACAGCAAAGGTGCTACTTCTTTCACAGGCTTACCTGTGGGTTTGCCTCATATTTCAAAACCAGTGGGTTTGCCTCATATTTTGGGTGTTCCAAATGCAGCAATGTGCAGTGCCTTCCCTGACCAAATGAAGCAGCTAAACATAAATACACTTCTAAAGGTAAAATGTGTTCTAAAGCTACAATACCTGTCTATGTATGAAAACTGCTGTTACTTGCAAAACTCCTTGTTGGTCACTGATGATTTGAGCTCTAACCAGAAGCTGCCAAGTGACTTCTGACCTTAGCCCAATGAGCCATAGGTCCAAACTTCCTCCTTCAAACAGTAAGGCTGTGACCAGACTACAGAATGCAAAACCATGTATGGGGGAGAGAGCTATGTTTCACAGCCACTGTCCTGAAATAAAACTGTCTTTATTATACATGGCTAATTGCAGGTTTTCTGCACCTTTTCACTGTCTGGTATCTCTGCATCTATCTAGAATCCTTCTGAATTATTTTACTTCACCTTCATCAGAGAAATACCAGACAACTTTACATAATCATCTCAAAATTACTGTTCTTTTGAGGGCTGGTAAACTATATGTTCCATTCTATGCATCCGATGAAGTGGGCTGTAGCCCATGAAAGCTTATGCTCTAATAAATTTGTTAGTCTCTAAGGTGCCACAAGTATTCCTGTTCTCTTCCTTATAATTTAACAGATGCCTCCTTCAAGAAGAGAACTTCAAACTCCCTCCAGAAGGTTTGCTCATTCATTGGATATTTCAGTCTCTAAGTCTTATGCAGACAGGAAACCTTCAAAATAAAGAAGCAAAAAAGGGAATCTGTATCCTGTCTG
This sequence comes from Eretmochelys imbricata, assembly GCF_965152235.1. Lineage (NCBI taxonomy): Eukaryota > Metazoa > Chordata > Testudines > Cheloniidae > Eretmochelys > Eretmochelys imbricata. The sequence continues at coordinate 270,282,635 of NC_135572.1, read as the reverse complement.
GTTTCAGAGTAGCAGCCGTGTTAGTCTGTGTCCGCAAAAAGAAGAGGAGCACTTGTGGCACCTTAGAGACTAACAAATTTATTTGAGCATAAGCTTTCGTGAGCTACAGCTCATTTCATCAGATGCATGCAGTCTGGATCACTTAAACGTTAAAGTCTGAATGGTTGCATCCTGAGGAGAAAAAAATAAATGGTCATGACATGTACATTTACTACACTTGTTGTTTATAGTTTATGTCCCTACAATGAATGTTTATCTTGAAACTTGCAAAGAAAATGTATCCCACAACAGGAATTTGACTCCAAAGAATAGAGTGGATGACAAAACAGAAAATTCACAACTCACTTTGAGAGAGGCTTCCACTTCCTCTTTCCAAACTACTTTGTTGTATGGTAAACCGCCAGAATATCCTGCTGGTGCAAACAAATCTCTAAAGAACAACAACAACAAAAATGTTTAAATTGCTTTAAAGAGTTGTGCTCTGTTTATATTTCATGCAACAACTGATTCCAGTGACCACTCTTCTTGCATCTGCTGCCATGTGTCTTCTCTTCAACTTCTGTACTAGATATACCATATCTCACCACTTCTGGGCTCTCTGCTGGTGCAATATTCTTAGGAGATTCTCTGGATAAATCCATTAATGAAACTATTAATCTGAAAAACCTTCAAACAATCTAAAAGACAAGAGAAGAATTTTCACCTTAGGCTTATACATAAGGCTTCTGGCTTTAGGTTTGCCCCACAAAACCCTCCCAATTAAAAAAGAAATTGGTGTTTATCCAATAAACTCTGGAAATGGTGCACTATGGAGGTGAGATTTCTAACATGCACTAATGTGTTGCATATTAATTGGTCTACATAGGCCCTGCTGGTATGCACTAAAGCACTATACTAAAGTTCACTAAGGAACATCTCAAAGAGATTACTCATTACAGTATATGATACTGAAATAAGTAATAATATGCATGACTCATTACCATATGTACAAAGAGCCCCAAAAACCCCCAATTTTTGGACATCTTCATAAAACTCAAAAATTGCTAAAAAATAAACCCTGAAAAATGAAATGATTAAACCCCCCAAAACAGAAGTCCTATTTATACAAGAGACTACTCTCCTTATCAGCAAAAAAAAAAATGAGGCGTACTTGTGGCACTTTAGAGACTAAAAAATATATCTGGGCTTAAGCTTTCATGGGCTAAAACCTACTTCATTGGATGCATGCAGTGGAAAATACAGTAGGAAGAGATATATACACAGAGAACATGAAAAAATGGGTGTTGCCATACCAACTGTAACGAGACTAATCAATTAAGGTGGGCTATTATCAGCAGGAGAAAAAAAACTTTTGTAGTGATAATCAGGATGGCCCATTTCGAACAGTTGACAAGAAGGTGTGAGTAACAGTAGGGGAAAGATTAGCATGGGGAAATAGTTTTTACTTTGTGTAATGACCAGAGGTGAAAGTAAGCCAGTACGCCCCGGTACGGCGTACCAGCAAGAGCCCATGTGCCGTACCGGGATGGATCGGCTTCCCCAGGTGCAATTTAAAGGGCCTGCGGCTCCCAGCAGCAACTGGAGCCTCTGGCCCTTTAAATTACTGCCGGAGCCCTGGGGCGGCGATTTAAAGGGACCGGGGCGGTAGCGGCAGCGGAGCCCTAGGTCCTTTAAATGGCCCCAGAGCCCCACCGCCGCTTCCCCAGGGCTCCAGGGATGATTTAAAGGGCTCGGGGAGGTAGTGGCGGCCGGAGCCCCATCCCCGGAGTCCTGCTGCTGGAGCCCTGGGGAAGCGGTGGCAGAGCTCCGGGGATGATTTAAAGGGCCCAGGGCTCTGGCCGCCGCTACCGCCCGGGGCCCTTTAAACCGCTGCCAGAGCCCCCGGCTGCCGTTGTTACCCCGGGGAGCGGGAAGGAAGCACTTGCTGGTACACGGTGGGCTGGGGCTGACTCTGACCCCAGCCCTGCCCCTTCCACCTGAGGCCCCACCCCTTCCGGGGGCCAGAACTGGCCCCAGCCCAGCCCAGGCCCATACCGGTAAGGCCCTAGACTTACTTTCACCCCTGGTAATGACCCATCCACTCTCAGTATTTATTCAAGCCTAATTTAATAGGGTCCAGTTTACAAATTAATTCCAATTCTGCAGTTTCTTGTTGGAGTCTGTTTTTGAAGTCTTTTTGTTGGAGAATCTTCCTACTGTATTTTCCACTGCATGCATCCAATGAAGTGGGTTTTAGCCCATGAAAGCTTATGCCCAAATAAATTTGTTAGTTTCTAAGGTGCCACAAGTACGCCTCGGTTTTCTTTTTTTTTTGCTGATACAGACTAACACGGCTACCACTCTGAAACCTGTCTCCTTATCAGATAAATTGACTTGTTCTTGGTAACTTCAATTTAAATCCAAAGAAATATCCAGACCTAAGATTACAAGTATCTAGTGCCAAAGGAATAAGGAAATATGTTGCTGCAAGCTCACAATTTAAATTAGACGTGTACAACAAATAACAGTAAGCTTATCATGTAATGCAAGTCAAGAAGAGGAAAAAACACAACCAGGAAGACCTGTGGCATAGGTTCTGACTGTGTGGGTGCGCCGGAGCACCCATGGAAAAAAAGTAGTGGGTGCTCAGCACCCATTGGCAGCCCCACCAGTCAGCTACTCCCCTTTCCCCACAGTGCCTCCCGCTTGCTGGTGGGCCCTGCTGACCAGCTCCTCCCACCTTTTCCCCCGGGGCCTCCTGCCTGCTGGTGATCAGCTGTTCAGCAGCATGCAGGAGACACTGGGGAGGAGCAGGGGCAGGAAGAGGCAAGGTGGGGGCGGGAAGAGGTGGGGTGGGGCTTGAGGAAGGGGGGGGTCGAGCACCACTTGAGAACTCAGGAAGTTGGTGCCTCTGCCTGCCAGAACCTCGCAGGTAGAAGACTGCTACTTTCATTAAGGTCTGGAATGGCATAATTCAGAACAAGTGGTTGTTTGAGACTATTTACAAGAAGTAACTTCCTCTAACTTTTCTGTAGTCCAATCACTTCCCATCAACACTATTTCCTGTTTTCTCCTGTCAAAGAAATAGACATTCAGACACTGTACACAAAATCTGGCCAGAGTGTGTATTCAAATATGACTCTACACCCAACCTCCACATTGAACACAAATTCAAGGTAGTTTTCCAGCTACCATGTATCGAATAAAAATTTGAGCTGTTCTGCATTTGTCATTTCTCTTAATGTCAAGAATCTAGATAGCCAGTTTACCAGTGATTTCTCTGCCTTCCTATCAACTTAGTTTTACAGTAGGTAGCCTCCTAAGGGCGCCTTCAAACTTGCATTACAAGTTGTGACCTTGCTCAACCTAGAGGATAGTATCCATGTTGTTAGGGGGCTTATTCATTCACCCACTTACTTCCCTAGTCCTTCTCGCATGAACAGAGAGCAACAATACCCGAAGTCCAAAGGTGCAAACAATTTGATGTTTATTGAGGTGAACTTCCAGCAGGCATGATTCCAGTTTCCTTCCTTAGTGTCCCCCTTCCCAGCTCTTACACCACGGAGGCTTACCTGTGTCCCTGTTCCCATTTCCCCCTTTAGCTAAACATGATTCCAATTTCCCCACCCCCATTCCCCTGTTCCCATTTCCCCCTTTAGCAAAACGATTCCAATTTCCCCACCCCCACTCCCTGTTCCCATTTCCCCCCCACATACCCACACCCACTTCCTGACTGACTGCAGACTATATAGTAAAACTTGAGTTCTGCTTAGCTATATCTTAACCGATCATTTTACTGAAATTTAACTAACCAATCCTAACATATTGTAACATGATTCTGTAACCAATTATACCCCACCACCTTAATTAGTTTACACCCAGCAAAATTAATTATACAGCAGACAGGAACAATCACAGAACCAGACAGAGATTATACAGACAAACAATAGCAAAGTGGGAACTATAATGATAAAACAATACAGAAGTGAGGATTTTACATCCCAGCTATTGATAAGTGAGTTCTTGCCAGACAGGATGCTATCAAACTAAGTTCCCTTTTACATTTTCTAGGCACTTCCCTTTCTCTGGAGGCGATAGGCATTATCAGGACAGGATTGTATTCCTAACAGCCCAATAGCACCTTATTTCAATGTGACTAGGTTGGAATGTGAGGATGTGACCGGTCGCTTCCCAGCTTATGGCTGCCTCTCTTGCTTAGCCAAAGGCCTTAGCCTAAGAACAGGGCCTCAGACTGTCACAGTAAGAGAAGGCTCTTACACCGGCAGACAGTGATTTTGATTCTTTCTTTTATACCTCTATAACTAGCCAAGTGGTAAGAATACACCTAAATTCTTAAGAGTATAGGCCTTTACAGACAGGCCTGAATATCTATATCTTAACACGTGTGCCTTTTTCTAAATAAAAACAAGCTTCTATTGGCTCTCACATCCTTGTCAAATTGAAAACAAGTATTCAGCAAAAGGGGTTCACAGCAGCTAGCTCAAAGTTCCATGGATCCCACACAAGACCAGTTACCTGAACACCAAGTTCTTCCCTCAATAAGGTTCGGTGAAATATGGAATTTAATCTCACAGAACCTAAAAAAGGAGCCCTAAAATTTCAATCGGGCAGGGTCAGTAGATCTTGATTTGATGGTTTCCTATGCTAGTCCAGAGAATAGAGCAGGGGTTCTCAAACTTCATTGCACCATCACCCACTTCTGAGAACAAAAATTGCTACATGACCCCAAGAGCGGGGACTGAAACCTGAGCCCACCCAAGCCCTGCCACCCCTGGTGGGGGGTCGGGGGGGGGGCAAAACCAAAGCCAGAGTTCCACCGCTCTTGGTGGTGGGGAGCGGTGGGACAAGAGTCGAATCCCAAGGGCTTCAGCGCCAGGTGGGAGGCCTGTTACCTGAGGGCTCCCCCCACACTCAGGGCTCAAGCCCTAGGGCTTCGGCCCCAGGCAGTAGAGCTCGGGCTTCAGTCCTGGGCCCCAGCAAGGCTAATACCAGCCCTTGCCAACCCCATTAAAATGGGGTTGTGACCCACTTTGGGGTCCCGACCCACAGTTTGGGAACTGCTGGAGTACAGCAATGCCATTTGACCCCATCAGATTCAAGTTTCAAAAAAACAATAGAGGGAAAGTGATTTTACAAATCATATGGTTTATTCATTGTAGTGCCGGAGTCCAAACACAACTTGCTTTTACCAAAACTTTGATGAAAGCTGCAAATTTTCAGGGCTGAGAAGTCCACTTGGATAGCAACACTTGCCAAAGATTGCCAAGCTTCAAAGGGAAAACCTACATTTCTCAGAGTTACAGTCCATCAGCAGTGTTTTTCCTATTGCTTCTTTCTACTCAGAAACAAAGCAACGGCTTACACTTTCAAGTAAAGAAGTATGATTTGCACTATCTTTGACCAGGCTACTTGAATTCAGATGAGAGAAAAAACAATGCTAATCTATGCAACTGAAAGACTATGAGGTGGGCTGAGCAGGAGGACATGGGAAACTGAGAACTAAATTCATTCTTCACAATATTCATCTTCAAAACACAGGACAAGCGACCCTGTCCCCATTTATCCAGAATAAGAACGCATCATATGTTGCACAACGCTGAAAAGGTGTATGGCTGATTGTCTCTTAAAATCTATATTTCAGACTCCTACTCCCCTTTCTCTGATCGCCAACCTGGCAAGCTTTTAAAAGTAATTCTTACTACAACTCTGTATCTATCTCCTGGGCCCTGGCTTTCCCTTTCCACGATATGTCAATATCTAAGTGATGGTGACAATGAAGGTGCAAAAAGTTCTGGGCAGGAATTGTATGGACGCAAGATATTTTCATGCTTTGCTCCTTGTTAGTAATTTGAAAGGACTCGTGGGATTTGGCTTGTTTTGTTTTGGCATACTTATATGTCCCCACCAGTGCTGCCAGGATTTCCCACCCCCGTCCTATAATAAGGGACTCTTTTCCTTGCTTTATTTCCATACTATTCCAGGCTCTTGCTTACCCCCTTATACCAGCAGAGCTCAACAGCTATCAGGATCATATAAATGCAGAACTGCAGGAAACCTTGAGAGGTCATCCACTCCATCCCAACACACTGAGGCAAGACCAACTAGGCCTAGACCATCCCTGACAGATGTTTGTCTAACCTGTTCTTAAAAACCTCCAATGATGGGGATTCCATAGCCCCCTTGATAAGCTAGTCCAGTACTTAACTATCCTTATAGTTAGAAAGTTTTTCCTAATATCTAACCCAAGGGTCCCATGCTGCAGGCTAAGCACATTAGTTCTTGTCCTACCTTCAATGGACATGGAGAATAATTGATCACCATCTTCTCTGTGATAGCCCTTAACATATTTGAAGACTGTTATCAGGTCACCCCCCAGTCTTCATTTCTCAAGACTAAACATACCCCGTTTTTTTAACCTTTCCTCATAGGTCAAGACTTTTTATCTTTTTTGTTGCTCTCCTCTGAACTCTCTTGTCTACTGACAGGTTTCAGAGTAACAGCCATGTTAGTCTGTATTCGCAAAAAGAAAAGGAGTACTTGTGGCACCTTAGAGACTAACCAATTTATTTGAGCATGAGCTTTCGTGAGCTACAGCTCACTTCATCGGATGCATACCGTGGAAACTGCAGCAGACTTTATATATACACAGAGAATATGAAACAATACCTCCTCCCACCCCACTGTCCTGCTGGTAATAGCTTATCTAAAGTGATCATCAGGTTAGGCCATTTCCAGCACAAATCCAGGTTTTCTCACCCTCCACCCCCCCACACAAATTCACTCTCCTGCTGGTGATAGCCCATCCAAAGTCACTTTGGATGGGCTATCACCAGCAGGAGAGTGAATTTGTGTGGGGGGGTGGAGGGTGAGAAAACCTGGATTTGTGCTGGAAATGGCCTAACCTGATGATCACTTTAGATAAGCTATTACCAGCAGGACAGTGGGGTGGGAGGAGGTATTGTTTCATATTCTCTGTGTATATATAAAGTCTGCTGCAGTTTCCACGGTATGCATCCGATGAAGTGAGCTGTAGCTCACGAAAGCTCATGCTCAAATAAATTGGTTAGTCTCTAAGGTGCCACAAGTACTCCTTTTCTCTTGTCTACAACTTTCCTAAAGTGTTGTACCCCAAACTGGACACAATCCACCATCTGAGGCATCACCAATGCCACATAAAATGGAACCTCCCACTACCTCCCATGTTTTACACACAACATTCCTGTTACTACACAAGATACAGAATATTTGCCTTTTCTGAAACTGCATCACATTGAATATGAGTAATAATTTGTGATCCGCTATAACTATGAGATCTTCTCCTGCAGTGTTGCTGCTTTCCCAATTATTTCCCATTTTGTATTTGCTCATTTTGATTTTTTCCTTCCTCAGTGTAGAACTCTGCACTTGCCTTTACTGAAATTTATCTTGTTGATTTCAGATCAATTCTCCAATATCTCCAGGTCCTTTTGAATTCTAATTCTGCCCTCCAAAGTGCTTGTAACCCCTCCCAGTTGAGTGTCATTCAAAAATGTGATAAGCAAACTCTCCATTCCATCATCTCAGTATTTAATAAACATACTGATTAATTCTAGACACAGGACAGACTCTTATGGAACCCTAGTAGATATGTCCCTCCAGTTTGACAGCAAACCATTGATAACTACTCTGAGTACAAAGAAAAAGAGTACTTGTGGCACCTTAGAGACGAACAAATTTATTTGAGCATAAGCTTTCATGAGCTACAGCTCACTTCATCGGATACATTCAGTGGAAAATACAGTGGGGAGATTTATGTACATAGAGAACATGAAACAATGGGTGTTACCATACACACTGTAACCAGAGTGATCACTTAAGGTGAGCTATTACCAGCTTGGGGGGGACGGGGATGACCTTTTGTAGCGATAATCAAAGTGGGCCATTTCCAGCAGTTGACAAGAATGTCTGAGGAACAGTGGGGGGAGGGGGGGGATAAACATGGGGAAATAGTTTTACTTTGTGTAATGACCCATCCACTCCCAGTCTCTATTCAAGCCTAAGTTAATTGTATCCAGTTTGTAAATTCATTCCAATTCAGCAGTCTCTCGTTGGAGTCGGTTTTTGAAGTTTTTTAGTTGAAGTATTGCCACTTTTAGGTCTGTAATCGAGTGACCGGAGAGACTGAAGTGTTCTCCAACTGCTTTTTGAATGTTATAATTCTTGACGTCTGATTTGTGTCTATTTATTCTTTTACGAAGACACTGTCCAGTTTGACCAATGTACATGGCAGAGGGGCATTGCTGGCACGTGATGGCATATATCACATTGGTAGATGTGCAGGTGAACGAGCCTCTGATATTGTGGCTGATGTGATTAGGCCCTGTGATGGTGTCCCCTGAATAGATATGTGGACACAGTTGGCAACGGGATCTGTTGCAAAGATAGGTTCCTGGGTTAGTGGTTCTGTTGTGTGGTGTGTAGTTGCTGGTGAGTATTTGCTTCAGGTTGGGGGGCTGTCTGTAAGCAAGGACTGGCCTGTCTCCCAAGATCTGTGAGAGTGATGGGTCGTCCTTCAGGATAGGTTGTAGATCCTTGATGATGCATTGGAGAGGTTTTAGTTGGGGGCTGAAGGTGATGGCTAGTGGCGTTCTGTTATTTTCTTTGTTGGGCCTGTCCTGTAGTAGGTGACTTCTGGGTACTATTCTGGCTCTGTCAATCTGTTTCTTCACTTCAGCAGGTGGGTACTGTAGTTGTAAGAATGCTTGATAGAGATCTTGTAGGTGTTTGTCTCTGTCTGAGGGGTTGGAGCAAATGTGGTTGTATCGTAGAGCTTGGCTGTAGACAATGGATTGTGTGGTGTGATCTGGATGAAAACTGGAGGCTTGTAGGTAGGAATAGCAGTCAGTAGGTTTCTGGTATAGGGTGGTGTTTATGTGACCATTGCTTATTAGCACCGTAGTGTCCAGGAAGTGGATCTCTTGTGTGGACTGGTCCAGGCTGAGGTTGATTGTGGGATGGAAATTGTTGAAATCATGGTGGAATTCCTTAAGGGCTTCTTTTCAATGGGTCCAGATGATGAAGATGTCATCAATGTAGCGCAAGTACAGTAGGGGCATTAGGGGACGAGAGCTGAGGAAGAGTTGTTCTAAGTCAGCCATAAAAATGTTGGCATACTGTGGGGCCATGCAGGTACCCATAGCAGTGCCGTTGACTTCAAGGTATACATTGTCCCCAAAAGTGAAACAGTTATGGGTGAGGACAAAATCACAAAGTGCAGCCACCAGGTTTGCCGTGACATTATCGGGGCTACTGTTCCTGATGGCTTGTAGTCATCTTTGTGTGGAATGTTGGTGTAGAGGGCTTCTACATCCATAGTGGCTAGGATGGTGTTTTCAGGAAGATCACCGCTGGATTGTAGTTTCCTCAGGAAGTCAGTGGTGTCTCAAAGATAGCTAGGAGTGCTGATAGCATATGGCCTGAGGAGGGAGTCTACATAGCCAGACAATCCTGCCATCAGGATGCCAATGCCTGAGATGATGGGGTATCCAGGATTTCCAGGTTTATGTACTCTGAGTACAGTTTTGCAACGAGTTTTGCACCCACTTTATAGTAATTTCATCTAGACCACATTTTCTTAGTTTGTTTATTAGACTGTCATGTAAGATTGTGTCAAAAGCCCTACTAAAATCAAAATATATTTACACATAGTATTTTCCCCCGGCCCCCATCCACTTGGCAACTGACCCTGTCAAAGAAGGAAATTAAGTAGGTTTGGCATGCTTTGTTCTTAATAAATCCATGTTAACAAGTACTTATCAAAATTGATTAGTTTATAATTTGTTCCAGTATCTTTCTGAGGTATCAAAGACAGGCTGACTGGTTTATAATTCCCTGGGTCCTCTTTGTTCCTTTTTTAAAGATAGGTATTTTGTTTGCTCTTCTCCAGTTCTCTAGGCTCTCATGCATGCTCCATGAGTTTTCATAGCTTCCAAGGCCAGAAGGGAACATTATGATAATCTTGTCTGACCTCATGTATAATACAAGCCATAGAACTTCCCCAAAAAATTCCTAGAAGAGACCTTTTAGAAAAACATCCAATCTTGATTTAAAAATTGCCAGTGATGGAGAATCCACCATGAACCTTGGTAATTGTTCCAATGGTTAATTCCTCTTACTGTTAAAAAATTTAGTCTGAATTTGGCTAGCTTCAACTTCCAGCCATTGGATCTTGTTATACCATTCTCTGCAAGATTGAAAAGCCAATTATTAAAAATTTGTTCCTCATGCAAGGATGTTTTAGCACTGACAAAAGGAGACTGCTAACACTCAAACTGGTAACCCAGGGTCACATAGCTTTTTCCCCTACTCACTATAGAGAGGTTCATCAGGAGTTAGTCATCTTGTTCCCTAGTGTGAATTGGTAGTCTGTAGCAGGTACCATTGTGTGCTTTATCTGTTTGGACAGCAAGCCCCAAGCATTTAAGATAACTTGAAAGAAAATTATCAGTAACTCAGAACCAGGCAATGCCCTTCCTGAGGGAGTGCCATTCCTGTTCCCCTTTTGCCCACTTGATCTCTAACTAGGTTATAGCTATTGATTTTTAACATTCCAGTTGTGCAACTCATGTCATCAAGTTTCAGTAATATTAACTATATCAAACTTAGGCTCATAAATGAGGAATTCCAAGTCTACTTATTTTGCCCAGGCTCCTAGCACTGGTATATAGCCAATGAAAGAATTCATTCTCTTCACGTCCTTTGGTTCCTTGATTAATGTTCTCAACATTTACAACAAGGAGTCTGGTGGCACCATAAAGACTAACAGATTTATTTGAGCATAAGCTTTTGTGGGTAAAAACCCCACTTCTTCAGATGCATGGAGTGAATATTACAGATGCGGACATAAATATTCTGGCACATGAAGAGAAGGGAGTTACCGCACAAGTGGAGAACCAGTGTTGACAGGGCCAATTCGATCAGGGTGGATGTAGTCCACTCCCAATAACAGATGAGGAGGTGTCAATCCCAGTAGAGGCAAAGCTGCTTTTGTAATGAGCCAGCCACTCCCAGTCCCTATTCAAGCCCAAATTATTGGTGTTAAATTTGCAACATAAGTGGGCATATCTTCCCTCTTTTTACCCTCTCCTTTTGTTATTAATTTACAAAAGGGGAGGACAAAAAGGGGAAAGATAGGAGTACTCAGTCAGATCTTGAAGATAACTAATGGTTCCAAGATTGGTTCACATAGTTCTTTAAGTGAATCTGAGGTGGATTTCATCAGGCCCAGACAATTTGAATACATCTAATTTATCATAATATTTCAACCTGTTATTTTCCTCTTCTGGTTTGTGTTCCTTTTCTCTTATTGTTAACATTGTGTTAAACATCTAGTCATAACCTTTTCAGTGAAGACTGGGAAAAAAAAGGTATTAAACACCTCAGCCTTCTCAGTGATGGCGTCATCCATTATTCACAGGCCTCTCCAGTGAAGTAAGGCCTTTCACTTTCCTTCCTCTTTCTCCTAATGTAGTTTAGGCTCACTTCTTATTACTTTTTATGTCCCGTGCTAGCTGTAACTCTGTGCTGTGTCTTAGCCTTTCTGTTTTATCCCGACATCCACATGCTAGTCTTTTGTACTCCTGGCAATCTGTCCAGGTTTCCACTTTTTGTAAGATTCTTTTTTGATTTTCCGGTTATTAAAGAGCTCCTGCTGCAGCCATATTGGTCTCATTCTCTCCTGCCTTTCCTCTACAGCGGGATACTTTCCTGTTTTGCCTTCAAAGATGACAGCTGAGCCCTCCTGGCCGGCTTGCGCAAGGGGTAGGCCTGGGGCCGGCGCTCCTGTAGCAGGAGAAGGATTTTACTAAACCAAAGTGTGCAGTCCCCAACGGGGCCGGCGCTCGCTGGGTCCCGGGGGGAGACCTCCGCTGGTGGCGCCGTGAGGAAGGCCCAATCCGGGCAGCTGAGTGAAGCGGCTCAGGACTCAGGACCAGCCGTGTCACACGCATCCGCACCTGACGGGCCCCGCTGGGGAAGGGGGGGGTGAGGGGACGCCTCTGGCGGCGCGCCCGGCAGCCGGGCCTAGCGTTACGCGCTGCAGCCCCGCCATGGGGGTCACGGTGCGGCCAAGGTCCATGCCCCACGCAGGCCTCGCACCGAGGCGCCCCCGCCGTCCCGCTGGCTCTATGCGAATCCCCCGCGCCGTGCCCTCCGCGCTCCTGGCCCTTTAAGAGCCGTACCGCAGGCAGCGTGCGTATTTCCAAGGCAACTGTGGGCGGGAGCTGGCGTCAGCAGCAGCGTGTGGGCGCTGGGGCTGCCGTGACGTAGCAGTCAATGAGCAATAACAACAGCGACGTGGGGCGGTTCGCCCGTGGCCCATGTCGTCTTGCGCATGCGCGGCTTAGCGGCCTGCTTCTATTTATGTGGGGGGGCTCCAAAATGGCGGCGGTGGTAGCAGCGAGAACGTAGGGGGCAGCTCCGATCGGGGGGGGAGGGAGGAGGAGCCGGCGGGGGAGTGTCGCCGTACGGGTGAGGCGGGGGGCCGGTGAGCGGGGGGGTGGGGGTCGGAGGATGGCGGAGCCGCGTCGGGTGCCGTTCATTAGTCTGGCACCCGTGAGGCGACGAGAGGGCGAGAGCCCGTCCCTGGAACGCGAGCCCGGGGGCCGCGAGCCGGAGCAGCAGCTATTGCTAGGGCGCGAGGGGGTGCCGCCGCCCGACCAGCAGCACGAGCTCTCCCGGGCGGAGCCACAGGTTCAGCTGCCGCGCGAGACCAGCCCCCGGCCGGAACCGCCGCGTGAGACCAGCCGGCCTGAGCAGCAGCGCGAGCCCCCACGGCCGGAGCCGCCGCCGCCGCAGCAGCAACAGCCCCAGCAGCAGCGCGAGAGCAGCCGGCAGGAGCCGCCGCCGCCGCAGGAGGCGCCACCGCCACGCCAGACGGTTCGCCTGGAGGTGGTGCTGAAGGACCCAACCGAGGAGAGCTGCGTGGAGTTCAGCTACCCCGAGCTGCTGCTGTGCGGGGAACCGCGGGTACGGGACCCCAACTCCGCCCCGGGGACCTGCGCACAGCGCCCACCGCACGGCCCCCCCACCCCCCCCCTCGGAGCGGGGCCTGCTCACTCTCCCCGCCCGGCTCAGAGCCGGCCGCGCCCGCAGCCTCTCGGCCCCGGCGGCGCAGATAAGGCGGTTGTTACTGAGCGACTTTTAGCCTGGGGGCGGGCCCCGCCGGAGATGGATCGGGCAGCGCGCTGCTGAGGAGCCCAGTTGCCCTGCTCCTCTGCCGTGTGCCTTGTGCGGACGACGGGGCTCCATCTCCGCACTTGCTGGCTGGAGTCTGCGGCACGAGCCCCTCCTTGGGCTCCAGTATGCTGCCCCAGTGCGTGGGGGAGGCCTTGCTATTACTACATGTCTCTCCCAGGTCTTTCTGCCCTGTGAGTGGGTCAAGTGTTGCCTTTCCAGCAGTTGTGAGCTCTTCCAAACAGCTGCGGAGTGAAACTGACAGCTCCTGTCAGGTCACAGTTGTCTGCAAGGTTTTGACCAGCAGGATGAAACTGAGTCAGAGCTGTGCCAGGGTCTTGGCTTGGCAAAAGTACAGTGTTAGCAGTAGCAGTACTGGAGGCATGTGTCTGTAGACTCAGGCTTATTTGGATTGTTAGAACTGCTGAAAACTTCACCTAGTGGGGAAAAAACCCTGAATTCTGGAGGGGACACCCCACAACTGGTGGGCTAGGCCCCTGAACTCCCCAAGAAAAGCTTCCCCTTTGGCACTGGGGAGTGGATTACAAAAAAGCTTGTGGATACATCTTTATGGGAGCTAGGCAGCACCTGCTGCTCACTAGAGACCAGCATGTGGCGCAATGCTAAAGTAGATACTCTAGGGCTATCTTATTCTTATCAGTTCTTGAGTGCTGCCCATCACCATAATATCTGAGCATTTTTTTGTATAATATTCTGGCAGTAGTGAAGTCGCTAGAGGACTCCTGTAATTATTGCTTTTCTTTCTTTTAATATATAGAAAATTCTGGGGTATGTTTTCTCTTTCTGGGGGGGGGGGTGACGAAAGGGGGTAGCTGACATCATTCTGGTTATGGTGGATATATTGATTTCAAAAGGCTTAAATGCTGTTGTCTGTAGCACCACTAGACTTGGAAAACCAGAGCATTGGGTAGATAAGCCCCAGGCTCTCCTTCAAAGCCTTTCAAGAAGGTGGTACTGCAACCTTACTTTCTCACCCCCCCTTGATCTTCTGCTCTGTTTGGAAGGAATAGCATCACTTTCTCCTTGAAATATAGAGGGATAACAGAAAATAAACAACTTCATTCCTAATTATTTCTGTAGGATCTGCTTTTCAAAGTGAGATCCCTCCCTGTAGCTACTGTGAGAATACAGTGCCAGTTCAGGCTACTTAAATGGCTGGTCTGCACTTTGCTGGAAAACTGTATACTGCATATGGGGCTGTATGGAATATTACAGTTATCATCTTTGTTCACTGTTCTGGTATGAACATTAAGGAGTGTTGGGAGAGGGGGTTGGAAATTGATGTTAAATGTTCAGAGTTTTGTGTTTGTGGAGGTTAACTTCTTCCCAACTTTTCTTTAGCCCAGTTTCTCCTGAAGGTCTTAATATACTTAATTCTGATAACCTCTAATATTCATATCTGGCTGGTAGGTGATAATCTCATATACTTCCTTTCCACATCTCTTTTCCCTCTTTGAAAGCAAGAGAGTATGAATTACGAGTTTTGACCATTGTTAGTGATTGTGCTGACAAGGGTCTTGCCTACACTAAAATAACCATATTGCTTTAACTATGCCAGTATAGTTAAAGTGTAAACTTCTGCCTGTGTGCATATGGATATACTAGTTTAAAGGTGCATTAAATCAGTATAGATGTTCCTCTAAGGGAATGGGAATAAGCTATACTAGTCTGAGTCCACCCTGGGGTAGTACTGGTATACCTATAATGGTTTAAAAAAATAATGCCCCTCACTGATAGTTATACCAGTAAAACTTTCACATGTAGACTAGTTTAAAAAATATTGGCAGGTTAGTGGATTTTAGTACCACTGGGATGAAAAGGAACATGTTTCACGTTAGGTATCGGAAAAGACAAGAATTATACATGCGCTTAGAAATCAGTGCTGTTTATCAATTCCCTGCAGAGTCCTGCTTTATAATAATAGATCATGATGTCTTCTCTCCCCTGAACAGTGTGAAACCATCAAATGGTGAGATTTTTTCCATAAAGAACCTCCATCCTTTTGGAAAAAGAACAGGAATACTTGTGGTACCTTAGAGACTAACAAATTTATTTGAGCATAAGCTTTTGTGGGCTACAGCCCACTTCATCAGATGCATAGAATGAAACATATAGTAAGAAGATTTTATATATATATATATATATATATAGAGAGAGAGAGAGAGAGAGAACATGAAAAGGTGGAGTAAGAGGCTAATTAATTAAGATGAGTTTTATCAGCAGAAATTTTTTTCCTGCTGATAATAGCTCATCTCAGTAAATTAGCCTCTTACTCCACCTTTTCATGTTCTCTATATGTGTGTGTGTGTGTGTGTGTGTGTGTGTATGTATATATATGTGTATATATATATATATTAGAATCATAGAATAACAGAGTTGGAAGGGACCTCTGGAGGCCATCTAGTCCAACCCCCTGCCCAGAGCAGGACCAATCCCAACTAAATCATCCCAGCCAGGGCTTTGTCAAGCCTGACCTTAGAAACTTCCAAGGAAGGGGATTCCACCACCTCCCTAGGTAGCGCATTCAAGTGTTTCACCACCCTCTTAGTGAAAAAGTTTTTCCTGATATCCAACCTAAATCTCCCCCACTGCAACTTGAGACCATTACTCCTTGTCCTATCATCTGCTATCACTGAGAATAGTCTAGAGACATCCTCTTTGGAACCCCCTTTCAGGTAGTTGAAAGCAGCTATCAAATCCCCCCTCATTCTTCTCTTCCGTAGACTAAACAATCCCAGTTCCCTCGGCCTCTCCTCATAAGTCATGTGTTCCAGATCCCTAATCATTTTTGTTGCCCTTTGCTGGACTCTCTCCAATTTCTCCACATCCTTCTTGTAGTGTGGGGCCCAAAACTGGACACAGTACTCCAGATGAGGCCCCACCAGTGTCAAATAGAGGGGAACGATCACGTCCCTCAACCTGCTGGCAATGCCCCTACTTATACACCCCAAAATGCCATTGGCCTTCTTGGCAACAAGGGCACACTGTTGAGTCCTATCCAGCTTCTCATCCACTGTAACCCCTAGGTCCTTTTCTGCAGAACTGCTGCCGAGCCATTTGGTCCCTAGTCTGTAGCGGTGCATTGGATTCTTCTATCCTAAGTGCAGGACTCTGCACTTGTCCTTGTTGAACCTCATCAGCTTTCTTTTGTCCCAATCCTCCAATTTGTCTAGGTCCCTCTTTATCCTATCTCTACCCTCCAGCGTATCTACCACTCCTTCCAGTTTAGTGTCATCGGCAAACTTGCTGAGGGTGCAATCCACACCATTCTCCAGATCATTTATGAAGATATTGAACAAAACTGGCCCCAGGACTGACCCTTGGGACACTCCGCTAGATATCGGCTGCCAACTAGACGTGGAGCCATTGGTCACTACCCATTGAGCCTGACAATCTAGCCAACTTTCTACCCACCTTGTAGTGCATCCATCGAGCCCATACTTCTTTAACTTGCTGACAAGAATACTGTGGGAGACCGTGTCAAAAGTTTTGCTAAAGTCGAGGAATAACACATCCACTGCTTTCCCCTCATCCACAGAACCAATTATCTCATCATAGAAGGCAATTAGATTAGTCAGGCATGACTTTCCCTTGGTGAATCCATGCTGACTCTTCTTGATCACTTTCCTCTCCTCTGAGTGCTTCAGAATTGATTCCTTGAGGACCTGCTCCATGTTTTTTTTCTAGGGACTGAGGTGAAGCTGACCGGCCTGTAGTTCCCAGGATCCTCCTCCTTCCCTTTTTTAAGGATTGGCACTACATTAGCCTTTTTCCAGTCTTCAGGGACTTCCCCTGATCGCAATGAGTTTTCAAAGATAATGGCCGATGGCTCTGCAATCACATCCGCCAATTCCTTTAACACTCTAACACTCTTCTTACTATATGTTCCATTCTATGCATCTGATGAAGTGGGCTGTAGCTCATGAAAGCTTATGCTCAAATTTGTTAGCCTCTAAGGTGCCATGAGTACTCCTGTTCTTTTTGCGGATACAGATTAACACGGCTGCTACTCTGAAACCTTCCTCTTTTGAAACTGTTGAACAGTAGAGGCTTAAAAAAGAAGTGTTAAGGTAAAGACAGGAGTGAAAGTCTGCTCAGTTAAATGAGGATAACAACAAAGGGGGAAAACAGTTGTTATAGAGGCGCAATTGTGACTCC
Source organism: Eretmochelys imbricata (assembly GCF_965152235.1). Classification (NCBI taxonomy): domain Eukaryota; kingdom Metazoa; phylum Chordata; order Testudines; family Cheloniidae; genus Eretmochelys; species Eretmochelys imbricata. The sequence goes on along the minus strand of NC_135572.1, from coordinate 270,265,244 downwards.
ATAGCTACTAGTATTGAATTTTTCACTTAAAGCAAGGAGATATGAGACAAGAGGGTAGCCCTGCAAGATACAGGGGCCATAGGCCTTGGGGTGATAGTAATCTCTTTTGGCCCTGCTGTCTTTCAGTCTGATACTTCTCGCTTTTCTGTATATATCACAGATGTAATTTTTCAAAGCAAACTAAAATATCAGGGAAATGGCTTTCATGATGTTAAAACAGAGCTGATTATATTTGTCATCTAGAAGAGCCACACTAACATTTTGCCAGTTAATGCAATGAGGAAAATATCCTTATTAAAATGAGGCTTAAGAACTAACACCCTTATCCTTTATGGCTCTTTCAATAGAATCTCTTTGGGCCTGTTTCTTCCTTTTCAGCAGAGATTAACGTTGTTATTAGCAGTGTATTTCTCTCTCTCTTTTTTTTTTAATAAGTAGTAGTTTTATCTTTTAGAATTCAGCATAATTTTTAGCAATATATCAGATTTTAAAATAAGGTCTTTATATAAACTTGTTGAGTTTTACACATTACTATTGCACAAGGAAGATTAGTTTTTGAAAGCTTTTGTTTGCTGTCCACTTGCGTATAAGGAGTTGCTGAATTTCACCGTAACTGTTCCCAGTGAAAGTTTGGTGTTGCGTAACAAGATAGGGAATACGCCTTTCCATCTTATGGTGTCTGATAGAATTGGAACAGCCTGAGAGGAATCCCCAAGAGACAGAAGATTACTGCAAGAAGTGGAAGGGCATTTCAGTTTTCTCATACATATTTCCAAAGGAAGTTATAACTTTTAAATGTCACTATAATAATTGACCCCTTGTTGGCATACTAAGCAAAGAGTCCAAAAATGTAATGGCCATGAAGAGTGAATTCCTCTTTCTGGCCTAGAGATGGGTTTCCCACCCTGAGAAAGAAACAGATGGTGGGTTTACATGGAAGAAATATATGCAGCCCTTGCTCTGTTTTTCCTCTGGATAGATGGAGAAATTAATTTGTCAAGGCTTTTAGTTTAGCGCTGACAAGATGTGCTGTACTAACCCTAAGTATGAAAGATTGTTGTGTGTGATTAGCAGGATGTCTTGGTAAGTTGCAGTAGTAGTTGTCCTTAAATGTTAAGAAGTCTGAGGTATTAACTAACAAAGGTGATATTACAGTCTAGTGTGGCTTTTAGGGGTCCCAAAAGGAGGGAAATTAACCTAGAAATAAAAGGCTGAGATATGCCAGTGCAAGATTGTGCTTGTTAAGTTGTTACCTCTGCTGCCAATGTTTTGTCTTCATGTAACATTTAAAGTATAAGATATGTTCTCTAACTTAAGTATAGATCATGATTTTTCCATTTAGGAATGAAAGTGACCAAGGGGTTTAGTTTAGTTAGCCCTGCAGTAAATTTTTGATACCATTACAGAATGGTATCAATACCAGATAAGTAATTTCTTCTACCTCTTCTCTAAGCACTTGGTTCAAAAGCCCTGTGAACTTTAGAAATGTGGGCCTTGCAGACCTACTTCACCGTGGCCCTATCACATTGAATAAGATAACAGTTCACAATCCTTCGTTGTGCTAGAATTGCAGCTATTTGGTCCTAGTTTGGTCTTCCATGTCCTAATTACAGAAAGATAAGTGCCTTCTCTAAGTTTAGAATGTCACTAATTTTCTTATCCTGAAGTGCTAAAATAAAACTAGGATAGAAAGGCCAGGCTCAGTAAAATTAGTTGGCATCCATTAATGATTGCATTAGCCCGAAAAAACATTTTGTGGACCATTTTAGTATTTTTTGTTACAACTCCCCCATTCTATTGATGAAATCTTGTCTGAGGAAAGTAATCTGGCTTCCTTTGCTATCCCTTACTCCCAAACAAAAATCCTTATATTCTTGTCTCCACTCCTCTCCTCTTCCCCCCCCCCCCCCCCCCGCCCCGTCCTTATGTCAGTATCTCCACAGCTGGGTGAAAATGGCTTTTTTGAAACCAGTACCTCTTTCCTGCTTATTTGTACAGTGAAGTCATAATCTCTAGTTTGCAACATCCCTGTGGCTGCCATAGCAGCAGATGCGGACAGTGATGAGCTGCCAAAAGCTGAAGAACTGGTTCCTTCAGTCGCTCCGGGTCTTCGGTGGCACTTCGGCGGCAGGTCCTTCACTTGCTTGGGGTCTTTGGCAGTACTGAAGGATGTGCTGCCGAAGACCCGGAGTGGGTGAAGGGCCTGCCGCTGAAGTGCCGCCGAAGACTGAGAGCACCGCCGGGTGAGTAAAAATTCAAAAGGGATTCTCAGGGGAGCCTCCCCAGCTGAGAGCTCAGGCGGGCCAGACAGGAGGCCCACCCCTTTAACAACTGGTTCTAAACCGGCTTCAAAATTTAACAACCGCTTCGTGCAAACTGGCTCCAGCTCACAACTGGATGTGGAGAGTATGTACTGTGACTCCTTATTGTTCGGAGGAGCCAGGAGGAGATGGTGAGAGAATGCAAAGGGAATTACCCTCTTTTCCATTTTGGCTATGCTTTATTGAGTGTCATAGTTCTTTTGCATTGCTTCCATGCTGAAAATATACCAAGTTCATCTTTTTATCATCCCAAAATATCACATCACAAAGATGTTGATAAACAATAAGGAAGTTGTAATTCTTGGAGGTAATTCTTCCTTTTGTTGCTCCTCAAACCACAGTTCTCCCATTTCTGCTAAATGCTGAGACTTGCCAGGTAGGATAATTACTTGGGCAAATGGGTATACTGTACCTTGGAATATGCCTGATTTCAGATATGCCAGCAAAAGAGTTATGAACTGAAGTGTAATTTCTACCTCTCTTCTCTCAGAAGAAACCTGCCCACTCAGAAGATCCATTTAATGATGAACAACGTGAGCGGTATGAGGTGGAAATGCTGGCCAAGAAATTTGAGGCAAAATATGTGAGTATTTTAGCAGAGCTACTGTAACACCCCATTTATTAGTAACAACATCAGTTGCTAACGTTTTCAGGTTTTTTTGGGTATGGTTGCTACTTTGACTTCGCAGCTGATTCTTATAACTATATCAGTCAGGTTTCTCATCTTATTTAATTTGCTCAGGTTGTAATGGACGCACTTTCAGTCTGATAACTAATAACTATGCTAATGAAAAAAACTCAGCTAGATATTATCTGTGCCTTGGAACATATCCTTAGGTGGGTTCCCTAAGCAAATACCTGCACCTCTTATACAGTGGTCTGTACTCATGGTAGATCTCTCAAGGGAAGAAGTCAATTGCACCTCTTCAGTACTGGATGGGAAATCTCAGAGGAAAAACATATGTGCTGCAGAATACAAGGATGGTGACAATAGATGGTACTCTTCTCTCTCTATTTGTACCAGTGATGCAGACCACTCTGCAAGAGGATTTTTCTCCCCACGCTACCATCACAGTCCACTTGTCCAAGTCTTCAGATGTCAGTCATTATTTAATGCCTTTTGTCAGGCAGCTGCTTCATCAACAAAAACCCCCAGAAATTCTGATGGTGCAATTTTTTTGGATGAAAGATAAAAATGTAGGTACTGACCACCGTGGTTATCGTGATTAAGACCATGATTTTGCCACGGGTATTTTTATTAAAAGTCACAGACAGGATATGGGCAATAAACAGTAAATCACAGAAGTGTACACATACTAATGCAGTTTTCACTAAATCAATACAGAAGCTTTTATATTGCCTATTAAACCTTATATAATTTTGACACGTCTACTGACAAGATTAATTGTTGGAGGGTAAAATGGTCATTTACTAACAGAGCTTTCCGTGATTCTCAAAGCCGAAGCCTGTACCCTGCTGCTCTGGGCTGAAGCCAAAGCCTGAGCCCCACTGCCTGTAACTTAACTTGTTACCCAGTAGTGCCCTGCTTGTTACTCGCTAATGTTGGCCCCGGCAACAATGGTTCGCAAAATGCTATTTTCAACACTTGTACTGCAGATGTTAAAGGAAATAAGTGATTTCTCATTTTTTATAAATTCTAATGCTGTTATTGGAATTTTCAAGAACTCGAGGACATCTCTTAAAATCACCAAATCTGTGACCTCTGTGACAGAATCATAGCCTTACTCATAATCTTTTTTCCTAACACTGGTTGTGTAAGCCGTGTTGATACCGTATTCTCTCTTTCCTTGAATTGTTGTGGAGTAGTATTGGGCACTGTTAAATAGTTGCTACATTCCACCTCCAACGTAGATGCAGCAAGATAGAGCCATACTTGTTTTGGGATGCCTCTATTGGAAAGTATAATAGAAATGTCAGTCTTGAATGAGTTTTATCAGGCAGCTGCCACATCACAAAAAACTTGCAGGCTGCTAGGGACAAGCACTAACATAGTACTGAGAGTAATTTGAACAACACTGCATAGTAATGTAAACAAGCCAGGGTGGATAAAAATCAGTGATTTTTAAAAAAAAGGATTTTAAAAATTTAAATCAAAATAATTTTTACTTTTTAAGTAGGTTGTCATAATTTCACATACGTTAAGGCATAAATTTACTATAATCTATTAACATCACTTAAAACATTAAATAGTATGTTTGGTGCTGAAATTTTTCAAGAAAGTCAAACCACTGAACTGGGGAAGTCATGGGCCAAGCACCTGGAACCAGAGTTTGACAGCAGTAACTGCCAGTGCAGAGAATATTTTTCATTTCAGTTCAGTTCAATGAGTAGTTCATTCAGAGTTGAAAAACTGGTTGGGAATGAAAAAGCAGGAAAGCTTGTTTTCCTCTTCAAATTTGAATAAAAAGTAGGTATAAGAGGATGAGATCTGCTGGTTCTAAAATCTTGAAGGATATGGTGACCAGAAACAATTACTTTAATTCACTAAGTGCAGATATTTTCTTTGTTTAATAAATCAGTGAGTTCTAAATGCAAAACTTATTTTGATTAAACTTGTTTCTTGTGTCTAGCACCTTTTTAAGGTAATTATATTTAATAAATAAACTAAATGCTGTTGTGCATTTTTCTTTGATTTCCAATTTCAATCCAAATAACTTGACAGAAATCATAAGTAAAAATTAATCATATAGTAAATAAAAAATCACCATCTACTAACTTGTTTAAAAAATTCAAATTCAAATATATGTTAAGCTATGTAATTGCTTAAATAAATGTGTATAGAGTATATCCTTCTGGTTAGTAAGAAATTACTGAATTTAGTGTAAAAACTACATTTAGTTGCAAATAAGCATGTTTGAAATGGTTACCAATGAATGAGACTCAACTTTTTCTTTAGGAAAATAGCTAAAACGTACAAATGCAAAGCAAGATTAAAATCGGTTACTTAAATCAATGTTCCCTGCTCGGTAATTTAAATCATGATTAATTTATTTTAATTGTTTTGATTTTCTTTTAGATAGTCCACCCTGAAACAAGCTTCCACTAATAAATGCCAAAGTAGAAACCAAGAGATGTTATCTAACACCACACCCAGCCAGCTCCTTAAATTCACATGGATAGTCTTAGATGATAAATTATGAGCTGGCAATAAAAATAACTTAATTGTATTTAGAAGACTTCAATATCCAGAGCTGTCAGTGTGGTGCCTTTCATTAGAAAAAAGACTTTTGGTATTAATGTCCCTATGTAAACTGATTTTTCTGACTTCTCTGGAATTTTTCCTATCAAAAAGGCAAGTTTCCTTAATAGGATAAGAAACATTCAGTCTGATATCAATATATTATGCAGAGATAATTGTTTTTAGGTACAATACCTTAGATGTGTTATGGGGGATGAGATTGCTAATGAGGAGAGATGACGTAGGTGCATAAAATGTCTGGTATAGAAAAAGGCAGTTGAAAGCTATTGTTTACCCTCTCCAATAATAAAAGAGCAAGATGGCACTTACTAAACTTGAGAAAAATTTAAGCTGTTAAAACCAATATTTTTATACAGTATATAATTATGTTATGAAATGCATTTCCTTGATAATGTCTTGAAATATTGTGGAGAGACAATTTCTTCGTATTTAAAGGTGCAACTAAACTCCTATCCTAAGTTCAGTTTTTACCTCCCATTGCCCTTGTAACTTTAAAAAAAAAAAATGTTAACTCAGTGAAGTAGAACTTTTTTCTGAAAACTTAGAGTCTCTATTTTCTGGTTGTAGAGATTTAAAAACTAACTATTTTTGGAAAATTAAACTGGTTAATGTTTGTATATATTGAGAATGCCCCTAGGGGGCATGAAGGAATGTTCAGGGAGGCACAGCGGAGCCTGGGCCAGCCCCCATAGTGTTCAGGGAGGGAGTACCACCCAGCCCTGCTCTGCCCCCAGCTCTGCTCTAGCGCTGGTCTGCGATCCTGGCCCTGAACTGTGGCTTGGCCCCAAACCATTGCTCTGATAGATTCCATTACTGGTGTGGCAGGGAGAGGGCGACAGAAAAAGTTTGGGGATCACTCATCTAGATGCTGTGTTTCGCCGGAACACCCAGTTGATTCAGCTGGTAAATAGCCAGCATCAGAACCTTATGTGTAGGCTAGTTTTCAAGCAGACCTGTGTGTGTAATATATATAAATAAATAAAAATCAGGCATAAGTCTCATTGAACCAAATGAAGAAGAAGGAAAAAAGCATGCCAGTAGAAAATTTTTCCATAAAAGTAGATGCATACTATGAGCATTTGAACAGGGACACCTTTACATAGCTGCTCATTTGATCAGGCAGAATTTTCTAGGTGGATTGACTCCCACAAATGTTAGACTTCAACACAAAAAGTGTGCTCTGAATGGGCCCCATTCTCCACTTGATCCATGCAGCCACTTCCCTTCTCTGGCTAAATCAAGTCTGTGGTCTGTGATTCACATTACTACCCAAATGACCAATCCATGTAATTCTTCTAAGATCACGCTGAGCTTTCAACACCACATAGATTACAGATGCTAGGAGGGAGAGTGGACCCAGAACCTTATTCTTTCTTTTGGATGTAGAGGCTTAAGTCACTTAGAAGGATGGAATCATCAGGCACAGTTCAACACATTAAGTTTTGAGTGCATATTGTGCAGTGAAGTATTTTCATTGTCTTTTTGTGTTCAGAATAATTCAATACATGGTTTTCTGCACATCACATTTAATATGAAAAGACACAATTACACAGTGCATACTTTACTATGGAAAAAAAGTAATGAGCTGAAAGGTACTTGGTCCTTCCTCTTCAACTGCCACTGATATCTGCAGCTAAAACTGTATAGGCTTCTGATTCTGAAACTTAGAAATCTAAGTGCAGTCTCTCTGCATCTTAAAAGCACCACCTTTATTTCCACATTGGTAGGTGGTGTCTCTTGAATAACTTCGAGAGACATAGGCAATACCTTGAGTGATGTGTATATGGTAGATTGAATTAGCTGAAATGGCTGTAATTTTTGACTTTTTCAGTGAATGGCTTTGATTTGACTAGGGATTTTCTTTGACGTTGTTACTTTATTTTTCAAATGCAGCAGATTGTAGTATATTGCTACATCTTGTCTTAATTTGTACAGGTACAGATGCTAAATTTGCATGTGAAAAGGTGAAAGCTTTAATGTTTGGGTTTTTTTGGCCAAACAATTTTTTTTAAAGTTTGGATGGCCAGCACCAATAATAGTCTTGGTGTGCTAAGAATTTTGTTTAGTGGCTCAGTGTTAGGACACTTCACTTCATTCCAACCCAAGAATCTACTTTGTGACAACTTAAGTCCAAACCCGGTGCACCTGGGTACATCTGGTATCCACAAGCAGGTCTCAGACTCCAATATCTCAGGTGGTGTCTACAGGTGGGTCTTACAGTTGTGACTGCAAACCATCTGCAGCAGAGTGCAAGCATGCCCACGAGAAGCACTCTAATTGCAATCACAGACAATTCAAATGTCTTCACTTGTTTGAGTGTAACTTACTGCTCCCTAGTTTTGTTTTATTCCACTCAAGCTTTCTGTTACGTTTGTTTACACTTTCCCATGCCTGCATCCTCAATTGGCTGGAGAACAGCCCCATCCTTTCATACTGAAAAACCATTAAGGTTTTACTTTGAGAAGATGACGATCCCTAGAAGCACTATTCAACTTTTTTTGGACATCTTTCCCTGGTAATATTGCTAGAGGACCATATTAAATTTACTGCCTGGTGGCATTTCTCAGTGCAGTGATATAGCTGGCCTGGGTCTTAAGGAAAATGTCAGGGTTCTGTTAGTCCTTAATCAAGGCAGCTTCTATTTTCTGCTATAAAAAGATATTTAAATTATGGGGACACACAAAGTAGTCATTGAAGCCCTGCTCCATATGTTTATCTATTGGTCTTGCTTCAGTTCATACTGTTAAGGGAGATGTTTAGTTTATCATTATTAGGACATCCCTCAATCTGCTTCGTTTCCAAAAGAAGAATTCTTCCATGAGAGTGTTTTAGGGAAGAAAATGGTTGACTACATGTATCATACAAATATTTAATCTGGAGACCGGAGTTCTGTTCCATGCTCTGCCACAGACTTCCTGTGTAACCATAGGTGAATCATTTAGTTCCTTTGTGCCTCAGTTTCCCCTCCATAAAATGGTGTTAATACTTCCCTACATCCGATGTTTTGTGAATATAAATATATTAAAGATTGTGAAGCGCTCAGATACTAGAGTAATGGGCGCTATATAGATATATAAAATCAGTGTTTTGTATATAATTCAACTTTAGGGAGGTCTTGTTTGCCACTCTTGAAAGGAACTGTTGAAGTGTTGAACTGTTGGATCCAGTGAAATACATGGGGATGAAGCATGCTTAGAAGGACATTGCTCTTGAGCCATCTTAGAGGTGCCTCAGAAGGCCAAAAATGTAAGAATTAGCGGACTTTCCTGCATGATTTATATTGGAGACCCAAGAGTGAGAATCCTGTAGGAATACCTTGTACGTCTTTAAAGAGAATTAATTTTCCTTTCAGAACTTTGAAAAATGTTCTGTACGTGTGGTGACATGAAGTTATTCCAAGTTTTACCTGCTCTTTGAATGAAGGAGGAGTTGGGGAATGTGTTACAAAATTAAAACCAGAAAGCTCAAACCAAAAGCTAAATTTGCCCTTGTATAGTTTTTCCATAGTTGCCATTTAATATTGAAAGGGATATGCTCAAGTCATCTTGTCTTTAAAAAAAAAAAATAAAAGGGGGGGAGGGAGGGAGGGAGGGAGAAGAGGGCTTCGGTCTTGTTCAAATTCGTTTGTCTGCCTGCAGCTATAATACTTTATGATGAGGGCTGTCAAGCTATTAAAAAAATTAACCTCGATTAATTGCGCTGTTGTAAATAGAATACCATTTATTTAAATATTTTTGGATGTTTTCTACATTTTCAAATATATTGATTTCAATTACAACACAGAATACAAAGTGTACAGTGCTCACTTTATATTTTTGTTTACAAATATTTGCACTGTAAAAACAAAAGAAATAGTATTTTTCAATTCACCTAATACAAATACTGTAGTGCAATCTCTTTATCATGACAGTTGAAATTACAAATGTAGAATTTGTTTAAAAAAAAAACCCACAAAACCTGCATTCATAAAACAAAAACTATGTAAAACATTAAGGTCTACAAGTCAGCTCAGTCCTACTTCTTGTTTGAGCAATTGGCTGAACAATTTTTTTACATTTAGAGGAGATAATGCTGCCCGCTTCTTGTTTACAGTGTCATCTGAAAGTGAGAACAGACATTCACATGGCACTGTTGTAGCCAGCATCGCAAGATATTTATGTGCCAGATGCGCTAAAGATTCATATGTCCCTTCATACGTCAACCGCCATTTGGTCAACTTGAATGTCAGCTTTGCTCATGATTTCTGGTGTGGATGTTATAAAGAATTTACACATATCACCAACTAATTTTTTTGCATAAGTTTAAAATATAGCCATTGGATATTAATGGCTTTTTGGTTTCTATATTCACTAGTTCAGAGTTGTCCTAGGTGTCGAAGAGGTGAAAAACTCTTATCTGATTAGTAGTCTCCTAAATTGAGCCATCCTTCCAGGATTCTTGTTTCTATGTCACAGACTTCATTTGATACCAGAACGGTGTGATTCCCAGACTGGCTTACCACAGTTTTGTTTTCTTTGCAGGGTGGGAAGTTTCACAAGCATCGAAAGGATCGCTTGCAGGATCTGATTGATATAGGTTATGGCTATGATGAAACAGACCCTTTCATCGATAACTCTGAAGCTGTGAGTAAATCTCATTTAAACAGGAATAAAGACATGAGGCAGTACACCGGACCCTAGCTAGAACGCCGGATTTGGGATCCATGCGGGGACTGCGTTAAAATGAATTGCAATTAAAATAATAGGAGTACTTGTGGCACCTTAGAGACTAACCAATTTATTTGAGCATGAGCTTTCGTGAGCTACAGCTCACTTCATAATGAAGTGAGCTGTAGCTCACGAAAGCTCATGCTCAAATAAATTGGTTAGTCTCTAAGGTGCCACAAGTACTCCTTTTCTTTTTGCGAATACAGACTAACACGGCTGTTACTCTGAAACCTGTAATTAAAATAATTAAATTTGGGATCCATGGCCGTGACCGTGTTATATGCAAATTCGCGCTATATATGTGTGCGTTCTAGCGAGGGTCCGGTGTACTTATTTCTAAGGAGAGTGAGGGGAACATACTTTTTACTTTCTGCTGTGTGCATGGTATGAATCCAAAAGACACAAATGACTTCAGGCACCCAAGAAACTATTATTGTATTAATTTTTATAGCCATTCACAGGCATCATTGCATCAGAAGAACAAAGGTACACTGTATATTAAAATTAATTATTTGCCTTTCTATCCCATAGATAATTAAAACCAGAGATTTTAAAAATCAAATTGACTTCCTTATTGATCAATAGTTCACTTTATCATACTTCGCTCAGCTTTGTTCGTGAAATTAGACTAGTTTTGTTTGACTGCGTCTCCTGTTCTGTCAAAATGCTGGTATGTTTGGGTTTCCAACACTTCAGAGGAATGTTTGTTTTTTGGAGGAGAACCTAATCACCTTGTTTTCATTAACTTTAAATGTTTTGTTATTGAAATAAGTACATAAGGAGTACTGGTGATAAGCCAGTATGGCTTAGAAGCAAGATTCAATAGCTTATTTAACCCAAACTTCAGAAACTGGACATCCAGTCGAAGTGAAGTAAATAGAAGCATTAACTCACTCCTGGTAAAATCTTAGATGGAAATTAGGCTATGGCCTAGTCTACACCTAAAACTTAAGTCAGTCTAACTATGTTGTTCACGGGGTGTGAAAAATTCACACCCTCGAATCAGCATAAGCCTCGGTATACACACTTCTAGGTCAATGGAGAAATTCTTCCATTGACCTAGCTAACTGCCTTTCAAGGGGATGGATTAACTACTGTGACAGAAAAAACCCTTCTGTGACTGTAGCAAGTGTCCATGCTGTAGTTCTGCTATAGCGCTTGTAGGGTAGACCTATCCTAAGAGGGTATCTGAAGAGAAGTTAGATATAAAAACAAATAGCTGGAAATTCTTTAAGTATACCAGAAGCAGTAAACTCATGAGGAATTCACTGAATATCAGACAATTAAGGGAGCAAACAGGCTGAGGGAAATCCTATTGCCTGGATGCCCCAGATAAGTGAAGTGCTATCCAGGCAAGTAAAAATGTAGGGCTTTTTGCCTGTAGGACAAGGACAATAGTGGCAGTCTGGGTGTAGGCTGAGTCATATCAGGCCCAGCAATATTGAGCTGCTATTCATAGAGGAAGGTGGCCAGAAGGCTTGAGAGAGAGTGGAGCAAAGAGAACTGAAGTGAGTCATAGCCAGAGGGAAGGAGAAGGAAATTGGACCCAAGAGAAGTGTGTTGCTTGGCATACGTCATGCAAAGCCTCTTTTGAATGTAATGTTGGTTAGTACTTAATTTCTGCCTCTGATTAAAGTCTGGGCTTTTCAGTGATAGTTCTGTGCTCAAATGCAATTAGAGTATCTAGAAAGACAAGCAACAGTTGATTTCTTGCTTGAGGGCCACTGTGAATTCTCACTTTGCTGTGGAACTGCCTCAAATAGCAGTGTCTGTTGTAGGGTGCTCAGAAGATCTCGTGTGAGGATGACTTCATTGCCCTACTTTGTATAAAGGAGGTCAGCCAGCTCCCACCCACCTCTGTTCATTTGCTGCAACTACAGAGAGCAAACTGAACGTGCTTTCATTTCCTCAGGCTAGAACTTCCCTTAGTCTAGCTTGATGTTTACAAGAAAATTGTTAGTTTAGAGTAGCATAGGACAGTTCAGTGTAGACACCCTTCCCATGTCTTGGGAACCTGTCAAGTCCCAAACCAGGCTAAACTAAAAGTGACATCGAAGACCAAATCAGCACCATCTATTCAGGTCCCAGTAGCATTGGTGGTGATGCAGGCAACTCCTACATTTTGCTGTCTACCCTCACTCAGCACTACTGCCCTCTGCTCTGACACCAAACCTATCCTCCATTGTCCCTATCTTGGCACTGAGATCCACTCAGAGGCCTATCTGGCTAAAAGGAAGGAGAAGAGGAAGCACATCTCCCTACAAGAGAGACATAAACAGAAGAAAAGGAGGAAGTGCTCTCTCTTGACTCATGAGGGCCTGGAAGACACTTAAACAGTACTTAAACTGTCACCTCTTCTCCACGTGCCGCTAGAGCTAGACATCTCAGCACCAACTGGACTCCTCATTGCTGCAGGTCCTGATAAAACTCGATCTCTCCATGCCTGAGTGGGGAATGCACCATGGAGGCTACTAGCCACCACATCACATGGTTTGCTGCCTGACTTCGCTGACTTCTCCAGTCTCAATCTGGAACTGCTGCAGGGTACCTTGGACTCTTTCAGAAATAAAACCGGAGGGTCCCCCAATTTGACCTCAAGATTCTGGTCCCCTTCCCTTGCCTTAGATCCAGACAATCTTCACCTCATCTTGTGGCCTTACATATGGGACTCCATGAAAGACCTGCTGGAGGCTGCAAGATCAACTCTGGCATAGACCTTCACACTGACATCCATGCCAATACTCCTTTCAGCACGATCTCCTCCTCTAGCATCAGTGCTTTTACCAGCATCTCTATTCCTCACTTGGTGTCAATGCAATCTTCCTTGCTTTCACCAGATTCCTCTGATCTGCAGGTATTCTGTCCTTCATCTGAGAAATACAATGAGGTTTCTTCCTCGGAACCATATAAATCCCCTTTAGAGAAACATACAGGTGGCACCTCATCAGAGGACCAGATAAGTGCTTCGTCTCTTTTCCCTTCTGACTAATAAATGTTTCAGAAACTATTGGGCAATCGCAAATACTTCTCCAGCTAGCTGCAAGCAAGGGGTCACAGCACTGGAGAAATCCTATGATTCCCCCTGTTCAACATATTACAGGTGCAGATCGGGGAGAAGCTGCCTCTGCCTACTGGCTTCAGCCTTCTCAGTCCAGCCAAAAATATGTCTTTAAAAAATATTTTGGCCCTGTCTGTATCCAAGATAGTGATAGGATATACCCTAAAAGACACCAGTTCCTGCTGCAGCCTCCTTTGGCAAACTCCATGATTGTATCTGTAATAAAGGAGACTTAAGGGGAACAAGACATAGGACACTTAAGGGCAACACTCTGTCAGAGAGAGAGAGATGAAATTTGGATGTTTTGGCAGGAGAGCTTACTTACGTGGTTCAGTAGGCCTTCAAGTGGCCAGCTATAAAGCTGTGATATCCCACTACAGTTATGGTTTGTTTGATGCCATAAGCCCCAGCCTTGAATCCTTGTTCAAGGAACAGAAGGAAGTGGCCAAGACTCTGGTCACAAATAGTCATATACTTGCTTGATGCTCTTGAAGAGCAGCCTTGGTTGCCTTAGATGCTAGTGCAAGAAAAATGGCCACAGGAATGGCTATTGGGAGGTGCTTCTGGTCTTTTACCTGGATCCTGGGGAGGGATTGGGCAATTCCCTTTTGAGGGCACTGCCCTTTTTAGGGACAAAATGATGAAGACCTAGAGATGATCATGGCCACTCTCCACTCCCTGCAATTAACGCAGTTCTCTTCCTCAACTCTGAGGTTTTTCTGCCTGTCATTTTGCTTCCAAAGACAAGCTCCCAGGCAACACCAAGGGATACATCCCCAGAAGTGATATCAGCCACCTCTTAAACCTGCTACTGGCAAATAACCTCAGCAGTATAAAAGTAGGCTTCCTCCCTGTGCATTGTCACACCCCTCAACATCCGCTTTTAAAAAGCAATTTTGACTGTCTGTTTGAGTCATGTACCATGTCTCCAGTCTACATCTCCTCTCCATACATTCACACTTTCGGACTTTGTCTTTCTGCAGCACCTGTTGCATGATTACTTCTGATTGCTGGTTACTGGACACCATTTGTGACAGATTCCATCTAGTTTCACACATGACCATCTTGCCACCCTCACCTTTCTCTTCAAACACCCATCCTATAAGAGCATCCTGGTGGAAGAAGTGGATTTCCTTTTTCAAGAAGTGAGTCAGAGAGGTGGGACACTGTGAACAGTGTCTGCAGGAAAACTCAGGGAAAGTGAGAATAAAATCCTATTTCCTGATCCCCCAACAAGAGCAACTTTCTGAGATTCTTGACCTCAGAATTCAGAACAGATATATAAAAGCATTCAAGTTCAGGATGCTCTCTAGGGGACATCTCTTCCTTATACCAGTGGATAGGTGTGCAGCTCACAATTTTAAAGAATGCCTGCTTTTATCTGGCAATCAAACATGCTTACATCAAGTATGCTACCAATTTTGACTTGTCTACAGCCCCAACAAGTGCCTCACAGTGGCTGGTGCACATCTCAGACATGAAGGAATATTTGTCTACCCATATTTTTGATGACTGGCTCCTGAGGGCTAACTCACTGAAGGACCTCTCCTCAGAGATCATTACATGTGCAACTTCTTCCAGTCTTTTTGGGACTGTTAACTGGAAGAAATTGACACTTCAACCTGTACGAAGAATCATTTTAATCAGAACAGTCTTGGACTCCACTCAGGCCAGTCTTTCTTCCACAAGAAAGTTTTCAAATTCAAGACCCTCTGGCAATTCTCAGGGAATAACCAGTATGTACTACGTGATTTCCTCCCCCCCACTCCCACCCCCAACACTATTAGGCCTGATGGTTTCATCACTCTCTCACACCCTTTGCTTGTCTGAACACGAGACTTTTACACCACTGGCCATGCCAAATGTACGGTCTTCAAAGGAGACTGTTCCTTCTCAAGTGTTCCAATAGCTTCATTAGTGGGAACAGGCACTGCTGCAATACAAATAATTCACAAGGACCATGTCCTCCAGGGGATACCTTTTGCTCTCCTCTCTCTTAACATCATAATCCTCACCAGTGCCTCCAATCTGGTCTGGGGTGTGCATTACAAAGACTGCCAAGGACATAGTCTGGGAAACACTTGAGTCTATACCCCTTATCAAGGTACTGGAACTTAAGTCAACTTGGTGGGTCCTCAAAGCCTTTCAGCTATCTCTGCAACAGTGTGTAGTATGTGTGCTTACAGACCATACCACTGTCATGTAACACAGCAGCAGATAGGGAGGAGTACTGTGTATTTGTAGCTCTCTTCTTGCTTCCACAAATATCTTTGGCTGTGGTGCATCCAAAGCCACCCAGTAGCTCTTTGCCTTGCAGGCGAGGTGAATGTGTGGGCAGACTTGCTTAGCAGGAAGTCTCAGGATCATCCATACAAGCAGTCCTTGAATCCAGCAGCCAGTGTGCTATTTCACAGATGGGCCCAACCAATAATAGATATATTTGTGACTGAACAAAAGACCAGATGCCAAGTGTATCGCACAGGAGCACTCAGGCGAAAACCTTCTTAAGGATGTGTTTCTGGTGGGCTGGAGTCAACATCTTCTATGTCTTCCATTCCATTCTCTTGATCCTCGAGGTCATAAGAAAATCAGGTCAGACTGTCAACATCATATTAATTGCCACAATGTGGCCTCATCGGCACTGGTGTCTAGATCTTCTGCAGGTGGCCCAGAGAACCACCATACCTGCTGCCTTATATCTCTGGATGTCTGCCTCAATAGCAAGGGAAGATTCTTCATCCCAGCTCAGAGAGAGAATCATAGAATATCAGGGTTGGAAGGGACCTCAGGAGGTCATCTAGTCCAACCCCCTGCTCAAAGCAGGACCGATCCCCAATTAAATCATCCCAGCCAGGGCTTTGTCAAGCCTGACCTTAGAAACTTCTAAGGAAGGAGATTCCACCACCTCGCTAGGTAATGCATTCCAGTGTTTCACCACCCTCCTAGTGAAAAAGTTTTTCCCAATATCCAACCTAAATCTCCCCCACTGCAACTTGAGACCATTACTCCTTGTTCTGTCATCAGCTACCACTAAGAACAGTCTAGAGCCATCCTCTTTGGAACCCCCTTTCAGGTAGTTGAAAGCAGCTATCAAATCCCCCCTCATTCTTCTCTTCCGTAGACTAAACATCCCCAGTTCCCTCAGCCTCTCCTCATAACTCATGTGTTCCAGTCCCCTAATCGTTTTTGTTGCCCTCCGCTGGACTCTTTCCAATTTTTCCACATCCTTCTTGTAGTGTGGGGCCCAAAACTGGACACAGTACTCCAGATGAGGCCTCACCAATGTCGAATAGAGGGGAACGATCACGTCCCTCGATCTGCTGGCAATGCCCCTACTTATACATCCCAAAATGCCATTGGCCTTCTTAGCAACAAGGGCACTGTTGAGTCCTATCCAGCTT
The DNA here is from genome assembly GCF_965152235.1 of Eretmochelys imbricata. NCBI lineage: Eukaryota > Metazoa > Chordata > Testudines > Cheloniidae > Eretmochelys > Eretmochelys imbricata. The sequence goes on along the minus strand of NC_135572.1, from coordinate 270,248,538 downwards.
CCCGTCCACTGTAACCCCTAGGTCCTTTTCTGCAGAACTGCTGTCGAGCCTTTTGGTCCCTAGTCTGTAGCGGTGCATGGGATTCTTCCGTCCTAAGTGCAGGACTCTGCACTTGTCCTTGTTGAACCTCATCAGATTTCTTTTGGGCCAATCCTCTTGTCTAGGTCCCTCTGTATCCTATCCCTACCCTCCAGCATATCTACCTCTCCTCCCAGTTTAGTGTCATCTGCAAACTTGCTGAGGGTGCAATCCACACCATCCTCTAGATCATTTATGAAGATATTGAACAAAACCGGCCCCAGGACTGACCCTTGGGGCACTCCACTTGATACCGGCTGCCAACTAGACATGGAGTCATTTATCTCTACCCGTTGAGCCTGACAATCTAGCCAGCTTTCTATCCACCTTATAGTCCATTCATCCAGCCCACACTTCTTTAACTTGCTGGCAAGAATACTGTGGGAGACCATGTCAAAAGCTTTGCTAAAGTCAAGGAACAACACGTCCACTGCTTTCCCTTCATCCACAGAACCAGTTTTCTCATCACAGAAGGCAATTAGATTAGTCAGGCATGACTTGCCCTTGGTGAATTCATGCTGACTGTTCCTGATCACTTTCCTCTCCTCTGAGTGCTTCAGAATTGATTCCTTGAGGACCTGCTCCATGTTTTTTTTCCAGGGACCGAGGTGAGGCTGACTGGCCTGTAGTTCCTCCTTCCCTTTTTTAAAGATGGGCACTACATTAGCCTTTTTCTAGTCTTCAGGGACTTCCCCCGATCGCCATGAGTTTTCAAAGATAATGGCCAATGGCTCTGCAATCACATCCTCCAACTCCTTTAGCACTCTCGGATGCAACACATTCGGCCCCATGGACTTGTACTCGTCCAGTTTTTCTAAATAGTCGCGAACCACTTTTCTCCACAGAGGGCTGGTCACATCCTCCCCATGCTGTGCTGCCCAGTGCAGTAGTCTGGGAGCTGACCTTGTTCGTGAAGACAGAGGCAAAAAAAGCATTGAGTACATTAGCTTTTTCCACATCCTCTGTCACTAGGTTGCCTCCCCAATTCAGTAAGGGGCCCACACTTTCCTTGACTTTCTTCTTGTTGCTAACATACCTGAAGAGACCCCTTCTTGTTACTCTTAACATCTCTCGCTAGCTGCAACTCCAGGTGTGATTTGGCCTTCCTGATTTCACTCCTGCATGCCTGAGCAATATTTTTATATTCATCCCTGGTCATTTGTCCAATCTTCCGCTTCTTGTAAGCTGCTTTTTTGTATTTAAGATCAGCAAGGATTTCACTGTTAAGCCAAGCTGGTCGCCTGCCATATTTACTATTCTTTCTACACATCGGGATGGTTTGTCCCTGTAACCTCAATAAGGATTCTTTAAAATACAGCCAGCTCTCCTGGACTCCTTTTCCCCCTCATGTTATTCTCCCAGGGGATCTTGCCCATCAGTTCCCTGAGGGAGTCAAAGTCTGCTTTTCTGAAGTCCAGCGTCCGTATTCTGCTCCATCTTGCAGTGCGGAGGCTAATTGGAAGACAGTTTCTGATTTTTGAGGGTTCAGACATCCCTCTTGCAATCCAGGAGGTTCTCTATCCTAAAATGCAATGTGCAAAAATGGAAACAGTTAACTGTCTGGGCCATAGGTAAGGGACTCACTCCATCTCCAGTGGAGATCCTTGCAGTTCTAGAGTACCTCCTACATCTTAAGTTTCAGGGCCTAGCCATACTCTCCATAAAAGTCCATTTGATAGCAATATTTTGCTTTCTTGCAATTTTGTTGGGGACAAATCCATCTTCTCTCATCCTACAGTCTCCAGGTTCCTTAAAGTTATGGTAAATGTACTTCCTGCCTCTCCTTTCATGACCCCTAAATTTCATTTTAATGAAGCTGATAGGTCCTGTGTATGAGCATCTTGCATGAGCCTCTTCAACATTTATTAATCAAAATTAGCTTTCCTGATCGGTATTACCCCTTCTAGAAGCATGAGATCAGTGCTTTGATGGCCACTCAACCTTATATACTGTAGTACACAAAGACAAGCCCCATTCCAGCTTCATGCATAAGGTGGTCTCAAATTTCCACTTACCTCAATGTATTTCCCCCCAATCCCATTCCCACTTAAGAAACTTGTCTACATACTGTAGATGTAGTGAGGGTACTTTTTTTTTCTTAAACCTGAAAAGAGAGAGAGCTCTTTAGAAAATACTAATGGGCTACTTGTAGCATTTAGGGAGAAATGCCAGGTAGAACCCATTACCAAATAGACTTTCATATTGGGATAGGTGGTGTATAGAACATTCCTACATGTCAGCTAGGAAACCAGTACTTCTTGATTTAAAGACCCGTTTTGCAAGACCCACTGTATCAGTGGCAGGCCTTAGCTAAGATTTCCTGGTGGAGATTTGCAGAGCAGCAACTTGAAGTTCAATGCACACTTTCACCAGACATTGATCCTTGGATTTAGCATTATGCTCTGATGCATAGTTTGGGAACGCAGTGCTACAGCATGCATTTAGCGAAGAAATCCTTGCCTGGTGCACTTCTGGTAGAGCACTGTTTGATAATCTCTCTGCAAATTAGAATACTCAGAGGCTCTCCTAGGAGAAAGAGGTTATTTACCAGTAGCTGTTGTTCCTAGAGTTGCCTCTGTGTTACTGCATCTCCACCTTCCCCTCTACCTCCAAGCCCTACATAACATAGGACTTTGCAGCTGGGAGATGTTGTCCACTGTATGAAAGCCCTTGTCTACACTACACAGTTTTGTCGGCAAAAGATAGCTTTTGCTAGCAAAACAGTGGAGGTGTACACACTACAAAGCTACTTTTGGCAGCAAAACTCTGCTGTTTTGCAAACAAAATAAAACCACCTCGATGAGAGGCATAAAGCTTTTTGTGGCAAAGTTAAAGTGACAAAGCATCAGTGTAGATTCTGCCGTTCATTATGTTGACGTAACTGGCCTCCCCCAGTGTCCACCGTGACCGCTCTGCTCACTATACCCCTCCCCTTTCAAAACTCTGGGAAACTTTGACATTTCTCAGGGTGGAGAGCTCTCAGAGGTGATGAGGATGCAGCTCCTGGTATCTGAGGAGTATGTGGGAGAACTCAAAGGGAATCACAAAATCATTAATGTGGAATCAGCTGGCAGGCAAAGTGAGCAGCTGGGGGGGAGGAGGGGGAGAGAGCGGTGTTAGGGGAAGAGGTTGCTGAGCAGAGCTGGGGACCAGTGTGCGGGGGGAGGGGTCAACTGGGGGAGAATGTGTCAGCAAGCTCTCGCTTAATTCAGACAGCAGCCCAAGCAACCAAACTTGGGGGACAGGGACACCCCTCCCCCACGCACATCAGTCCTAAGCTCTGCTCAGTAGCCTCTTCCCATAACGTACACGCTTCAACACACACTGTCTCTCACATACACAATCTCTCTCACGCTTCCCGAACACACACACACTGTCTCCCCGACGCTCGCATGCTCTCTCTCTCGCGCACGCACACACCCCTCCTGTCCTCCTCCCCCTATCCATGTCAATTGAAAAGCAGCTGGCAATCTAATAGGATGCCCATGGAATGATGGGATTGAGAAACCTGCATCATGCTACGCTGTACTTGCCCCAGGAGGTATTGCAAACTCTTCCCAAAGTATCCTGTGGCCAGTTGCTTAGTGGGATAGCTTCCCAAAGTGCACTGCTCTCTGTCAATGCAAGAGCTGCTAGTGTGGATGTGCTCTGTCACCAGACACAAGGATCATAGTGTGGACATGCAACAGCGGTTTAATTAAAGCACTTTAATTGAAGCAGCATAACTTCTTTGTTGAGACAGTTCTGTGGTGTAGACAAAGCCTAAAAAAAATGCACTGTTACCCTCACACAAGCTCTCTTGTGCACTCCTCTATAGAGACAGCTTTTCAGGGCACAACTGTATCTCGATGCCAGGAGTGCAATATCCTGTAAGTGTGAATGCACAAAGGTTACTAGTAAGTAACCTCTAGTAAGTTACTAGTAAGTATCTTTTCTCTTTTTCTTTTCTTTTCCCCAAGGAGGACAAAGTAGGTAGTTTAGTAGCTTCTAGAACCTGGCAAATGTCACGGACAGTTAGTTTAAGATGAAGAATAAAGCTATATTGCAAACTACAGTCAGATAGTTCAAAGACAGTTGTTTTTGCCAAGCAAGCCTGAGTAGGCTTTGTAGTAAAATAAACAACAATTTGATTTGCTATTTTTATAGTGTAATTTGATTCCCTTTAGATGGGAAAGGTCCTCTGTACTACTTGTTCGTTACCAATATAATAATTGCAATTGTAGGCCTAGATTCAGCAAGGTACTTAAGCAGGGATCTAACTTCAAGCACGTGAGCACTCCCATTGACTTTGATGGGACACCTGAGGTGCTTAAAGTTAGCCATGTGTTTAAGTACCTTGCTGAACTGAAGCCTTTGGTGCTGTCAGGGCCAGGTAGCTTAACACAGTGTCAAATATTAATTTCCAAACTAAACATCTGTATTTTTAAAAATTACCCACAGACTTAGTTGACTTTTTTTACGAAGAGAAATGTCTGGAAAACATCAAATCACCCTGAGTTCCTTGGGTTTAAAAATAAAAATAAAATCAAATAAAATCCTGAATCACCACAAGGCAGTACTGACGGCCCTGGTCCAAGTAATCTTAAAGTTTGCATGTGGTACAGAAGAGTATGTTAAATCAATGTGAAAAACTGAGGACACTTCTCACAATTCATGGAAATCTAAATATTTATTTAATAGCAGATTTTTTTGTAACTTGCCAAATGCATGAGTCTTTCTGAGAAGAGTAGTCCTCTTCTAAGTGTTACATGTATGTGACCGCTCTGCATATGAAATCTGTGGAAGCAGAAAATGGCAATTTGTCCATAAAAAAATTCTCACTTCTGTAAAATGAAAAATGAGATCCAGAAGTTCGTCACCTTGATTTATGTCACTTATTCAGTTACTAAATGCAACTTCAGTTTTAGAGATCTTGCAGTTGCATGAAAGGCAGTGATCAAAATTTATGTGATTGTGACCTATTTGGAGCATACCTAAGAAACTGAGCTGGGGCTGAGACGGTCAGAGTCAAGGAGATCAAGACAGGCAGATTTGTGGACATGTGTTTCATGATGGACATAACTACCACTATGACTGAAGTCTTCCTTACTTCTTTCTGAGGAGGGGATCTCTTTTTGAAAATTTAGAAAGTGCTTTGTCATTGTTCATAGTACTGAAAGACAATCCTGGCCATTATTTCTGAAAACTTACCCTTAGGGGCAGTAAACCTGAAAAGTAAATATTTCTGGATCTTTAGCGCTATAACTGCAGAACAATCAGATCTACATACTTGAAGCTGCCAGATTACCAGGCTACAGCAACTACCATTCACATGGTTTCAATTTCTTGACTCCATACAGTGGGCTAATGATTGTGAACTTGGTCTAAGACTGACAAAAATTACACAGGTATTGAGAGAGGAGATAAAGGAGAATGTGATATGTCAGTGCTTAACTATAAAGTTACACTTGAATATTATCAAGCTTACAACAGATGACATTGCACGTGCATGTTTAATAAAAGCTTTTAACCACTAAGCCCACCTGCATTTCAGGCTAAGTTGTGCTTGATGGAAATGTGTTCTTAGTGTCCTACAGCACTGTAGTGGAAGAACATAGATTTTCCACAGTGAGCTTAACAAAAACAAACCCATGAGTCTATATATACACCAAATCATCTCCAGGACTTAATACAGATGTGACTGTAGAGCTCAGTGTGAATGTTTCTGCCCTGTCAGTTTTTTTTTTTTCTACTGGCTTGAAGCTGGAGTGTGAGATACAACGAGTAAAATATTTGTGGAGACAACAAATGGTAGTATTAGTAAAAGGCTAAACCAGTGTTACTGCCTATAACCAGATCTAGATTTCAAAACCAAATAGACATCCATAATATTTAGATATTTGAATATTTGTTTAGATTGCATCAGAACTGAGACTATGGTAGTTCTCTTACATAAAGAGACAAACCTAAATATTTCTGTCTGAGAATTAGACATGCTCAGTATAAGAACAAAAATAAGGAGCCCTTCCACAGTAGTCCAAAACAGAATGCCTAGAGTGCATGATTGTCTGAAGAACTGCCTTTTGACAGTCATAACAGTAATTGATTTCATTCTTAACTTTTGAGAATGAGTCCACAACCCAAGAGAGGGACAACCTTTCTTAAGACTGGCCACATGGGGTCAAACCAGTCATCCACCTAGCCCAGTATGTTGTCTTTTGACAGTGGCCAGTGCCAGATGCTTCAGAGGAAGTGAACAGAACAGGGCAATTTATCTAGCGATCCATCCCTTCTTTTCCAGTCCCAGTTTCTAGCAGTTAGAGGTTTAGGGACACCCAGTGCATAGGGTTGTGTCCCTGATCATCTTGGGTAATAGCCCTTGATGGACCTGTCCTCCATGAACTTATCAAATTCTTTTTGGAACCCAGTTATACTTTAGGCATTCAAAACATTCCCTAGCAATGAGTTCCACAGGTCGACTGTGCGAAGTATTTCCTTTTGTTTGTTTTAAACCTGCTGTCTATTAATTTAATTGGTTGACCCCTGGTTCGTGTGTTGTGTGAAAGGGTAAATAACACTTCCTTCACTCCATTTATGATTTTATAGACCTCTGTCATATCCCCCCACTAGCCATCTCTTTTCTAAAGTGAACAGTCCCAATCCTCTAAATCTCTCTGCATATGGAAGCTGTTCCATACCACTAATAATTTTTGTTGCCCTCTCTGTACTTTTTCCAATTCTAATATATCTTTTTTGAGATGGGGCAACCAAAACTGCACACAGTATTCAAGATGTGGGCATACTATGGATTTATATAGTGGCATTACATTTTTTGTCATCTTATCTATCCCTTTCCTAATGGTTCTTAACATTGCTTTTTTGATTGCTGCTGTACATTGAGTAATGTTTTCAGAGAACTATCCGCTATGACTCAAAGATCTTTCTTGAGTGGTAACAGCTGATTTATACCCTATCATTTTGGAAAACACAATGTGCATTACTTTGCATTTATCAACATTGAATTTCATCTGCCATTTTGTTGCCCAGTCGCTCAGTTTTGTGAGATCTCTTTGTAACTCTTCTCAGTCTTCTTTGGACTTACTCAAGATAATTAATTTTGTATCATCTGCAAACTTTGCCACCTTACTGTTTGCCCTTTTCCAAATCATTTATGAATATGTTGAACCTCACTGGTTCCAGTATAGATCCTTGGGGGACCCTGCTATTTACCTTTCTCCATTGTGAAAATGGACCATGTATTCCTACCCTTTGTTTCTTGTCTTTTTAACCAGTTACTGATCCGTGAGAGGACCTTCCCTCTTATTCCATCATTCATTTCTTTGCTTAAGAGCCTTTGATGAAGGACGTTGTCAGAGGCTTTCTGAAAGTCCAAGTACACTATATCCACTGGATCACCCTTGTCCACATGTTTATTAACCCCCTCAAAGAATTCTAATAGGTTGGTGAGGCATGATTTCCCTTTACAAAAGCTGTGTTGACTGTTCCCCAGCAAATCGTGTTCATGTATCTAATAATTCTGTTGTTTACTATAGTTTTAACCAATTTGCCTGGTACTGAATTTAAACTTACCAGCCTGTAATTGCCAGGATCGCCTTTGGAGCATTTTTATAATTATGGTTTCACGTTAGCTATCCTCCTGTCATGTAATACATGCTGACTTAAACAATAGGTTGCATACCACAGTAGTAGTTCTGAAATTTCATATTTGAGTTCCTTCATCGTATTCACCCAAGAGTTCTGAAGTCCTGGTGACTTATTACTGTTCAGTTTATCAGTTTGTTCCAAAACCACCTCTCCTGACAGCTCAATCTGGGACAGGGCCTCATATTTCCTCCCTAAAAAGAATGGCTCAGGTGTGGGAATCTCCCTCACATCCTCTGCAGTGAAGATTGATACAAAGAATTAATTTAGCTTCTCTGCAATGGCCTTGTCTTCCTTGAGTGTTTCTTTAGCACCTTGATTGTCCAGTGGCCCCACTGATTTTTGGCAGGCTTCCTGCTTCTGATGTACTTAAAAATTAACCGCAATTTTTTTTTTAATAAGTCTTTTGCTAGTTGCTCTTTATTTTTCTCATCAGACAACCATATCTGAAGTCTTAGCTGCTATGGTCCTGTGATAAGAATTTTTCCCCATGCCTGACAGCAAATAAAGAGGATTAGGACATTTCAGAAAATCATTCAGCTTCTTTGCATTAGGAACAAGGAGGAACAAACTGATAGGGGACCATATGTTTTTTCATACAAGAATTCTGAAGGAGCTTCAGAATGAAGTAGTTAAGCTGCTCCCAATATTTTGTAATCCACATTGTAATCAGCTAACACAGTGGAGTATTAAAAGTTAGCAAATGTTGTACCTATTTTTTAAAAAGGCTTTCGGTGTGATCATGGGTGTTATAGATCAGTTAGCATTATTTCAGCATTGGGTAAAGTGGTCGAAAACAAATTAAATATAGAATTCTAAATTAGACATATGTGTTGTGATGGGAACAAACCAGCATAACTTCTGTAAAGGAGAATTTTTTTGAGCAGGATGAATTTTTGTGGACTTTCAAAAAGCCCTTTGACACTTTCGCAAGCCGCTGTTGAAACATCATCTGGTATCTTTCTGTCCATCTATGTCTCACTGATCTCGTTAGCCATTTGCTTATTGAACCACTGGATAGTTTATATTCTGCTTGTTTGGTTTTATACATATTGAATTAAATCCTTAAAATTTCTGTTTGTCTGGTTGATTCACTAACTTTCTGTGGTATAGTTCCTGCTTTTCTCCTTCATCCCGCTTCTTTTACACAGCTCTCTTCTCCGCTCATGTCAGTACTTCCTGCCCAACCCTCAACAGTTCACTCCCCGTTTTTTCTTTCTTCTCTCTCACTGCCACCATTTTCTGGCCTGGGATGACATTTGTCCCACCTTTGGCTTCCCCCAGTCTCCCTGCAGAATTGCCCTTGTCATCACTTGCTCCCATTCCTTTGAACTTACATATTCTAACTTCACTAAATCTACTCCTGTTCCCAGTGGAATGCCCACTCCATCTCTAAAAAGAGTCATCATTCACAGCCTTTCTTTTCCGACTTCCTTTATCTCCTTGGATCACTAGGAGTCTATGAAGAAAGTTATATGGCTGCATTGACTTCTTCCACTACAAGTTCCCCCCCTTGTTGATTTTTATGCCTGAAGTCACTGTTGCCTGTTACTACTGTTGATTCTCACCCTAAACTTCCCTCTGCACCTTCTTTTAGCAAGATTTTGCGGACTTTTTAAAGAGAGGATTGACATCATAGTGTACTTCTTTGCGCTGTCTGCCTTCCACTTTCTCTCCCTCTAACACTACCTCCCCCTCACACTTGCATGATCTTTTTTGTGACCTCAGTGTGTTTCAGTGATTCCTCATTCCCTCTTGCCTCCTAACCTCCTTTGCCTCACTACTACTGTTTCCTCCTTCATCTTCATTTAACCTCTTGCCTTTTTCTCCAGTGCCTTTTCCATTTAACTCTTTCTTTTTACCCATGACCTTATCAAATATTATGATTTACAACCACTGCCACATTCATCTCCAACTCCCTACTGGATCCCCTCCAGTCTGGCTTCTGCCTCCTTTATTCCATTGAAACTGCTGTCATCGAGGCTTCTAACAACCTCTTCCTAGTCAAATCTTAAGGTTTTTTTAATTTATGCTCCTCCTTCTAGCGCTCTACTGCTTTTGATACCATTGATCATACCCTCCACATCTTAGCCACCCTAAGCTTTTGCTATTCTGTTCTTTCCTGGTTCTTTACCTACATCTCCTGGCTTTTGTTGACTACCTCTTTTGATTGGGTGGTGGTCCTCAGTTTCATCCTTCATTGTTCTGTTCTTGATTTTTTCCCCCTTCTCGTTTTTTATCCTTTCATGAAGTGATCTCATATGCTCTTATGTCTTCAGTTACCATCTCCATCCCAGTGACTCACGTTCACTTGTTTGCTTCTAATTTGTCTCCATCTGTTCAATTCTGGATCTTGGCCTGTCTCCAACATTTCCTCTTATTGGTGTGTGTCAGCTCAAGCTGACACAGCCAAAGAGCAGTTCCTTTTCTTTCTTGCAAGCCGTCGCCTTCTCCATTTCTTTTATATTTGACAAGCACCAATCTCCCTGTTGCTCAGGCCTGTATCTTGAGGTCACCTTTGACTTTTCCATCTCCTATGCCTCATACCTCTAAGGCACATCCAAATGCTGTCTCTTGTTCTTTCAAAATAGTTCAGAAATCCATTTCTCTATCCACACACTGCAGTTGTGATAGTTCTTGTAATCTTTTCTCATAGGTATTGTAAATGTCTTCTCTCTGGACTCCTAGTCACCAGTGTTGTACAGACTTCCCATTCTTTCACCACTCCCTACCCATAAAAAATGTTGTCGCTAGAATCATATTTCTCACTCATCAAGCTGACCATCTCATCCCTTCCACTCCCTCTTCCACATCATCAAACTTAAGATGCTTGTTTCATTTTCATTGTCCTTTCATGCTGCCGCTCAATGCCCCACTCTTCCAGTCCTCTTGCAAGCACTTCTTTCATGACACTCTGTGGAATGTTGTTCCTGAGTGAATCAACGAGACTGCTACTCTCTGTATTCAGAGCCTTCTTGAAGATTCACTGCTAGCAAAATATCTACAAGAAATTGACTAACATATGACTAGGCTGTGGGAGAGGGGGGTAACGTATGGTTTTTTGTTTTTGTTTTGTTTTTTTTAAGTTTTTAGTAAATTATAGTACTTACCACGACCAGTTACCATCTCAACTATTCCATTTAATATTATACCCTTTCTCTATATGTCTTTTAGTCTAAACTTTGAGGTAGAATATGTGCTTTTTGCTTTTTTTTCAATCTATCTAGAAATCAACTATAATGGTGTAGGTGCTACACAAAATAAAGAAATACTGTTGTGGATTAGAAACTGGCTGAGTGAGGGTAAACCAAGTAGGAGTAAATCTCTAGTTACGAACATGGCCTCTCAAGGATGGTCCTGCCTCAGCTCAGGGAGCTGGACTTGACTTCTCAAGGTTCCTTACAGCCCTACGTTTCGATGATTATATTGCATAAGGTTAATTTTGGGGTGGTATAGTGTTTTATGCTACCATTGGTGGTATATGACACAGTCATGAGCTGGGAATGGTAAGGTGGTAACTTTTGCAGATGACCGTTCTGTAGGCTACTTGAGAAGATTGTGAGGAACTTCAGATGACTGTCAAAGCCAGTTGAATGGACAACATGGTGGTAATGTCATTTAATGTTGACAAAGTAAAGGACGGTGGAAATAATGATATGAACTATTCAGACACGCCGCTGTGATTAAATGTAATTACACAAGAAGATGACCTGGGTATCATTGCAGACAGCTCAGTGAAACAAACGCTAAACTGAGCAGAGGTTCAGAAAAAAGCAAATAAAATATTACAATATTTTCAGTATTATACTTTTAACACTGAAAATATTCTAAAACCCCAACATAAATTGATTATAAATATTATAAATCCTGTACATAAATTCATGGATCCCCTTACCTGCAATATTCTGTTCTGTCTGATCACCTTATCTCAAAATATATAGCAGAAATAAAGGGTCTAGGAAGAGGCGATGACAATAATTAGAGGCACAGAAAGATAAGGACCATTTAGAGAGAAACTGAGAGAGGATCATGGAAAAAAAATGAACGGTATAGAGAAGGTAAATTGGGCACTCTTTCTTATACTAGAAAAATAAGAGTGAATTCTGTGAAACTGAAATGCAACACATTAAAAATTGATAAAGGGAAATATTTTTATTCAATATATAATAAATCTGTGGAGTCTGTGGCTAGCGGACCTTGGTGAGGCCAAGAGCTTAGTAAGATTTTGAAAAAAATTCCCAGCATATTAAATAAATATTAAGTCTGCATACTGCAGGATGTAAGTCATTCAATAACTGATGGAGTTGGGAAGAAATATTCTATGTTGACCTTTGGGAAGTTATTCCGTAATTGTCTGCTACGTGGTTCCATGTATCGTCATCTGAATCTTCTGGTAGTAGACACTGTCCGAGACAGAATATTGACCTAGATGGACCACTGTTGTTTCATCTCCTAACAGTTTGTGTTTTTTGATGTGCCACCGCTGCCACTCCATGGATAGTGTGTCATCACCACTGTGGTGACCCTAGCCTTCTCCCAAAGATGAATTTTTATTAGTTTGCTTCAAAAGCAGTGGATTAGTATTGTGACACTAGCACTCCACAGCGTTGACAAATAACTTTTCAGCAGCATTGGTATGTTTATGATTTGAAATCTAGCAAGTTATGTAAGATGTTTGTGTTTAATACCTCATGTTCAGAGATTGTATTTAAGTAAGTGAATTGTTTCCGATTAATAAGGTGATGTTGGTTAATCACCTGACTCTTCTATTTCCTGCCCAGTATGATGAATTGGTTCCTGCATCTCTGACAACCAAATATGGGGGATTTTACATCAACACGGGAACATTGCAATTCCGCCAAGCATCTGATTCAGAGGATGAAGACTTTGCAGAGGACAAAAAGCACAGGCCACCTAAAGTGAGTGATCTTAGTTTCTCTTCCTTCTGGAATTTATGGCTGATTTGAAAATCAGGAAAGGCTTCATAATCTGGCTACAACAAAATGAGAAGACTGAGAGCTTGCTGATAAATAGATACAGGTGATGCAGGGGTGAAAGTGGGCCGGTATGGCATACCGGTAAGAAGCCAGTACTGGCCCGTACCCAGCCGACGTTAAAGCGCTGCCATGGCAAAGGACGCTCTGGCAGGGACTACTGGCAGGCAGTGGGGCAAAAGGGGAAGCTGCCTCAGGGCTGGCGATTTAAAAGGGTGCCTTCCCAGCTGCTGCTACCACAGCAGCGGCCAGAGCCCCAGGCCCTTTTAAATCACCCCCGGAGCCCTGGGCGGTGTGGGCCAGCCAGTGTGGATGGTCTGGCTGGGGGAGGCTGACCCCCAGCCCTGCCCTTTCCACCCAAGGCCACGGCCCTTCCAGGGGCTTGGAGTCAAGCCCCCGTACTGATAAGAATTTAATATTACTTTTACCCCTGAGGTGATGTCAGTCTCATTATTTTGCTGCTCTCATATAAGGGATTGGGAAGTCACAAGGTTTCCTAACATAAATAACCTGAGATTTTTGCAGGCTATCTAGCTTTCCAAAGCTACGCAGCGGTTTAAAGCAGGCAAACAAATTGGACCCATACCATTTTTAAAAACTTGTTGAAGTCTGCTCATGTTATTTCAATAAAAACCAACATCGCCATATAAAATAAAATTCAATGTGAATTCCTCTAGATAGGGAGGATATTTACAATTTCATGAAATATATTTGCAAGATTAAAATTGTTCCTAATGCCCAAATTAGCCTTGGAAAAACATTCCCAAAATATTTATTTAGTTCTGTTCTGAAAAGTGACTGCGTTTTATTAAAATTTACGCTGTCTGTTTCTGTCTCTGGTTGGTTACAACTCATTCTAGAATCTGTTTATACCACCTGTTGGACGGAGCCAGTGGGATTGCATGAGTTCTGTGTCCGTCCTAGAATTTTCCATCTTCTCTGATGTCTTTGCCTGCTGTCTGGAATTTTTCTTTACTTGGCAGAATAGTTGTGGAACCAGACATGATGTCTTTTCCAAGGCGGCTGTTGAATATTCAATTATGTATCTTTTAAATTTTTTAAAACATTTCTTAATATTTCAGTATTGCCATACACTCTAATAGCACAAGGGTGGTACCTTATTCACGTAGCTGAAGTAGTGTAACTTAGGTCAACTTTACCCAAGTAGTGAAGACAGGCCCTTTCAACTGTTGAGAATAGGCCACTTCCACCTTAATTGAATTGGCTCATTAGCACTGACCCCCTCCTCCCCCGCCACTTGGTAAGGCAGCTCCCATCTTTTCATGTGCTGTGTATCTCTACCTGTCTACTATATTTTCCACTCCATGCATCTGATGAAGTGGGTTATAACCCACGAAAGCTTATGCCCAAAGAAATTTGTTAACCTCTGAGGTGCCACAAGGACTCGTCGTTCTTTTTGCTGATACAGACTAACACTACTACCACTCTGAAATATGTCTAATTTGTCATCTGAAGTGGTGAGAAGCAAAAAGAAAGTACATAAGAAAATATGTAATTGGGACCTTGAGCTCGTGGTTGGCTAAACAGGTGAAGGAGTGCCCTTCACACTTTTTTTTTTTTCTTCTTCTTTAACCCAATTGCTTAGTAGTGATGTCAGCTCTGAATTGCTAGACATAAGGCTGAAGCACTTTTTATACAATAATAACATTGTAGAGCAGAGGTAACACTATCACCGTTTTGGTTCTTTAGGTATCCAAACTAAAAGAAGGAGAGGACCGCGGGATTAAGAAGCGGAAGCGGAAAGAGGAGGGGACAGAGAAGGAGAAAAAGCCTCGGAAAATGAAAGTTCCTAAGCAGCTGGGGTAGGTCTGTCTGTCAGGTTTTTAAAGGAGAGGGCACCTCACAGCAACAAGAGAAGCAATAGCTTAATGTTCCCTCACCCCCTGTTGAGTTTGTTTGCCAGTCTTTACTTTTTTGCTGAATCTAGTTAAACATAAATAGTGTAGGCAGAATTTGAGTTTTTTATTTTTGAGGGATATCTATTTTTTTTAAAAGCTTTTTTAGATTTTTATCTGTTTAAATTTTCACAGCTCTGGAAAGTTATTTGACTCCAGCTGTTTTGGTGCTAGAACAATGGGAGGAGGGGGGAAAACATGAGAACTTTCTGTGATGAGGGAGTTTATTTCCCCCATGCTCCTAGTGAAATGGTTAAACTATTGTTTAACTTTCCAAATTTACCTTCAGATAGAGAACAAGCCTGGAAAATTTTCAGCCTAAAGGTGCAAGGTTATGAATGACTAAAGTCAGTGTTAAGGTTGACCAACAGTTTCCATTCTAAGTGCAACTGTTCTGTCTATATATGAGAGAATTGGGGATAGATCTGAAGGTGCTATTGTAGGTCTTCTGAGTGAAATAATCTGCTATTGAAAACCAACTCAAATGTTTCATAATCTTTTCTACTTTTTGTTTGACATTGAAGTCATTATGCAAACCTGAAAAAGCCAGTGTTTGCAATATATACTCTTATTGTGACCCTTCTGCCAACATGTTGCAGTCATCTCTTATCTATGTAAGTTCTGGCATTTAATGTGTTGCAGTACCTAGTAAATGAAAAATAGCAGGTTAGCCATCCATAGCAACAACAAAATATAATAGTCAAGCACAGACAGTTTTCCCGTCCAGTCTTGTTTTCCTTTGGCCTCAGTTGTTTTTAATCCTTGGTCCCTTTATTTCTTCTCTTCTCACTACCAGTTTTGATCTTAATGCAATTTCTAACAAACTTAATTGGTTGACCATTTAAAGTGGAGAAGTGCTTCTCCAAATAGCAAGTACAATATATGTATTATTCAAGGTATTAAAGGCTTGCAAAATTACGCCGTTAAGTTTAAAGATTTGGAGTTTTTTGGATGAAGAACTTTAAGTAGTTATGCAGAATGTAAGTTTTGGACATAGGACATTTTAAAAAATGCCAATATATTGCTATCATAACTCTACCATTCCCATCTTCAGTATTCCTTCAGCATGATTTTTATCATAAGGAATTTAAGCAGTCTTCTGCAAGATGAAATCGTAAATCTGAAGAGTGATGTAAACCTAGGTGGTGTATATACATATACTTGTGTAATTGTCTCATCCATTACTATCTGCTTTTGTATACCATGGTGATAGGGTTTTCAGAGAGCCTAATGTACACAGACAAATACAGAAATAGAATGTTATGACACTCTCTGTGCTGTTAGTCCAAAAAGGAGTGTGTTATGCGCTCTACTCATAGTGCCATCTTTAGCTAGGGTTACACAGCCATTCTGCATTTCATTTGCTTAGTTATAAGTATGCCAAATTTTAGCCATGTGGGCTGAAATTTCCCATGCTGGGTGCCTGCCTCAGGCTGGCTTTTTTGTTTAAATTTCAGCAAAAATGGTTCAGTAGTTTGTGAAAATAAGATTAGGGAAAAGTAAGTTGTTTTGCCCATCAAATCAAATCCAAAAGCTGTGTCACTGAGAAGTTTAGTGCCACCATGCTTTGGAACAGTGACTGGAAATTTGACAGGGATGTCATCCTGGCCTTGGACGTGTCTCTTGCTGTTCCTGTGATTAAACCACACACATTTGTCCAAGTTCTAAAGATTTGGGGGGGAAAAAAAAATCTCAATTCATACACGCTCAATAGAGTCTTGTTGGAGTTTGACAGCTAAATTCTGCAGGGCGGCAGAGGCTGAGCAAGACTTACTTTGTAGTTGCTGCTCCTGGCTGCAGTGGCACTGAACAGCTGACTTCAAAAAAGGGAGACGGTCTCTCTTTGTAGTCTGTGTTCCCCTTGCTGGGGCTCAGGCAGCAAGGAGGAAAAAGCCTTCTGACTTAAATGCAGAGGGGATGAGAACTGGACCTGTGATGGGTGTCAGTAGAGAGAGTAGATTGGGACAAGAGGATGGGGGGAGACCAGGGCTGGGATAGAACTGTGGGAGTAAGAGCTTGCCTTGTGTGGTGGGAGGAGAGACTGGAATTGGGAGCCAGCTGTGGGGAAGGGAAATGTGAACATGAAAAAGGACTGGGAACCAGTTCAGGGGGAAGACTAGGATTCAGAGCCATTGCAATAGGAAAGAGAGATCACATGAGGAGCCAGTGGTAGGTTAGGGGCTGGGACTGGCTAGATAAGGAGGTAAGGAGACTGTAGTGAAGAGCCTGGGGTGGGAAACTGTGAGTGGGAGCTGAGGTGGAGGAATGAAGACTCCAACATGCTGTTCAGAGGGGAGGCTAGTACTTACTAGGTGAGAAGACTGAGACTGGGATTAGAAGCTAGAGGGGGGATACTGGTACAAAGAGCTGGTGGAGAGGGCAAAGAGAGGATTGGGATAGGTATAACTTGGAGAGCATGGGGCAGAAGAAGTTAGGCCTGAGGGGACCATTAGAGTGCACTCCCCTCCAGAACCTGGAATGTAACCCAAAATTCCCAAATCTTGCCATTACCTCTGCTGTCAGCAAACATCTGTGAACCCCATTAGTAGTGTTTCTTTTCCACTTCTAGTGGTTGGTCCATATACATGATGACAATCTGATAGTGCTATCAGTAACTCTGTTAGCTTAAGTGGCAGAGATCTGTGTTGTGAATCTGACTCTGTTGATGACCATGTAGGTGACCATATGATTCCACATGATGGAATGTCTGTTTTTTCAGTTTGGTTTTTTAAAAACCAAAGGGATTACACTCAATTTAAAGTTAAAAGAATGTGAAGACATTAAAAGAATGTTAAGTTTGCAAAGATAGGCACTCAAGTTAGCAAATGCAGAATGAAGGTTACCTGTGCAATCATAATTTGGTCCCCTTGTCCATATGTGTTATAGCCTTTAGTTATGTGGTCACATACTATATGACTTTGTAAATGACTGCAGGATCGCTAATGTGACGCCACTTTTTAAAAAGGGGTCCAGAGGTGATCCTGGTAATCACAGGCCAGGAAGCCTGACTTCAGTACCAGGTCCCCTTGCAGTTTGGTTGGAAATGAGGTCTTTAATGTTTTGACTGGGTAAAAATCTCATGGTGCATGCACACAAGGCTGACTTTGCTCTTAACATAAGAACATAAGGATGGCCATACTGGGTCAGACCAAAGGTCCATCCAGCCCAGTATCCTGTCTGTGGACAGTGGCCAATCCCAGGTGCCCCAGAGGGAGTGACCCTGACAGGTAATGATCAAGTGATTTCTCTCCTGCCATCCATCTCCACCCTCTGACAAACAGAGGCTAGGGACACCATTCCTTACCCATCCTGGCTAATAGCCATTAATGGACTTAACCTCCATGAGTTTATCCGGTTCTCTTTTAAACCCTGTTATAGTCCTAGCCTTTACAACCTCCTCAGGCAAGGAGTTCCACAGGTTGACTGTGCGCTGAGTGAAGAACTACTTCCTTTTATTTGTTTTAAACCTGCTACCCATTAATTTCATTTGGTGGCCCCTAGTTCTTATGGGAACAAGTAAATAACTTTTCCTTATTCACTATCTCCACACCACTCATGATTTTATATACCTCTATCATATCCCCCCGAGTCTCCTCTTTTCCAAGCTGAAAAGTCCTAGCCTCTTTAATCTCTCCTCATATGGGACCCGTTCCAAATCCCTAATCATTTTAGTTGCCTTTTTCTGAACCTTTTCTAATGCCAGTATATCTTTTTTGAGATGAGGGGACCACATCTGTATGCAGTGTTCCAGATGTGGGCTTACCATGGATTTATATAAGGGCAATAAGATAGTCTCCATCTTATTCTCTATCCCCCTTTTTTTTTTTTAATGATTCCTAACATCCCATTTGCTTTTTTGACTGCTGCTGCTGCACACTGCATGGACATCTTCAGAGAACTATCCACGATGACGCCAAGATCTTTCTCCTGATTAGTTGTAGCTAAATTAGCCCCCATCATGTTGTATGTGTAGTTGGGGTTATTTTTTCCAATGTGCATTACTTTACATTTGTCCACATTCAATTTCATTTGCCATTTTGTTGTCCAATCACTTAGTTTTTTGAGATCTTTTTGAAGTTCTTCAGTCTGTTTTGATCTTAACTATCTTGAGCAGTTTAGTATCATCTGCAAACTTTGCCACCTCACTGTTTACCCCTTTCTCCAGATCATTTATCAATAAATTGAATAGGATTTGTCCTAGGACTGAGCCTTGGGGAACACCACTAGTTACCCCTCTCCATTCTGAAAATTTACCATTTATTCCTACCCTTTGTTCCTTGTCTTTTAAGCAGTTCTCAAGTCATGAAAAGATCTTCCCTCTTATCCCATGACAACTTAATTTACATAAGGGCCTTTGGTGAGGGACCTTGTCAAAGGCTTTCTGGAAATCTAAGTACACTATGTCCACTGGATCCCCTTGTCCATATCTTTGTTGACCCCCTCAAAAAACTCTAATAGATTAGTAAGACATGATCTCCCTTTACAGAAACCATGTTGACATTTGCGCAACAATTTGTTCTTCTATGTGCCTGACAATTTTATTCTTTACTATTGTTTCAACTAATTTGCCCAGTACTGATGTTAGACTTACCAGTCTGTAATTGCCAGGATCACCTCTAGAGCCCTTAAATATTGGCTTTATATTAGCTATCTTCCAGTCATTGGGTACAGTAGCTGATTTAAAGGACAGGTTACAAACCATAGTTAGTCGTTCCATAATTTCACATTTGAGTTCTTTCAGAACTCTTGGGTGAATGCCATCCGGTCCCGGTGACTTGTTACTGCTAAGTTTCTCAATTAATTCCAAAACCTCCACACTAGTTATTTTTATTATTATTCTTCCTCCCTACTTGGTTATTTTTGAGCTGTTGTGAATTCCCACAGAAAGTGATTTTGTCATTGGCAGTTATATGCGTTCTAACAGAAGTTTCTGTTCTCTGCAGAGTAATGGCTTTAAATTCACACAAATCTGAGAAGAAGAAGAAGAAGTTATACAAGGACTCGCTTTCTCTGGCAGCCATGATCCGGAAGTTCCAAAAGGAGAAGGAAGCACTGAGGAAGAAAGAATCCAATCCAGAACCCCCAGTGACTGTTGCCATCTCCACCCCTAGTAAACCCCCTTCCTCCTCTGCTACCACAGGAAATGATGTCTCAGACTTGAACCTCAGGGTTACCGATCCTGTCCTCTCCATTTTTGGTAGCACAAATGAGCATGAGCTCCTGCAGGAAACCGAAAGTGCCCTGGAGATTCTGGGAGAGATTGACTTTGACAAGCTGCTTGACGGCACCTCTAATGGCAGCCCAGCGTCTGAGCCATCAGGAGAGAATGGAAGTGCCACTCAGCCAACCAATACCTCTCAGGTCATGACACCAAAGCAGGTGCCTGCCCTCCCAGAAGGCCTACCTGTACTTCTTGAAAAGCGCATTGGAGACCTACGAATAGTAAGTGTAAACTCATTGGTAGGGGATTGCATTCAAGGATCATTGAGAGCCGAGAGTAATAGTTACAGCCTGAGCTGTGATGTCATACCCTTAAAATGCTGGTAGAAATATCAGGAAGGGATCATAATTGTTTGGTTGACCCCCAGGGGCTATGAGTAAGATTAATTAGATGAAACTAAGCAAAGATGATGTAGGTTGAATATAAAGGAAATATTGTTCTGTTTAGTTTATTTCAACTTACAATAGCTTGTGGAATGCTTTCCCTAGGGAAGTTGTGGTAACTTCATTGCTTGAGCTAAAATGACTAGACAAAACAGTTGAATATTCTGTACAGAAAAATCCAGCACTAGTGAGGTTTGGGCTTGGATAGACTAGATGACTTAAATCTTTTCCATCTTTAACTCCTAATTCCTTGCTCATTTATTTTGCTAATAATGTCTTTTTATTCATGCCCTTCTTGCCAAGTTCAGTCAGGAAGGAGTAAACCTGTGATATTTTTAAAGAGACTTTCCCAGTTTGTGTTAGGGAGAGACACCTGAAAATATGTCCTTTCGGTTTCAGTGGTAATTTTTAGAACTTTGATTATTTTGCTAATTTTAATGATTTCTAAACATTTTCATTTGTGGAGGTAGGAAGGAGGACAGAGTCCAAGTTCATTCACAAAGATACTGTCAGGTGTAAAATCTTTGAGGATTTAGGTTTTTTTTTTTAAATCTAAGTTATTTTATTGTCATCTTAATCTTATTGAAACTGAAAGTATTGATTTTTTTCACCATGCTGCTTGTTTACTGTGTGCATATCAATTTGAAGGATGAAAAATAAACTAGTCAGTTTTTCTTTGAGTGATTAAATGTCCATTCCACTTCAGGGGTGCGCGCACCCAGTGCACTACAGTCAATTTTTTCCTTCAGTAGGACCCATTGAGGCATCCCCAGCTACCCTGCACTGCTGCATGGTGTTACAGAGGGTGGGGCTGTCCCTGAGCTCCTCCTCCTCAGTTCCTTCTTACTGCCCATGACAGTTGTCATGCTATTGCAAGTTCTGTCCTTCTATTTATATATAACTTGTACACATTTTTATTAGTTTAGTAGTTTATAGTGTTAGCAATAGTTATAAGTTTTTCTTTTAAATGTTTTTCAAAAACTTCAGTTCTCATTACTGGAAACCGTACTAGGGCATGTCTTGGTCACTAGAATTTAAGCCCTGCTGATCCTGCAAGGAACTGATGCCACTGAGTGACTTGCATTCCTGTTGCCTGAAGCGTCTTGGGGGGTTGCACGTCAGAAATCAGTCTCAATTTTGTAGGGACTTTAAACCTAGAACCAAGAAAGACAGGACAGGCAGACTTAAATTTCTCCTCACACAAGAAGCGCTGTGCCTTCCTGCTTGGAATGGATGCTGAGTGCTTTGGCTTCAGTGAGGAGCACTCGACCTGTATTGTGTGAGTCTCTGCACTGGTCACCTTTCCCAGTGCTAAGGAAGAAACATTGCAGGTCTGCCTCCAAAGGGAGAGGGAGAATCCGTGGCACCGAAGTTCAGCAGGCATGCAGATAATGGAAGTAGAGAGCACTCGAAGCTGAGACACTTCCTGAGGCAATCGTCCGCTCAGGCAGGACTGTCGACTCTGGCACAGGCACTGTCATATCCAGCTCCTGAAGTGGCACTGTGAGGCTCCTCTGTGCTGTCTGCATTGACCCGTCAGCCAGAGGCAATCTTGGTGTCATCAACTCCAGTGGCTTATACTGCTGCAAGTGACTTATTGAGTCTCTTGGTACCATTGTCTGAGGTGGTGTAGAGTCCTCTTATCTGGCACCAAAGACCACAGGTCAAACTTTGCCAGCTACTACAATACAGACTTTGGTACCATGGGTGCCTCATTGCGTGGTGCTATCAAGAGTGAAGCTGGTGACTCCTCTGGTCCATCATTGGAAATCCAGGATTTCCAATGCTGATCACCAGCACGAACCTGAACAGCGCCTCCCTTCCTCCTTGATCAGAAGAGGCTGATTCATCTTCGGACTATGAGGTTAGCTCATATGTCTTGCAGTCATGTTGTATATTTCATCATTCCCCTTTGAGGTCTTAACACCCTGGCACCCAGAGCAGGCACTGTCCTGGCTGATGTGTAGCAATCTATGGCCTGGAAGTAATTAGGCTCCTGGGCCTAACCAATTGCTGTTTTGGAACCCTTGAGAATTGCCACCTACTTCCAGGTCCTTTCCACACCCACTCCATTCTGCTGCATCAAGTAGGTGTCAAGTACCATCCCACCAAGGAGACCATGCCTGGTAACAGGCTCAGTACCACGCAGGAGGATGTTGCTCAGGTGAATCTCCCCTTTGAAAAGCCAGGGGACGGTCTACCTCTGCCAATTTTGGCTTCATCCTCTTCATCACCTGATGAGATGGTGGTTTCGGAGGATTCGTCACCCCCACCTGTTGACTATTTGGCCCATGAAGACCTTTTAAAAAGAGTGGCTTCCACCTTGAATATCCAGATGGAAGAAGTTTGAGTCATCCCACAGGCTGATAGACATTTTAGCAACTGCAGGACCTTCTTGGGTGGTGCTTCCAATTAATGAAGCTATCGTGGAGCCCACCAAGGTTTTGTAGCAAACTCTGTCTTCCCTTCCTCCCACATCAAAGCTGGCTAAGTACAAACCCTTCAAATGTGTATGGAGAGGTGTGTGTGGGGGGAGTGTTGTGTTTTCTCCTCTTCAACCAGTTTTGACCCTGGTTACAGATGCTGCTGTCCTCGGGGTGGGCTTAGCTGGGTTCCCTGCAGGTGCATGGTTTGTGGTCTACACAGGATTTAACTCTGCATATAAATGACAGAATTGAGGGCCATTTAGCTGGCTTGTCGAGCTTTCCATTCCCATACCAAGGGAAGAAATCTGTGTGTACTTACAGACAATATGGCAGCTACATTTTATGTGAACATGCAAGGAGGGGCATGCTCAACTCTGTGCTAGAGGCAATCAGTCTATGGGACTTTTCCATCATCAGTTAAATCAGCCTGAAAACCTCTCACCTTCCATACATGAAGTACAATTTGGCAGACCAGTTAAGCAGATTGTTTTACCAACCACCACAAGTGGTCTCTGCTGGGCCTTTCCAAGTCCATTTTCCAGCTGTGGGGGACTCCCCAGGTAGACCTCTTTGCAATGAAAGTCAGTAGGCAATGTCATCAGTTTTTGCTCTCAACAAGATCACAGCCTGGAATCTCTTTCACAGACACTTTTCTGTTACCCTGGACAAACCTGATCTTGTACGCATTTCCTCCAGTTCCACTCCTTCCCAGAGTATTGTTAAAAATCAGATAAGACCATACAATAGATCAGACTTATAGCTGCTTATAGTCATTGTCTTTTTCAACTCTATGGCAATAAAGTTTTTGAAGGCTCTGGAGAGGTTGTACCCTCAGGTAGAGGATCCTGTTTCCCCTTGAGACTTGAACTTGGTGTTATCAAAACTAATGGGTGCTCCCAATTAAACCTTTAACTATATTTTCCTTGCTATATCTCTCAGTGAAGCTAGCCTTTTTGGTGGCAATCACCTCAGCCAGCAGATTAGGTGAATTATGTATTCTAATGAGGCAAGTAACATATCTTTTTTTTGGACCAATTTCTGTTGGTGAGGGACACAACCTTTCAAAAGCTTGTCTCTCTCTCTCTCACCAATAGAAGTTGGTCCAATAAAAGATATTGCACCACTCACCTTGTAGCCATGTTCTGCAAAAGCAGAACTGAAGGACTTGAGAGCTATCTTACAATCTCGTGTGTGTGTATACACACCTACAAATAAGAATAGGTATAGTAGGTCACACACTGCCTAGAGGTCATGTCCTGGTCCATTTTCTGTTTTCCGTAGATTCTCTGAAAGAGCAAAGCAATGCTCTTCATGTTCTACATCAACAAGCAGTGGGGAGCAAGGTCCCCCTCCTTGTGTGCCAAAGCCATGAAACTCTGGTGCATAACCCATCAGATCCATATATCCATGATCTACCTCCCAGGCTTTCAGAATACCATAGTCAATGCCCTTAGCAGATGCTTCTCACAGGACTACAAATGGGAGTTGGTTACTCAGATTTTCTGAAGTATATCCCAAAGATATACTGTCGCAGGTCGACCTTTTTGCCCTCTCTGAAAACAAGAAGTGCCATCTTTTCTGGTTAATAGGGGGTCTGGGTCACCATTCCTTGGGAGACGCCTTCCTTCTACCCTGGAAGAAGGGTATTTTTTGAGCGTTTTCCCCCTCCCAAACTCCTAAAATTACAGGCCATGGAAACATATCAGACAGAACAGAGCCATAGTTATCCTTATAGTGCCTAACCGGCCCTGACAACTTTGGTACTTGTCTGTCCAACCGAAGTTCCAGCTGTTCTTCACCTCAAGTCTCAGAATGTGGATTGCATGCTTTATCCCAGCCTAGCTGTTCAGTGCCTCAGGGCTTGGTTCCTCAATGGATTTCAGGGAGGGCTAGAGCATTCCTGCTCTGCAGACGCACAGGTGCTCAGCAGAAAGATGTCAACCTGCACTACTTACCTACAAAAGTGGAAGAGCTTCTCTCACTGGGTCAGTTATTGCTCCTTTCAGCCTGATTCTGTTCCAGTTCTGCTCATCCTGGATTACCTGCTGGGTCTGAAGAAATTAGGATTCTCCATCAGTTTGGCTAAGATACAATTGGTACAGTTTTCATCCCTTGGTAGAGGGATTATCTGTATTTGCTTAGCCAGCATCATCTAGATTAATTAAGGGGTTGGGCAATCTCTATCCCCACATTAGACAGCCCAACCCTAGACCTCAACCTTATTCTCAGTCACCTTATGAGACTTCCATTCGTACCGATGGAAAACTGTTCCCTGCTCCATTTATCTACAAAGACTGCCTGCTTAGTTACCACAATGTCAGTCTGTACAGTTCAGGAAATTAAGGCTTTAGTGGCACATTCCCTCCCTTATGGTGTTCAAGGGTGAGGTCTGCTTATGCCCATGCTCTGAATTCTTACCAAAAGTTCTGTCAGATTTCCATCTTCATCCATCCATCTACCAGTATTTTTTCCAAAATCTCGTAGTTATCTGCAGGAATCTTTCCATACCATGGATATTAGAGCTTTGTCCTTCTATTAGATAGGACCTGACAATTTTGGAAGGTACCCCAGGCTCTTCATCTCCACCGTGGATAGGTCCATGGGATTTTCTGTCTCTACTCTGTCAGAATAGATATCTCATTGCATTTCCACAGATGTCCAATTTCCTCTCCCCCACCTTAGGATGATAGCACGTTCAATCAGATCTCAGGCAACATCTGTGGTATTACTTAAAAAAAGGGGGGTGGGGTGGGGTGGGGGGGAACCAATTTCTGAGA
This sequence comes from Eretmochelys imbricata, assembly GCF_965152235.1. NCBI lineage: Eukaryota > Metazoa > Chordata > Testudines > Cheloniidae > Eretmochelys > Eretmochelys imbricata. The sequence continues at coordinate 270,223,102 of NC_135572.1, read as the reverse complement.
GAGAGAGAGCTTCCAAATACACATGTACAAAACAGTATTCCCATATCCATGCCGTCAGATATGGTATGGTACTTAGTTCTGCAGTATTATCGTCAGTTATGGACTCTGTTCCAAAGCTCCCTCCTCCAGGTGACTTCTGAGCAGTATCCCCTCGGAAAGTAGAGCACTCATAGGGACACTACACAAGGAAGAAGCGGTTATTCACCTTGTGCAGTAACTGCAGAGTTTTTTTTCAAGCTGGCCTCCCAACTGATGCTCCACTACCCTCTGTCCTTCCCCTTCCCTTAGGACTGTTCCCTAGGGGACACTGGGATAGAAAAGAAATTGAGGGTGGATTGCCTGTGCACCCCATATAGCCTTGGTGTCTGGCATGAGGAGGCCTAGGGCGCATGTGCAGGCCAAATGGACACTACTAACTGAAAATCTCCAATCAAGGGCTTAGGTGCACATGCGCCTCTTAACATGGAGCAACCGTAGGGACACACATCTTGAAGAACGGCAGGTATTGCACAAGGCGAGTAACCTCTTCTTCGATATGTGTGGCACATGTCCGTTCCATGGCCCGACTCCTTCCCCTCTATATTGAAGTCTCTTCAGTAAGAAGGAACTGAAGAGGGTTGGGTATACCACCATCCAGAGCGGCAGGGGGTGCATAGGCCAACTCAGTGGATACCACTGAGGGAAAAATCTCCAACAACAGTGCACTTGGGGATGCACACACCTGAGGGTGCAATGGACGTGTACAACACATCTACTCCTGGGTTAATTCTGCGCTCCAAAATTAAAAATTATGCACACAGTATTTTAAAATTCTGCATACTTTTGTTTGTCAAAATAACATGATATAATCATGCTCCCGTTGTCACCTCCGGGCGACCCAGGGTTCCTGCTGTCAGCCCTAGGCGACCGTGCTGGGGGGAAACCTCAAATTCTGTGGGGAACATTAATTCTGTGCACATTCTGCATTGTGCAGTGGCACAGAATTCCAGCAGGAGTACACATCTTGAAGAACAACAATTATGGAACAGGTTAGTAATCACTTCTTTCTCGTCCATTACTTGTCCAAGTTCTCCTATGCTAACAGAACTTTGCAATTTTTGGGACTCAGAAATTAGAGAGGAATGTTTTATTTAGAAATGTTTCCATCTAAGATACAAAAATGCAATCCTTTCTATTGGACTTTAAGTTTTGAAAAAGCTTGTTTTTACTAAATTCTAATTTTTAGATCAAATATTACCTGAAAGTTTCTTAAATTTACCGTTTTCCCCAAGTGTGTTGGAGTTTCTTAACTGGTGCTTGGAGAAATGATTTTTTTCTGAGGATCCTTCACTTCCTTCCCTTTTTCTGTGCATAAGTTTACAAAACTCTTACTTGGTCTAGGGTAATGGTTAATACCTTTTTTTTTTAAATGAGTGATTAAAATATTCATAATCATCATGGTAAAAGTGAGTATTGTGTCTAGCCTAGTACATTTTTATGCCACATTTTGCTAGGCTTCACTATGTGACTTAGTCAAGGCCTCCTGACAGAGTACAACTAGAAATAAACAGTCCAGATCCAGTATGTGGTGATGATCTGCCCCAAGTTGACCCTCCATTTCACTGTGTACCATGTTACCCAGCTGGTCTGGAGAAGGCTTTTCAAAATAACTCACACAGTCTCATCCTTCAGCATTTGATCATTGTGGTGTTTTTCTGAATAGTGTGGTAACTTCTTAAGAAAGCAAGCCTATCCTATAAGAATAGGAGGTGGCCTGGACATCACTTGAGTAAATGTTTGGGAAAGAAAACTGTGTTGTGATTTGATTTGAAGAAAGATGCTTCCTTGGCATACAGTGAAATGTGGTCCCCTTGTTTAAACATTATCAGTGAAAGAAAAAACATTTTAAAAGGCACAGAGAAAAATGGTTCCCACAGACTATATTTAAAGTTGTTGTTTTTTTTTTTAAGGTGGTTGCAGTTTTATAAGAGTTTTCTCTGTTGTTACTAGGGTTTTTTGCACAAGTTTGTAGGATGGGGAGAAGAGCTGGTGGTCAGTTTAAAAATGAGTGGGTTTATTAAATGATTTGTTTTACATGACAGCTTTTTTAAAATGTAGTTCAAAAAGCCATCAACTGACGATTTTTAACAGGCTAAATAGTTCTTGCTGAGTCATCTTTTCATAAATGCTCAGATTGTAGGAGTATGAGTTATCTAGTCTGGTCAGCTATGGATCACATTGGCTGCAGACAGTGATATTAACATAGGTGTAATATCTTTTAAAACCGTGACATTCATTTAAATTAGGACATGCTCCTACTAAACATTTCTTTTTTTTTAAAGTAAAAGTAAATTCCCAAATTTGTTTAAAAAAACAAAAAAAATCAGGTAATTCCTTCCCCCTCACATACTGCTACCTCCACTGTTGTGAGACAAGTAATATTTAATTTCCAAGTAATTCTAGTGCTTTATAGAACAGAAAAAAGTCTACCGGGAAGCAGTCTAATAGGGAGACTGCAGGATGACTTTTTCTACTGTGAGAGTAGTTGTCCAAATACCATATAATCCTTACAAGTCAACAGTTGAGTATTATCCTAGAGAAATCTATGTGATAAAATGTATCCAAATCTCTAAATGTTTATCTCTTCAATGGAAAACTACCATGTGTGCCATTTGGCAGACCTACAGTGCTGAGATCACCTTTGAACCTTTATGTTTGGGGATGTTATTTTCAAGCATGTACTGTCTTCTGGGGAACAGGCTCCGAGGGTCATTACAGTACTTCAGTTATTCTTGGTCAGTTCAACTCCTCTCACCACCCTAACTAATCTTTCTCAGCAGGTGTTCTGATACGAGGCTAAAAATGATGCAAGAGAAATTAATATAAAATATCTGAGAGTGAGGTTAGAGTGGGGGAGGAAAAACACCATATCAATGTGGCTGTCAAAAGGAATGAGATGATTTAGTGTGGAATCCACTTCACAAAAATTAACCCTTTTAAAGACACACTGGGGTTGAAATGCTTGCTATTAAATCCACTGTCCTGTGGCAACGTTATAAGGAAAGTTCTTGTAAAGTTTATGAATGTTTCTTAATAGTCTTTTACAAAACAAGTGCTTCAGGGTTTTAAAAATAGATACAGATACAATGCCAGATTTCCAGACTCTACAATAAGAAAGCAGTGAACACAGTCCAGCACTTAAACTAGTTTGCTATTATAGGCTTGTCTGTGCATGATTGAAGGACAAAACATATAACACAAAAAGCTTTTTTTAATGATTTATTATTGAATATTAAACTCCTATTTTCTTATGCAGTACAAAATGCACTATCCCAACAATCAGCTATTTCACTTTCAAACATACATGTGTCTATTACAAAAGAATGAGAACAGGTATTTCAGTATAACATTGTCAGCTCAAGACATCATCTGTCTGCAATTTAATTGCTATTGTCAGAATAACACATTGACTGTGGAAATAGATTGGAGAACGTTTTTCATTTTTTAAAAATTTGACATTCCCTATATAGTCAATTGCACTGCTGTGTGATTATCACATTATCTATAGACTCACATATTAGAATATCACACTTGCACAATGCTCCAGGCATTCACAGGCACACTCTTTTCAGTGGCCTAATGTGCTAAAAATAGTAGTGAAGATACAGCAGCATCGGTTAGCAACGTGGATACCCAAGGTCTCCAGGCCAGCTTGTACAGCCTGTGCTATAGCCCATGCCACTGTCTTCACTCATATTTTTAGTCTCTTACCCACGTTAGCTTTAATCTAGCTATGCCTACCAGAGCTGCCAATCACACCTTCAATTTCAGTGTAGACTGAGATCAATGGAAAGGAGTAGGAGCAAGGTCATCTTCCCTCCCACTCCCCATAGGGCTAGGAATAGGAAGATACAGGAACAGGAGGCGGGAGCACAGACAGGATCTCCACTCCACAAAACCAAAGCTGGAGAGAACACTGGACAGCACCATAGAGGAGGATGTGGATGTGGCTCCTGTCTGCATGGTTCCTTCACAGGGATTCCATCAGGAGCAGTGGAGATAGGTCCCCTTAGGGTATGTCTACACTACGAAATTACGTCGAATTTATAGAATTCGGTTTTTTAGAATTCGGTTTTATATATTCGAGTGTGTGTGTCCCCACAGAAAATGCTCTAAGTGCATTAAGTGCATTAACTCAGCGGAGTGCTTCCACAGTACCAAGGCTAGAGTCAACTTCCGGAGTGTTGCACTGTGAGTAGCTATCCCACAGTTCCCGCAGTCTCTGCTGCCCATTGGAATTCTGGGTTGAGATCCCAATGCCTGATGGGGCTGAAACATTGTCGCGGGTGGTTCTGGGTACATATCGTCAGGCCCCCGTTCCCTCCCTCCCTCCGTGAAAGCAAGGGCAGACAATCGTTTCGCGCCTTTTTTCCTGAGTTATCTGTGCAGACGCCATACCACGGCAAGCATGGAGCCCGCTCAGGTAACCATCACCGCATGTCTCCTGGGTGCTGTCAGACATGGTACTGCATTGCTACACAGCAGCATCAACCCATTGCCTTGTGGCAGCAGACGGTACAGTACGACCGGTGGCCGTCATCGTCATGTCCAAGGTGCTCCTGGCCACGTTGGCCAGGAGCGCCTGGGCAGACGTGCGCAGGGACTAAATTTGGAGTGACTTGATCAGGTCATTCTCTTTAGTTGTGCAGTCAGTCCTATTGAACCATCTTATGGTGAGCAGGCAGGCGGTACGGATTGCTAGCAGTCCTACTGTACCATCTTCTGCCAGGCAGGCAAGAGATGAGGATGGCTAGCAGTCCTACTGCACCGTCCTCTGCCGAGCAGCCATGAGATGTGGATGGCTTGCAGTCCTTCTGCACCATCCGCTGCCAGCCAAAGATGTAAAAGATAGATGGTGTGGCTCAAAACAAGAAATAGACCAGATTTGTTTTGTACTCATTTGCGTCCCCAGCCCCCCCGTCTAGGGGACTCATTCCTCTAGGTCACACTGCAGTCACTCACAGAGAAGGTGCAGCGAGGTAAATCTAGCCATGTATCAATCAGAGGCCAGACCAACCTGCTTGTTCCAATAAGAACAATAACTTAGGTGCACCATTTCTTATTGGAACCCTCCGTGAAGTCCTGCCTGAAATACTCCTTGATGTAAAGCCACCCCCTTTGTTGATTTTAGCTCCCTGAAGCCAACCCTGTAAGCCGTGTCGTCAGTCACCCCTCCCTCCGGCAGACAATCATTCTGCGCCTTTTTTCTGTGCGGACGCCATACCAAGGCAAGCATGGAGGCCGCTCAGCTCACTTTGGCAATTAGGAGCACATTAAACACCACACGCATTATCCAGCAGTATATGCAGCACCAGAACCTGGCAGAGCGATACCAGGCGAGGAGGCGACGTCAGTGCGGTCACGTGAGTGATCAGGACATGGACACAGATTTCTCTCAAAGCATGGGCCCTGCCAATGCATGCATCATGGTGCTAATGGGGCAGGTTCATGCTGTGGAATGCCAATTCTGGGCTCGGGAAACAAGCACAGACCTCATAGTGGGACCTCATAGTGTTGCAGGTCTGGGACGATTCCCAGGGGCTGCAAAACTTTCGCATGCGTAAGGGCACTTTCATGGAACTTTGTGACTTGCTTTCCCCTGCCCTGAAGCACATGAATACCAAGATGAGAGCAGCCCTCACAGTTGAGAAGCGAGTGGCGATAGCCCTGTGGAAGCTTGCAACGCCAGACAGCTACCGGTCAGTTGGGAATCAATTTGGAGTGGGCAAATCTACTGTGGGGGCTGCTGTGATGCAAGTAGCTCACACAATCAAAGATCTGCTGATATCAAGGGTAGTGACCCTGGGAAATGTGCAGGTCATAGTGGATGGCTTTGCTGCAATGGGATTCCCTAACTGTGGTGGGGCCATAGACGGAACCCATATCCCTATCTTGGCACCGGAGCACCAAGCCGCCGAGTACATAAACCGCAAGGGGCACTTTTCAATAGTGCTGCAAGCTCTGGTGGATCACAAGGGACGTTTCACAAAATCAACGTGGGATGGCCGGGAAAGGTACATGACGCTCGCATCTTCAGGAACTCTGGTCTGTTTCAAAAGCTGCAGGAAGGGACTTTATTCCCAGACCAGAAAATAACTGTTGGGGATGTTGAAATGCCTATAGTTATCCTTGGGGACCCAGCCTACTCCTTAATGCCATGGCTCATGAAGCCGTACACAGGCAGCCTGGACAGTAGTCAGGAGCTGTTCAACTACAGGCTGAGCAAGTGCAGAATGGTGGTAGAATGTGCATTTGGACGTTTAAAGGCGCGCTGGCGCAGTTTACTGACTCGGTTAGACCTCAGCGAAACCAATATTCCCACTGTTATTACTGCTTGCTGTGTGCTCCACAATATCTGTGAGAGTAAGGGGGAGACGTTTATGGCAGGGTGGGAGGTTGAGGCAAATCGCCTGGCTGCTGGTTACGCGCAGCTAGACACCAGGGCAGTTAGAAGAGCACAGGAGGGTGCGGTGAGCATCAGAGAAGCTTTGAAAACCAGTTTCATGACTGGCCAGGCTACAGTGTGAAAGTTCTGTTTGTTTCTCCTTGATGAAACCCCCCGTCCCTTGGTTCACTCTACTTCCCTGTAAGCTAACCACCCTCCCCTCTTCCCTTCGATCACCGCTTGCAGAGGCAATAAAGTCATTGTTGCTTCACATTCATGCATTCTTTATTCATTCATCACACAAATAGGGGGATGACTACCAAGGTAGCCCAGGAGGGGTGGTGGAGGAGGGAAGGAAAATGCCACACAGCACTTTAACAGTTTACAACGTTAAAATTTATTGAATGCTAGCCTTTTTTTTTGGGCAATCCTCTGTGGCAGAGTGGCTGGTTGGCCAGTGGCCCCCCCACCGCGTTCTTGGGCGTCTGGGTGTGGAGGCTATGGAACTTGGGGAGAAGGGCGGTTGGTTACACAGGGGCTGTAGTGGCAGTCTGTGCTTCAGCTGCCTTTGCTGCAGCTCAACCATACACTGGAGCATACTGGTTTGATCCTCCAGCAGCCTCAGCATTGAATCCTGCCTCCTCTCATCACACTGCCACCACATTTGAGCTGCAGCCCTGTCTTCAGCCCGCCACCTCTCCTTCCGATCATTTTGTGCTTTCCTGCACTCTGACATTATTTGCTTCCACGCATTCATCTGTGCTCTGTCAGTGTGGGAGGACAGCATGAGCTCAGAGAACATTTCATCAAGAGTGCGTGTTTTTTTTTTCTTTCTAATCTTCACTAGCCTCTGGGAAGGAGAAGATCCTGTGATCATTGAAACACATGCAGCTGGTGGAGAAAAAAAAAGGGACAGCGGTATTTAAAAAGACACATTTTATAAAACAGTGGCTACACTCTTTCAGGGTAAACCTTGCTGTTAACATTACATACATAGCACATGTGCTTTCGTTCCAAGGTCGCGTTTTGCCTCCCCCCACCACGTGGCTACCCTCTCAACCCTCCCCCCTCCCCGTGGCAAACAGCAGGGAACATTTCTGTTCAGCCACAGTGAAACAGCCCAGCAGGAACGGGCTCCTCTGAGTGTCCCGTGAAGAAAAGCACCCTATTTCAACCAGGTGACAATGAATGATATCTCACTGTCCTGAGGATAACACAGAGAGATAAAGAACGGATGTTGTTTGAACGCCAGCAAACATACACTGCAATGCTTTGTTGTACAATGATTCCCGAGTACGTGTTACTGGCCTGGAGTGGTAAAGTGTCCTACCATGAAGGACACAATAAGGCTGCCCTCCCCAGAAACCTTTTGCAAAGGCTTTGGGAGTACATCCAGGAGAGCCGTGAATTCCAGGGCAAATTAATCCTTTCACATGCTTGCTTTTAAACCATGTATAGTATTTTAAAAGGTACACTCACTGTAGGTCCCTTCTCTGCCTGCCGGGTCCAGGAGACAGCCTTGGGTGGGTTCGGGGGGTACTGGCTCCAGGTCTAAGGTGAGAAACAGTTCCTGGCTGTCAGGAAAACCGGTTTCTCCGCTTGCTTGCTGTGAGCTATCTACAACCTCATCATCATCTTCTTCTTCTTCGTCCCCAAAACCTGCTTCCGTGTTGCCTCCATCTCCAATGAAGGAGTGAAACAACACGGCTGGGGTAGTGGTGGCTGAATCCCCTAAAATGGCATGCAGCTCATAATGGAAGCGGCATGTTTGGGGCTCTGACCCGGAGCGGCCGTTTGCCTCTCTGGTTTTCTGGTAGGCTTGCCTCAGCTCCTTAAGTTTCACGCGGCACTGCTTCGGGTCCCTGTTATGGCCTCTGTCCTTCACGCCCTGGGAGATTTTGACAAAGGTTTTGGCATTTCGAAAACTGGAATGGAGTTCTGATAGCAGGGATTCCTCTCCCCATACAGCGATCAGATCCCGTACCTCCCGTTCAGTCCATGCTGGAGCTCTTTTGCGATTCTGGGACTCCATCATGGTCACCTCTGCTGATGAGCTCTGCATGGTCACCTGCAGCTTGCCATGCTGGCCAAACAGAAGATGAGATTCAAAAGTTCGCGGTTCTTTTCCTGTCTACTTGGCCAGTGCATCTGAGTTGAGAGAGCTGTCCAGAGCGGTCACAATGGAGCACTCTGGGATAGCTCCCGGAGGCCGATACCGTCGAATTGTGTCCACAGTACTCCAAATTCGAGCCGGCAAGGCCGATTTAAGCACTAATCCACTTGTCAGGGGTGGAGTAAGGAAATCGATTTTAAGAGCCCTTTAAGTCGAAATAAAGGGCTTCATCGTGTGGACGGGTGCAGGTTTACATCGATTTAACGCTGCTAAATTCGACCTAAAGTCCTAGTGTAGACCAGGGCTCAGGAAGGCAATGGATTTGCAGCAGGAACCAGTAATCCTAGGGAGGAAGAGAATCCTTAATGAACTGAGATGAGGGATTTCACTGTTGGTATAATTTATCGAGTCGTGTTTTTCCCTTCAAGTGAACAGTGAACCACTCACTGACCCAGCATGATTTTATTTTATTTTTTTTATGGGGGGAGGATATCATTGCTGGTGGTATCTTTTGGAGGAGACATTAAAACAAAGGACCTAATAACTTTTCATTGAAAGGTCCTTTGGCTTTTAGCAAGAATGGGGTACTAACCCCAGAGACCTGGCCACAGTCTAAATTGAATGATTGTTTTGCCTGTTTGCACTTCTCCTGCAGTTTCAATTGGATATAGTAATATTCTTCACTTCCTATTCTAAATAGTCATGTAGTGGTTTTGTATTACGCTGTTATGGTGGGTGTATTTCAGGGCAGGGTGATGTATGGCCATAAAGGTAGTTTGTATATCATTTAAGTCTGTAAAGATCTTTAGGGTAAAATGTGCTATAAATTTCTTAGTACTTTTATTGCTCTCCTTCCAGGCTGCCAAGCTGTTTGATGAAGAAGGCAGGAAGAAATTCTTCACGCAGGATATGAACAATATTCTGCTGGAGTAAGTGTTCACCTCTTCAGTTCTGTATGTTTTGGGATGTTATCTTTAAATTACTCCTACAAAGACCTTAAAAAAGGAAACTAAACAAGTGGGGAAGACAAGTTAATCTCAGCCAGTTAGTGACCAGCTGGAAGATCTGTACTGGTGACAAGTTCCAATACAGAGATGCATCTGTATGGTTTATCCAGTGTAAAATATTTTTCAGTGCCCTTGGCCTTGAGTTCGTTAGCATAGTTCTGTGGAAGTTTGCATGTCACTTCCCTACAGTCCCATGTTTGAATAAAATGAATAATTTCAGATTTTATTAAGAAGGAAAAACCTAGCCCATTCTAATTCTCTAATCTTTGCAGCACAGTGTCTGGTGTGGGAAGGTGATTTTGTATGGGGGTGGGCGGTCCTTATATGATCATAGTGTAGGTTAAAAAGAAATATTTTAGAAAATGTTAAATTATTTCTGAATAAATGTAACAGCCACAGTTGACTCATTCATGGCGTGAAATTGGCATAGTAATTGCAAATTTGAATGGCATACAAAACCATGTTTAGTATTGCCAGGGTAATATTTATTAGATTAGCATATTTTTCTGAATGTACTCTCATTGTTAGCTAATGGACTTTAATCTCTCTGCAAAAATTAGTCTTACTGACACACCTATAGAAAAACACTCCACCCTTCATGTGTGTTTGTATGCATAACTAGAGTATGTGATGTACACAAAGCGCCTTAGGTGTCTGCACAGTTTCCATCCTCACCCAGGATTGCCTCACTAGTTAGCTATCTCTTTGTTTGTTTCTGTCAGTATTGAGCTGCAATTACAGGAGATAAGTCCTATCGTCCGTCACAACGTGTACTCCCATCTTGAGGCTTTTGTGCCATGCAATAAGGACACACTGATAAAGCGTCTGAAGAAATTACACCTCAATGTCCAGGTAAAAGGGGGAGAGAGAGTGGCTTCTGCAGGAGTCATGTATGTAACAGTAAGGGCAGGGTGTGAGAGACTGAAGGCAAAGCTAGTTTTCCAGGTATTATTTCAGGACCTTTATGGCGATGGAACTGCTTCATCTTGAAGGTTAGATGAGATCAGAAGTCAAGAAGGTTGTGGCTGTGCCTGGTGTCTAGCTCTGCTCTAATGGTAGATTACACAGATAATAACACACAATGAATGGACAAAAAAATTGGGTACCTGATTGTACAAAATTCCATGCAAATAAGCCATTATCGTAATAGGAGGTTAGCCAATTTAACCCTTTTTGTGAGTCTAAATATGCTGCTTTCATAGAATCATAGGGTTAGAAGGGACTACAAGAATCGTCTAGTTTAACCCCCTTTTGTACTTATTATGACTGTCAGGTGATTTTCGTGCTCCATTTTCACCGTTGCTTTGCTTTTAAATATGGGTGTGTATATTTTCCCTGTGAAGATGAGTAAATTAAGGTATTTTGTGATCTATGATTGAATAGTAGAGCTGCCCTGGTGGTCTGTTTAATGCATTGCTACTTGTGTGAGTAGTTAGAGTTGGTGGTGGAAGAGCTCAGGACCAAGCCTTGTTCAGGACCTGGAAGCGTTCATGGAGGTAGACGGCTTGTCACCTATGTGGTATGGAGGAGGGGCCGGGGGTGGGAGGATGAGTAGATAAATGCCACATGTTGCATGCTAAAAGTCCTCTTGCTGGTTGTAGGAATGTTGTTAAAGCCTTTCTCGGCAAATGGTTGCAGTGGCCAGGCATAAAATAATTAAGAGAGGGAAAATGGTAGGTGCATAATATAATATCAGCTTAACATTTGCTGGAGATCTTTTGCTGTGAAGATGATCATTCCTCAAAATTTGGAAGTCTTGCATATTGCCCGAATGGCTTGTATACAACTGGGAATTTTTGGCCACTTTAATTTTAAATTACTTACTGGCAAGTGTTGGTACTCACTTCAGTCCATTTTTCTTCCTTTTCTATCAAACACTTTTAGCCCCTTTTTGGTAAAAAGGGTCCTCTGAAGAGACCAAGAAGTAATGCTGTGAGAAATGCATAAAGATAGAAATGTTTTTCTTTCTAGATATTTGCCTTTTTTTTGGTCTTTCAGTTTCAAGAACATCTCAGCTGTATTAGCAATTAAACAGTATACCATTGTTTTGTATCATTGTTAACCAAAATGTGGTAGTTCAGTGCCATTTTAGAGAACCATGTTGGAATTTCCCATGCTTTTTTGTTACTACCAATAAGCAGGTATTGCTTGAACTGTTTCTAAAGTTTCCATACGTTTTGATGGGAATATTGATTAGAAATCACTGTTAAGGTCTGATTGCAGTCTCTGAGCAGCAGCTCATAAAACATGTTGGGTATGTCCTTTGCAGTGCATGTACCAAGATTACTTTGGTGTTGTTGCCTCTTTCCAGGATGACCGTTTGAGGGATCCACTGCAAAAGCTGAGACTGGCTGTCAGCAATGTCATGCCTGAACAACTATTCAAGTATCAGGAGGACTGTCAGGCTCGCAATCAAGCCAAGAATGCAAAGTGCGTACTTCTGAAGTCAGGATATTTGTATTTGGCCAGGGGATTCATACAGGAAACATGGGTTAAATTTCCATGTTTCTCAATTCTGGGGTATAAATACTGCAAAGGCAGTGTACTCAGACCATATGCATATAGGGGTGTAAAGGGAAATTGGGACAGTGCAAAGTACTCTTTGATTCCTTCAGCTAATTAAGTAACACTATCAACTAACTCTGAAAAGAAGTCTCATTAAGTGACTTTGAGGTAAGATCTTAAGGACAGGAGGAAAAGGAGGCTGTAACATATAAAGAGTGGGAAACAAGAAGAAGATGGAATTGAGATGTATTTTTTTATGTTCTTGATTATTTTTGTCCTGATTGTCCTGATAAGAGACTCTTATCTCTTCACTGCATGAGGGAAACTGATTTGGGCTTGGGTTTTGGTATAGGAGTAAGAATTGACTGGTGAGCATCATAGAATCATAGACTAGAATCATAGAATATCAGGGTTAGAAGGGACCTCAGGAGGTCATCTAGTCCAACCCCCTGGTCAAAGCAGGACCAATCCTCCATCTGTCATCACATTCACAGCACTAGACTGACAGTGAGCAGGCCTGAAGGAGTCTACACAACTTGCCCTGGCAGCCAGAGGTTGTGCGAGTCACATGGAGAGATGGAGTGGGAGGGTCAAATGTTTGCCTCTTTGGGAACGGTATAATGAGAACCTGAGGGCTGCGCCCCTATTTTTACAGCCTGGTAAGAGAATTCGTGCCTTTCTAAGGGGAATACACCATGTGTCTGTGTCTTTAAGTCCTAATTCTCTCACACAAAATTTGTTCTAGATTGCAAGCAGAAGATGAACGAGAGAAAAATGGATCAGAGGAAGATGATGATGAGAAGCCAGGAAAGAGGATTATTGGGCCAAGAAAGAAATTCCACTGGGATGATACAGTGAGGTGTGACATAACATTCCCCTTTTTCACCTTGCACAAGTTTTTTAACGTGCCTGTGTGGACACTGAGCCACAGCACCATCTAGTAAACAATCCCAGTCAGAAACAGACTTGATAGAGATTTGGAAAGGGACAGGTGCAATATGGCTTTATAAAAAAGATAGGTATGAAGGAAGGCATCTCAGTTTCCCATGCAACTTTGTTTCTGAAACTTGAGGGGTGGGAGACCTGAATCCCCACTCCAGTCTCTTTATACCACATAAAAATGCTGGAGCAGTATAAAAGGCCATGCGTAAAATCCTGTATCCAGCCAAAGGGAGGATATCCTTGATGTAGGAATTTCAGAAGACAGTTGAAAAGCTGCATCCCAAGGACTTACCTTAAAAACTTTAATATAAGAGGATGTGCTGGGGCTGGGCTGCATCACATAGCACTGTTTTGATTTTGGACAGCACAGAACCTCACCTGACATAATGATGACTTGTCTACTCCAGGAAATTTAACTGTTACTGAAAATTGTGTGGTTTTTTTAGCAAATGGATTTCACTAAATCAGTATTTAAAAAGGTAAAAATTTCCCAGTTTAGGCAATTCACTTCAGAGCAGAAACTAGCACTAGTGAAAAGTGCTGGATTTGCAGCTCTTGGACACTGATGAGGTCTTTGCCCATCTACATCTGTGGCCAATATATCACAAGCTGACCTAGAGAGACTATCTGTAGAGTCAAGAAGGGAGTTCAGTTTTTGTCCCATTCATTCAGTCTGTCCACCAAGGCCTAAAATGGCAATTTTTCTGGTATAGCTCAATATCAGGTGCTTCAGTGACAGTAAAAAGACAAGGTCCCTGCGCAAATGAGCTTGTGGTTTCAATAAATAATGTACTGTGATGTGGAATACGGTGTATCAATAGAGTTTTAGGCATCCTCTGTTCTAAGAAGAAATTGGAGCCATGACAGACCAGGTGAGGGAAAACGTTCCAGACATGGGGATGCCATATAAAAGAGGACATGTCAAGAATTGGAGGGCACAGAGGCAGTCAGTCATAAGTCAGGCTGCATATCTGTCACGGAGTCCATGACTTCTGCAGTGGCACTCCGGGATTGCCTGAGCAGATCAGGCAGCCCCTAGGCCAGTTGCACCAGCTGCTGTTGGGGTAATCTTGGGCTACTGCGGTCCCTCCACCCCCAGCAGCAGCAGTTTAGGTGTGGGAGGGGGCTCAGGGCTGGGGCAGAGGGTTGGGGTGCAGGGTGGCACTTACTTTGTGGGGGCTCCCTGGAAGCTGCCGGCATGTCCCTGCAGCTCCTAGGCGGAGCGGTCAGGGGGCTTTGTGCACCGCCCCCGTCTGCAGGCACCGCCCCCGTCTGCAGGCACCGCCCCCGTCTGCAGGCACCGCCCCCGTCTGCAGGCACCGCCCCTGCAACTCCCACTGACTGCAGTCCCCAGCCAGTGGGAGCTGCAGAGCCAGAGCTCGCGGCAGGGCAAGCGTGTGGAGCCCCTCCCGGCTTTCCCTCCCCCTATGAGCTGCAGGGACAGGCTGGCTGCTTCCAGGGAGCTGCACGGAGCCAGGTAGGGAGTCTGCCAGCCCCACCAATCCTTCCCTCTTGGCATCAGCAGGGTTCCCAGGGCGTGTGCTGCCCGTCCCCCCCTCCCCCCCGCCCCCCAGCACCTGTGGAGGTCCTGGACTACCCTCCCCCAGCACCCGCTGCAGCCCCCTGGCCCAAGTTTTAGTTAGGGGTATATAGTACAAGTCATGGACAGGTCACGGGCCGTGAAAGTTTTACTCAAAATATCCGGGACTAAAACGTAGCCTTAGTCATAAAGCCTGGAGGGCATTAAGAGGGAAGTGGAGAGGTGGGTCATCAATGCCAGTTACAATGGTTGTCTTTTACATTAGCATCTTTCCTACAAAAGTGGACTGAGACTCGTGAGCTCTTTTCACAGAGTGCAGTGAACAGCCCATTACATGGCAACAACTCTTCCATTCCTCAGTCTTTCTGCTGAGCGTTCAAATTGACTTTTGCAGTCCATTGAATGGTTCATGCCTGGCTTCTCTCTCTTTCTCAATAGGGCTTTGTTGTGTAACCTTGTCAAGATCAAGCTGGGATGCTATGAGCTAGAGCCAAATAGAAGTCAGTCTCCTGAGGATTACCTCAAGACCTTTATGGAGACAGAGGTGAAACCACTCTGGCCTAAAGGCTGGATGCAGGCTAGGTAAGATACTTGCTTAGTATCTCTGATTGCCACCGTGTAACAGCTTCTTGAGTCTCACTTAGGGTGACATGCTTCTACAGACAGTTGGTATAAAGGGACACTGTCATAATTTTAAAATACTGTATATATCCTATTACTGATAACATTTTATGTCATTGAAACTGAAAGTTTAAAAACATCTAACGTTCATCACTGATGCAGTTTATTTTTTTGCATTTCACCTGGTTTGAACAATGTAGCTACTTCAGGTTTTCTCCTTTGCTCTTTTATACTAACATGATGCTATAATATTTAGGTTCCCTTAAGGGGAATGTTTTGGTAACACATCTCCTAATTGAAATGAAATGTTCCTAAAATATTTCAATTATGTTCTGTAAATCTCTTCTAAATATACTTAAATATTGTGCCATACTACGTGACATTGTCACTTTAAAGGGTGGCTGGCAGGCATCTTTCGCATTACCTTGTTAAAGTAGTGAAGGTCATGTAAAGTTACCAGCTGTGCTTTAAACTGTGCCAGCTGAATTGGAACAGAGTTGTAGGAAGATTGACAGATTTTACAAATTAATTTGTTTCTTCCAGCCCTCAAGATTCTGTGTAAATACAGAAGAGTGCTTTTAGTGGAGAGTTATTCTCTCTGTTGGTCTGCCAGAGGTTGAGTTTACTAACCTTCAGAGCATGGTCCAAGGCACATCTTTTTGGAGATATACAGGAAATTATGGGGTGATTGCTGGGGAGACTTCTCCTGTGATGTTTAGGGTGATATAGGAAGTAGCGCTGTCTGTGTAATCTCTGACCAATTTAATGTGTGACTAGATTATGGTTTTAATAGGTCAGTACTCTCATATTATAGCGAGAGTGCACAGAACATTTTATTAATAATCCTTTGTACTTTTATTTCTAAACTGTCCCCTGCTAAGGCACTTATGTCATTGCACATCATCCAAAGTACAACAATTTCTTAATCTTGTTAAAATTCAAATAAACCAATGAACCAAGTACAATGCAGAAGGGAAAAGGGATGGTAATAATGAGGCTAAAATGTAAGTTTGAAATAAAGTCCTATGGTGTTCTCTAAAAATAGGAAGAGATGAACAGAGTCAGATGGTAAAGAGGTGAGTAAATTCCAGACTTTAGGGCCCATTGCAGAAAAGGCATAATTGCCTGCGAATTCTAAGACATAACTAGTCTTGGAAGGATAAGATTTTTGTCAATAAATGTTGATTTCACCATACATACAGAAAATGAAAAATATTTCCATAGATGATGAAAATTTACAGATCGGAAAAGTAAGAAAAATGCTGCATGAGAACTTTTTAGAGTTAAAATCCAGTTATTTAGATTTCAGAATTAGGCTTATTACAAATGGACTAGCAAGTGAAAAATAAAAACATATATGTTTTGTTGATTTAAGGATATATACTTTGTATATTTTGACGTGTGATGTTGACAATTTGTTTTAACATTGATAATGCTTTAACCCTTTGAATCTCATCATTTACTCTCGTTAAATAACTGACACCCCACCCCATACTTTCTGCAACTGTGAATATTGATAAAAATATTTGTAAAAAGCTTAAAAGTAAACATCAATATTATCCATCAAAATTATTTTAAAATATGAATTCTGCCATGCTTAAACATAATAGTTGGAGTTCTAAAAGGTGGGTGGTGTCAGAGTTTGGGTGATGATCTGAGACTCAAGGAGGTCCTAAGTGTAGCCAAAAGCCAACACTACTTATGACTGAAAAAAATAAATAACCAACTAACTAGCTTATAACCCAGAGGAGGGAAAACCCGTGGGCCACATCCAGCCTGTGGGACCGTCCTGCCTGGCCCCTAAGCTCCCAGCTGGGGAGGCTAGTCCCCGGCCCCTCCCCCGCTGTACCCCCTCCCCCGCAGCCTCAGCACATTGCACCACCGGTGCTCTGGCCCGCCACTCCTGCCGTGCAGCACGGCGGTGTGGCTGGCTCCAGCATAGTAAGGGAGCAGGGAGCAGTCAGGGAATGGGGAACAGGGGGCCTGGGTAGGTGTGGGAGTCCCAGGGGGCCCATTAGGGGGCAAGGGTGTGGAAAGGGGGCAGGGCAGTCAGGGAGAAGGGGGCATTGGATAGGCGTGGGAGTCCCAGGGGGCCTGTCAGAGGGCGGGGGTGTGGATAGGGGTTGGGGCAGTCAGGGGACAAGGAGCAGGGGGGGTTGGAAGGGTCGGGAGTTCTGAGGGGGGGGCAGTCGGGGGGTGGGAGGGGGTGGATAGGGGGTGGGGGTCAGACTGTTTGGGGAGACACAGCGTTCCCTACCTGGCCCTCCATATAGTTTTGCAACCCCGATGTGGCCCTTGGGCCAAAAAGTTTGCCCACCCCTATTCTAACTTGTCTACCATCGCATAAGCAGCCAATGTAAAGAATACAAGGGAGGGTGTAATGATTTTCTTAAATTAGTGAGTAAATGTGCTAATGGATAAAAACTTTCATGTTTACATGGGTATGTCTATTATTACTAAAAAAAAGAAAAAAGGAGGACTTGTGGCACCTTAGAGACTAACAAATTTATTTGAGCATAAGCTTTCGTGAGCTTCATTGGATGCATTCAGTGGAAAATACACCCAATGAAGTGAGCTGTAGCTCACGAAAGCTTATGCTCAAATAAATTTGTTAGCCTCTAAGGTGCCACAAGTACTCCTTTTCTTTTTGCAGATACAGACTAATATGGCTGCTACTCTGAAACCTGTCTATTATTACTATTATTAATGTGTTTATTATTTATATACTGCTGTAAATATATCTGACTCTACAAACAGTGAAGCACATGCCCTGTCCAGGAGTGTTTACAGTCTAAGATAGACAAGACACAGGACAACAGTTTAGGTAAGAGAGGGTCAGGAGAGATTATTGGTGAGGAAAATTAAGTACCGGAGTACTGTTGCAAGGTCATCCTAGCATAAATTAAAGCGAAACCTGTGCAAACTTTGCTACTGAAAACATTGTACCACTTCTGACATATGGCTTTCGATGCAATGAATGTTTGAAAAGTGTCTTCAAGATTTTTAATCTTACTACCTCCAGATGAGTGGTCTCAACAAGTGGGGCTACATAGGAGAAGAGTCGTCTCATCTCAATTACTTCTTCCCAACAACAAGATTTCTGTTTTATCAGAGTTAAGGACTAAGCAGTTTTATTTATTCATCTGGTAATTACGTGACAGAAAAATAGCTTGCTGAGTCTACAGAGAAAGACATACATAATTATATATCCACATGCTGACCCAATTGTATCCTGCATTTAGAGGCTATTTCACCAAGAGAGCTCATGTATACTGAAAAATGTGGAAGATATGTGATATACATCAGGGATGTGTCCTATCAAATCAGACATGACAGTTTTCCATCACTATTAAATATGACCTGCACCCACTCCTGGGTAGTTTTAGAACACATCAACAAAGATTTAGTCACCAAACAGCCTACTTTCAGTCATATCAAAATTGCTGAGAGGTCCAGCATGCCCATCTAACCCTGCTCTAAAACCAGCAGAATACTCTCAATCATGGTTTCAGTTCCAGAAAAAGAATGGACCAATCTACCCAGGTTGTTAATTTTAAGTTTACCTATAAACCTGAATAGCTGTTTTCTCAACAGCCAAAATAGACAAATCAGATTGGGTGGTTGACTGTCACTCCAGCATCAAATGGTACCCTTTTGAGGAGGGGGTGGGCCTCCATGTGTTTGAGGGTGACCAGCACCCGTAGTTAAGCATTTTGTTGATGATGGTATCATATTCAGACTATTTGCTATAGCTAGGCAGGTTGAATGATGGTCATAGTTCTCAATGGTAAGTCTTAATGAGCCCAGAAGACCACAGGTATCCCCAGCTTCTCAACATGTACACAGGAAAAAATGGAGTACTTGTGGCACCTTAGAGACTAACAAATTTATTTGAGCATAAGCTTTCGTGAGCTACAGCTCACTTCATCGGATGCAGTCAGTGGAAAATGCATCCGATGAAGTGAGCTGTAGCTCACAAAAGCTTATGCTCAAATAAATTTGTTAGTCTCTAAGGTGCCACAAGTACTCCTTTTCTTTTTGTGAATACAGACTAACATGGCTGCTACTCTGAGACAGGAAGAAATGATGCAATCAGAGAATACAGAAAGACCAGCCTGAAGCCAGTCCTATCTACAAAGAACATAGCATACTTGACTGTAGGAACCACTAACTAGACACAAGAGTTCATGGTGTGTCTGTCTCTGAGGATAAAGATCATTTTTGTTCAGTCCTATCTTTTATGTATACCCCATGAATTCCTTGTACAGGAAATAATCTGACTTCAGGATGCTTCCCTGCCATCATCTCTAATCTCTGCCCCCAGCTGCTTCAGCTCCCACAGATGGAACCATGGTGGTCTCTGAGCATAAGAGGCAGCCAAGTTTATATGTCTAAAGCCAGTTAACACGGATGATAATAGCAGTTGCTGAGCTGATCGATTTCTTCCAACACTCCTATAAGGGAAAGTTGAGCATTTCTTTACACCAGTTAGCAGGAAACAGTCCATCAGTCTGAGGGGCCGTAGAGGAATGAAAATACTCTGGTGTGGCATAGCTCCTTCACTGAAATGTGAGGTTGTAATGCAGTTCAGCAAGATGACCAAATACCCAAAATAGACAAGATCCAAAGACAGGTATATATGGCTGTCCTTATGGGAATGCACTTGTATTTCTGTCCAAAAATCTGTTTTCTAAACATTAATAAGCACCCTTGTGAAATAGGCAATCCCCATATTTTATTGATGGGGAAACTGAGGCACAGAAATGCTAAGTGACTTGCCAAAGGTTTTGCAGCAAGCCAGTGAAAGAGACAAGAAGAGAACTTAAGTCTCTTGACTCCCAGTTGCATGCTATACTTACCAGTCCGTGGAAGAGAAGCTAAGGCAAAACAGGAGAAATTGATCTTGTAACGCATGTTCCATTGCAGTGACATTATAAGAAAAAGAATAACTGATGTAGA
This sequence comes from Eretmochelys imbricata, assembly GCF_965152235.1. Lineage (NCBI taxonomy): Eukaryota > Metazoa > Chordata > Testudines > Cheloniidae > Eretmochelys > Eretmochelys imbricata. The sequence goes on along the minus strand of NC_135572.1, from coordinate 270,202,991 downwards.
CTTGATCTTTATTATGTGTGATTCATACTGGTGTGACAGCTTGACTTTTGAATGTTGTACCATTTTTGATGCATAACATTCTGATTGGCTTGCATTTCAGTTAATTGAGCTATAAAATATAATTTTAGGGGGAGAGGAGGGTGCATGCAAATAAGGTTTTGGGGTGATGCTGGCCGGAGATTTTTTACTACATCTGATGGACTGGTCAGCAGTCAAGCTATAGTATATTCTAATGGGTATAGTAAACAAATTTGTGCCAACAAAAATTTGATTCAGCTGTGTAGGAGATAAAATTGTGCAATTTGCTACTGCCCTGGAAGATAAATATCTATCTGTACAATTTCTGGAATATTGGCAAGGCTATACATAGTGACTAGGAAGAGGAAGAAATTTCAATATAACTTTTTACAGAAACTTTTTTCTTTAAGTAAGAATGGGCATCAGCAGACTCCAAGGAGAGTACTTTGTAGTCCTTTATATTCAGAAAGCTGTCCATGGAACCTTTTAATCTAAAGGTGTACATAGGAAGGAAGAAGTGGGGGGGGGAGGGTTCCTGTTGTCTGACAATGGTGAAGATGACCTCTTACAAACCATATACTGTGGTGTAAATAAGCAATTAGCACTTAACATGTGGAGTATCTCTTTTATTAACCAGCCTGCCTATTTGATGTGTTTGTAATTATACTTGGTATGTTCCATTATTTATGCCATTTTTTGGCTTTGGATTGGTGTTTGTTCAATGGCAGGAACTGTATAAACTGAAAATTAATGAGGCACTTTATGTTGAATCATGGATAGATGGATAAGCATGTAACATTCCAGATGAGAATGGTTTGAGGATATAAACAAGAGGTCGGAAATATCTAGATTCTGTGGAATGACAGGTTCAGCTCAGTTCTTTGCTCTTATGAACTAAATAATACATTGAATTCCATGTAGTTTACTGCTTCAGGGAGACTGTCAGAGGAAACATTCAAATCAATGTTTCGTCTATTCTGCCTGGACACTAAAGATCTCCTGGCATTTGGTTAGTAGGTTGCCCCAGTGTCACTGGCCAAAACCTGTCACCGCTCCCCTACCCGCTCCCACTGTCATGTGATGTGCTGTGTTTATATGCCATCTGCCTTTCTCCCCCACAGGGGTTATATTTCATTGGTGTGCATGTGTATAGATGAAGTGCTTTGGGATCCTTCAGGATGAAAGGCATTATATGAATGTAAAATATACTTGATAAACATTCAGTTTACTGATAGCTTTTTTTCTTCATCTGGAAACCCCACCATCCCTACCCCCATTGTATGTTGTGGGTGGGGGGTGGAGAAAGTGTTTTTTTTCATTGTTGTGAGGCTTTCATCTTTCTTGGAGGGGATTTTGCAGTTAGCTTTTGCTGAGTGTACTAGCATAGCTGTTATGGGAGCCCTGCTGCAGCCTGTGCATGTTCTTTGAACTGCATAGAGTTCTTTTTGAGTGTCTTAAACTGAATGTTCTCGTTAGCTTAAACTTTTATATATTGTTGAGCACAGTATTTTTGTTCAGAAAATTCAATATTTCCAGTTCATTTTTTGCTTTAGAATTTATGCTGCCCTGTCATTTGAGTATTGCCTCTAATTTCAGTTCCTTTAATATAGACCCATTACTTTGCGTCTTGAGAACGTTGTAATTTCCACCCCAGATTCCAGGTTGATGGTGGTTGGTGTGTCTCAGTTGAGGAAAGGATCTTAAGGTAAAGAAAGTGCACAGGAAGGAGAATGAGGAGAGATAAAACTGTTTGAATACGATAGCAGTAATTAAGCAGAACAAAACAAATTTGTAGAGGAGGACGTTCATATTCTCCCTGGATTTTCTTTATAGGCGTTCAGTGGCTTGGGAGCAGGAACAGTAGGTGGGATGTGAGACAAGGTTGAAGACTGGTAAAATTGATGGAAGTAAAAGGGAGCATAGGACTAGAGAGCAGCCGAGAGAATGGAGTCAAAAGAATTAACAATGGAATTGAGGAAGGGAAGGGGTTTGGAGTTGTAACGAAAAGACACTTGGGTGAGTTTTTGTATGGGATTTGAGTTTTCTTATGGGATGTATGATGATCTGCTCTTGGACCTGCCTCATGCTACAATGCTTCATATGTACTAGGAAACATGTTTTTCTGCTGTGGTGTGCCTCTACACACACAGCTCTAGACAGCTGTTGAGGATTAGGTGAAATGGTGGGTGAGTTGCCTGATAGAAGCCATACAGAAGAATGCTTCGTTATCCTAGTGTAAATGCCTTGCCTGGGGGGACGGGACGGGAAGGAGGAGGGACTGTAATTCACCGCTGATGCAGCTCCATCAATGGTAGCATCAGTGGAAGTTCTAGTGTAGACAGCATGTAGGCATTTTTACCACCATGTTGTTCAACCCATCTCAGAGTAGGATCTGATGACAAGGTAATAACACCTGAACCCTATCTACATTAAAACATCCACTGTTGCTCTCATTGGTAGAGCTGCACTTGTTGATTCCATTGGTGAATTTTTGACCATGTCGAAGCAGCCTAAGTGATGTAATTGTGAGTAGCAATTTTTTGGTATTCTGTACATGATGCTGAGATGTTTGGGAGCTAGCATGTCTTTTGGATTCTGCTTTCCTCCTCCCCCATGGTAAGGAAACTATGGTGTGTAGACCCTTGCAGTGCCAAAAATTAATTTTATTCAAGGACCATGGTGTTACCCCATTACAATGTGTTGAAGTATTGATGGGATTTTTTGGTTGTACGTTGCACTGAGAGCTTTGGCAAGGGGAGGGGGACATTTTAAAATACAATACTTCTATCCCATTGAAGGTAATATTTGTCTACATTGCTTTCTGCCAGCTCAGTAGTTATCTATATCGAATGTGAATTATAATCTGTTTTGCAGCATTCTTCCGTTCATGGATGACTGTTTGTTTTTAACTATACCAAGACAACTGTACAAATAAATTGCTTGTTTCGTGCTTAGGGGGCAGATAAACAAATGGCCTATCTGAAAATCCAGTAGTAGATGAGTTGCTAGTAACCATGTCATAGTTGCTCATGTAGAATCACTGTATGTCTTTCTCTTTCTCCCTCCCTCTCTTTCAGGATGCTCTTTAAAGAAAGCCGAAGTGTTCACAATCATCTCACTTCTGCTCCGTGAGTACAAAGCTGGCACCTGCTGGTATCCCTTCCTTGTGCTTCAGTTGTCTGGGTAGCTGTGGCGAGCCTTGTGTGTTGCTCTATTCCTTAGGAGTTCAGACTGATTCTGGCTTATTTTCACTGCTTCTAGCTCCTGCTGTTCGTTTGTTTTGCTTGAGGAGCTTTAGAATACAATGGGATTTTGTCTTTTAATGATTTAACTCTCTGACCTATGACTTTGGTGTTCTTGAGGCACTGTGGTTTGCGTAATTCAAGTGTGAAGTGGTTAAACAGCTGAAACAGATATTAATACTGGTATAACGCCTTTCATCCAAGGATTTCAAAGTGATTTATGAATCCTAAACTTCACACCACCCTTGGCAAATAGGTATTATAGCATGTGGGCATTTCTTTCACTCTTTCTCTCTTCACTCCACTCCACTCCACAAAAACACATCTACTAAGATATCCACTCTGATTTGAGTGAAACTCTACCTTCCCTAGCCCTCAAACACTGCTGCTCTTGTCTGTGAGAACTCATTGTAGTTCAGACAGAACTGGAATAGTCATTTATAACTTTGAACACCAAGCAAATTGTAACTCCTGTAATAAGCAAAAATAAATAAATAAATTATATGTTAATCTTACAAATAACAGACTAATGGTCCATCAAGTATAGTATCCTGTTTCAGAGCAGGGCATAAAAACAGTACAATGCACTAAACTATTTAATACTTTTGAGGAAATGGAAGGGCAAAGGTATGTGTGTGGAGGAGGATGCAGGTGGGAGTATGGTACTCCTCAGACTTTGCAGCTGAGGATTGTTAGCCCTTATTGTTGTTCGAGCTGGTATAACGGCAGATGCTATTCATATTCATTTAAATGTTTAAACTTTTTTGCATCTTACTAAACTGGTTGCCTCAATAATATCACAGAGTTCCAAAAGTTAATTATCGACATTTTGCCATTTTATAAGCTAATCAGACAGAAGTTCAGTCTTTATTGCTCTTTTGTCCTTTTTAATATTTATTTTTCCTGTATGGTTTGATAACAAAATACAGATGTGAAAACATTCAGGGCACCCAGATGCCATAGGTTGTTCTCAAATCTAATAACAGGTGTATGAGGCACTTTTATCTATGTAATAAGATTTCATGGTTGACTCGGACATTAGGCTTCAAAGTGACAATATAAAGTGACAGAAACTGCTACAAGCATGTTTGAGAGTTCTTTTTATTCAGATTATCACCAGGTTCAATCATCATTAGGACTTGCAGTCTATTACCATCCAATTCACAAGTTTTCAGTCATTTTGACTTACAACTAAACTCATGTAACAGCAAAGCATGTATCTATGCCACATCAAGAGTTCTAGACCATTGTGATATCAGTGATAACTCAACCAATCGCCACCTTTACTGTATATCTAATTTGCATGGAACAGTTTCCTTGATCGTGTGAGGAAGATTGCACGTTGGTCAATTACTTCTCCCAACTGCCACACCTGTGGAGCAGTACAGGCATTCAGCTACGGGTGTAACTATCATAGATCACTCCAGATTGCACAAAGTTATACCTGCTACCAAGTAGGCAAACACAGTTGTGACTGAAATAGGCTGAAATATGAGTTTACATTAAACTGTGTAGTCTCTATTATAATTTGGAATAAAAATATTCTCTGCCTCAAAAGGGCAAAATGAGTCTCTTTTAACTTGGTATTTATGAGGCAGAATTAATAGTCAGCAAGCATATCAGATGTATCTAAGGAAGCACAGGGAAGCATGACAAGCATGATATTGCACTACATATCATCTCTACTTCCTCCTTTTTGCCCATTCCGTCCCATCCTTAACTGAACTTTTGTCTCAGGGACTTTTGCAGTTTAGATTGGGGGAGGAACAGTCTTCTGTGGTCCTATGAACTTGCTGCTCTGATGATTATGTCTTTTAGAATTAGAATGACTAACCCTCTGTCTTTTCTCTTGATTTGTTTGTGTGTGTGTCTCTCTCTCTCTCCTCTGCTTTAGGGCAAAGAAGAAGGTGATTCTGGCACCTAAACCCAAAGTGAAGGTAAATATTGCAGCCACCCATACAAATGTTCAGGAAGTGATGTTGAACATGGTGCATGTTTAAAAAAAAAAAAATCCTTTTTCCATAGCTAAATCACTAGAACTGGTTGAAAACTTTCCAAGGGAACAGTTTTCCGTCAGAAAATGCTGACTTCATGAAATCAAAATGTTTCATGGGAACACTGATTTTGTCGAAATTTTCTACAGAAAATGAAACTTAACATTAAGGTCAAAATTTTGTTTCAACTTATTATGTTATGAATTATATAACAAAGTCTGTTTTGACATAAATTATACATGAAAGTCAAAACAAAGTAAAAATGAAATGTATAATTTCAGTAAGATCAAACTGAAATATTTCAGAATATTTCATTTCTCAAAAAATACTGAGATTTCAACTTTTCATCCCAATTTGGGATTAAATCAAATTTTGGAATCTCAGAATTTCCTATGGGCTAGAAATTCCATTTTTTGACCAGCTCTTTTTATCACACACTTGATCCAGGTTCTTTGAGTGGACCCATTTGGTAACCTCCCTAAAAGAGCAGATGCACATTTTTAAAAAATCTGCCTCCTGTTCGTTGTGGCCTCTCAAGTGTTTGGCTTAATGGCTCTGTTGACAAGGAGGAAATGTGGTGGAATCCAGTTAACATCAGTTTGCACAATGCAATCTTTGTTCACATACTAAACCATTTATCATGAATATATTGCTAATGATCCTGTTTTATATCAATTAAAAATCACTGGTTACTTGTTTCAAACAGCACTTAATTGCATATGGTGGCACCACATGCAGTTACTCACTTTAGAGACTTATGCCATAGGCTTTAAAGTGGGTAATATACCATTTGGCTTTATTGTAATTTTAAGTTATAAAGCCATTTCAAATGGGCTGTAAGAAGGTACTAAATGCGTTAAAGTATTACAAATTTTTTAAAAATGCATGTGCTTTGGTGAATTCATTTTCGTCTTAAATTAGGTCGTAGCACTGGAAAATTTTGCATATTTGGGTGGACAAGTTCAGTGTAGTAAGCTGATGTAGCCTCTAACTAGGCTTGACTGTATTTCATCTGAGTTCCATTGTAGTTATGTTTGTAGCTCAGATTTGCCTTAACTTTCAGCATACTGAAGACTAGCTCTGTAAGCCTCTATAATACAGTTTACTCTTTCATATTCCAAGTGGAACTACAGCTCTAGGTCTTGTTCCTGTGAGCAACACTGAGTATACTGCTAACGTACTCCAGGAATATGTCGGCCTGGTACAGTAGATCATGTTGTCACTTTGTTACATTATGTACACAGGACTGAATTTGACTGAAACTACCCATTTTAAAATGTTGCATTCTAGAACCACTTCCTTGCTGCACCATCTCTTCCTGTGTGTGTTCAGTCATGCAGGCAGAGAAAGGTGGGACAGTATGCCATAATGTGTAACCTTATTGATGTCTAGATATTAAGGGGTGAGTGCCTTACATATTCTAAATGTCAGTTTCTTTATAGGTCTCCTACAAACTCTGACCCAGGTCCTCGAAAAGTATTTAGGTACCTAACTCCCATTGTAATCAATGGGAGTTAGGCACCTAAATACTTTTCGAGGATCTTGGATCCTGTTCATAGCATGGTCATTATCTGGGATTTTGCATCAAGATGGCATGGAGGCCATTCCCAATGCCTTACCACTTAACTCACATTTTTACATTCAGTGTTCTTAATATGATCGCTTGCAGAGCATAATACCTGTTCCTCATAACTGAATATTATGTTTTCCCCTTCCCGTACCCTATTACCTGGTGAACAAGGTATTCTGTACTGCAGCATCTAGGTATCAGATAATGCGTTAAAGGAAATCTTTAAAGGAAAAATACAACAATAGAGCTTTGCTTCTGGATTTGCAGAATGATAGCATTGCTAAATAAAGTTATGTTGATCTGCTTTGGAGAGGGCATTGTGACTTCCTATTGTTTTTCTATATTTTTATCCCATACCCCCAACCCCCTACCAGGACTCCAGTCCAAAGAAAGAGCAGAAAGCCTGTACATCTTTGGTGACTTCAGCTTGTGTTACTACACTGAATTCCAGCGCACCTATCAGTACAGTAGCTAGCTCTATCTGTACATCAGCTCCAGAGACCATCTGTTTGGATGACTCACTGGATGAAGACCTCTCTTTCCACCCACCTTCTCTGGATTCTATATCTGATGCTTTGGCAGTTATCAACAATGGAGCCAAGATCTTGCCCGTGGGGTCCACCATAGACACACCAACCTCAAGACCTCGCCCTGGGCTGAGAGAAGAGAAACTAGCAAGCATCATGAGTAAATTGCCTCTAGCAACTTCAAAGAAGGTAGAGCCAGCTCAGACTCCACATTCATCCAGTCTTATCGCTGGTCACACAGGACCAGTACCAAAGAAGCCCCAGGACTTAGTTCACACGGGCATCTCTTCAGGCCTTATTGCTGGCTCTTCAATTCAAAACCCCAAGGTTTCCTTGGAACCTTTGCCAGCCAAACTACTTCAGCAAGGACTACAGAGGTCAAGCCAGATCCAAGCTGCTTCCTCTTCGCAGACCCATATTTCTTCCTCCTCCAAGGCCCAAGCAGTTACTTCCTCCTCCTCTCAGAAGTGCAAGGATGCTGCTATCGTGGTATCCTCTTCAGAGGGCCAAGGTGGTTCTTCCTCAACATTACAAGTGACAAAGATGCACCAGCATTCAGCTGTCCAACAGAAATATGTGTCTCCTCTGCAAGCAACTATTAGTAAGTCACAGACCAATCCAGTGGTGAAACTGAGTAGCAATCCCAAACTCTCCTGTTCATCCCCAGTCATCAAGAGTCCAGATAAGCCAGTAATGTACCGCCTTCCTTTGTCTAACCCCTCATCTGGAAGTGGTTCTCAAGTATCCCACCCTCTAGTTTCTCGGACAACATCCAGCACCTCTACCTCTAGTAACTGTTTTGCCAAGACTATGGTGTCGCAGGGTTCTTCCCAGGGTTTCAAGCCTCCCTTCTCCATGGCTGCCTCTCCTAAACCTGCTGCCTCTCCCAAGTCCACAGCATCCAAACCCTCTGTCACACCCAAGCCCACAGCATCATCTAAATTTCCATCTAAATCAACCTCATCCTCCAGGCCCACAACATCACACACTTCTTCCAGTTCAAATGCACTAGTATCCCAGAGTAGTCACTCCAGTAGCAGCCCCCTTCATAAACAGCCCAGCGGAGTAAATATCAGCAGGCAGTCTCCAACAATGAATTTGCTGCCCTCTAGTCGCACCACAGGCCTTCAGCCTGCAAAGAACCCTCAGGCCTCTTCAAAGTTGCCCAACTCTTCTCCCTCTGGGACTATTGGCAAAAATAACTTGAGTGGAGTCGGAATGAATGTACCTGCCAGCAGGGGCAGTAACCCTAATTCAAGCGGAACAAGTAGGACTAGTCTCTCTGGGGGAGCAGGAAGTGGAACACAGGGTGCTACTAAACAATTGTCAACGCCACACAGGCCATCTTCTGCCTCAGGGTCTCCAGTTGTAGCAGCCAGCGTGCAGGTATGTATCTAATGAGACTTAATTGTGGGACTCATAATGTGATTTACTTTGAAGTTTCTTTTTGTCACTATCCTTTCTCATAAATGTGATTGAATATTGGTCGTGAACATGTTTTCACTAAATCTTTCTAATGCATATGCTGAAATGGTTTCACACTGGTGAAAAGGATGCTTCCTCACAGGGGCAGGGTTCCAGCTGACCTTAGGGTTCAGGAGGGAAGGAATTTTCAGCACAACATAGATTGGCACGTCTGTGGTGTAATGGAGCAGATTTTGTCTTCTCTGGAATACTGAGAAGAGATATATTAGATTTTGTGGACTACAACTACTTAATGGTATTTCTGGAGATTGCAGTGGAATTAAGCATTGGTGAACTGAGGCCATTCCTTCTGTGTTTGATTTCCTTTATTGTAATGGCACTGATAAAGAAGGGTGTCTAGTACATCTACTAGCCACTCTTCCAGGATTGATTTGTACAATGAGAATTAAGTTGTGTAGGGTTAGAATAACAAGTATGACCTCTGTTAAATTGATGGATAACCAGCATAATTTTAATATTCATGCTATGGAATACTTTCAGAAGGCGTATGAAAGCCCAGGAGTGTGTACACATCCTGGAAATGAACTAAGTAAAAAGGGCTTGGGCAAGATTTGGTTGTACATGAATAAAAACAACGCTTCATAGTTGCTCATATGAGATAGTTTGAAAATATGCCCTGGCCAGACTTGCGGAAGCTCTGGTACCACTAACCAGGGAAGAGAATTTACAATTTCCAGAGTATTCTGTTCCACTTAGTAGGAATAATTAGGTTATTGGCAGGTTTGGGCAAAACAGATTCTCAGATTAATCGTCTCTTCAGGTCTGAGATTTTCAGTTCTCAGGTTAACATTTGAGTAAAGCTGGAGTGTAAATAACTACCTTTTGTTAGCATATGGTTCTCCACACTCTTATCCATAGGCTATTGTTTATGCTTTTACAACTCTGTGTGCCAAATTCATGGGACACATCTTTCCTCTACTATCCCTGCTGCACAGAAGAACTGAAGAAAGTAGGAAATAATAGACCTTGTGATCGTGTAATTAAACACTGTATCGTAATGCATATGCACAACTGTGCTGACTTAAAGTTGCATAGTAGACAACCATACATTTGACTTTTTCTCACTTCTTGAGAGCTTGACTTTGCAACCTAAATAATATTCCTTTAACATGGCTTTTTGTATGTAGTGTCCTAGGGTTTTGTTTGTTTGTTTGTTTTTTTAAGAAAAAAGTAAAAACAGATATATTGTGTACATCTGTAATGGCCTCCTTCATAAAGCATCATCAGCATCCTTTGAACCCTAAATCTGTGCTGCAATGCTGAAGACTTGTAGCACTTACAGATCTCACTTTATTAGTTGGCAGCAAGATAAATTTGTTTATGCCACAGTAAGAAGGGATTTACAGGCACCATATGCTGGATTTGGAGGTTTATGGGGGAGTCTGGCCCATTTTTTTTCTTCCTGATTGAGGAGTTGAGGGAGCACCTGCCCTATGTGGTACCCCCACCAAGGAAGGGGATGTGATGCTGGGGCCATCCACTGAATTAGAGGATTATGGTTCATAGATAAGGCCAGAAAGGACTATTGTGATAATCTAGTCTGGCCATAGTAGGACTTCCCTGAATTAATTCCTGTTTGAATTAGAGTATCTTTAAAAAAAAAAAAATTAAGAAATTGTAATCTTTAATTTTAGAAATTCCAAGAATGTTTTAGTTCTGGCTATGGCTGTGGAGGTGCGACAACTTCACTTCAGAAAGCACCTCCAGGCTCTCCGGCGGGAAAAGCGAACAGCAATATGGGCTTCTCTGAGGCAGTAGAGACAGTGTTGGTGCTTGTCATTCATAGAGAATGAGTGAGGGTAGGAAAAACAGTTCTTAAACCCAGGACTGGAAGGCACAGTCCATGGGAGGAGAAGGAGATCAGATTCCAACCAGTGAAAACTATAACTATCTACACACTACGAAAAACAACAAAGAACTATATAGGAGGTAGAATAAAAGTTCTCTTTGCGTAAACACTAAGATCGCAGAGGAACAGCGGTTCTGACTCCAGCCATGTGGCGGTAAGAGGGAACTGGAGAGGCGTCAACCCATATGGCTTGTTGTTTTTTGGAGGAGGACACAGTGGATGGCTGTGGACGCTGCTGTGTGCTGTACTGTACTGCAAACAGCGTTTCCTTCTGCATCCATGTATCCACCTCCATACTGATTACTGCTCGCTACTCATCCACGATTGGAATAAATACAAGGACCACTACTTGAAGAGGTTACTTACCTGTAACTGGAGGTTCATCAAGATGCGTGGTCCCTATTTGTATTCCAATAACTGCTCGACAGGCATCGACCTGCACGGCCTGTTATAACCTCGGCTGGGAGCACAAGGAGACACACGACGTATGGGTCAGCGGACACTGCTACAAAAACCCTCCAGTGCATGGCCTGCACACGCATCCATGGTTGGAATACAAATAGGGACCACACATCTCAAAGAACCTCCAGTTACAGGTAAATAACCTCCTCTTATTCATTAACTCATCAAGCCAGCATAAACTTGTAGCGCTTACAAACCAGCCAGCAAGCCAGCTGTCCAAGTCTGTTCTGAAAGTGTGAACAAAGAAATCCTTTTAAACGAACTGCCATTGTGTACCCATGGTATTGATCAGAGAGCTCTGAGAAAGTTTGTTGTGTTTTAACGACATATCCGTAGAACCTAAAGCAGCAGTTTATTTGAATTTTTTAAGGTGCACTAAGATCCTTCTCCCAGCTTTCAAAATAGCTTTATTCTTTCTGTTTAGTCATCCTCTTGCAAGCTTGAAACTGACATTTTCCCTTATTGTTCTCAGTGATTTATTCTGACTTATGCATTCTAGTTGTAGTAGAACACTTGGGCTTGCTGGGGCTGTATGATTTTTTTTGCTTAGTTTTCCCGTATGGCCTTTACCCCTTCCATCTGATGCTGTAATCTCCTCAGATGTAAACCACAATGGTCGTACCTGATCAGAACTTGCATTAAAAACTTCCAAAGAGGAGATCCAACAACTCATTTCTGGGAGACTGTGTGGTCTAGTGGATAAAACACTAAACTGGGACTTGTGTTCCATTTCCGGTTCTGCCACTGGCTTGCTGGGTAGACCTGATACCTCCTTTTGTAAATTGCTTTGAGATCTACAGATGAAAAGCATTTATATAAGAGCAAAATTCAGTTATTAATTTTTATTAAAGAATACCCAGGCTTCTGTGTTTTTAAAAAAAAAAAAAAAAAAATCATAATATTCTTCCCACTGAGCTGTTACTGTACCAGTAGCACAGTACCCTGTTGTGAGGTGCTGGATTTCTGTAGAAGTGTCATCTTTTGAATGGGATGTAAAATAGAACACTTGACCACTCATCACCGTTAAAGATTCCATGCTACTTTTTGAAGAATAGGGACAATAGCTCTGGTTATTTGGCCAAATTCCAATTAGGGTAATTACGTTCTGCCTGCCTAAACCAAAAATTAGTCCTACAGTTACACCTAGAAAGATTCTTTACTTTCTGTTAAACAGTTGCGGCATTTCACAACATATGACTTGTTGTGGGGATGGGTATATATGCTATCTGTCATAGGCAGCGATACGCTTTTTAAAACATGCTGTTTATTGCACAACAAATCAAGAGAACCATATACAACATTATATAACTCCAACTAATGAAAGCATGTATTATGTATGTGTACAGATATACACAAAGTATTAAAGGCTTCAGTTCTGCGACACATGCACTTTTGTTAAAGTACAATGCATGTAAAAATACACATAATCTACTGAAATGCTCATGAAGCAGACAGGAGCTTGATTATTAAGGTTTTCTCTACAGATCAACAGAAAGTAAACTGCCTGACGCTTAATTTATCTGTCTCAGAAGGATAAGGGGCTGGTTGAGTTGACTGTAAGAATATGAACCTGTGGTTTCTGGAAGAATAGGTATTTCATACTTGATGCTTTCTCCATTAAACTATTACCTGCTGAAGGTCGGAAGTTTTATTCCTATGGAATGTCTTTTCCAATTAATGAACATACAGCCATATTGCGTAATTACATTGGCTTGATTTTTTTTCCAAAATGTGAAATAGTGAATGATGACCATTTGAATGTCCGCATAGTTACTGTAACCTTCTCTCCAGCTTGTTAGACTCTGATATCTTCCTGCTCCAGTTAATCTAAAATGCAGTTTCCTTTTCTTAACCATGTCTCTTGCTTCTTGAATTTCTGCATTACTTCCTGCTATTTTCCTGTATGAAGTTCAAGCTTCTCTTCACCTTAATGGTTCTCAGTAATTTTACCCTCGTCTTTTTTGTCTTCATCTCCTTCCACTACCTTCTTTGCTGCTTTCTGCACCACCTCATAGGTCTGAAATACCCTTCCCATTAATAAACAATAATCTCCCCTCAACTTCTATATCAAGAAAGTACTACAGCCAAAATATATTCTGTGAAACATTTGAGCTTCGTGGCCAAACCCTAACTGTGTCTCCTCCCCTCTCTTGTTTTCACTTGTGCCTTTAGTTGATGAGCCCTTTGGGTAGAGGTGTGTTATGTTTGGCAGTGATGCATTTACAGCAGTATTTAAAGGATGAATACAACTAGGTTTCAGAATAATAAGGGGGATCACATTTTGCAGTGGTGGTGGTTGTCTGTCTGTAGATTCAGGACAGAATTGCAGTTCACATTGGGAAGGTTTTATCTACAATGAGGGAAGCTAGTAACTTGTTTTAAATGAAAGTTTATATTTTATTATAACCCTCCTCCTGCCCTTAAAACAGCCAACCAGCCATGAGTGATACCAGAAAGTTGACAGTGGTTCATACACCTTCATGCCTTATGGGTGCGATCATTCTGATTATTTTAGCTTCTCCAGATTAAGTATGGAGGCTTTGTCTCCTTTGTCCACCGAGCTCTTGTTGAGAAAATCAAAGTTTTCTTGTATGACCAATCTGAGATCAGGTGGGGAAAAAAGCTATGTAACTGTCTTGAACTCTGTCCTTAGTGGTCCAAGTGATGTACACAGTCCTGTATTGATCCATCAGATCAGACAGGGTGCTTGATTGACAAAGGTAGTTGAAGTAACTTAGACTTCTAAATGGTATTTGACTTGATATCACTTGACATTCTGATTAAAAAATGTTGCACTATACAAAATCAATCCTGTACATATTTAATGGATTAAAAACATGTTAACTGATAGCTCTCAAAGGAATTGAAAATGGGGAATCTGAGACCAAGGGCAGTAATTCTAGTGGAGTCCCATAGGAATCTGTTTTTGGTCCAGTACTATGCACAAGAACATCAGAATGACCATACTGGGTCAGACCAGTGGTACATATAGCGCAGTATTCTGTCTTCCGACAGTGGCCAGTGCCAGGAGCTTCAGAGGGAGTGAACAAGACAGGGCAATTTGAGTGATCCATCCCATTGTCTAGTCCTAGCTTCTAGCAGCCAGAGGTTTAGGGACACCCAGAGAGTAGGGTTGCATCCCTGAGCATCTTGGCTAGAAGCCATTGATAGCCCTATCCTCCATAAACTTACATAATTGTTTTTTAACCCAGTTTTACTTTTGGCTTTCACAACATCCCCTGTCAGTGAGTTCCACAGGTTGACTGTGTGTTGTGTGAAAAAGTACTTCGTTAGGTTTGTTTTAAATCTGCCGCTTATTAATTTCGTTGGGTGACTTAAGGGGTAAATAACACTTTGTCCACACCATTCATGATTTTATAGACCTCTATCATATCCCCCTTCAATCATCTCTTTTCCAAAGTGACCAGTCCCAGTCTTTTTAATCTCTCCTTATGTGGAAGCTTATATGGAAGCTACTCCTAATAATTTTTGTTGCCCTTTTCAGTATTTTTTCCAATTCTAATGTATCTTTTTTAGGATGGGACAACCAGAACTGCTCACAGTATTCAAGGAGTGTGCATACCAAGGATTTATATAATTGCATTGATATTTTCTGTCTTATCTATGCCTTTCCTAGTGGTTCCTAACATTCTGTTAATTTTTTTGACTGCCGCTGTACATTCAGCAGATGTTTTCAAAGAACTAGCCACAATGACTCCAAGATCTTTGAGTGTTGACAGCTAATTTAGATCCCATCGTTTTGTATGTTTAGTTGGAATTTTTTTTCCAGTGTGCATTATTTTGCATTTCTCATCTGCCATGTTGTTGCCCAGTCACCCAGTTTTGTGAGATTCCTTTGTAACTCTGCAGTCTGCTTTGGATTTAACTATCTTGAGTAAGTATTCAATATCTTTATCAATGATCTGGAGGGAAACTTGATTGTGGGTAAAGTTTGTAAATGACACTAAAATCAGTGGAGCAGTAAATAATGGGGACAGGTTAGTTCTTTAGAGCAATGTGGATTGTATAGTAAGCTGGGCTTACTCAAACATGTGTGCAGCTAAATCCATGCAGGACCAAAGAATATAAGTCACTTATAGGATGGGAAAATGTATTTTGGGCAACTGTGACTTGAAGAAAAGGACTTCAGGGTCATGGTGGATAACCAACTGAATGTGAGCTCACAATGCAGTGCAGCTACTTAAAAGCAAAGGCAATGTACGCAGGGGAATATTGGGTAGAGTAGGAAGGGATGTATGGCATTAGTGAGACCATTACTGGACTACTATGTTCAGTTCCATGTCCATGCTTCAAAAAAGGCAAATTGGAAATGATTCAGAAAAGAGCTACAAGAACAATTCAAGGTCTGGAAAATCAGTTTTATGGTGGAACATTAATGATCAATCCATTTAGGTTATCCAAGAGATGGTTGGATCCAGATAACTTGATCGCTATCTAGCTATCTTCATGGGAAGAAGATTTCAGAGAGTCGAGGGTTTTTTAATCTAGCATACAAGGCATTAAAAGATCAAATGGCTGGAAGTTGAAACTCGACAAATTCAGATTTGAAGTGAGGCACAAAATTTTAAGTTAGAATAATTAGCCATTGGTGGATTCTCTGTTGCTTGAAGTAACTAAATCAAGACAGAATATCCTTCTAAAAGGAGGATGGGCTGTGTTGTGCAGGACGTCACCACAGATGATCAAAATATGGTCTTCCTGGCCATAAAATCTATGGCAATGGTGGTGTTGGCACCTAGCAGCCATGTTTGAAAAGTACTTTTTCTTCTTTGAGTGATTGCTCATGTCCCTTCCATCTTAGGGGTGTGTGCACCATTGCTGGAGATTTTTCCCTTAATAGTATCCATTGGGCTGCTGTAGCACCCTCTGGAGCCACACACTTATGCGCTGGTATAAGGAGTGCTGCTGGCCCCGCACCCTCGGAGTTTCTTCTTACCACCCATGGTGGTAGTTGGAACAATCCTCCTTACTTCAGAAAGGCTTCTTGCTAGTGATTTTCAGACTTTTTCTACATTTGTGGTTGTCATAGTGTAGTGTATATAGTTTCAAGTAGTTTTAGTGTATATATTTAGTGTGAATAATTAGTTCCCATTGTAGAGGGTCATCTTCGCCCCAGTGAATCGGCATGCCCCAATCCCTGGGCTGCAAGCCTATGCCCATGAGTGAACCGCACTCCAACTGCTTAAGGCGGCTAGGCAACGCTCGTGTGAAGGACAAGTACCTGATCTGTTGGGACTTTAGATCCTGCATCAAGAAAGACGGGGACATCAGACTGAAGGCTCTCCTCGTGGAAGCCGCGCTCAGACCTGTCTCAGAGCCAAGCCACTCCAATTTGGAGCAGAGTACTTTGGCATCGGTGTGAAGTGCTCCCCTGACACTGAGCTCTTCCTGTTGCCATTCTCCATGTCCAGTGCTAAGGAAGAAGCATAAGAAGCAGTGCACTAAGAGAGGGTACTTGCTGGTGCAGAAGAGTGGCAAGTGGAGAGAACAGAGTTTAGTGAGACCCAGGCTGGGCCACTCTTCTACCCCCGGACCAACGCTGAGGGCGTTGAGCCTGGTGCGGGACCCTCCATCAACACAAGGAAGCCACCATGGTGCTAATGGACTGATGGTGCCATTGACCCCACAGGCTTTTCAGGTGACTAGGGACCTTCCCTCTCTTCTGGTTCCGCCAACCCCAGCGGGGGACCTACCAGCTCCAGTGTCCAGAAGCAGGAGGGAACAGGGTGCATCAGGAACCTTCCTGGCACTGGGGCCCCCAGCACCATCTAGGAGCAAGCCATACCTGATACCAGCATCCCTATCTCTGGCATGCCACTGGTCCCCAGACTCCCAGCACCATATGGAGGCAGAAGTGGGTACCGCTCCACCATTGTTGCCGAGAGAAGAATCCTCTTTGGAGTCCAAAGAGAACCTCATGTACCGCCAAAAGCCCACCACCTTATGTACCGCCAAAAGCCTACTCTCCACCGCGCTTCAGTGTTGGCACTTCAAAGCTGAAGCTAGTCCAAAATAATGGCAGTCTGATTATTAAGTGTAGCTTAATGTTGGTAGCTCGTTCTACTACTGCTACTTCATGAGCTGCTGTTGGTTTTGACCTTTTAAAGCTGTAAATGGCTTGGGTCTGAGTTACCAGAGTTCACCTCTTTCATTGTACCTTGCAGCTGTAGGTGAGATCAGAGGCATTTGAGCTGGAACTCTCTCTGTATACGTCTTCAGTCCCAGAATGTTCTTCCCTGCCCTTTGCTCTGCCAGAGCCTGGATTTGTTTACTTTTGAATGTGCTAGAAAGCTCAGCTCTGTTTCTCAGACATTTCACAAGAGAACAGTTGGAAGAGATTAGAGTCATAAAGTTTAAGGTCAGAAGGGATCACCAGATCATCTAGCCTGATCTCCTATATATCACAGGCCACCAACACTCACACACTAAAGCCAACAACCAAAATTAGACCATGTGCCACAGGCAGAGAATAGGAGGGACCAAGGTGCACCAATGCCTAAGGCCTGTGCAATGGCAGGGAATTATCATATGACTTCTGTGTCTTTGGAGAACTGGTGATTATAATTATATAGGCAGTAAACAGTTGACTTAAGTGATTTTGCATATGATATATGGGTTATTTTTAAAGACTCCTGTCATAAAGGGAAGGGTAACCACCTTTCTGTATACAGTGCTATAAAATCCCTCCTGGCCAGAGGGAAAACCCTTTCACCTGTAAAGGGTTAAGAAGCTAGGTAACCTCGCTGGCACCTGACCCAAAATGACCAATGAGGGGACAAGATACTCTCTAATCTGGAGGGGAGGGGGGAACAAAGGGTTCTGGCTGGCTGTGTGATGCTTTTGCTGGAAACAGATCAGGAATGCAAGCCTTACAACTCCTGTAAAGTTAGTAAGTAATCTAGCTAGAAAATGCGTTAGATTTTCTTCTGTTTAATGGCTTGTAAAATAAGCTGTGCTGGAGGGAATGTATGTTCCTGTTTTTGTGTCTTTTTATAACTTAAGGTCTTGCCTAGAGGGATTCTCTATGTTTTGAATCTGATTACCCTGTAAGGTATTTACCATCCTGATTTTACAGGTGATTCTTTTATCTTTTCTTTAATTAAAATTCTTCTTTTAAGAACCTGATTGATTTTTTTCATTGTTCTTAAGATCCAAGAGTTTGGGTCTGTGTTCACCTGTACCAATTGGTGAGGATTATTATCAAGCCTTCCCCAGGAAAGGGGGTGTAGGGCTTGGGGGGGATATTTTGGGGGAAGACGTCTCCAAGTGGTCTCTTTCCCTGTTTTTTGTTTAAAACACTTGGTGGTGGCAACATACTGTTCAAAGACAAGGCAAAGTTTGTACCTTGGAGAAGTTTTTAACCTAAGCTGGTATAACAAGCTTAGGGGGGGTCTTTCATGCAGGTCCCCAAATCTGTACGCTAGAGGTCAGAGTGGGGAAAGAACCTTGACAACTCCAGAGCAGGAATTGTACTTTCTTTTATGAAAAGCAATTGTTATCCCTGTTTGTTGTTTCTTGTGGGATGCAGTAGGCCTCCATCTAGTTAGGATCTTTCACTGTTAAGGCTAGTCCGAATGAATTAGTAGAAATAAAGCTTTCCATAAACAATCAGGCTTATTTCTTTGTCCTTCTGGGACACCAGGTATGCTAGCATTCCACTTGCTTGCTTTGTATTTTCTTTAACCACCTTCATCTTAGTTTTGTTGTTGATGTAGTTAGCAGAAGCTTTCACCATTCTGTCAAGAACTGTCCTCACTTGGTTTCTCCTACCAGAGTCTCTACTAAAATTCAAGGAGATTTCCCCTACATCTTGGTGATCTCAGTTCACCTTTTAAAACTATTATGTATTTAATCCAAGTTTACTATTCGAAAACACCCTATTTCCTCGTACTATATTCAGTACGTGTCTGTGACTCAGATGCCTGTTACATATCCATGTTGGTTTCCATTCAGACAGGCTCTCCTGTTTTTTGTTTTTGTTTTTCCTTTTTACCTTGATTCTTGAATGAACAAGAATTATTTGGTGAAGGAGGAAGATTGGTGAATGAGCTGGACAGTTGCTGGTATTTAGATGGCAGGCTAATTAATGCATTTTGGAATATTCTGAATATTCCTGGCTCTTCTTGCTTCCATCCTGGAGATGAACTTAACACAAATGTAATTTGGATATCAGCTGGTATGCAGAGATTATATTTTCTCTGAGCAAGATTTTTTTTTTTTCTGCCTTCCCTCTGAAATTCTCATTAGTGTGATTATGGCCACTTATTTGCAGTGCCATGTATCTCTTGAAATGGAGCCATTTTTAAATATAGTTGTGGTTTTCAGGACTCCTTATTGTAAACATCTTGTTATGAAATAAAAAATCTACTAGTGTACTCAGTGTTTTTAAAGTATATATTTTGAAGGGGAAGAGGTTCCACATCTCCAAAAAATTCAGAGCTACTCTTACTAGATTAAAAATAACAATGCAAAACATTAATGGGAAATTTCCTCTTTAGAGCTCTGATTACCCTCCTTCTCATGTACAACCAGCAAAGAAATGGTGTTATGCCTAGACTGAAGGCAATCACAAGAGATGAACAAGAATGTCATTATGCCTGAATCTTATAAAATTGAAAATTGTGCTTATATAACAAGCCAAGAATGTGAGGAAAAACTCAAACATTGATAGCAGATACTTTTAAGGAATTAAGCTTGGTATTTTAAGGAACACCAGATATAACACAAACATTTCAATTATTTAAATTTTTTTAACTTTCTGTTCTTGGTTTTGTCTCAGTACGGCTTTGATTGTAAACTCCTTGGATCAGGAACTGATTGATTTTTTTTTCTGTGTCTGTACAGCACCTAGCACAGTGGGTCCTGGTCCATGACTAGGGCTCCTAGGTGCTACAGTAATACTTTCAAAAAATTGCTTATTGTTATTTGTAACCCCTGTCTCTGTACAGTCAACAGCAGGAGCATCATTACTGGCAAATGCCTCACCTCTGACGCTTATGACATCACCCCTGTCTGTAACCAATCAGAATGTGACATCTGCACCATTGACTCCTTTTGGGATGCTGGGTGGCCTTGTTCCTGTGACTGTACCCTTCCAATTTCCCTTGGAGCTGCTTGGCTTTGGGACGGACACAGCTGGAGTAACAACCACCTCGGGATCTACCTCAGCGGCTTTCCACCACAGCCTAGCTCAGAGTAAGTGAAGCTAGTTATTCACACTGCAATGTAATTCAGCGTCCTTACTTCACCACTTGCGAACTCAAATTGGGAAGGAAGTGATGGAAACACCATTGCTTGAGTTACTTTAAAGTTGGACTGGGCAAAGTACAGTGTTATAATGTGTTATATAATTCTGTAATTGTGTATGATTCTGAAAATTAGTCACAGTTTTCTTCAAGATGATGACCAGCACTGACATGTTCATAGTATACAATGGGATTTGAACTTACTTTTTGTATTAGTTTGTCCCACCTTTTTAGAAGAGAGAACACAGTTTTATTAGAGTAGTTTCTGTGCTATAAGTTTTACAAAGCAATTAATCAAAAGACTGGTAATGCAGAGACACTTGGTCTAGGTCAGAGCCATGCTCCCCTCGGTAGCAGCTCACACAGAGCCTCTGATACTAGAACCATTTTTAACTGCAAGGGAGAATATTGACCAAGACAGGATTTATTATCTCCTAGTGTAGAAAAAGCCTTTAGATTTTCCACTTGGATTATTATTGGAGGCAATAGGGCCTTTCTGTTTACTGAAACAGTCCGAAGGATTGCATCTCTAACATGCCCTGTGCCCAGGTACTGAATAAACCCATGGCTGAATGGACCAGCTTTTGGTGATGTTAACCCATTGGCCCTTGATCCCACATGTGACAGTGCTATCATGTAATTCTTGATATCTCATTTAAGGTTTGGGGTATGGCTTAAAACAAGTAATGGGAATGTGCTGATGTGCATCTAGTTATTTATGTAGTGCCCATCAACGTAGCTCTGAAAATAAGAGGCTGCTGTTTTTAAACATGACAGCCTTCTTGTATACATTAGATTTGAATTCCTGCTTTTTTCCCCAATCTTTTCATTTCATTCAGATTTACTGAAGGGTTTGCAGCCAGGTGCCCAGCATGCAGCAACACTGTCTCATTCACCTCTGCCTGCTCATTTGCAGCAAGCTTACACAGGTAAGGAAATCCTTTTCCCCTCCTCCCTTTCACAGAAGTTAAAAACCTAAAGGCCAAATTTATGTTTTTGGCCTGAGAATTTGTCTGGGCTTCAGCTTCCTTACTGGGGACCAGATTGATGATGATCTGAAGATAACGAAGACAACAAAGGAAGTGGCTGGAATATTCTCAGGCTGCAGTAATGGCAAATGGTGCTCATGCTATTGCAGTTTTATGTGTGGAAATGGAATGGTGGGTCTTTCATTCATAAATTGTCACTACTATTGACTCAAAAGGTCAAAAATCTTGGAGGTAGTGAACTTTCTTGCACTGGAAGCTAGAGACCAAAGATTGCAATGAAACAGAATTATTAGTACCCATTAAATAATTTTATTGGTTACAAGATGAATGAGGGACTTATTTGTGAAGCCATTCTTCCCCTTTGGAGGTGACACTGAACTTCCATTTACCAGCTTCTTGATTTTTCTGTAATTCCTTTGTATGCGTACAACACCTCATACTTCCAATAGGAGCAGGAGGTTGAAAACTCCTGACAGATTAGCTCAGACAAATATTTTCCCTTCCCTGAGAGGATTAGTTTGATTTTGTTTTTTTTTTTTTTTTTTTTGGCAGTATGGTGTAGAGCAGAGGTTCTCAAACTGTGGGTCGCAACCGCGTTTTAATGGGATCGCCCAGGCTGACGTTAGACTTGCTGGGGCTCAGGGTCAACCCTAGGTGGTAGGGCTCAAGTTACTGACCCCCCGACCCAGGGCTGAAGCCCTTCAGCTTTGGAACCCCCGCCTGGGGCAGTGGGGCTTGGGTTTTGGCCCCTCTGCCTATGACAGTGGGGCTTGAGTGGGCTCAGGCTTCAGTCCCTCCTCCTGGGGTCATGTAGTAATTTTTTAATCAGAAGGGGGTCACGGTGCAATGAAGTCTGAGCACCCCTGGTCTAGAGCTGTAGCTCACGAAAGCTTATGCTCAAATAAATTTGGTAGTCTCTAAGGTGCCACAAGTAATCCTTCTCTTTTTAAGGATACAGACTAACACGGCTGCTACTCTGAAAACTGGTCTAGAACAGTGGCCCTCTGTCATGCCAGCTCCAATTAAGGGAGGTAAATTGGAGCTGGTTAGAGAAACCTGCACATAATTGGGAAAGGGGAAACAGCTGCCAGACTATTAGCCTGTGGCTATATACAGGCCCAGAGGAAGGAAGGGGGGAAGCCAGAGAGGGAAGCCACTAGCTCTTCCCTTCCGGGTGCTGAGGCTAACGAATCCTCAAGGCTGAAAACCCCAAGCTGTGTAGAGTGAGAAGGTGGTGGGATTGCACCCAGTAAATAAACTGCACCAGTGATTGCTGAACCTGAGGGTCTCTGAGTGGTTTTCGGAGCAGAGCACAGGCAGGACCAAGGGGGACCCTGCTACACCCTGTTACAGTCCACAAGCTCAGCATGGCTGAAAAATCATTCCACAGTTGTAAAGGATCGTGCAATTTAGGACATGGAATTTTCTTGGCTACTTCATGAGTTGTGGCTCAAACAGGGAATGGGGGTCTGAAGTGGGCAGAGTGGAGCTGGGAGTGTTCTTTATTCCACCCACACAATGCTCAGCTCCACAGGTTTTAGGAAAAAAGAAAAGGAGTACTTGTGGCACCTTAGAGACTAACAAATTTATTTGAGCTCCACAGGTTTTAGGCTGTTTCAAGAGCCTGTGAAAGCAGTTAAACCTTTTACTCATCTGTTTGCTTCAATAAGTCCTTGTGGCAATAAGTACCATAGGTTGATTTTTATATGCTTTATTGCAAAGAGTGCTAGAGACACCTGAGGATTAGATTTAGAACTCTCCCAAATGACAATTTAGCTGTTATTTCAAGAAAGAATAGTGTATTGTGCTGAGTGTTAAGCATCAACAATTCTAATGCAAATTAAATAAGCTGGTGAGAAGATAATGAGGGACTCCACTCCGTGAAGACAGCACATTATAGTAGTGTTTGAGCTGGGCATCCCCAATTTAAATTTTAGTTTTAAAAAATAACCAGAAGCCGCCCACATCCTGTAGACAACTTATCAGTCAGTCACAGCCTTTGGTGCAAACAAGTACATTCATTTACTGCAAGTCACAGTTGTGCACTCTCACTAGCTGCTGGAATTCACATATTTGGGGCAACCAACAGGAACACAGTTCAGTATTCTGCAGTGCGGGTTGCTTTATTTATAGTGTAACTCACATAATCACAAGAGAACTTTATACCTGTGTTTCTTTGTTCCTCTTCTTTCCCCCTTCTACCCCCACCCCCAAATTCCAGATGGAGGCCAAAGTAAAGGGGACACTAAGTTACAGCGGAAAACCCAGTGACTTCTGGATGAGCAAGGGAGCATGAAGCGGTTCTGATTGGCTGATGGAATCTGCCCAGTTGGGAAAGTGCTTACATGGTCACAGGGCTGCTGTTTCTGTCAATGTTTACATACTCTCATCCCAAGCACTGTGGTGGGAGGAAAGAAGAAAAAGAAAATACTCGATCAAATAGAGGAGGAAAAGGAGGAAAGGCTTTCATGCAGATTGATCATAGTTTGAGCTTACCTAAAGAAACTCAGCCTTTTAAAATCTATTCTGACTGGCAAGTTTCAGTTGTCAAACCCACAGTGGCACAATGTTTACTTTCTGGGTAATGCCTAATGATAAGGAGGAAGCATAAAGAGCGATGGAGTAAATTTCTCCATCTATCCTGGGAGGTAGGAAGCCACCCACTTTAACAATTTGAAAGAATATAAGTGGGCCCTGCAAAAGAATGCAAAAGAATATAAATGGGCCCTGAGTGTATCATATGGTTGTGGACCTTATGTAGTACAGACCAGAGACGGTCTGCTGCTCGGGCAGTCTGACGTAAATAAGAATAAACTTTCCACAGATAGTTTCTGATACAGACATTTGTCCAACATTACCTCTTTGGAAAAGCCAAATGAATACAGGCCTTGTTTGGTTTTGTGGGTACTGTGGCTAAAGCAGTCTCATTACTCCCCAGGCAGAGCTCCCTTTCAAAGAGAGAATCCTGTTGGAGAGGCAGGAGAAGAGTAAAGAGCGGTTTACATTAGTCTCCACTCCCAAGTTAATTTTAGCACAGAATGTTTGGTATTTAAAGAAAAAATTCTGTCTTTTTTACATAAAATGGAATCTAAATTTTGTTTCAGATCAGACAGCATTCTTATCTCCCCACACCTAATTTTTTTGGAAGATGGACACTATGGTTTTCCACCCTTAAACTAGTTTCATTTCTTCAATTGGTTCTCCTTGTGTATCTCTGCTATTACCGTATAGAATCTACATCCTTCATAAAACACAAGGGCACTTCCTCATCCTTGCTGGATCCGTTCCCTCTTCCATCCAACTACTTTCAAAAGCTAGACATGGTAGTGAACCCTTCAGCTCAGGAGAGCTGGATGTGGTTTACTTCAGAGCCAAGTTATACTGCTTCAAGCATTAGCCAAAGAGGAATCGTTCAAAAGCAATCTGGGGTGCCTTTTCTCCTCCTGGGGCTGAATGTGTTGTCTCTTTAGCATTCCTGGCCCCTGCTGGCCTGGGGTACTCATGACCTGAACTCTGCCCTGCATGGTATTACAAGACAGCAAGGCTGGCTTTCATTTTTGGATAGCAATATATTGGGTAGTCCGTTTGTATGTTTAGGAAACGTTTAGCACACATTGCACTTTTGATAACAGGATAGAAGAGGTTCTTAGATTAAAACTTTATTGTTGAGTCCCATCTTTCTATAAGCGGAAAGAAAAGCATGGCAGAAATTGCAAGGTAAAAGTAAGAAAGTATGGGATCTTCTGATCTGGAATATCACAGTTTCTGATTTGAGGTCCTTTCTCTTGCAAATCCAGTATATCCCTGTGATCAAAGATGCTGGAATTCTAGTCTGTCTTGAACTTTCCAGTAGTTCTGATCTGAGATTGTACTTGTGACTGACTGTCACCTCACACCTTCCAAGTACAAACTTTGACCTCTGGCTATTAAATCTCTAGTGTTTTTGCTAGACCAACTTTTAGCTTTCCATTTTCTTTGACATGTGAACTATTTTTCTTAAGACCAGACAACAATTCTTTTTTCTATTTAGATCTCTTTAATTTTATATATATAAATTATATATAAACATGAATTTAAAATAATATATATTGTATATATCATATAAAAATAAATGAATGTTGGGTTGAGCCCAGCAATAAAGGATTTTGCACAAGGAATTTCTGTAAAGGACAGATTGAACCAAAATAAGATCCATTAGGTTTTGAATTTCACCCCTGTGGCACTAGGCAAATTGTGTTTTTCTGCTAATGTAAGTGTTCTGTAGGTGGCATTTGGTTAGACAAAATTACAACTCTTAGCATCAAGGTTAATTTCAAAAAGGGTGTATATATTCATACAGACCCTGGCATTCCTACTCAGATGAAAATTCTCCAAGGCATAAGACTCCATTAACTATTCAGAGGGTAGCGTCCAAGTTTTGCTTTTGTGTGATCTTTTACCCCAGGAAGGGAGGAAGGAAGCAGATTCTGTGAGGCCAGAATTCTTTGACCTATGCCAAACGTACCACACTTCTAATAATGCATGTAGCTGAGGGGCTGAAGTGGAGAGCCACCCAGCAGCAATATGTGGAAAAGACCCCCCGCTCCAAGAGAACTCTGCCCTCTTCTATACTTCCTCCCTCAAAGTGTCTCGCTCATATTGCCATCCTTTACTTCCATACTACTTTTTTTTTTAAGTGAAATTCTAGATCTAGTGACAGGTACACAATTGACAGTCCTGGAGATTGGAGCCCTTTATCCGTACAGCACAGACAATGACAGCACAAGTTTCCTTTCTTCCGCAAGTGTGCCTCATTTGCAGAGCATCATCTCTAGGATTGAGAGGGGAATTCAGTCTCCACAGCCCATTCAATCGTTGGCCTGTTTGTTGAGAATGGTAACAAGAAGGCATATTAGTACTAGTTTTGGAAATAGTTGTATGATGTGAAACTGAACTGAGGTCACAAACTCACTTCATATAGGCCACTGAAACAGTAACTATTTTTAGTCACTACCAGTCTGATGGGCCACTTTGGAATCAAGTGACCCAAAGGAGAAAGATTCTGTATTTCAACGCCTTCTCTATGCTCCACTTGTTCAACCCAGAAAGACCAGGTCAAAAGATAACTACAGAGTAATTCCCGGGATCTTTGCAGAATGGGGGAGCATGAGCAGATGTGCAGTGAAGGATATCTGCAACATCCCAGTGCAAAATTAGACTAATACACTTTACTACTCCTTGCACAGCAACTTGTTGTTTAAGCTGTTTTTCAAGAGTTACTATTTTTAAGGGCCTTTGGTAATATATATAAGCTGTTGTACATACTAAACCCTCAGTATTCACAAGCAATAAGAGCCAGTTGAGCTGTCTTTCTGGGCAGCTGACCTTAATTTGGGGATTGTTCGTGAGCTGGATTATCAAGCTCACTCTGAGCCTCAAATAATGCAAGCAATAATTTCAAACACAGGTTTTAGATGCTAAAAACCCTTTGGGTAATGCCTTCTGCTACATGTTCCAAAGCTCCAAAAGGCATAGGTAGCAATTTTAAATCCTCTGGGAACTTTGCAAATAGAGAAAGGAGCTAGGCTAGGTGAACCACAACCTGCAAAATTTCTAATAATTTGGATCATTACTGCTGTGTTCTCCACCTCCCCAAGATAGATGTTGATGACCTAAATCGTTATTTTTTGCCCATCATTCTCTATTATTTTGCTGTTAAAATGAATTAGTAATATTGAGTCACCAAGTCATGAGTGGATGCTGTGGGTTTAACATCTGTTTTCAGCTAATCAGAAGTGACTTTTAATAACCTGGGTTCTGCTTTTTGTTTGAATCCTGTCAAGGCTGTTTGGTGCATAGATTTTGGGTGAAACAGGCACACAGGGTCTTGTTCCTTTCCCCCACTCCAACTGCCTGACACTTCCTCCACGCTCCTCCTCCACTTGGTCCAGGACACGAAAGCAGAGAAATCCTGCAACTCTCCCAAGCTGCCATCAGTTGTGCAAACCATAACCTTCTGGGGGTTGTCTCTTAAGACTCCAACTAACTTTATCACTTTTGCTGCTACATTTGTAAAATGAACTTTTGGCTGTATTTATTAGCAAATTTTAATCTAGTTTACAGTTCGTTTTTGGAGTAGTTTTTGCCCACAGATGGATTAGGAGTGATGGGGTGTTTGATTTTTTTTTTTTTTGAGTGCATTGTTAAAGGCACAGTGATCCCTCTTCTATTTTAGTTTTGGACTTTCTTTGAAGATGGAATTGCAGGAAAAAGCAAAACCTGCAGTCAAGCAAAGCTCTGGAAGGTTTACACCCCGGACTCCAGCTCCCCATTTTTTGCTAAGATGGGGATCACAATAGGGACACTTGCTGTTTTGTTTTCTTAAAATGAACCAGAAGGTAAATGTGGTAGGTAAATGACTGGTTAATTAACACTTTATGCAATTTTAATTTTATAGAAGTTTAAAAATAAAAGTTGGTAGATTCTGATTGGTCCTAGCTCTGGTGAAATGGCTGTTACCCCTCCATGACTTACTTGATTCAGGCCTTTGTCCTTTGTTTAAGTGCCTTTTCTTTATTTTATTTTCCCCTCTCCCTTCCTTTAAACTGTTCTCAGAGATCCTAAAGTGCTGGGAGGCATTTGGGAGAAAAATTTTAAACTTGCCAAGATGACTTTATGCTGTTATACTGTTTTCCCTTTTGTAAAAAGTGTGTGTGTGTGTGTGTGTGTAATAAGTTATAGCTGCTGTACCATGGCATTCATTCTGTATGCTCTCTCACACACAAAGCAGTATTCCTAAGAATCCTGTTTTCCTTCTGAAAGGTGGACATTTGGGCACAGATGACAGTATAGTAAGGTGGGGGGAGTGAGAGAGAGAGGAGTTTAGTGGGAAAGGAATTTGATGTATTTCCCTTTGGAGGTCTATGTTTCAATCTTGTTTAGGTCGCAGATGAAATTAGTTTGGTAGTCTCAATCTGTCTACCTGTAAGTATTAGACTGTCTCTCATAACCACTCCTAGAGTTTGGAACAATTCCCCACAACTGATGGCCCTTTTAGTAGAGGAGACAGCTAAAATACTAGATTACAACAAGTCTGAACTGAGATGTATTACAGGGAAGCTTGCATGGTGCTATCCACATCTGCCTGACATTAGTCATGCCATCAGTTTCTAGCTTAAATTAGTACTTAAATTCACCAAAGTTGTGCCACTTTCTCGCATGCAATAGATGAATGGAGTGGGCTTCCTTATATTGTTCTCAGCAAATTAGTCTCAGTAAAATTTAAAACCTTGTTATAATCCACAAACTGCTTAAATCACACACCAGAAAAAGTGCATTTTTCCAGCTCTTAGCAAAGATTGGAGTAAGGTGTCATGTTGTTGAGACTTCATTATTTGTAGAAGATCTACTGATTAGCAATATAAAGAATTACAATACATCTTAACTACAGTGATCAAACTAAATGAACATAGATTTTCTTTGTTTATTAAATTTTGCTTGTTATATAACAAGCAATCTGCTAATAGGTGTCAAGTGATTTAATGCAAATTAGCAAGGTTTTACTATATGCTGAAAATAATTGAACAGATGTCTAGCTTGCATTTCTATAAAAATGTTCAGAGAAATCAGTGTTGACTAGTCAGAAGCAAAATTAGATGTTGACTAATGCTGAATGTTGCTCCACCTACGATAACAAACGTAAGTAGGCTATGGTGGTTCTGTGCGGTATTTCTACTAGGTAGTGTGACAGGGTTGGTCTGGATGCAATGTGGAGGAGGAAAGAGTTGGCTTTCCCCTTCCAGAAACCAGATCAAGGTTTGAGAACTTCCCTCCCTAATTAGGAGCAGAGTTAATCTAGGGAGCAAGGTGGGCTGTCAAGTACCAGGGTTTGGTTTTGTGAGAGAAAATAGGGTATGGACGTAATTTTAGTTTTTAACTTACCCAAAAGCCTTTTTTAATATGTTGAAAATCATGAATCTATCTATCTAATCTGTGATCCTGCCAGCACAAAGCAGCCCCAAAGCTGGCTTACCCACCTTTCCTGAGACCCAGCAATTCCTGGCTGTTAACATAGCCCCTTGGGGCTATGGGTAGGTGAAGTAACTTAAAGAATCTATGAATCTGCTCCAAGGGACCAGCGTGGCATGCAGCTGTCCCAGGACTGGGGGGAACACAAAGGTGCCCTCCAGCCATGTGTGCACCCCCTACCTGAGTTGTGCTGTATTCTCCTTAGCTGAGGCAAAGGATGTCTGTCTACATTTTTAGTATCCAACGTGATAACTGTAACTCTATAGAGCAACTCTTAGAATGAAGAAAATCTTTTTGCTACTTATTCCATCTTTCTAGAAATGAACTGCAACTTCTCCTTTTCTCTCACCACCCCCTTCTGGCTGTAAAGGAGGAAGCTGCTAATAATTTTTTAATACTAATGAAAGTGTCCAGTACAAGTGGGATACACTACCTTTGGTTAACTTTGACAGTGTTCTTGACTGCCCAACAACAAAAGAAAGGATGTGAGGGGGAAGATCTGTTGTCCAACCAAAACAAGTTGGGAGATACTACCAAGTTTAAGATAAACCAAATAACTAATGACACCCAGAGCTTATTTGGAACTGATTAGTTTCCACCTATGGGGGGAAAAAACTGTTTTGTGTTCTCAGCTTTTTCCAGATAAGGCCTTAGTTTGATTAGTAGTCATGAATATCAACTATGCAGATAAGTATTCTTTACATATTCCAGTGTTATGTACACTCCTCACCCTGCCCCCATTAACAAATGTTAAACTTCTACCCAAAGAAACAGGACATAGTTTTTGAATGTCTGTACTACAAAAAAGTATTTTTTTCTAACAGGGAAAATGAACTTTGTATTCAAAAAAAAAAAAAAAGAAAAAAAACCCATTTTCTTGTGCAAACTCTAGTATCAGAAGTGTAATGAAATGGCTTTTGAAGGGAGACTAAAATCTCCAGTTGGTGATAAGTTTGATTCTGAGAGCTTTTTAGATAGTTGCACAATATTCAGCTCTGCAGAACTGGACCAAGAAGCCACAGCAATCTGATGTATAGATTACACTTTTGGGTGGTGAGGGATTGATTTCCTGTACCCTTCCTACCACCGAAATATAGGATTTAGTAAATGCAATGTTTAGTGAACTGACTGCTTTTAATTAAGGGGAGATTTTAGCTAGTCAGTGGCCGGATCTCTTATAAATGGAGCCTCTTCTAAATAGAGGCTGAATTGGGATCCCCACTGCCTTCTTTTTCACTGCTCAGTGTTGCACTTGTTACAGCGGAACAATCCAGCTCAGAGGCAAGAGCTGTAATGAATCTGTTTTAAAGTCAGTATTTCTATCTTGCTGTAGCAATTTGTGCAATTTTCTTGCATACATTCTCACGGTTTAGACTGGGATTTGTTTCTCTCCAGAATATTTATTTAGGACTATTGATTTAAAGAAGTAAAATACATTACACTGTTAATTAATTATTCCTCTCTACTTCCCCCCAAAAAGTCTCTGCTGAGCATTGTTATATTTTAGCAGTTAAATTAATCCCCTTTCTATGTGATTTGTCTCCCTCGTCCAGCCTCCTTCCCCTGAGGGTCGGGGATCAAATGCATTTTGTGGTTAAGTAATCCTTAGAATGCTGGTAATTTCTAGGCTACCAGTCAAAGATGCGTACTACAGTAGGAGGGTATCTGTTGCTCTAATTTAGAGAGAGAGAGAGAGAGAAAGCACTGTACTAGAACTCTTCCTTGTGAGCAGACATGGGCGAGTCCTTTTACCTCTGCCTAGTGAAGGCATTTGCTCAACAGCAGAGCTTCCAAGCTTAAAACTTGCTTATTCTAATTGCAGCAAGAGTCCTCTCAGTGAAAGGGTTTAGGCTGCAGTATCCAGTTTATTGTTTTATTCAAAAATATATGAAAGAGTTAACCAGCTTAATTCTACTTGGCTGGCTGGTGCTCTTGAGAATGTAGATTATGTATAGTGAGGGGCTGAAGGCCCTTTACATGGGTACTTTCCTGACTGTCATTGCCAAGTTTAGAACAAAAAAATAGCAAGTGCTTATTGTGCCTCAACTAAATTAAAAAGAAACTGTCAGTATACAGACTTTTGTGATCCTCCTTAATACCAAGAAAGGGAATGTACAATTCCTGTGCAATGGCAGACATATTTGAAGTGGGGATTCTGTGATTTTTTTTTTCTTTTTTATTCCACACGAATTCACGTCTACTTGCTCCTTAATACCTGCTTACTTCAGAACATGGGGAAAAGCCCTTGGCTTGGTGAAAGAAAGAGCAGGCCCATGTGCTTATCTGATGAACTCCCCTGTAAAATGCTTCCCCCATGTGACAAGAAGCATGTATAACAGCCCTTGAGGAGAGGGGCCTGAATAACCAAATCCAGCTACTTATTGGTGATGGGTGCCAATTACTTTGGTTTTGTTTTTTTACAAAGATGCGTTCCACTAACTTAAAGGGATACTGTATTTTTAAACAAGTGATTTTTGATTTCTCTCTCCTTATAAAACTGG
This sequence comes from Eretmochelys imbricata, assembly GCF_965152235.1. Taxonomy (NCBI): domain Eukaryota; kingdom Metazoa; phylum Chordata; order Testudines; family Cheloniidae; genus Eretmochelys; species Eretmochelys imbricata. The sequence goes on along the minus strand of NC_135572.1, from coordinate 270,171,081 downwards.
ACCTGAACACAAGTTTTGAGTTGATTTTTTTTTTGTAATAATCTCAGGACCTGAAAGATTGTAGCATTTAGTGTGTCTTAAAAATTATGTACTGTACCAGCCATGGATTTTGTAAATACACGTGTCTCCCTTTTTTTCTATTATTTTAGGGTTTTTTTTAAAGAAAGTGTGTAAGGCTCTTTGCCAGAGGAACTGGTGCCTGCTTAATTTCAATCCTGAACTGGAGCAGGAAAATGGGGGAGCTGCTGCCACAAAAGCCTGCACCAGTTCCAAATGTGTATGCTTGCTGATCAGTTTAATACATGCTAGCCATTTAACTGGGAAGCTAGAGTTTCCTGTGTGCATTCCCAAGTATGGTTGGCAGTGCTTTGTCCACCTGGGAGGTTCCTGATAAAACTCTTCACCTTGATACTGTGATGTTTTCCCTTTCCTCCCAAATATTCAGGTTTATTGTCCTACCTTTTGCAGGACAGTTCAGTTTTTTTTTTTGACAGGTCACATATCTGACATTCTGCAAGAATAGCTGGTGGAACATAATTCCTTTTATCATACCTTGGTCCCGCAGGATAAAATTGCAGAGAAGGCAGTGCTATCCCATAACCACATATGTGCACTCACTCTTGCAGATCTCAGTGGGGTAACTGAATCTACTGAACCTGCCTCACAGGTCCCAAACATGTTCTGACCCTTCCTACTTTCACTGTCCTAAACAGGGTGCTGAGATTTTTTGGCAATAGGCTTGCTCTGAGATTCCAAGTGTAGCTAGCAGACCTGTGTTCTAAAGTAAGAGCCTTATTTAATTGAGTGTAGATGTTTCCTGTCCTTAATTGGGACAGGGTTCTTTTTCATGAGTGTATTTTTCTTTTGTATGTGTCACGTGTCTGTGCTGTATTAAATAAAGAGGAATGTACATATTAGCAGTGTGTGTGTGGTTGTGAGATAGATAACTTCTCAGCATCATAAAGACTGGACTATTTACATCTATCTAAGCTTTCCGCTGTAGCTGCCTTCATTCCACGTGTTGGTTCAAATAACATGATCAGGTAACATGATCAATCCCCCACGGTTGGGGGAAGAACGCCACAGCTTCAGCCTGCAAGCAGCAATAATGGGACAGAGCGGGAGGAAGATTCACAACTGCAGCGGGCGGGGGGGAGGACGGGTAGCTATGATTAAATAAACGTGTAAAGGCAGGGGTGTTAAACTACATCTTATCTTCCCCTTCCCCCCCCCCCCCCCCAGGGCTGGCTCTGCACACGGTGGCGGTGCTGGGCCGCTAGGTCTTGTTCTCAGCTTTGCTCTAGCGCCCCCCCCCCCGGCTGTAGCTAATCTGCTCGTTTCTGACACTGAAGAAGAGCCCTGCACTGAACTTCGATTGGCCCATCAGTGTTCGCCCAGCCCGCCTGCGGCTGCAGAGGGGCGAGCCTTAAATTAGCCCGGGGAAATGTCGGCCCGGGTTTGGTTGATCAATTAACCCCGACCCCGCGCGTCAGAAGCTGCTGACCGTGCCCCAGAAAACTCAGTCCGCCCGGGGCTGGTAGCGGGCTGGGTTGGGGGCGAGCTGAGCAGCGGTGCCGCTTGCTCCCCTTATCGGCCACCCAGCATGCGGCAGCCGGGGGCGGCGCCGGGCGGGGCGTGACCTCCCGGCCGCGGCGGCGAGCGCCCGCTGGTGGTCCTGGCACGCAGCGGGGCCGCCCGCTTTGCTCCGTGGCCTCCCCAGTTCAACGTCGGGGCCAGGTTCCAAGGCCACGCACCGCCCTCATCGCCCCACGGCCTTCGGGTAAAACTACACTTCCCAGCGCTCCGTGCAAGGAGAGCGGCCGTTCCCATGACGTAGTGCGCCTCGTTGGTGTGCAGACACGATACGTCCCAGAAGGCTGTGCGCGCAGCTTCCTGTCTACAGCTCACAGGAGAGTGCTACTAGATTGGCCAATCGGCGTGCATTAAAAGGAGGAGGGGTCGGATGAAGGGAGAAATGAAGGAAGGAAGAATTGCGCTTCGTGGGAGCCCCAGTGGCCTAATGGATAAGGCATTGGCCTCCTAAGCCAGGGATTGTGGGTTCGAGTCCCATCTGGGGTGAAAAACATTTTTTTCCCCTTCCCCAAATTGTTTATCCGTTTGCTCGGGACAAGTCTTTGCACAAGTGTGCTTTCAACGCGGGGGGTGGACTGAAGTCACTAAAAGTGACTTGTGCCCAATAGAGCCTTATGCATAACGCTGAACACTTGAAGTGTAACAGCTCGCCCTCCCAGCGGAGAGTGTCTTTGACTGACTGACCCACAGTGCGGGGAGGAACCACACTCCATCTTACTGAACCTGAGCAACATACAGTTGTGTCAACGCCAAGCATTTAAATATCATTGGTTTGGTTTCAAACTTATGAGACTTTATTAAACGTGGTTTTTTTTATTTACCCACATCCCAAAAAGCAAATGAAAATAACCCAAAATGTCTTATTTTAAAGTTTTTTTAGCGCTTGGGGTTGATATTATATGGTGATCAGGTTCAATAAGATAGACCCCTCTGGTTGCCCACCCCCTCCCCCACTCTGGGAACATAGCTTTGGGCAGATTCAGCAAAACGAGTTGATTGGTTCATTAACAAGTGGAAGACAAAATATATGGCTATCAATGTCCCAAAAGCAACCATTAGACTGGATGAAGAACCACTAGAAAACAGCTGGGCAAACTTCTTGGCCGGAGGGCCGCATCTGCGAATAGAAATTGTGTGGCGGGCCATGAATGCTCAGAAAATGGGGGTTGGAGTGAGGGAAGGGGTGAGGGCTCTGGGATGGGGCCACAAATGAGGAGTTCAGGGTTTGTGAGGGGGCTCAGGGCTGGGGACGGTGAGGGCTCTGGCTGGGGGTATGGGCTCTGTGGTGGGACTGGGGATGAGGAGTTTGGGGAGTAGGAGAGTGCTCCAGGCTGGGATTGATGGGTTTGGAGGGCAGGAGGGGAATCAGGGCTGGGGCAGGGGGTTACGGGGGCAGGAGAGGCCAGGGGTGCAGGCTCCACGCAGCGCTTACCTCAGGCAGCTCCTGGAAGCAGCAGCATGTCTCTTCTCTGACTCCTATGTGGCGGTGCAGCAAGACAGCTCTGCACGCTGCCCCATCCACAGGCACTGCTTTGTGGTTCCTAGCCAATGGGAGCTGTGGGGGCAGTGTTTGGGGCGGGGGCAGCGTGTAGAGAGGAGCACCCTGGCTGCCCCTACGCGTAGGAGCTGAAGAGGGGTCATGCCGCTACTTCCAGGAGCCCTGTGGAATGGCCCCCGACCCTGCTCCCTGGAGCACCGAAGCAGGGCAAGCCCGACCCCACTCCCCAGCAGGAGCTTGAGGGCCTGATTAAAACGGCTGGTGGGCCAGATCCAGCCTGCAGGCCGTAGTTTGCCCACTCCTGCACTAGAAAAAGTAAGTTATTTTATCTAGCTAAGGAGTGAGATGTGTAATGATGATGACACCATGCTATTTGTCACACAACAAATATAAAAAAAACACCAAAAATGTTCACAAACTTGAAAAGATTTGAAAAAGTAACATGGATTGGCCCTCATACAAAAATATGTTGCTGTTTTTTAATGCTAGCATCTTGCCTTTCCTCCTTTATGACTTCATGGAAATCTATAAAAGACGTTGATATGAAAATCAACTCATAGTAAATGTCTATGGAAGATCTTCCAAGTCCATTGGAAAGAGTTTCTTGCAACATCAGAAACTCTGAAGTAGAGCAATCAAACTGTGACATGAAGATAATTGACATATTTAGGACACACATTAAGAATGACAATAACATGACTTCTATGGCAAGTGATCATATGAACAGGCCACTTAAGACAAACATTCTACAGACCAATTGAAAAAGAAACCAAGTCCATCAACATGACACTCAGAAGCCTGAACAGACCAGCACAAGAATGAAATAAACGGCAGAAAATAATGAAGGGGAGAGGTGTGTATTTTTGTTTGTGGTTTTTTTTTTTGCGGCGGGGCGGGGGGGCGAGGGTTGATATTGTTGTTTGGGGCAGAGTTGGTGGTGGGTTTTCTTTTTTAGCTTTTAGGATTCATGTTTTTGAGGTTTTTTGCTACGTAAGAAATAGAAACTTTTAAATTAAAGCTGAGAGGCTCATGGACTCATTTGACTCCAGTGGTTGGGCTCATACAAAAACAGATAGCAAAATTCAAAATAAAATAAAAGTTAGTAACACTAGCTTGTGGCACTGAGCTGTGCACACCAGTTTGTTGCTGTAGATCTGCTCACTAGACACTACGACTGCAAACATTCATTTGTAATTAAAGTGCTACTCATCAGTCCTAAGACTCCAGGCACTCAAAATACAGCAAAGGAGGCTTAAAAATAGCTCAGATGCCTAAAGCTCATGTAAAACACAGAAGGAAAAGTGCAAGTCACTTGTTTAGCCTGGATTATTTAATTCCTGGTCTCCTGCCCCGCATGAGTAGCCCGACTCAGTGTCCCTGTCTGAGCTCGTCACTCGCCAGCCTGCTGGAGCCACTTCGCTCTGTACGGGCCGGGTCACGTGGCAGGGTGGGCTTGTGTGTCCACACCCCGTTTGATTCACAAAGTGTTACGGGCTAATTTCCCTCCGGCGCAGCGGCTGAGGCCTGCGAGCTTGGCAAGCCAGACAAACTAACCCGAGCTGCGCCTGCCCCGCGGTGGGGCGGTAAATGCGCCAGGCCCCTGCAGGGAACACAGGGAAGTGGGGCGGTGCCTGGGACTCAGCGACTGACAAAGGGGGCCGGGGCCCCGCCCGGCGGGATCTCTGGGCGTGGGGCACCCCGGCGCGGGGCGCTGCTGAATGACACCGCGCCGCAGCCCCCCGCCCGCAAGGCCCGGGTGCGCGGCGGCCCCGGGGACGGGACGGGCGCATTGGCGGCGCAGGGACCGGACAGCGCTGTGGGACAGCGGCCCCCTGCCCCCCCCTTCCGAACTCGGGCAATAAACGGGACGCGGGGGAGGGGGGGGCACTAAATCCGCGGGGAACGAGAGTCATTGGGGCTGGAAGCAAAGACCGCGCCAGAACCGCCGCCCCGCAACGCAGCTAGCGCGACTCCCCGAAGCTCCCGCCCTCAATTGCAAATCCGCCTCGGGGCTCGATAGTCCTCCCTGCCAGCGCTTTTGGTGGCCGCCATCATGCAACTCGGCCCTCTATAGCGCAGCCTGGCGGTGTCTCTCCTGAGGGCGATTTGCTGGCTCGTGCGGCGCCTGCTCTCTCCAGCCGCCCTCCCTGACCGCGATGGGTAATTCAGCGCCCGATTGCGCCGCCTCCCCGGTTTTGTTTGAGTTTTTTAGCGCTCTATTGCTCTGCTCTCCCCTAATTGGGGAGGAGTCGGCGCCAGATGGCTGCTTCCCATTGGCTGATTGGTGAGGCGGCTGCACCTCATTGGCTGAGGGCACAGAGAGATGGGCGCGGAGGGGGGAGATCAAGAAGATGGCGGGTCTGGGCTCGCCGGTCCGTACCCTGCGGAGCCTCGTTCGGGAGCTGCGCTACGTGAGCGCCCAGGCGGGCCGCCCCTACCGGGACACGGCGGCCTATCGGCACCTCAGGGAGGCCTTCCGCGCCCACCGGGTACGGGGCGGGCCGAGCCTCCCCTCCCCCTCCCCCTCCCCCCGCTGTAGGAAGCTGCCGGCAACACCCCCGTGGCTCCGACCCTCCCGCGTGGCCTGGGGAGCTTCGCGAAACTCCAGGCAGGGCTCCGAGGCCGTCCCCCGCCCGCACACACCACGAGCCAGGGCGGGGCGCTGCTCTCTGCTGCCCCCTGCAGCTGGAACCTGGCCGGGGCTCCGCTGCCACGTTCTTCGCCTCGCGCGGGGGCGGGGGGGCCGCGCCCCGAACCGCCAAGTGAGGCCGCGCTCTTCGCCCGGGGGGCCTCAGCCCGGGCCCTGGTTTGCCGGTTACTCGAGCCGGCTACTCGGGCGGGGCAGAACTTGGCCTCCAGAGTGGAGCTGAGTGGACACAACAGTCCCGCCGCTGCAGGAGCCGGACGCTGGCTGCGCAGCGCTCACCGGAGCGAGCACGTGGCGCTCAGCCAGCCCCCGGGTGCCGTTTTTATACACGCCCTGCCCTTGTGGGGGACGCTGGCGGCAGAAAGGCCACTGCGGGTCTTGAACAGCAGGGGCCCTTTAGCTTGTCTGCCGGTCGGGCATGTGCTAAGTCTGTTGTCTGGCTTCCTCCTGCCTGCAGGTCACCAGTGAGAAGCTCTGCAGGGCCCAGCATGAGCTGCATTTCCAGGCTGCTACTTATCTCTGTCTTCTGCGCAGTGTCCGTCAACACTTAGCGCTTCACCAAGAGTACCACGCCAAAGGAGAGCGCTCCACTGAGGAAGCTGCTGGCCTCGTGGGCCTTAAACTGCCTCAACAGCCAGGCGGGAAAGGATGGGATTCATAGGAAGGGAAGAGTTCACTAGAATGTTTGCCTCTCACAAGGACTTAAAAATGACATTTGCTTGTTACAATTGCTATTTATTGTTAAATAAAACAGTTTATTGAAACTTCATTTAGGTTTCCTTGCTTAGGTTTTCTATTATTCTTAGGCTTAGATTCTCACCTGAAGGAGACACAATCTGCTTATCAGATGCTAGTTTCTGATATGACAGACAATATCCAGGGAAACAGGGCAAAACTCTCCCCTGATATGAGTGCTGATTTGTCTCATCTTCTAGAAACTTTCCTTCAAACAGTTATTTTCTAGCTGTTCTCCATGTAGTAATTGGCCCTTTTAAGAGCAAAGACAGCTTGTAAGAAAAATACCAGAGGATTCCTAAGGAGCACAAGAGGTCAAGACCTCAAATCTGTGCTTATTTGGAAAGATTTCACTAGCATGTACCACCACTGTAGCCCCTGCAATAGTAATTCAAAAAGAAGAGCACCACCTACCAAATCATCAATTTCTACTGGGGCTGGGTTTTTTAAATTTCTCCAGAGAATAAAATTGGGTTTTCTTTAATGCCTTCAATATATTGTATATCTTAAATGTTTCACAAAAGAGCCTGAGGGACACTTGTAAGTATGTGGATTATGAACGTAAATGTGGCTACTATTCTTTGCTTAGCATACGTGCTGGAATACTAAAGGGGGGGAAAAACCCAGCAACATGCTTTCCCCTTAGTCAGTAAATCAAGGTCTTCAACCTTTCATGATCCACCCAACTTCGAAAAAAGTTCTATCCCCAACTGCCTACTTCAATGAAGGGAAGAGGGTATGAACTCCAAAGTCATGGGGTCTTCATGGAGAATGCCCTACCAACAGCTCCTCTGTTGATCTCAAGTATAGAAGTATCACACAAAGAGAGGTGGCATCTCAAGTAGAAAGGTCCCAGGCCATTTAGGGTTTGAGAAGTCAAACTACTTGAAAGCCAAGAGGCAGCCAGTGCATGTCCCAGAAAACAGATGTAATGTACTCACAGAGCTATTTTATTTAACAAGTCAGCTGCTGTATTCTGCTCTAGTTTCATCTTCCAAATGGATTTAAGGTAAAGCCTCATGCCTATGCCAAGCTCATTGTGGTAGTCTGATCGAGAGATGACAAATCACTCCAGCCAGGTCTGAATCTATGAGGAAATGTTGCAATCTCTAGGCCAAACACACATGGGAAGGAACACTCCTGGTTGCTTCTGATTCTATGAAAACAGCTGGAGTTTAGCCATCTTCCCCGCAACCTTCAATGCTAAAGGTTCCAGTGTTTGGGAGGGTTCAAGCGTTATTAGAGTCAAATAGTGGGGGTGGATGTAACCTCCACTAACTCCTCAAGATGCTTTCCCCTGCCTAGCATAATCATTTGGATTTTATCAGGACTGCTATAGGCTGTTAAAAGCCAAGACAGATATACGCTGAGAACTGAAATGAGTAATGTGATTGATTTCCACAGTTAAGTGTGCCTCATTTCTGGGTCCAGCGAATGTGATGAAAGGTAGCTGTACTATGTGCATCTTCCTTGTCAGATTCAAAAGCTTGGTGACACGTAAAATTACCAAACAGCAATGTAAATTAGCTGAATGAGTTTGAGACAAATTGAGGATGCTTCATAGAGTGGTAGAAAAGCAAAGTGTGCTGAGGTTAAAACCTAGTACAAAGCACTGGCTCCCTGGGCCAACCACTTTTTTTCTTTCTAGCACCTCTCAACCTAGTTTTTCCTCTCCTGTGGTGGGGTGGTCCTTCATATAACTCTTGAAACCCTCCATATACAAACAAATATATACATGTTATTCCCAGCTTTACTTCCCCATTGTTGTAGTGATTACCTTCTGTCCAGCTGAGAAGAGGAGAGTTCCCTTCCTAACTTGGTTAAAGTTGGTTATTTTTGAGCAACGCAACATACTTTTCCCTCTTTCAACTCAAACTTTTATCAAGAACTTCAAATCTATAATGTTAAATCTGTTTTTTGTTTTACATTTTGGTTCATACTAGCCATGTGTAAAACTATTTTAATGTGTTCCTGGACACAGATAGAAGAGTCTTTGCCTCTCTTGGGATTTGCAGAAATCAGGGGCTCTTTGGAGACACTAGATGGCAACATTGTTCTAGGGATTGGATAACTGGGAGGTTTGTGAGCTTGGATAGATAGCCATTGCTGAGGAGTACTTGTGGCACCTTATACTCCTTTTCTTTTTGCGAATACAGACTAACACGGCTGCTACTCTAAAACCAACCATTGCAGAGTTATCTTGGTTTTATACTGGAGATCTCTTTGGGTTGAGCTAATTCCAAGAGCTCTTAGATCATTGCTCTAAAAATGTAAGAAGCAGATCCAACCCATTGGTCTTGCCCATTACACCCACAGGAACCTCACTTTTAGGGGAGGGGTTTCTGAAGAGCTGCTGTTATTACAGTCATCTTTCTACCTGAACTGCCATAATTTCATTCTTAATTTTAATATGATCTCTCTCTGAACTTACCCTGATATGAAAAGGGGAACCTTAAGGTGATGCTCAATTCCATCAAAACAAAGGAGCTCAGAAGAAAGAAAAAAAAGTGTTTGCTCAGGCATACATTGTTGCAGGTGCTTTGACATACTATGCATTTGCACTCACCCCACACAATTCCTTTCAAGTACACTTTATTGGCATTAAAGTTATACCAATATTACCACACTGTAAAAGGCAACAAAAAAAAAGTCCATGCATACACATTACAAAAATAGGTGGTTGACCTTTATGCGTGGCAGTTTTAAGATGGAATTGTATGGTTTCCAAGGAAACAATGCATGTAAGAGTAGACACTGGGTGAAAAAGAGATATGGGCCATATTTTGACTAAAAATGAATACATCTTCACTCAATCTTGGGTAATTTTTTCATTAAAATAATGAAAACTATGCCCCATTGCCATGGCAACCACCTAAGGGGGGGCGGGTACACCATGCTTCATGTGAGAACATATGATTCAACAGGCATTAAAGTCATTATTTTTCAATTTCTTAGGTCACAGTACTTTATACAACTACCTACAAATTGATTTTATGTATTTTTCCTCTGTTTGCTTTAGATTTGACTGCTATGCAGCTGTGGTTCCTGAATGAACAATGGAATCTGATTTAGAAGTTCCCAGAAAGGCTCCATGAACAGAGCAAAGGTCTAAAAACATGAGTGATATGTGATGTAGATGCTCTTTTCACAGAACTGACCAAACCAAGAGACCTGGAATCATGGACCAATCTTTTAAGACAGGGGTTCTCAAACTGGGGGTCGGGGCCCCTCAGGGAGTCGTGAGGTTATTACCTTGGGGGTTGTGAGCTGTCAGCCTCCACCCCAAACCCCGCTTTGCCTCCAGCATTTATAATGGTGTTAAATATATAAATTAAAAACACTTTTTATAAGGGGGGGTCACACTCAGAGGCTTGCTATGTGAAAGGGGTCACCAGTACAAACGTTTGAGAACTATTGTTTTAAGAGCCATAGAGATCCAAAAATGTGCTACCATTATGCAATATAAAGACACCAATGAAGTACCTAACATATTTCACCATCTGTGACAGGGTGTTCAAATGCCACACTGAGCAACAAGGGCTTAAGGGCTCATTTTGGGCTCAGCCAGCCCCGCCTCTCACACCTGCAGCAAATGCTCCACGTGCTAGAGGAATTAAAAGTCAGTGAATTATCTCAGTTGGGGAGCAGTGCTGAAGGTGAGCAGAGCGAAACGTAAAGGCTCTGACACAGCTGCCCAAAGGGGCCCACCATGAGGGAAGAGACAACCAAAGAGGGAAGTATCCTGTGGCCCTGGACAGCGGTGACTCCCTCTTGCTTCCTTTGGATTTTCCCACCAGGCAAAGACCTTGGACTGAGGTGACCCCAGGGGGAGAGATGAGAGGAAGAGGCCAAGGGAGAACAGCCTTAAGTAGTCTTGGTTGCCAGGTTACTGGTAGCTCAAAGGGCCTTGGGTCAGAGCCTGGGGGAGTGTGAGGGCCCAGGCTCCCCTCCCCACAACATCCTTGGCAGTCCAGGGTTGTGGCCATGACCACTAGGCCACGCTTCCCAACCAGACCCTGCGTGGAGACCATTATACCATCTCAATTGTAGAAAGATCACATTCACACACGAAAACTTTGCAACAGCTTGAAAAAACAAGTAGAACCTTGCAACTATAGTGAAGAAATTGGCCATGAATTGTACAAATCAATAAGGGGAATGGGCTCATCATCCACCAGAGTGTATAGAAAAAGTCTATATATTCTGTAACAAAGTATCCACGTATGTGAAAGGGACCAAGTTCGAAGAGCCACTGTGTCTAGCAGTAGATCTCAGGTCAGACAGGAATGTGTGGAAAAGAGCAAAATAGAAGGACAGAAAGATATTGACTGTTACATCAAGAGAGCTGGTAGCAGCAGAAGCACACTGTCGCAATCTTGTTATAGAGCCTACACAAGACCAACAGAAAAGCACAGGTGTTGTTAAGATGACGATGATAGCATATACTCTATGAAAGAAAAAGCAGTATATGATAGGTTATGCAGTTATATCCATGCTGATTTATTTTCAAAGCCTTTTTTTGTATCAATGGTGAATCTCACACAGAAATTTGTGACCAATATGAGCTATCTTGATATTAAAAAATATCAAGCCACAAACAAAGAGACCCATTCAGAGAAAATTAGAAGCAGACTTCAGGAACAGCCTGGAGATTATATCAGATAATCACAAACTTGTGGTGATACCAAACAACCTGTCTAAGGAAATATTAGATTCTCCCTGACTAAGAATGAATTCAGCTCAGAGGCCACTTTTCTCAGAAGAGCCTGATCAGGTCTTGAAGCCATGTATCATGATCAGATGACTGGATCTGAAGAAATCCAACACTGAACAACTATAGCCTCCACCACCAGAGAGGCCTGATGATGATTACACCCTAACGCCAAAATCTCACAGACTTCCTCAAGATGTTGTTAGCAGGGGACACAAACGAAACTATATCATCCTCACAAATTCAAAGATTCATAAAGTCCTTTTCACAAGATTTTATATATGCATTAGTGTAGGTGTGCTGAAACTTGCCAAGCATATCTTATTACCATGGGCAGTGAAATCCCTTGTGAGGGGTTGGGTCACAGATACCCGCTTGGGACGGTCACCTGATGTGCTGAGACTACCTCTGAGCCTGTTTTCCCTGCCAGCTTGGGACTTCAGAACCCTGTCTTGTTGAGTCAGACACGCCAGTCTGCTCTGACACAGACCCAGGGTCTGAACCATGGGCCCCAAAGCTGCAGACTTAACTGAAAACAGCTTAAGAAGTGCTCCTGTCTCTAGCACCCAGACACCCAACTAAATCCATTTTACTCTGTATAAAGCTTATACAGGGTAAACTCAAATTGTCTGCCCTCTATGACACTGATAGAGAGATATGCACAGCTGTTTGCCCCCCCAAGCATTACTTACTTACTCTGGGTCAATTAATAAGCAAAAGTGATTTTATTAAGTATAAAAAGTTGGATTTAAGTGGTTCCAACTAATAACAGACAGAACAAAATAAGTTACCAAGCAAAATGAAACAAAACACGCAAGTCTAAGCCTAATACATTTAAGAAACTGAATGCAAGTAAATCTCACCCTCAGAGATGTTCCAATAAGCTTCTTCCACAGACTAGACTCCTTTCTAGTTTGGGCCCAATTCTTTCCCCGGTATAGTCCTTGTTCCAGCTCAGGTGGTAGCTAAGGGATTTCTCATGACTGCAGCCCCCTTTGTTCTGTTCCACCCCCTTTTATAGCTTTGGCATGAGGTGGGAATCCTTTGTCTCTCTGGGTCCCCACCGATCCTTCTAAATGGAAAAGCACCAGGTTTAAGATGGATTCCAGGACCAGGTGACATGGTCACACGTCCTATGAGACCCCAAGCCTTCATAATTCCTGGCCTGACTCACAGGAAGGCTTGCAAGTAAACAGAGCCATTTACAACCAATTGTCCTAGTTGATGGGTGCCATCTAGATTCCAAACCACCATTAATGGCCCACACTTTGCATAATTACAATAGGACCTCAGAGTTATATTTCATATTTCTACTTTCAGATACAAGAATGATACATTTATACAAATAGGATGACCACACTCAGATTATAAGCTTTGTAATGATACTTTACAAGAGACATTTTGCATGAAGCATATTCCAGTTACATTATATTCACACTTATTAGCATATTTTCATAAAATCATATAGATTGCAACGTCACACCCTCCTCCTGAATTTACTGCCAGAGACTTGGCAGTCCATGGCAGAGGCAATATACCTAAAATTCCTCTTTCGGCTCCCCTCTGGGGAAGACACTCCAGTGTCCCCCAAAAGGGAAGGGGACCCTGATCCAGCTCACAGCTACGACAGACACTTCACTGGCCAGCAAAATCCCGCCCCCCCTTTCACTCAGATTGGGCTTGCTTCCAGCTATAGAGTCCTTGGGGGCTGTTCCCACTTCAGCAGTCACCAGGACTCCAACTTCCACCTTCAGGATACATGTCTCTGTGCACCTCTTCCACTTCATTACAGCCAGTTCATGCTTTTGGGTTTCAATTTGTGCTTGTCTGTGGGTCTCAATTTCTTTGTCTTTTAAGTCCAGAGTTTGCTGGTGGGCAACCTTATTTTTTTTCCAGGGCAGCCTTTTGTGCTTTAATTTTAGCCTGTTTCTGGGCCTCAAGTTCTTTGTTTTTTAAGTCCAGGGCTTGCTGGCTCTCTCTTTCCTTCTTAGCAATTTGTAACCTGTGCAGTTTTAGCTTCTTCTGAGCTTTACTCTGACCTATTTTGCTGATTTTCCTGCCTTTATTTCCCTTACCTGCAATAAGCAAACAAAAAATAACCAGTAACCACTTTGTCTGTTCTCCAGCCACCACACTCAAAACTCACTTAAAATCACTACCAGTGTCTCAAAGCAATCAGCTGCGCACAGAGCCTGCTGACTACGCCATTGTGAGGGGTTTGGTCACAGAAACTCCCTCAAGACTGTCACTAGATGTACTGAGAACAAATCCACCTGCCAGAGGAGGCTTCCCTCCACTCCCGTCTTGCTGATTAAGACACTCCAGTCAGCTTCAGTACAGACTCAGAGGTTGGGCCATGCCCCCTTGCAGTTCACTGAAATGGAGATCCACTTAGCTTAGGGGCTTCATAGTTAGCTAACAGAGACTTTCCCAGCTCCCAGTATTCAGTCTTTCTGGGAGCCTAAACCGCAAATAAATCCATTTTACTCTGTATAAAGCTTATACAGGGTAAACTCATATATTGTCCGCCCTCTATAACACTGATAGAGAGATATGCACAGCTGTTTGCTCCCCCAGGTATTAATTACTTACTCTGGGTTAACTAATAAGCAAAAAGTGATTTTATTAAGTATAAAAAGTAGGATTTAAGTGGTTCCAAGTAATAACAGACAGAACAAAGTAAGTTACCAAGCAAAATGAAACAAAACATGCAAATCTAAGCCTAATACATTAAGAAACTGATTGCAGATAAAATCTCACACCAGAAATGTTCCAATAAGCTTCTTCCACAGACTGGACTCTTTCCTACTCTGGGTCCAGCAATCACTCACACCCCTGTAGTTACTGTCCTTTGTTCCAGTTCCTTTCAGGCATCTCTTTAGGGTGGATAGGCCATCTCTTGAACCAGCTGAAGGCAAAATGCAGGGGCTTCCAGGGCCTTTATTATTCTCTCTCTTGTGGGCGGAAACCCCTTTGTTCGTCTGTGCAAAGTCACAGCAACAAGATGGAGTTTGTAGCCACCTGGGCAAGTCACATGTGTATGAATGATTCAGCTTTTTGCAGGCCGAAGCCATTGTTTACATGTTAGTGTGAACGTTCCCAGGAAAGCTCAGATGTGGATTGGCGTCTCCCGAAGTCCATTGTCAGTTAAGTGTTTCTTGATTGGGCACTTACCGAGAAATAGTCCTTTCTCAAGAAGGTGACCAAATGCTTCACTGAGGCTACTTAGAATCAAACAAACACATTGAGATACAAGTACGTAGCCAATATTCATAACTTCAAATAAAAAAATGATACACACAGACAGCATAATCATAACCAGCAAACTACAACCTTTTCACAGACACCCTACTTGCCTTCCTCTGCACAAGACCCGGTGCAACCATAGGACCCTGGTTGCAACCATCATTTATACGGTCACAGATCATGTAAATAACATCACATCCCTCACAGGCAACATGGAGTTGATTAAGATACTCAGCCAACAGGTATATCATACAGTCAGTGGAATGAAATGAAATGGACACAGGCTCCTGTTTACAGAAGCTGATTAATGAAGATGAGTCAGGTGTGGCAATACCACCCATCATTCTGCCCTTCCTCCCCACACCTTTGGCATATGATAACATCAACAGACTTGGGGAGATATTCAGTGCAGGAACATCACTGAATAATTGGTACTGCAGTGCAGCCTCAGATACCAACTGTTAGAGAACCCAAGAAGCCTCCACGTGCAGAGAAAGTAATTGAGTTTTTTCCAGTATTTGTATTATTGTGGGCTTGATAGGTCACTTGCCAATGTAGTGATGGCAGAATATACAATAACATTAGTAGCATGGAAAAAGCTTCAAAAACATGGACAGAAACATTTTTATTACATTATGTAGTATTTAGATGTCAGGAGTGGTTTAATTATCATTTTGTAGATTTAGATTTGAAATTAATGTCTTTAACCGGATACCAAAATGCATCCGTTTGATTATATTTTATTCAACACGTTCATTAGCAAACAAAGCGTTTCCTTTCACTGAAGTCCTTATACAACAAACATCTGCATATTAGGAATACTTTCAAAAACTGACAGCGAACCAAAAACAACCACCAGGCTCAGTTCTACTAAACTACTCTGCAAGAAAGTCCACCGTAACTTTCCACCGTCTGTTGAGACCGAGCTGTTCCCAATACAGGAAGAGATTTTGCCCGTCCAGATGTTGCCAACGGACTATTTTTTCGGTTTAGTTTAGATTACACCAGGCGTGTGCCGGCGGCTCAGCCAGGCCACAGCGGGGACCGCGCGCCCCTCCAGCCTCCTCAGGCAGAACGCGGATTGTACTAGTCTTGGGGGGAGGGAGAGGGTGGGGGGAGAGGTTCTTCAGCATTTATCGAATGGGGAAACGCAACGATTGGGTTCGCCCAACTCGAGGGAGGTGGTTGGAGAGGACGTCACGCAGAAAGAGAACGAGAGCCCCGTGTCCAATCAGCACGCGCGCTAGCCCAGCCGGACGAAAGGTTCTAGAATCCAATCAGGAAACGCGGAGCTGCTTGTGTCACAGACAGATATAGGTCTCCTGGCCCAATCAGGGGGTGCTCAACCTGATAGCGCTGACGTCGAAAGGGGCGGGAGTGGAGAGAGTGCGCGCGCGCGTCGCGCGGCTTTCCGTTACCCCTGGCGCGCGCGCGTGTAGCAAGCGTGAAGGGTCGCGCGCGGGGGAAGCGAAGTCGCGAGACCGAGAGCAGCGCGAAGCAGTTTCCCGCTTTGCCCTTCGGCCCGAACCGCGAACGCGAGGCGGAGGCGCCATCGTAGCCCCCACCGGCCGCGGAGAGAGGCTCCGCCCGGACCCGTAAGGGGGAGCGAGCGCAGCATCGGGCCCGAAGCGCTGTAGGCCGCTGTCGGCGGAGCTCACACAGACTCCGCCGGCTCGGCCGGGCCTCGCGCGCTCAGGATGTCGGCGCAGGCCCAGATGCGCGCCATGCTGGACCAACTCATGGGCACGTCCCGGGACGGTAAGTGCCACCCGGCCGGGGGGCGGGGCTGCTGCCCCCTGCGGTCACAGCCAGGGGCAACGGTTGGGAACAGCAAGCGAGCTAGGCTGGTAGCGATGATTGGCAGGACGAACGCTAGCTCCCCCTGCCGCTCGGGGCGGGGCTAAGGGGTTAAAGGTCATCGGCGGCGCACAGGGCCGGTCGGAGGCGGTTACGCGCTGTGTGAGGGGCGCGGGCGGGCGGGGCTGGCCCTATTGCGGGCCCCTAGCGGCTGTGGCGAGCTCTTTCCGCAGCTCGCCGGGGTCTCGGCGCCGCTTCCGCCGCCGCAAGAACCGGGCTGCGAGTCTGTAACGAAACCCCCATTGCCCGCGGCCCCGCGCGCCCCAGCTCGAGCCCCACAGCCGCGGGCTCTCCGGTCAGGGGGTGGAAAAATCCATCCTTCCCCTTGCTGGTCGGCGCAGGCCTGTCCTCCGAGCCGGCAGAGTCCGCGACCAGCCAGGGTTCGGGGAGCAGGCCGTCCTCCGAGCCGGCCCGCGCGCCCGGCAGAGGACACCCCCCTGTCCCCCCAAGTCACAGATAAACCCTTGTAAAGCCTTCCTCGTAGCTCGTTGTTCTGAGACATGGCAGTTTGCTTTGTTCGGACAGGAGAAATCAGCCTTTCAAATCGTCAGGTGCAGAGCCATGGCGGGAGGTGAAATAGTCTGTCCGAGGGAAGTCTGACCCAAACCATCATTTCAATCAACAGGCGGGAATGATGATCACTTTTGAAAGTGAGAATCAAGTTAATAAAATTTACTCCAGTGGGGCTGAGGCATCACCATTAGAGTTGTTCAGAAAGTAGGTAAAAGGGAAGATTAATGTATGCAGGCTGATTCTACAGGCGATAGACTAGACCATAGAAGGACCTTTCCAGTGATACCGTTTGACATTCTTGCTATTCAGTTTTCCTTTTATTAAAAGAAATTATTAATAACAAGCTGACAGAATATAGCACTGTCATTGAGACATAGTTTAGATATTTTAAATGTTATATGCAATACTGTTGAGAATGTATCAGACAGAGCATGAGCTTGACCTTCAGGCTACATTGGCAAATCTTACCTGTTTTCCCAGACTCTTTCTGGCAAGGGTATATTGAGTAAGATTGAGAAATGATTGCATAGGGGCTCAGCTTTTAAGAATTTCTCATGAATGCTGTTTGGGGGAAAAAAAGGTGGAAAGTGGATTGGTAGTAGAGCATGCCATAATTTAAAAAAACAGTTCAAGTTCTGTGGGGGTGACTAGAGTGAAACTCTGCTCTGGAGGTTTGGAAAATTAAGTCATTTAATACAACTATATCAAGACTTACAAATGAAGATGCTTTAAATATAGGCAACTAAATAAGTGGTCTTATTTTCAGAGCTGCTGAAGTTAATGAAAGCTGCAGATGTAGGTGCCTAACTTTAGGTACTTAAATTTGAAAATGTTGCCCTTTTTATTGTTCCTTTTGAACCTTATAGATTTATTTTGACTGCCACATTCAGACAGAAAATAAGGTGTAAATTTGTAATTGTGAGTAATTAATCACTGGAACAGTTTACCAAGGCTCCTGGTGGGGATTTTCCATCAGTGATTTTTTTTTTTTTAATCAAGATTGGATGTTTTTGTGAATGATCTGCTCTAGGAATTATTTCAGGGAGGTTCTATGACTTGTGTTATACAGGAGTCAAATGTAATGATCACAGTGATCCCTTCTGGCTTCAGAATCTGTGAATCTATGCCTCAGTAACTTGCAGATCAGATTTTCTCAGTTTACAAGTAAATGGGTGATTTTTTTGATGTAATTGCCCGCCCTGCAAACTCAATTTTGGTTCTGAAAATTCAGTAACAAAAATCCTGCAATTGAAACTTAGGAACCATTGTTGAAATGCTGAATAGTTATAAGAGATAACAGTAAACGCTAATAACTAGGGCTTGAAAAATATATCAGACTCTGATTGGCTCAAATTTAGATACAAAAGATAAAGATGAGGTATTGAATAATTGCAGTGTTGCCTCTCCTCCTGAGCTTTCCCAACGGTCAGCAGCATAAAATTGATGTGGTCATTGACAGTTTCATTGAAGTTCACGGGGTTATGAGTAGCAGCAGTGAAAATAAACACAGCGTTGCTGCTGCTTAGCAAACTATGACCAGCTGCAGAAGTACTGGAACTATATGTAGATTTGTGCAGATGGTATGTTCCATCATTTACATTGGGTTCATATATGGAAGTGTATTTGGACTAACATTAAGGACTAGAAACTTCCCTATTTAAAAAATGGAAGCTTAGAACATAAGAATTGCCATACTGGGTCAGACCAAAGGTTCATCTAGCCCAGTATTCTGTCTTCTGACAGTGGCCAATGCCAGATGTCCCCGAGGGAATGAACAGAACAGTAATCATTGAGGGATCCATCCACTGTTGTCCATTCCCAGTTTCTAGCAAACTGAGGCTAGGGACACCATCCCTTAGATTAAGTAGTCCTAATTTAGAGAGAAGGCAGAGGTTATATGTCTGTAATACATATAACCTACTGGGGGAAGATGAGGGTATATCAAGCATATCTCTTAGCATAGTAAATTAAGGAAATATATTTTTGCATAGTATTAAGTAAAACAGTCTCTTCCTGAATTTAGTGGTATGTGTGTTATGGCAACTTTGAAAATTCTGTTTCTTATTTTCTTTTTTTAGCGCTGGAAATATGTATCACTGTTTTGTAACATATCCGTTAATTTACTTGCATGCCTTTTTTTCCTTTGCATATGCTGTTTTTAATCTAAAAACTGTAATTGGGATGAGAGGATCAGCATCCAGTTCTAACTCAAGTACTTCAAAACTTGCTAGTAAAAGGGAGAGTGGGAGAGGCCCTCAGGTTGATAACACTTAGCCCTGAGCTTATTAAATTAACTTCTTTTTGTACATTCGATAGACACATTTTCTTTTAAATTCTTTTAACAAGAATTAGTGTCAAACTCCTACTACTGTTAGGTAGTAACTTTGTCCTGACAGTAAGCCCTATTTGCTATTTTTAAACTGAAATATATTTGAAAATAAAGACCTTTAACTAAAATTGGCAGTGACCATGTATGCTCAGTGTCAAGATGTTAAGACTAGTTTTCATTTTGCTTTACTACTGCTTACTAACAGAACTCTAGTATTTACTTAGTAGGCAGTAACATTTTATTTAAATGTTAAATAGTTCAATATTAAGACAAGGTAGAAACTTGTCTTCCAATCTCTTATTGATCTGTCATTACCATCCCACAGAACATGTTTGTTGAAATTACTTAAGTTAGTACTTACAGGAAGTACATATTTAAGTTTTTAATTATTTTCAGCATTTTACGTTTGTGATTGTGACCATGTAAACACTCTGTATAAAGTATCGAGCAAATGGAGTCCGACTTCTTTCTAAGGTGAAGTGACGTAGCGAGTTGTAGTCATATAGTTCAGGATATGGCATTTATCTTGTATGCAAATAACCTGACAGATGCTGTAAAGTCAAAGTTGAGTAGTCTGTTGATGAGGTTTATATGAGGAAAATCAGGGATTAAAAAAAATTAAGTTATATAGAAGAAACTATTAAAATGAGTTGACTAGAGTAATATTTACAGCTGTATAGGTTACTTGTGTAGTTTTAGATCACGAGCATTTATAAGAACTGGAATCTAAGTGGAAGCAGAGTACAGACTAAATGTGGAATTGTCTGTTAATGGAAAACAAAACCTTCTCTAAACATAACGTGTTAGGATTTAACCACCTCATCATGAGACTCTCAGGACTTCTTAAATCCATTTAGTCCATATATACATGATTGGTGGGGTGGAGAACAGGCCAGCACTTCTATGTATGCCATCCTGTTTAGTTTAACCACTGCCTTTGGAGCCTTCAGTTCAATTCCTTAACTGTGGTCCGCAAAGGACCTCTCCAGTCATTGCTCCAGCTCTTTCCCCTGACTCCTGGAAACACGCACAATATAATTTCATAGTGAAGTCTTCGGCTTCCACTCTGGTCCAAGTCTCTTAAATTTTGCCTTTTGCACCAGCTGTTTCAACTCTTCAATCAATGCTTACCCGTGGTCTTTGCCTATTTGTCTATCTGCACTTCAAAACCTCTGAAGCAGCTTTGCACGTGTCTCATATTTTAGGCATCTGTTGTTTAGTTTCAGTGCCAGTGGTTTTCTTGGAATTGGGAACCTGTCTTTAGCACCCTGGTGCTGGCATTTGTGATGCATCTGCAGTGCTCTTCTGCATCATTTGAACCTAATATCTCTTGAAGGTGTATTTTGTTTTTTTTCTGAAGGACATAGGGAGCCAGGAAGACCACTCACAACCTTCAAACCACATCCTTGCAACAGGACTATTAATGACAAATGAGCATATTTTGTTACATTGTCTGTGCATAGGGTCAACCACAATGTTAAGGAGTGCCAGATATATTGGCAGATGTCACCTTGGGCTCTAAGAAAACATGAAGAATGTCTCAAATGCATCCTCCCGGCAACTCCAGAAATTCATGTACATCTGACATGAGTCTGCGCCAGAATGCTTCAAAGGATAAATCTTCAAGGCAGAAGCCTCAGTTGGCCGAGACATCTGAGTCATTTGACTTTGTGTCTGTGCCAGTCCTTTTGGCTCAAATGTAGCACTTCTGTGGTCAGCTCAGTGAAGCAGCCTAGTCATTGAAGTGTCCCACACCATCACCTTGGAATACAAGTGCCCTAACAAGTCTTGTCTCTGTCATACACTGGAAGTCTCAGCTTTTAAAGTCAGTGATACTGAGCTCCAGTCAACTCATGAAGTATTAGAAGAAAATCAATAGCTCTCTGACACATTGCTGACAAAATCTCAGATTCCAGACTTCAGTCAAGAAGCCTCAAACTCCATCTGTGTTCATGTTCTTGAGATGGAGTTAGTGATTCAGTGATCCATTATATGATTGGATTTGACATCCAATACAGAATGGACAGCAAGCTCTTCGGCCTCAGTCACCTCTGATCCAAGACACACACTCTCACTAAATCATTCATTGAACTCCAGTATGCAGATGAGTGGGTCCTGTGTGCCCACTCAGAAGATTATCTTAAAAAAATCTGAGGCCTAAAACCAACTCGGCCTCATATGCAACGCCAAAATAAAAGTACTCCTTCAACAGGCTCTGCATCACCAGGATCCTGCTCCCATAATTCAGATCAATGAAGAGACCCAGGAGAATGTCAAGCACTCCCTTTACCTTGGTAGCTGTCTGTCACAGAAAGCTTTGACATTGACAAGGAAATTCAGCACTGCCTTTCATGCTCTAGTACAGCTTTCAGATGCTTGAGAAAATGTGTCTTCAAAGATCAAGAATCAAACCAAGCTTCTCGTGTTCCAGGCTTTTTTTATCCCAGCTCTCTTGTATGGTGCTGAAACCTTAGCCATGTAAAGTGGACGCCTCAAGGTTCTTGAACGATACCATCAATGGTGCCTCCGCAAGATCTTCTGAAACAAGTCGGATGACTGACACATCTAGGTCTGTGTTCTGTCCCAAGCCAAAACTTCCAGCATTGAAGCTTTGACCTCCAGCATTGAGGCTTTGATCATCCATCACCAACTCCATTGGCTTCAAATGCCAGAAAATCAACTCCCAAAGCAGGTAATGTTCTCACAACTGAGCCGTGGCCAACAGACGAGGGCTGGGCAAAGAAAGTTTTTTCAAAGACACCTTCAAAGCCAACATGAAGAAGTGCAGTATTGACATAAACTCAAGGGCTTGGGTTTCCCAGGACTGACCAAAGTGGAAAAGGACCTTGTGGCAACGACCCCAGTATTTTGAAATCTAACTGAGAACAGGAAAGGAGGAAAGAATCCACTGCAGCCCAACTCAACAGTCCAGATCTACCCTTTCTGTTGGGAAATGTCTGCCCCAGTTGTGACAAGATCTGTGGATCCTGGATTGGTCTCATTAGCCACTTGCAGATCCGCTAGTGATAACTGGCAATCATTTTATGGAAGACAGTCATTCTCAGACTCAAAGAGCTCGCCAATGACATGTTTGCCAAACCAGCGAGATCACTGCAGATCCTCTGTGAGGCTACCATGAGGTCTCTAGTACCAGCTTCAAACCATTTCTTTATCCCTGTGTTGGGAACAATCAGAGTTCTCAGTGTAGGTGGGTATATTTTGTATTGTGGCTTGTTCTCTCAATGCACAAAAGTTCCAGCTTTGACACTATAGGTTCAGGTATCTCTTGCACTTGGGGCTACAAGAAAATTGGTGCTTTCCAAGGCAGTTTCATGGTCACCTTGAACACATGCATTCTGAGAGTTGTTTAATGGAGCTACAAGTTCAGGTTTTCAGAAAAAACTATCCTGATGGCTTCTCTGTCCCTACCCCACTGAGAATATGTTCATGCACCTTGTCAGGAAGAGATGCTGCAAGAAATCTAGTACTTCCTCACAGAGCCTGTGAGCCCATGTTCTTAGTTGCTACTGTGAACAGAGTGGTCAAATAAGTACCTAGATACACAGTTGTGGCCGTTGCTTTGTAGTACCCATGGTGCATCTCCACATGTGACAACCTCAGTGGACCCTGAAATCCCAGAGAAAACAAGTGTCATAGGGGGTCTCTAACATTGTATACAGGTAACTGCCAAGTCCATGCAAACCATCCTGGGGAAGCCCTTCTCCATATATTTGATGATTAAAATGTTCTTGTAAATTTTCCTTGAGAGGGACTAAAGTCCTTGCAAACTCCAGCAACTTTGGAAATGTTTTGTGTAGAATTGATTCAGTAATTTTTATGAAGACCATGTCAAAGTGGCTGGATCTGTTTTGTGTTGCTGTGACGTGGCTGGTGTGAACTAGATAGTCATGTCAAACCTCACTGAATCCAAGGCAAGTTTGTCTCCTCTGCCTCTCTCAGATACTTGGCTCACAGACATCTTCATCGTTCTTTCTCCACATGTTTGCAAAACATTACTCCTTAAATTCAGCTATCAAGAGGGAATTATGTTTTGGTTTCTTTGCACTACAGAATTTGTTTACAGAGTAGGGAATAACAAACTCTTCTGTCCTGAAAAGTTTGTTTCATCTTAGGATATCCTGTATCTGAGTTGGCTGATCTTGAGGTTTTTATACTTTTTTTTTTAATGCTGTCTGTGTTTTGTTTGATGGTAGAAGGTATTTAACCCCTCCCTTATGTGTTTAATTTTGTTTTTATAAACCTGCCTGGTAACATTATTAGTTTTGGACTTAGTGTTGTGTGTTGCAGCCTTGCTCTCTTTTGGGACATCCCATGTACTTTTTACTCTCCAGGAATGAGAATCTTGTTGGATGGTATCTTTAGAGAAGAAATCATTCCTGACATGCAATTCTTTTCTGAAGCTGTAATTCCAACAGGATTCTTCTCACCTGCCCACTGCTCCCTCAGAGTTTGGAGGGTTTTTTATTGAAGTGATCTTTGTTTTATGCAGCTTAATTTTATTTCACTTCTTGATGCAGATTTTTAACATCAGGTGGCTTGTTTCTTTTGGGATGTTTACCTCCTTCATAATTGGGAACTGATGGGAAGGTTCCCAGGGCAGTGATCCATGCTCAGTGACTGGCATCCATCTGCCATTGGGGAAGTGAGCTGCTGACTTGTGCTCAGCCCCACTGCTGCTGCCCTTTAAATAAACAAACCTAAAAATGTTCAAGAAATTATCTCTGCCAGTCTCAGGCTGCAGAGTTGAGACCTAGGATTTAAGATCCTGTTGGAACAACATCTCTATAAAAATAAATTGGTAGCTTCTTGCCTCTTGGGACAGGCTTGGGAATAATGTTCCTTCTTGATACGTTGCATGTTCAGAAGTAAATTTTAAGTGAACTGTTTGTGACTGTGGCGTATAGCTGTCAATTTTATGTTCTCAGGGAGCAGTGTAAAGTATGAGGGATACTGTACTTAGAATATATTATTCCTATTAATATATTATGGTAAAGACAGCGTGGTAGGTATTAAACAGATGTCAACTTTTAGTGTGTAAGCTATGAGGAAAAAACCTAATTTGTCTTGGTAAATATAGCTTAATACAGAAAAAACTAAGCGCTTGATCCTGCTCTCCAAATGCAAAGAGACATCGCCATTGTGTTTGGTTGCATTGCACTTGTGCCTTGGTATTAGAGTTTAAGGTTTAGCACTAAATGATAATTCCTGCTAGAATGTGTGATTCTAAAATGGAAGGAATAAATTGCTGTTCATAGTATGTTACAATATTGTGAACAAGAAATGGATTGAAATGAAACTAGTCTGTAGTTAGTTATTGCAAAAGATGGTTGAAATATACAAACTCCTTGCCAAAATCAGCAGTCAAAATGTACTGTAAATTCCTTCAAGCATGAACTGAAGGAAAATAGTGGATGTTCACAGCAAAGTTTGATTTTTGGAGGGTGTTTAAAATGACTTGTACTTATGAGGATCGATCTTGAGAGCTTACAGGTACTAAGGACAGGTTTCAGAGTAGCAGCCGTGTTAGTCTGTATTCGCAAAAAGAAAAGGAGTACTAGTGGCACCTTAGAGACTAACCAATTTATTTGAGCATAAGCTTTCGTGAGCTTCATCCGATGAAGTGAGCTGTAGCTCACGAAAGCTTATGCTCAAATAAATTGGTTAGTCTCTAAGGTGCCACTAGTACGCCTTTTCTTTTTACAGGTACTAAGTGTGCTCTTAGCCCTTAAATTTTCTTTAAAGCTCAGCAGTATAATTGGTCTTAGCTGTTGACTTTTGTTGCTTTTTAGTCAACTTTTTTTTATTTAATGTAGCAAAACAATTTCCTAAAATGACTGTTGCATTATTACTGCCATTGTTTGGGGTCTGGTCTCCTCTTGATGTGTGTATTAATACTAAGAGGGGTGTTGTGTGCATGCATCTCAGGAAATGAGATGGATAAGCATAGAAGCATCCTTGAGAATTGGCTTTTTTCCTGAATAGCTTCATTCCCATTTAAAGTTCTTCTCCCAGTCGCCCCTAGTGTAATACATCACAGAAATATGGTTTGGGTCAGATATCTTGTATAAAACTGAAGCTGCTGTTTCTTTAGGTGAATTAAATCAATCCTTTTGAGTTTCCATATGAATCCACTGTCAATCAACATAAATAAATAAAATCCAATTGGGAGCACTGAAATGGGTCACAATAGAATAGATGCTGATTGCTGTAACACATTAATACATTAATGTTACATTTTTAATAAGCATAAGCCCTGAAGATCAACCATGTAATACTCTGCAGGAGCAAGGTTAAGAATAGGGTTGGTTGGTCATTTGACTAGACCAAAAATAATTGACAATATCTGACTTGTTAATTGACCAATATCAAAAATAGTCAAATATTTTAAAAGACTAATTTATTAGAATAGTAACAAAAAAAAATAAGGCTTTGGTGGTCTCCAGTAAGCTTAGCCTCAATACATATGTCTAATTACAAAAAACTAGTTACTTAACTGAGTTATTTTGTCTCAGAAAAATGTGAAACACAATGGAATCAAGGTTAAAAAAAAAAAAAGGCAGTGTGGTGCAATCAAAAAGCTAGGCTACAGCTTACAAAGGGGTTTAATTGTATTTAATCAGTTAGGATAATTTTAAAACACTTTAAAATTATTACTACTTACATTTAGATTTTTTTTTTCCCTTGTGAAAACACAAGGTTATATTCATAAATATTTCATAGGTTTGTTTAGTGACTGTTTTCATATGGTAACATATTAAAGTGAATGCTGTGGCTGCTTAATTAAATCCAATCAAACCAAGAGGAACATTCATTTTGATTAGTAGAACTCTTGTGAACCTTGGCTTATTCACACCCAAATCACTTGGTTATTGGAAAGCTTTGGGAAGGAACATCTGCTATTGCATTACAAAAATAATTCTCACAAGGTTTCTCCCTTTGTAGGAGACTGAGTCCCAGGCATTTGGTGGTTTCTTGTCTTTCTCCCCTCTCACACACCTTACCCAGCAAAGGCACATACAAAATGAGCCCTCACCTTCTCGTAGCAGAAGGTCATCAATTGGTTAGGAGTAGACTGCTGTGACTGCATCTTCTTCTATGATGTGTGAAGACATCTGTGCAGTTTTCGGAAAGCACCAATTCACAAAACGCTTGAGACAGAGTATTCAAGGGGATCTAGCTGTGGAATGAGCTCTCAGATGAACTAACTCAGAACTTAACCACCTTTTAGGGTATGTTGCAAGAGCCTTCTCTTTGAGAAAGCTTTTCTATGATAACAGCAGAGTTGATTAAAAAAAATCCAAATATATATTAAACCAGTCTTTTATAACCAGAGAAAAGAGAAGAACAGAATGCTATAAATGTGGATCCAACTTACCCAGGAAACATTTAGGTACTAGAGTGAAGACATAATACAGAATCCATAAATAGTGACTGGATTGTAAATGTGGAACAGTTTCTTAAAGCTGTTGTCACTCATGCGTTCATTTTTGTAGCTACACTTCTACCCCGATATAATGCTGTCCTTGGAAGCCAAAAATTCTTACCGTGAATCTTAGGTGAAACCGTGTTATATCGAACTTGCTTTGATCCACCGGAGAGTGCAGCCCCGCCCCCCAGGAGCGCTGCTTTACCACGTTATATCCGAATTTGTGTTATATCGGGTCGCATTATATCGGGGTAGAGGTGTACCTCTGTTTTCTCTGTATTATCCCATCCCTTCTTCCTAAATCTCACATGCTATGTAAATGGAAAGGCAAGAGAGACTGAGTACATTGCTGTTGTACAATTAGCGGTTGATTGTTGGAAAGGTACAAAGAATGCTCCCTCTGGAGCTTAGTGACATCTCTAAAAACACTCCTATCTCCCTAGGCCTGAGGAACATAAGTCCTTTAGCTACTCCCCAGTCTCAGTATCCCTCTCTGTAGTTCTAGTAGGCCATCAGCTATCTTTTTTTTTTTTTAAACACTCCAGTTGGTTTTGTTCATTTGTTACGTACAAGAATCTTTACAGTCAACATGTATTTCTAGATGCTGTGTTGAAATTGCTGGCAGAGACTATTCTATACAAACTGAACAATCTGGCCCCTTGTTTTATTTATAAAGGTTCAATGTATCTTTGCCTGCCTACTTCAATCTGCAAGGGAGTGTCAGAAAGGCCCCGCATTCGCCGAGCCGTGAGTTATCACTAACTTTTCAGATGTGTTAATGAATGTGGAACAAACGCAGTTATGTGTTTTTTAAAAAAAAAATGGACCCCCAAAAAAGCCTTTTACTGCAGTAGCAGGCGTGATTGAATAAGGGATTATTCTAAATTTTTAGTTTTACAAATAACCTATTAAAACTGAAGACTTAGCCTCTAGAAAACCTATTGTTGAACTGCTCCGAAGCTGTTCTAGCCTGTGAATTACTGGTTTTAAGATTGTGTTGCATCCTACAGGCAAATTAAGTGTGTCTTGTTCTGGAAATTTTCAGTTGTTTAACAACTTGAATGAAGTTCAGCCCATCTGAAAATGTTACGTTTTAGTTTCCTATGCATAGCAGTGATATTTAAAAATGAGATTACATAATAGAATGAAGGGCATGACCATTTTATTGTATAGTTAACAAATGGATTGGGCTTGTTGAACCATTTCATAGATTTAAAATTCTGAGATGTTTCAGGTTTATTAGAATGGAGAAGTGACTACATTCATAACTGCAAATATATCCGCCCTCTTTAAAGTACTTTGGTAATGGGATGGGAAAAAGTTGCAACTGAACTCATTGTACTTTTTCTCCAACAGCTATCCTTGCTTCAGTAATTCACCAGTAGGTTTTCATTTAATAGTGATGTTAGGAGGTTATGGTATTTTAATGAGTAGATAGACACCCTGTGAGATTTTGAGATGTTTTATAACTCCTGTATCTCTACAGGAAAAAAATCTTTGAGTGACCTCACTTCCAGAAATGGAATAGTGACTGTTCCATTTTGACTTTTTAAGGAAAACAAATCCTGCAATAAAAAACATCCCCAATAATTGGTTATTTGGAACTGAACTATCCAACCTTGTTCACAGATGGGATTTTTTTAAACTTGCAATTGGACCTCATTGTGTGGTAAAGCAGGTTGATGCTTCTGCTGTGATGCAGGAGCTACACCATTATGAAAATAGAATTAAAATGCTTCCAGCTCAGCAACATGCAGCAGATGGGGTCTATGACATGGGGGTTGCAAGCTTCTGTAAAAGTAATGTTACATATAGGCAATGTCTATTTGTGTGACTGGTTCTTTCAGGTTTCTAATCACTTAATCCCTTCTTTTGCCCTCTATTTACCCTGCCCCATCAGAAGTAAGGGGATGCTTTGCATCCAAGAAGAAAGTAATGGAAGAAATGGCAGATGGTGCTCAGTGGAGGCTCTAAGTGTGTATTATTATATGTTTGTAAGACTGTTATATGCTAACTGCCAAGTACAAATCTATTATGGTAGTTTACACAAAATCTGGAACAGACACCTATATAGCATCTTACGTTGATGCTATCTTAGCAAAGTGTTTTTACCTAATACACTGCTTTTTTCAAGAAAAAATATATTAAAAACACTTGAAAAAGTGGAAGCTTACAATTATATTTAAACAGCAGCATATAGTATGTAAAAATTTAATGCATAGTTAATGTTTGGGTGTGGATTAAAGGGTACTTAATCCTTTAAATTTTAGCTTCCAGTAGGGTTTCTTTGTTCATTTTGGGGTAAAGGAATTGTTAACACTTTGAACGTAAAACTTGCAAAAGCAGGCTGGCTTCTCCATTTGTGTAACCTGGAGTGTCTTCATTTCTATATTTCAGGGGACACTACTCGTCAGCGAATCAAATTCAGTGATGACCGAGTGTGCAAGAGCCACCTCCTAAACTGCTGCCCTCATGATGTCCTCTCTGGAACTGTATGTAATTTAATCTTGTATTTTGTTTACAGAAACAATAACAGAAATCCGTTCTTCTGTTTCAATCTTAATTATGCCAGCAACATACCTCTTTTTGACATTTAAGTTAACTTGACTGTTTTTTTAAAATGTCCGCCTTAGTTTTCCCTCTAGTGTTGTGGGATAGTTTGGCCAACTTTGTACATAGCCAAAGTCTCTGTGTGTGTGTGTTAGAGGTTATAGAGAAGGAATGAATGTTTGAATATTAAATATCTTGTAACAGAAGCTATGATGTAAATTGTGCATGAAGTCTCATGTAGAGAAAGTAGTGCTTTCCATTGTAGGATCCACTACAATGGCCTCTCCTTCCAGGTATTCTGCCATTTCCACTGATCTTGAAGGAGATTTAAAAAAAAAATCATTCTTGAAAATAAATAAAAAATCCTAGATACCATCACTACCTGTTCTGGCACTGTTCTGCTTATGTTATCCTGGTTGTTGGTAGTTTTTTTGCCTCCACATGCTGAGCCAGAGGTTCCTCTGCTTACTCTTTCCTGGATGGATTTTTTTGCTGTCATCTCTCCCTTTCATAACTTTTAAGTATTGAAAGGTAGCAGGAGGGCTCCCTTAGCCTGGTGGATTTCTGCAGCACTTCTCCAGTGCTAGAAGTAGTAGAAGTATTATGACTCAGAGTGATAATCAAAGGGTGTGCCACACGTAGGCAGCCCCCCCCAACCACCCCCCACCCCGCCTATTCAGTAGCAGCACTGGAAAAGGTTTTTGGGGGGCCATCTGAGGCAGAACCTGAATTTTTTGTTTCATATTTCTTCACCAATTTTCTATGCCTTCTCTTTTCATCGTTAAGCATGTCCTTCAGAGAGATTTTCCTAAATGGAGCTTGGAAACAATGTAAGGACTTGTTGGAAGACAGAAGAACTGAAATTAGTAGATTTGATGGATAATGCACCTGTCCCTCAGTGTATTTCCCTGGTAGACATGGTGGCTGGTTCAGTTTACCTTAATTTCCTAAGGGATGGTCATAGACCCTTTTAGGGTTCTTCTCCACAGTATTCTAAGGTGCACAAAGGGCTCACAGAACACAAATACACAGATTTACCCATTAGTAATCCTTGCGTTCTCTGTACTCGTGATCTAGGAGTTGCAGCTCTATCCCTCCCTTCTCTGAAGTGGCCTTTACGAGAGCAGAAAGAGAAGAGAATGAGAGAAATTGAGGAGAAGGAAAAAGGGCAAAATAAATAAGTTGTGGGGCTGATTTGGAGGGCTTAGCTTTTCTCCTAACAGTGTGGAAGGTAGTGGATTCTAAGTAGCTGAACCTAGAACAGAAAGAGCCATCTACAGAGCACATCTTTAGCTTCACCGGATTACACAGACATTTGTGTTCCAACTCTCTTTCCTCATTTCCTAAAACAGACTCTTCCTTACTTTAGCATAACAAAGTTTGTCCTGGTTTGGAAGAGCATTGTTATCTCTACAGTGAGCTCAACAGCCCTCCACTCCCCCTCACCCCCAAGCCTTCTAAAAATGTAAAGCAGTTGATCCCCAAGTCACTGACTCACTTCAAGCTTCATTCTTTTTTAGTCATGTTCAGCAATCAGACTTTCTGTAGCACTCCAGGAATACCATGGCTAATCCACTACTTCTTATTCTCAAATCTTTCTGTGTGCTAGCAGGTTAGAAAACAATGATGGTCTATGTATAACCACATGTATTGCTCCACCTTTATCCTCTCCTTAATTCATTATTATAGGAAATATGAAGAAAGGGGGCATGGGGGAGTTAATATCTGTTGGTTGGTTTGTTTGTTTTCTGTAAGGCTATCCATGATGTGATAAGTTTCTCTGCAGATCCCTTTTACTGTCAGTAGCTGGGAGAGGTATGTGGGCCATAACAATACAACATTCAGATGCGTTGTGAAACACTAAATTGCTCAGAAAATAATTTCCCCCCCCCTCCCCCCCACAAGTCTATAAAAAGGTTGCTCTGACAAGCACCTTCCTGGCCTAGTTTCCATTAATCTACAGATGAGCTTCAAAGTCCTATACTGATCATAAAAACTCCTATTTTTGGTGTGGGCCAAACTTCCTGGTTCAAGAAGAATGAAAAAACTTAGTCTATTTTCAGATGTGTGCGTTCTCATTAAGTGCATTGAAGACTTCTGTCTTTTTCTGGACCTCCCTACTCTAAATGTTGCATTGTTAGATTATTTAATGTCGAGTTCATCTCTTCTAACCAAGGCACCTCAGGAGAATCAGTCCCCTCAAGACATATCTCCATATTCCTAAATATTTTTATCAGCAACACTTTTTCCACCTCATTCAAAGGGAATCCTCAAGGTACTGAGAATCTCCCACAGTGTAGCTCTGAACCCAACGAAAAACTGAGTAACTTACTCCCTTCATTAGGAGCAATTGGAAGGGAATCCCCAGAGGAAAGCCTTTGTGACCTATCCTGTATCCTTCTGTTTACTGAGAAGCCTTCTTTAAGAGCAGGAGTTCAAATGAACTTTCTCATGGTTCTGGGGAAATGACCATTTCAGGAAGCCTGCAGCACCAGTAAAAGGGGAACATAAAAACTTGTAGTTTGTCTGACCAATTATTGCCCTTGAGAAATGTCCATGAGATTCTGCAGAATATTATTACAGTCCATAGGAAAATCATGATATATCTGACTTCTGGGGAAGAATCAAGAAAGGGTTACCGAACTTCGAGTCCATCAGAATCTTCTGAAGGAACAAATTCTCTTGTTCACAGCAGCATATGTCCTAAGGTCAGCCTTGTATATTGACTGGTTTTTGCAGTAGAGGATTGGGAGTTCAACCACAAGGCTTTTAAGCTATTAGTGGCCAGATGGAGTCTCCTTTAAATTGAGCTATCTGTGGCTAATCCGATGAGCAAAGTGCAGTTTTTCATGCTACATACACACAATTCCTCTCCCCCTGCCCTGTTGACATTCTCTGTGTGTGTGTGTGTAAAAAGAAAAGGAGTGCTTGTGGCACCTTAGAGACAAACCAATTTATTTGAGCATAAGCTTTTGTGAGCTACAGCTCGCTTCGTCGGATGCATACTGTGGAAAGTACAGAAGATCTTTTCATACACACAAAGCATGAAAAAATGGGTGTTTACCACTACAAAAGGTTTTAACACCCATTTTTTTCATGCTTTGTGTGTATAAAAAGATCTTCTATACTTTCCACAGTATGCATCCGACGAAGTGAGCTGTAGCTCACGAAAGCTTATGCTCAAATAAATTGGTTAGTCTCTAAGGTGCCACGAGTACTCCTTTTCTTTTTGCGAATACAGACTAACACGGCTGTTACTCTGAAACCTGTGTGTGAACATTCATATGAACACAAGACAGAGAAACGCAGTGGTGGGCAGACCTGTAGGCTTATACATGATCTTGTCTAGCTTAATAGCCAAGTGGCCAATCAGGAAAAGGTGTTAGTCATCCTGATTTCTTTTTTCTACCTTGACTAGGGTCTCCTTGAATATTACATATGTTGGCAGAAACCCTGTATGTAGACTTTCCTGAGGATCAAAGACCATTCATAAAGTTCCTCTGAATAATCCAGATCTCTACATGTATAACTTGGGATCCATACTGATAGTGTTTTTGAGCCATGGATGCTCTAAGGAATTGCTTGATTTCCTTTAACACTTTGAAAGGACTTCACTCAACTTCTCAGGACTGTTTGGAGAGGTTGTTTTCCTAGTGCTTTCTCAGGGGGATTAACCTGTTTTGGCTGACTTTTCAGATGAAATTCCAGATGACCTGTAAAGCTTCTGTAAATTCTAAGATGGAATTTCAAGAGTTCAAGTCTGTGTATTAGAAACAATGTACACAATTTCTTCTATTTCCTACTTTTGCATCCTCTTATGTCTTGCTTCTCCAAAGCAATTTCTTAGGACGGCGCTTCTGTTGGGCATTCAAAGTAGAGTAATGGAAGCTAAACAGAGTATTTTGGGCTCTGTCAAAGACATCCTTTGAACAGAGGGCAGAAGCGTTAACCATGTTGTGAACCTAAAGTCCCTTATAATATTGGCCATTGTTTCAGCTAGGAGAGTATCTCTCTAGTAAGTGACCCTACATGCAGACAAGGTGGTTTTCAGACTTATTTCTGATTTTGCCCCTACAAAGACTATTTCTGCGTAGTTGGATGAGCACTCCAGTTTTACTAGCTACAAACATTCAAAAATAAGTTGGACTCCAAATCATGAGTGGCTTAAAAATCATGAGATTTTTAATTGTCTTTTGGTTTTGAGCCTTTAGAATTCATATCTTCAAGCTTTTCTCCCCAGCCATGAGGGCAAGAAACTATTTTTTTTCTTGTGGAAGCAGAGATTCTTGCATAATGATTCCAAGAACAGGGGCTTTAAATTAAATTAAATAAAAAAGAAAAACCCATCCAGTATTGCTAGTCTCATGACAAAATCTTGAGAGATGGCAACACTTTAGATTGCTATTCTCTTTCATTGGTAATCCTTCGAACAGGTTGGAATATTAACTACGTATTCTGTGTGTGGTTAAGGGGTATAAAACTGTATTTGGTATAAAGCCATATGTTTTAAAAAAATGATTTCAAGGCCGATCAGGAGCTCCTGAAAGGAAATAGTGCTCACTCCACCAGTGTCTTGCTGGCTTTGCAAGCAGGAAGCTACAGTGCTTCATATGACTAAACCAGTAGCCTTGAAAAGCCTTCTGTTCATATCTTTGGCAAACTACTAAGCCTTAATATTTGTCTCTTACCTGCTGTTTTCATATGCAGAATCTCCTAGCCTTCTCTCAGTTTTGTCTAATAAAACAAATGCAAAGCTGTATCACTTATAAATACAGTATATAAATGGTCTCACCATACATCAGATATGCTCTTGCTTTGATTGGGGAACAAATAAAACACTCGGACACAAGTGGATCTTCTGCTTCTGTCTTCCTCTCAGAGCAATGGATCGCTAAAATGTACATCTCCCTCCATATTTTTTGGAAGGGAGTTTGTGCACTTCTGGCCATTTCCCATAACTACTGCTTAGAGTGATGAATCCTACCATGGAGAAAGGATAAAACTACTTTTCTTACCTGTAGTTTCATGTTTTGTATATAGGATCTGCTACTCTGGACAGACCCAGGATATTATGGGAGATTCTGTTGATGACTGTTGAGCTGTCACTCATCTGGGATGTGAGAGACCTGAGTTCAATTGACTGCTCTGCCTGATGAGGTGAAGGGATTTGATCTAGGGTGTCGTATATTGGCTCTCTTCATCAGGTAGAGTGGAGAATGGAACTTGACTCCCAAATCACATGTGAGTGCACCCTAACTACTGATCTAAAGCTTACAAGGGAGGCTCCTCCTCTGGTTGTATCGTGAATCCTTTCCTTTTGTCAAAATGCCTGAAAGTCTAAACAATTTTGGGACAAAACATTTTGTTTTGATATTACTGCAGTGTTTAGTGTGTGTGTGTGTTTGTTTGGTCAATATATTCATGAATAGTTTTGGTCAACCTGAAACTTCCTTTTTCATTGAACAAACTATTCATCTGAAAATTTTGCCCAGCTCTACTTTGAAAGCCACTGCATGGATCACACAGTCAGCTGTGTATATTCCAGCAGGAGAAGCTGGCAAGGAGAGGGGGAAGAGGAACTTCAATTGTATACTCTAGTACACAGTGGAACAGTGGAAGTAAGAGAATAGATCCTATTTGAAAAAGTTAAAATTAAGGTTAAAAAAAACCCCAGTGTATTCTGTTCTATGTGAATGTCTGTTTACTCAAAGCAGTCTTCAAGTTCTTTACAGGTAATACTATATCATGCGGTAAGCTGTAATATATTAGTTATCATGGGCCACAGAAAGTGACTCCATATAAAACAATGTCTCTTCTAAACCTGGTTTTGACATTTTCCTCTTTTCTCTCACAAAAACTCTTCTTTCAGATTGATATTTTATATACTGATGCCCTGCTCTTTCAATCTGACTATATGGGCACAGGGTTCATCTCAGGCATTATGTGGATGCAGGGCTTAACCCATACATTTCAGACACAAGAGAATTTTTAGGAGGTTTGAGATTAATTGACCCAGCTCTTTCCAGTTATGAGTCTTTCCAAATAAAAAAGTCATGTTTCTCTCACTAACAATCTGTTTATATAAGATTTTTTTTGACCATTTATATCTGAAGTACTTTGTCCTAAAGGCTTCAGACTTATTTTTATGCCTTTTAAGCCCAGTGAAAACTAGTAAATAGGCTTAATTTTTCCATTTTTTAAAAAGAAGTCCTGAATTCTTTAGTATTTTTTCCTCTCTAGTATTACAAACTCTACACAATATTGGTGGAGTTTCTAATTATAATTAGTGGTATGGAGCTTACAAGCAGCCTGCAGGTTTAAGCACTGTGTTGGCCTCTGTGTACTTTACAAGGTTTGCAAATCAAAACCTATAGAGCTTATACATGTCTTTACAGTGTTATATTTCAAATTTCTGTATAAATAGTGAAATATCAGAATACTAAAATGAAAAGTAAGAAAAGTTTCAGACAAATAGTTAATAAAGATAAGGTCATTAATACATAGGTAGGGCCCTTCGTTTTCAGTTTTTGTTTTTATTTAATTTTTTCCGGGAATTTATCAGTGTGTGTTACCCAAAAAACAGGTGCAAATCAGTGCAAAAAAACTAGTAATAATTTTTCTGGGTAAATACTGGGGTTTATTTTGGTGGGTGGAAAGGCGGGGGGGGGGGGAGTATTCAGTAGATTAATGCTTTGAATTCCATTCATCAGTGTGGTTTGCTGCAGAACTAAAATAATGCCACCTCTGAGTTTAAGATAACAATATATCTCCAATCCCCAAATAAAACTTTTCATTGGAATAAATAGTTCACTGTTGTAGACTTAGAACTATTAGCCTATAAATATTTACATTTAATAATTGGGCTACCCCATTTGCAGTGCATACACTCCACTTCATCCTTTTCTCCTGTTTTTTGTTTAAACTTCTGAATATTTGTATATGTTCTGAAACATATTCTAACACAGATTTTCACTTTCTTCTCATTTTAGTGTGTCAAATATTTAAACTGTTATCTGCTAACAGTTTGAAATGTATACGTGATGGGTGTGAGATTCATCCATACAATCAGATGTGTGTGCACTTCAGAGCTCGTGTGCGTGCCTGTTTGTTTAGAAAAGTAGAGTAAAAATCGGGGAAAAAATGAATAATACTTTCTGTAAAATGTGGGAAATTTTTGGTAAAAATCAGTTTAAACTGAAAATGAAGGGGCTTATACATATATTATAAATAATATATGTTCAAGAAATTATTAAAATGTTGTTTAAAAAAACCCAAACACTAAAGCCTTGAAATTGAGGAAATTCACTTTTGCTTTCCTGCAATAATCTTAACTCTGCCCCATTAAGATTGACCATACTTCCCTATCAGATACTCAGGCATGCCACAAAAATACTGCATGTTGTCTTGCAAATTGCTATCCCATATACAACTGATGAACCTCTTATGCTTCCTTTTTCATTATGGGCCAGAGAGCACCTTGTCTCACATTTTGCACATTCCATATGCCTACCATAAAGTACACTATGTAGGTCTGATCCTGCAAGATGCTGAGTATCTTCAACGTCTCTTGAAGCCATGGCACTTAACACCTTCCAGGAGGCTTGCAGGATAGGACCATATGGCTAGAGGCTCCAAATTATCAAGATACTTAAGTACATGGTTAACTTTGAGTGCATGAGTAGTTCTATTGACTTTAACAGGACAACTCACGTTGTTGAAAGTTAAGTACATTCTTACGGTTCTTGTTAAAATGGGCCAGAGCTTTGACTACATTTACTTCACCTTCCCAGTATTGGTCAGTCTCCAATCTCTAGATGACTGGCCAGAGCTCACACTTTAGTATTTACACAGCTGGTCTGTAAAATCCTAATACTGCAGACGCCCTTGCAATACTGGCCTGAAATCACCCAATGTCTGATAGAGTGGGGAAGGATGGTTGCAGGCTATATCGTAGTGAAAATCTATAATGTTGTAATTAATGTATTCCAAAGGAAAGTATAGATAGGGGAAAGATTAAAGGGGTGTGTGGGTGTTTAATTCTGTGGAGAAACGTGGTACTCTAGATTGGTATTTTAAATCTGATGCCTAACTAAAAATCTAAAATGTTCTTTACGATACTTTAGGTCAGGAGTTTTTCCAGTTAGTAAGCTCTCCCACAAAAAATAGATACTCTGCCCATTCACGTCATAAAATAAGTTAAATCCTCATCAGTCTCCACGCCCCTCTGGTGCCTACAAGAAAATATAAGCTTTGCAGCATATCCAGAAGACAAAAAATTCTGGCTCTGTTGGATCAAAAAAGGGAGTGAATTCCATAATAGAAGACACTTCATAAAAAGCTCCCTTTCGTGCTCCAGCTTGAGTACCTCTCTTCTTCTGTACTGCCACAGTGGAAGACAAAGATGCAGTACCTCAGATACCAAACCATTTAAGACTTAGGTTGGTGGGGTTTTTTTAAAAAGGCACCTTGAACTTCTCCCAGAAACTTATCAGGAAGCAGTGCTGCTCCTGGAAGTATTGATGTTATATGCTGCTACAGTATGGCTGGCTCATCATATGGCCATCTATATTGTGCACTAGCTCCAGTTTCTGAATAGTCTCTTTGCAACCCCCTGTAGTGCTTATTATACCAGTCTTGTCTCAAGGTGGCAAAGAAGTGAATGATTGTTAGCAAGATCTGTAACAGAAACAAAATTGTCACTCTAACTAGATCCAGATTCTTGGAAAAGAGCTGTTTAGCTACAGCTGTCAGTTAAAATGCCAAAAGCAGCTCTGAATCATACAGTTCCAGAAGTGAATTTGGGGTACAAATGGTGGATGCTCTCATCCAGGGGTACCTATACTCATCTTTCAATTGCTATCCCCAACCTACCATCACTGCTTCAATCTTGTTTTAATTAATACTCATCAAGCTTGCCCTCCTCTGTTCTGTCTTCATAAAGACACTGAGTTTATTCATTTCATTGCACCAGCTGGATCTAATGTGATTGAAAAGCTGAACATACTGAATTCAGTGCAGTCCATATTTCCTTACTAACTCTGATGGCCTCATGTACATGGCACAAAAAAGGGGTGGCAAAACTGTTTCCTGAAAGAGCTTATGTGTAGGATCTCTTAATACAGATGAATAGTTATCTAAAACATGACTGACTTGGAACTAGGAAGTTGGAGGACTTGAAAAATTGCCATTTAATCTGCTTCCACCTTTTTGCTGACCTTTTCAGAAAAATGGAAGGTTTTACATATGTGGATAGTTGGCAAGATTTGATGACAAGCAATAGTTTCTGAAGCAAGAGCTCCATCGCAGGATGTCATTTGTCCTTAAGGAAGTTTTTTCCCTTATGGATATATTGATAGCCTCCAATTCAATATTGCCACACTGGCCTTTGCTAGCGAAGGGCTTACATCCAGTTTGCAGTGAGAGAGTTAGCAGATGCTGTGGTGGAGGTGAAGAACTCTTCTTTGTCTCTTGCACTGTTCCTGCATGTGACTGCGAATACTCTTATACATTTGCAATCAAATTCAGCCAGGGACTTTCAGTGCTTTAGCCATTCTGCTTGTGCTTTACCTTCCTCTGTAAACCATCATGACTTGTAAGGGTGAAGTTAAGAGGACATTTAAAGGTCACTATATCATTGATGGAGGACAAAAGGTTGTTGTTCAGTCCAAACCCTTCAATAGTGGCCTGATGGCAAACAATATATTACTTCAGAGCCATCTGGAACCTCAAGTTTCATCAGCCTCTGAGGCATGGACGACCACAACATGCGCTCTCTCTCCCTATGGAAAAGATGTGTCCTGACCTCAAATCACAGAAGATAAGAGATCTGTCCTGATTAACATTTTCTTTCTCCATCTCCAGTCCCATTCCAAATACTTGACTACACTGTATCTGGCTCTGTCAGCTGATTTGCAAACCAATTTTTATAGTGCCCTAGTTGTCATGGCACCTGATATCCATGAAAACCTCAATCTATGCAGAAGTCATTAACTTCAGTGAAGTTACCAAACATTGTCAGCCTTGGTGCCTCAGCACAGTGAAGAATCCGATTGGTTCAGCAAAGGCCTCTTTGGTGTTTCAGAGTGACCAGTGTACCAATATTAACCCCATTCCAAGACCTGAAAATCAGATGACCACTTATAACTATCTTTTAGGGCTGTAGACCTCCTACATGTGACTGTGGCTACAACAAGCCCAGCAATACCCTCTGCCTGAGTTCCCTGTGTCTTGTGCTGCACAATATACTTGGCTGAAGTCTGTTGAGCCAACAACTACAACGTCATCTAGCCAGGTTTTGTTTAGGTCTGCAAAGCTTGGTGTAAGAACGTTAAATCTGAATATTCTCATGTCCAAAATGTTGTTTTTGATTGCTTTAGTGTTTTAATATATTAACTAAGTATAATTTGTAATTTTCCTTTTAGTCTAATCTTCTGTCTCTGAATTGGAAAATTTTCAGATTTACTTTTATCACTCCATCTCATGCTGGACATATTTCAGATCTTATGTCAATATTTTCATATCACTTATTATTGCAGATCATCAGATTGAGGTAAAGTTTTGCGTACATCTGGAATGGGGGAACTCTGTCCAAAGTGGTGACAAATTTGATAGTTCCCTTTTAAACCCAAGGTTTTAACTCTTAAGTGGCTATAATTTTACCTAGTCCTAATTTCAACAATGCTCTAGATACAATGTGCAGTGCTTTCTGAGGCTGCAAGACAGACGCTTTCTAATGTTGATTAATTACATTTGTCAAAACATAATTCATTATTCTCGTAATCAAATCTTCTAACTCCAGTTGAATAAAGAATTGGAATCTGCTAGCATGGAAAG
Organism: Eretmochelys imbricata; assembly: GCF_965152235.1. Lineage (NCBI taxonomy): Eukaryota > Metazoa > Chordata > Testudines > Cheloniidae > Eretmochelys > Eretmochelys imbricata. Next base: position 270,131,122 of record NC_135572.1, on the reverse strand, counting down.
CAGACCTGCATAATAACTTACATGGCCACTAACTCTTAGTTGCTTATGTCACCTAACAACATGATTGTCACAAAGTTCTGTGTAGCAATTATAGGGAAATAATCCAGTCCTCTTGCTACTCTCAACAATTAAATAAAATCATAAATGGAAAAAATACTGTAGATTAACAAGATGAAGAGTATGTAAAGAACTAAAAGCTTGGGGTTTTTTAAACTAAGAAAGAACATTTAGGGTTCTTCACTTCTCCACAAACATTTTAAAATGTTAAATTTAAACATACTTTTCACTGATGTGAACTATTGGAGACTGTTCTCTTAAATGTTTACCTTTGTGAATAATTTATACTGCTAGTAATTTCTGAACGTCTGGCAATACATTAGGTATTTTGTTAAAGTGAAATTGTCTTCGACAATTGAAGTCAAGTATCAGGTAACTTTCAAGTTTCCCCCTGCTGTTAATACTGTGCTTATTTAAAAAAAAAATGCTTTAAACCCATTTTTATGATTCTATTTTGGTTGTTAAACCAGAGCAGTGACTTATTTCCAGTCTCTGACAATGGTTCAAGTCTCTCCATGCATACTGACAGTTGCATGCATAAGGTCATGTTTTAGCAGGATGGCCACTGCCAACAAGTGGCTTAGAAATTACAAATTATTGTTTCTTCTGAGATACTTTTCATAGTTTATTGATTACATATTTCTCATTGTTATCTTGGATTGTTGATTTAAGGAAAATTCTACTCATTTTGTTTTTAAAAATGTTATGTGATATAGTCAAAAGATGTTGGTAACCTATTTTTGTTGTCTTAAGTATTTTCACATGGGGGGAAAAATCAGACACATCTTTGCAGAATCTCATTTAGCATAAAAACATGGTGTTTTGGGTAACACTTTGTTCCTTCTCTTGGTATGAATCGATTGGGTTATGTTTATCTTGCTTTGTCTTGCCTCCTTACAAACTCATGGGTAGCTAATTTCATTAGAACGTTATGCTTTATTGTAGCTGAATTTCAAATTAGAAACAGAATTTAACTGCTAGCTGTGTGTACCCTTATGGGCACACTTTAAAAGACTTCTGTGCTCTTTGCAGGATTTTTCTCCATAACATATAATGGGCAGTGGCTCAATCCATTTCATTTTCTACCTCATTCCTTTTGCCTCTTCCTCTTCCCACAGCATCCTTTTAGTACTACTTTAGATGAAAGATAAACTATTTAAGGGGCTGGGTTTTTTGGGGGGGGGGGGGTGTTGGTTTTTGTATTTTTTTATTTCTTAAGTCTTAAGACATGCACTTGTCTTTGCTCATCACAAAATCTTTTGAGGGAGATTTCAGCCAGACTTTTTATTTAACCTGTCCAGTTCTAAACAACGCTTCTCTGTAAGAAAGCTTAGATTACAGCAGTTTCAACAATGATTAAGACTAAGTCATTTATCTCCTAGTGTGGGCCAACAACTGTCACTGCAGATTATCCATTACCCGGTTAGCTGAAAACAGTGCTGCAGTGACTTGGACCTTTTAAATTGTTTAGCTAAATACAGGATGTCTATTACTTCAATCTTTTTCATGAACCTTGGTTAATGAGCATGTTTTAAAATAGGGTGGGAGATGATGGTTCTCAGGTCATACAGCACAAATAGGATCTGACTTAATGTTAGTCATTTTTCTGCTTTATTTCTTCTGGACCTGCATGCTGTAATCATTCCAAATGCCACATTGTTATTGTAGCAATACTGAAATAACCTGTAGCAGTATTAAAATAATCTTATCTGAAGTTCCATTAAGAAAAATGGTTTAATTTCCAATATTTTACAATTGAAAAAATCATACACACTCCACTTATAGTAATATTTCTCCTACAGATGAAGCTATACCTCTTCTCCCACTCCACCCCCAAATAATCATTTGTGTCTGTTTTCAGAGGATGGACCTTGGAGAATGTCTGAAGGTGCATGACCTGGCATTAAGAGCAGATTATGAAATTGCATCCAAAGAACAAGACTTTTTCTTTGAGCTTGATGTATGTTTTTTGCCTTAAAATACACTATTCTCTCTACCACTGGTTATGCACATACAATAGATGTAACATGCTAAGTATAGAGAGAAAACATAAACCTTGTCCACAAAGTGGTAGATTTGGAGGGTGGGGCTCTTGCATGATTATCTAGATACTACAATGATGGGGGCATATGAATAGCTAAACACCTAGTCTGTGGCTAGACCTGAGTATTGTGTTTGTGGCTAGGCAGTTAAGTTTCCATATATGTTATCCCCATAACTCTGGATGTCATCTGACTTTTGCCATCAACTCCTGTCTCAAAACTGATTGTGGTTCATTATAGTGCATAAATGGCTAATCACAAATTACTCGTGAGGGAATTCTGCACCAAAAAAAAAAAATACAAATTATGCACACAATATTTTAAAATTCTGCCTATTTTGTCAAAATAACACAATATAATCATGCCAGTTTCAATTATTTTAGTACTTTATTTAAAAATACCCATCAACAAGTATGTCTGTAACAATACAGACAATGAAAAAGGTTCAGGAAATGTTTTTTTGACAAATAGGTTCCTTACTAGGCAGACAGTAACCTTAGAGTAACAGAGTAAACACCAGAGCTATGAGCTGACAGGTCATCCACACATCTCATTTGGAACCGGAAGTACACAATAAGGCAGCAGTAGAGGTGTACCCCCTCCCAACCACCCTCCAAAAAAAGGCAAGCAGGGTAGTATTGTGTTAAATGTAAACTACTAAAACGGAGGGAGGGGGTTAAAAAAAAAAAAGATTTGACAAGGTAAGAAAACGGCTCCTGTGCTTGTTTCATTTAAATTAAGATGGTTAAAAGAAGCATTTTTCTTCTGCATAGTAAAGATTCAAAGCTGTATTAAGTCAGCATTCAGTTGTAAATTTTGGAAAGAAGAACCATAACATTTTGTTCAGAGTTAAAAGCATTTCAGAGCTGCAAACAACCTCCATTCCTGAGGAAACTCTAGGTGCTACTGTATTAATATAGAACTTTGATTAATAATTCATTTAAACTACAGTACAGAAATGTAGTTCCCGCACCCATCAGAAGCAGTGCAAAGGCTTGAGGGAGTCGGGTAACGGAGGAACTGAGGGAGAGGGACATAATTGCTGGGAAGGAGCCTGGGAGTGAACCTGGAAGGCTGTTGGGTGTGGGTGGGAGAAGTATGGAACAGTTGTTTCTTGGGGGGATGCAGGGGAGAGTGATAGGGAGTTGGGGAGCCTCCACCATGCAGACTCTGGCTGACCCCTAGCCTCTCCCATTCAGTCAGGCACATCTATCCCTGTGTGTCTCTGCTACCCTGTCCCCATGTGTCCCTTCACCCCCACTCTGATTCAGCCCCCACCCTAGTTTGTCTCCCCCCTCCCCAATTGGCCTTTCTGAATCCCAGTCTGTGACCTGCCCTGTGTGCCTCTGCTCTGTCTTTCCCTTCCCCCCATATGTGCCGCCTCCACCTGGCTCTGCGAGCTGGGTGTTGTGAGGAACGCCTCCCCCGATGCCCCCGATACCGCCTCCACTCCACCCCTTCCATGAGGCCCTGCCCCTGTCCTGCCTCTTCCCACCCCTTCCCTGCCCCCATTCCAACTCCTTCCCCGAAATTCCCACCCCAATTCCTCCCCCTCCCTGCCCCCAGGGGGTGCAGGAGGGGGTTCGGGGCAGGGAGTTAGGGTGCAGGGTTAGGCAGGGGGTTGGGGTGTGGGGTGCAGCAGGGGGTTGGGGTGCAGGAGGGGTGCGGCAGGGGGCTCAGGGCACGGAGTTTAGCGGCAGGAGGGGTTTGGGGGGCGGGCTCCAGCCCGGCGCGTACTGGGGGCAGGGCAGGCTCCCTGTCTGCCCTGCCACTGCGCTGCTCCAGGAAGGGGCTGGAACCTGGGGGAAGGGTGGGCAGAGGGCTGTGTGTGTGTGTGTGAGGGCTGTGCTATGCTCCTTCACATACCTCCCCCGAAGCTCCCATTGGCTGTGGTTCCCCATTCCCGGCCAAAGGGAGCTGCAGGGGGCGGTGCCTGGAAGCAAGGGCAACACACTGTAGGTAAGCACTGGTTGGGGCACGGGGAGCTGGTGGGCTGCAGAAAATAACCTTGCGGGCCACATTGAGTCCCCTGGGCTAGTGAGTGACTGCCCTTTGTTTTGGCACCACAGCAGCCCCTAGTGGGCAAAAGACATAACAGTAGCACCTCCCCGACAGAATGTATTTTCTGTGGAGAGAAAAAAAAATTCGGGGGAGGACATGAATTCTGTGCGTGCACAGTGATGTAGAATTCCTGCAGGAGTAACAAATGTATGTTTCGAAGAGAGGCTTTAGGATGCTATTCTTATCCACAGAATTAAAAGTATATTTCTGTTTTACATCTGGGTTACCAGAATAGTCACGTTTGTGAGCTCCTAAGGCCCTATATTCACTAGAAATAAAGATATATTTTTAACTCATGTTAAACTACTCCATGTTAATTAACTCTAATTTACAATCTCAATGATGAAGCATTTTTAGTTTTAACCCATATTGGCTGGTTTGAGGTAAACTCTAGGCTGCTTTCTGAGGACTTGAACACTGGTTAAAAATTATCCTTTTTTCTTAGTGAAGAGAACCTAAAAGGAGTTTATTAGGTAATTCCCACACATTCTCAAATATGGCTTTGCCTGGATTTTTCTTGTCTAGGTGGCTTTGCTTGTTCTTTCTGGCAGTGATAGTCTTTTGATGTTTTAGGCAATGGATCACCTACAGTCATTCATTGCTGACTGTGACAGAAGAACTGAAGTGGCTAAGAAAAGACTAGCAGAAACTCAAGAAGAGATCAGTGCTGAAGTTGCAGCTAAAGTAAGCATTTAAAACTGGTTCCTGACATGCTGCAAAGCCCTTTTGGATTGCTTAAGGGAATACTTACAATTGGGGTGATTTTCCTCTATCAGAAAGTAACCATTTCTTATTTAGCACAAGTGCAACTGAGGTGAATTCAAATGAGATTACCCATTAGTGAAATTCAAACCATTTTCTGAAGGAAGGAAGTTTAGGCTTTGACAGGCCACCCAAACTGAGGATTTTTGTTTGAGAGATACCCTCTTCTCCCCGAATCTCTTCCTAAAATCATTGTTTCCCAAACTTTTTACTAAGGTGACCCACCCAACAGCATTTTGTCTCCTTTTTATAAAACCCACCATTACATATATGCACCCTCAACCCTGGCTCCACAGCCCTAATCCTGGCCTGGTGCATGTGGGAGTTCAGAGCAGTGGTTCCCAAACTTTTAAGGGTCATGCTCCCCTTCACCACCACCCCGTGCCCCTCCCCCAACTGGGCTGGGGAGAGGGGGAAAAGGATGACATGGGTAAAGGGGCAGAGGCTGGGGGGTCATAGCTGGGGGTGGTGGGAATGGAGCTGCAGCCAAGGGCCAAGGCTGGGGGCAGGAGTGGAGACGCAGCCAGGCTGCAGTGGGGGCTGGCAACTGCGTGTGGAGCTGCACCAAGGCTGGGGACGGGGCCAGGCACGGAGACGGGAACTGGGGATGGAGCAGAGCTGGGGCTGGCCTGTGCCCACTGCACCCCCTTGAATGTTCCTCCGCACCCTCCTATGGGGTGCACCCCACAATTTTGGGGACATCTGGTTTAGAGAGGGAGCCTGACCCATGCTAACCCCACAGCAGCAACTCTTGTCCCACGGGGCTGGGCCTGGCTGTTTGTTCAAGCCGAGTCTGGCTCGCCAGATGTGAGTGACCCTGCAGTCCTGTGTGTCAGGTTGCAGCTCCCAAAGTGGGGAGCTAGGGCAGGAGCTGCCACTGCAGAGTGAGTGCAGGGCAGGCTCGGCTCGTTCTCCAGGCCCTCCACTCCCCCATCCTCGTGCCTCCCCTCTGGGCCATAAGTGTGTATTTGTCTAGGCAAAATATCCTAGAGGATATTGTGAAGGCCAAGACTATAACACAGTTCAAAAAAGAACTAGATAACTTTTTGGAGGATAGTTCCATCAATGGCTATTAGCCAGGATGGGCAGGGATTGTGTCCCTATGGGGCACTGGGCACTGGCCACTGTCGGAAGACAGGATACTGAGCTAGATGTGGCCTTCTTATGTTCTTAGGCCAGGGACCGGTGATCTGGTCATGGACATAACTCCTCTAATACCTTTCTGCAACCCACTCATTGGTTAGGACTCATTGTTTGGGAAACACTGCCTGAAAGGAGAAGGAAAAACAGGGAGACGACTAGTCATCCACTTCTCCTTCAGGAAACTTCAGTCTCTGTGGTGGAGCATGCCATGAAAAAGTGATAACTCCATTTTTGTCCCGAATCTCAGCAGCTGAGAGAGCTTAGAGGTTCATGATGTCTCATCTAGTTTTTGTAACTGAAAAATTCAAGTCTCCTTCCAGTGAGTGCATGCACATGTTTGGAGGAATGGTTATATTAAAATATTAATTCTGCAAACCTGTTTATTGGATAGAGAGCAATGACTTTACAACTTTTGTATTGTTCAGGATTTCTAAACAAATTTATGGTCTCGAAGGGGAGCATAGCCAAAGACCAAGCAAGGAGAGTGCAGATAGCCCTTTCAGCAGCCTTGAGAGTCTTGCATCATAACAGTTACCATCATAAAAATCCCAGATACAGCTGCAGAAATGTCCTAACTTGAAAATTTAATAACTTGTGAATATGCAGGGTGGATTTCCTACTCTGGAGTATACGTGTTGGAGAATACAGGGTGGGTGGGGCCTACACTACTTGTTCATATATAAATATCTCTGATCCACATGTATGTCCATTGACTTAGCCTTAAAGAGTTTATTTTATATATCAATGACTTCTGGATATTAATACCAACAAGCACATTCTAGCTTCTCTGAGAAAAATCCAAACCTAAAACACATGAAAACCTGCCAGTATTGAGCTCCCCCTTGTTTTTCCAAGGCTGAACGAGTTCATGAATTGAATGAAGAAATTGGGAAGCTATTGGCCAAAGTAGAACAGCTGGGAGCTGATGGAAATGTGGAGGAGTCCCAGAAAGTAATGGATGAAGTGGAGAAAGCCAGGGCAAAGAAGCGAGAAGCAGAGGTAATTTTGTTGTCTTTACATCTGTGAATTCATTGACACTTCATTCCAGATGGTCCTTATGAGAGGAGACCAGATCTTCTTAAACCATATTTTTCTGAATAATTTGGTTTAGAATGCTCAGCATGTATTGAAAAATTTTAAACTGTTTGTATTATTTTTATTTCCAAAATGGAAATGGCTGAGTGTATCTTTGACTTGAACTTTTATGTAAAAGGGTTTTTCCTTCCAAAAGTCTATTTTGTCACCCTACATTTTTTGAATGCCCAGAAATAATAACTTAAATTTTATCAGCAGCTATGTACTATACAATTGTTATCAATCGGCAGCACATCCTTAATTTTGATTCAGGGATTGAGGCAATCAATTGTAGACAGGGTGGATTTGATTTAATCAATCAAATTGATTTAAATCACTAGTTGGGAAGACTTGATTTAATCATGGATTTCTACATAAGGTTATAACAACCAAACTTTTAATACATATTCTTCACAACTCAGAGACAGATGTAGGTTTTATTTTTAGAAGGTGCACACTATACGTTTTTAAAGTGATTTATTTTGAAAACTTTTCAGATTAGTTTACCACTATACCAGAAAATGAATGATTGTTTGGTTATTTCATTTACCAAAGGTAATTGAAGCAGATATTTATGAAGTCAGTGGGAGGTGAACTATCTCCAATTCAACAGGTTAATCATTAATATTTGGAGGATTCACCAGACAGACATTTAAATTGTTTTATTTAACTAAAACAACAAGGTTATGTATTCTGGATGTTTTTCTTCAACAGCAAACATATAATATTTTAACAAAACAAGCATATGATTTTTTGATTTTAGTTAAACATTCAAGTTTTTTAAAATGAAGTTTGTTTTTGTTTAAATTGTTTTAACTAAAATAGTTAAATGAAATATTAAAAATAAATAAATCGACTGTCAGCCAGGTCAACATGAGAAAGTTAAAATATTGACTTCTACAGCTAATACAGTCGTCTTCACCTTTATTTTCCTGTTTGTTCATAATCTGGAAAAGAAAAACAAAGCTTTCCTGCTTTTTCAGGTCCCAAAACAATGTCTCAGTTTGGAATGAATTATTCCAAAGGAAGAAAATACTCTTTTAACAGCAGTAGCTTCTTCTGCAGGTGTAGAAAGTGAGATGATCATTTCAGCAGTCTCTGAATCCAAGTGCTTAAGTGACTTCCACCGGTTCACTGGTGTGACTTTCTTTAAAACATCATCAGCAAACATATTTCTTGAATGGTTCACCCTTAGCCCTGAAGTTTATTATAGTTGGCATTATGGAGGGATGATTGTTGGATGTCCATGTCATAGCCAACTCCTTTTCTTCAGCAGTTAAGGTTTGACCCTGGTACTGAGTATTGAGAATATTTGCAAGAAAATGAGCTGGAAATAGTGCCCGACCCATTCAGGTTTGTTTTGTTTTGTTTTGTTTTTTAATGCTTGTAATTTAACTCTCTCCTTGCATATTTCTCTTTTTAAGATCTCACCCAGTTCTTTCAAAATTTCAACAGCATCAGCAATAAAACAGCTATTTCCCTGCATTTTGTTCAAGGCTACAGAAATAGGCTTCAGGGTACTCAGCATGTGCTCCTCATTTCTCTTAAGCCCAATGTTGAGAACTTTGGCTGTGACAGTGCCATCTATTTTTTCACGATTTTGTTCACAAACTGTTATCAGATTAGGTCAGTTCTTGATATAGTGCTCAAAACAGTCCACTACTGAGTTCCATCGCCCATCTTGTGGGAGAGTTAGCTTGGTTCCCTTCACTTTTTTCAGAGCAGCGGCTGCAGAGTGGTGGTTACGGAAGTATTTTGCAATTTCAACAACATTAGCCTTTATTTCTGGAACACTGAAGTCTTTGGCTAGGAGGTGCATCAAATGAGCACTGCAACTGTATGTTATTAGCTTGGGACTCTCTTCTAAAATTCTTCTCAACTTGGCTACATTTGTAGCGTTGGTCTGTGACCAAGCTCTGTACTTGTCATTTGCATTTTTTTTCACAGTTTGTTCTATTCTGCTATGTGTGTATTTCCTGATGTATCAATTGCTTCTGTAAGGAAGACATTCCCTTCTTCTGTTGTCACACAGGCACGTACAACAGGATCATTGTGGACATTGCTCCCCACCCATCAAGACTCAGGTTAACAATTTCACTCTCTAGACCTTTTGCACAATTTCTCTTTCATACGCTTTATCCAGCAATTTGCTTGCGACATCTGTTCTGTTGGGTGGACTGTATCCTGGTCTTAATGACTGAACCATGTTAATGAAGTGTGGGTTCTCAATCATACGGAAAGGAGAGTTTGTTGCATAAATAAACGGGGCAATTTTTTCATCAATTACCTCTTTCTGTAATCTGCTGGTTCTTATCAAAAACTTATCTGTGGTTGTTTCTGGACGACGGAGATTTTCTTTTTGCTACAGGTGATATACTGTGGCTATGTGACATACATGATGTGACTGAAACACTATCATTGGCAGATAACTCTGAAACTATAGAAAATGATGGTGAACTTGAAGGTGGATAATCTTCAGAATCCTGTATGTTGAGGATAGATTCTCCTAAACAAAATAAGTCAATGTAGTTATTTAATTATTATTACCATACTGCTCATTGCATTCACTGAGACTCAGTACTACTTTAAAGGTGAAATTGTAAAAGGAAGATCTGCCTATTTCAGCTATTTATTTTTTATTACAACTGCATCTAAAATGATAGTACCATAGAGTAACAACTATATTTTTTACTCAAACATGAGAATTCAAGAATAGTCCAGAAGGAAGACAGGCGGTCCTTAAGAAAGAAGTATGAAATAAAAAAACTTTACCAACCTGAAGATCCTGCATGTTCAGACATGTTCCTTTCATCATCTTCAATGCAGCTCCCTCCTGAGAAGGAACACTTCTCATGATGTTGTTTCATTCGGGCAACCAGGCCTTGCATTTCTTTATTGCACTGTTTGCCTGTCTTACCCACAGGTAGAGGAACTTAATTAAATTATTCCCAAACTTGGTCTCTCTCACGGCCTGCTGCCATTATAGGTTTTCCCTTCTAGTGAGAGAATGGTATGGTAGATGTCAAATCAATGAAGGCTACAGTCAGAAAGACCTCAAGACTTCTGGAATATGCTGCTCAAACAGTTTCACTTTTGTTTCTGCTGCTTGTCCCTCCCTTCTCAGATTTATTTCCAGATTTCTTCTGGTCCAGATCTATTCTGCCCCCAACAGTCTTCTATTCATTGAACTTTTTGAAACTTTGCACTTTTAGAGAGAGGTAAGGGATTGACTCTGTGTACACAAATTTGCAGAGGGACAATAGGGTTGAGGGCTGTTATCTCTTACCTCTACGTATTTATTATATATTTATTTAAAACCATTTTTGCTGTTAACAAGCATGTTCTCTCTGGAGATTCAAATGCACAGTTTCAGAACTGCAAAACTAAGCATCTCTGATGGTATCTTCTAGACTGAGCATTGAGTCCAATTGGGTAGATAGAAAGATTAATCTAAATCTGTACAGAAGCCCCTGGAACCCCATAAGATTGGGTCCCTAATCCATGAACTATTGGAACTCATTTACAAAACTTTTCTTAAACATTACATGAATATATTGTCTCGTACTATAGAATTAGAATTTATAGTTCCTATTCCATGGTGAGATATCTTTGAGCTATAATGTATCTTAATTAAAACTATCTTTAGATAGGTTTTTCCCTCAAAAAGGGTTTTATCAAAAAAAAGTCCGAATTAAATAAAAAAAAAGGATTTTTTTTCATCGTTGATTTTTCTTCACCCTGATTGTAAAGCTAACTTTGCTACAGAGTTAGATGGCCTAAATATATCAGAGTATTTTCTCCACTAATTCTGTAACTGTTCAGTCCATTGGGGTCTCTGTTGGTGTTCCCACATTTTTTTTAAGGTAATCCTACACTATTTCAAGTGTATTTATTTCCACAGGTAAGGCTTTTACTTAAGTTGAGCTACGTTGGTATGTTTAGTTTCTATGGACGTTGTATTTGATTCTACAGTTGTTAAGACCAGTCGGTGTCATGGCTAGTGCTGGTAAGAAGACTAGTTTTCAGCCTTATGCATCGTAAGCTACGCTGAGTGAGACTTTTTCAAAGGTGTGTAACTCTAACAAGACAAACCAGTTTTCACTGGAGGTCTCAAAAGACTCTTTTCACTGAGAGCTATTTCCATGTCCTATTTCTGCTTTCTAGCTGATTCTTTTTGATGCTTGAGCAGCTTAAAATAACTGTTTAAAAAAAAAAAAAAATTCAGAGGATTGTGTGGCTTTGTTCCTTCTCCCAGCTGTCCTCATATACTCAAATGGCCAAACACATTTTGCTCAATTAAAAATAACTCTTCAGTAGAGATCAATGCTGGAAAGATGATTTTTCAGGATAGCATTTTAAATAGATTCACTATGGAAGCCACTGTGCAATCTTCATAGATATGGTGCTCACTGCTAATATTTACCCGCTACGTTGAACTCTCAAAAATTGTCAGGCTCCTCCAAAGTAACCTACTGTGGAGCAGAAATTAAAGAACAGGTCTGTTTTCTTTTGTCTTTATTTGGAAAGCAAAATGAATTGTCCATGGCCCTGTTTTTTGTAGTTAGTGTCCAAATAATGTTATGTTTAAAAATAATGACACTTCTTTGTATTTTAATGGAGACATTTGATTTATACCTTACATGGATAAAATTAATAGTAAAACAGGTCTAATATAGTATCCTGAATTACTTTGACTCTTAATTGACAGGTATAACCCTTCATGTATGTTGCTTCTAGCAGGACATTCTTGTGTTCATATTTTCACGTATTGAAGAGTAAGAAGCTCTCAAAATGTATCTTCCCCCCCCTAGGAAGTGTACAGGAATTCAATGCCTGCCTCCAGCTTTCAGCAGCAGAAGCTCCGTGTTTGTGAAGTGTGTTCTGCCTACCTTGGTCTTCATGATAACGACCGACGACTTGCTGACCACTTTGGAGGAAAACTGCACTTAGGGTTTATCGAAATAAGGGAGAAACTTGAGGAGCTCAGGGTAAATCAGTCTTACTTATTTTTTCTTTCTCTTTTACTGACGACTTAATCGCATATGAGAAGATCTTAGAGGAAACTTTCTATTATGTGTGAATTTATTTGTTCATCTTGTAAATTTAAAACTTTTGAGGCAGGCCCATATTAAAAATTGGTAAGTTAAAGATAATGATAGGACAGTTTTATATAAAATGATCTCTTGGTATGGTGAGTTCATTTAACAACCTGCATTTTAATATAGCCAAAGGCAAGATCATAATCTCTGAACAAAGAACGTAGGTCACGCTTACAGAAGAGGGAACTGGTATCCTGGAATGCACTGACTCTGAAAAGGACTTGATGGTCATGCTGGATAACGACCTGAACATGAGTTCTCAGTATGATGCTATGGCTAAGAAGGGTAATGCTATTCTTGGATGTACAAGCAGGGGGAATATTGAATAGGAATAGAGGTGGTATTTCTTCAGTGTTCAATGTGAACAGGACCGTTACTGGAATGTGGTGTCCATGCTTCAAAAAGGATGTTGAAAAATTGGACATGATCCAGAAAAGATTTACAAGAATGACTAAAGGTCTGGAAACCCTTCCTTACGGTGAGAAATGAAAGAAGCTCTGTCTATATAACGTATCCAAGCAAAGCTTAATAGGTGATTTGAGCACCCTGTAAAAGTAGCTACATGGGGAGGGAGAAGTTGGTAGTAGATGGCTCTTCAATTTAGCAGACAAAGGCATAACAAGATCCAATGCCTGCAAGTTGACGATAGATAAATTCAAACTAGAAATATGATGCAAACTTTTAACAGTAGCTTAACCATTGAAATAACTTACCTTGGGATGTGGTGATTTCTCCGAGATGTGGTGATTTCTCCATCACTTGAAACCTTAAGATTGAATTAAATGGCAAAAACTTTAACACAGTTAAGGTTCCTGATGATAGCCCGTGACCTTCAGAAAACTTAAACTTCTGAAAATTAGGAAATAGAGTTAAGGTAAAAGCCCCACATAACCTTCTCCCTCTTTTAAGTGATGCCCCATAACACACATGTTCGCTCTTTGCCTTTTTATTGTAATGTCAGGTTCTACCTGCACTTGCACTATATTCAAACAGAAAACTCTGCTTTCCTCAACACATCATTCAGTCCATAGTCTGCTCTCATATCCCACCTCACTACTGACAGTACCTGTTGGAAGAAGGCCTCAGTGTCCTGCTACTGACACAACCTACATAATTCTTGTATTGAAATGGTGTGGACTGGAACCCCAAGGTACTCATGTGCGCCTCTTTTCTTTGATAATGCACATGGGGGGGACTCAGACACAGATCTCATATTACAGTCACAGCTCTTTCAAGCTGCTTCAGTTTATTCCTTCACCATTCAAGACAGCTATACCTAACACAATGAATGCAGCTGGAGTGCATGCAGATAATTCCCAGTGGCATTTGTCAGATCAAAGGAAGTGCAGAGGTAAGGTTGCATGGGCATGTACCTTGACTATTTCCTAGTTTTCAGAAGCTTGATTTTGTAGAACTCAACATTCTGGAAGGGCTTGAGCTATCATGCAATCTTAACTGTATCTTTTGCCATTTAATTTCCTAGCCTTTTAAAAAAAGAAATGTATGTTGGTAAGAGTTTGTGGTCATGTAGGCAGTTGTAATTCTCACCGAGGTTTGCAGTTGATATGTTGTTGTGGCTAAGTAGTAATAAAAGACATAGCTTTTATATAGTGCTTTTAATCAGTAGTTCTTTAAGAACTTTTATATTGTTATGCCCATTTTACACATGGGAACCTGAGGTGAAGTGACTTGCCCAAGGTCACCCAACAGGCCAGTGGCAGAGTTAGGAATAGTCCTAGTCCAGTGGTCTTTCCACTAGGCCACACAATTGCTCTGTGGTTCCTAACTGCTCCTATGCATATTTTGTTATGGTGGAATCAAGAAAATGGTCATGCTTTGAAATGTTTGCAATGTGTAGTTGCTAACTGGGCCAATGAGAGAAATCTCTTTCTTTCACAGTCTATATCCCAAACCCTTGACAGTTTTATTACATGGTTGTTAAAGTAACTTGAGTATGCAAGAGAAGACTGGTGGGTCTGTCTCCTTCTCCCTCCTGCCCCACCGTTCCCCACAACATGTAACACCTCCACCACCACCATTTCCAGCTCCCATTCCATCAAGCCATTAGTTCACACTGTAGAAGCTTTTAACATGTAAGAAATTGCTTCCTGCTGTCTCCTGTCCTGTGCTGCTACGTGTACTTATTCCAGACAGCAGGTTACTGGAGGGATGCACGCTACCTTGACTAAGTAGCCCAGGGTGGGCACTGAGCTGGCTTCCCCTCTCCCATTTGGGACTCCTGCCTCTGGTTGGGCTTCTCCACCCATGCCCCAGGGCCATCCAGTCTGCATTCCTTCCAAAGCAGGCCAGTCCCCTCACCCACACAGGGGTAATATGTATCTTAACTATTCATTTTCTGGATTTCAGATGTTTAAATTTTTGATACTTTCAGTCTCCCTACCCCAGATTCCATCTCAGATGGAAAGTCGGGAAGAGGGGCCCAGGCACCGCAAGAGGAGCACAGTCCCCCAGATTTCAGAACACACAACAGGAAGAGAGAGGGGCGGGGCTCCCCGAGATCCCAGCAGACACAGAATGGGAGAATTCAGAGCTGACAAGCCCTCACACCACCTCTAAATTCCCAACTTTGTCTGCTCTCCTTGCTCTGCTAATATGTCTTTTCTAAATGAGTCTCTAGCTTAACTAGAAATTGTGGGCTTGATGCAAGAAATACTGAGTGAAATTCTGTGTCCTGTGTTATGCAGGACTATGTTATCATAATGGTCCTTTCTGGCCTTAAAAATTATCTATGAATTATGGTTTTGCAATTCAGTGAGATATGTAAGCATGTGCTTAAGGTCCATTAACTTCAATAGGAGTTAAGAACAAGTTTTCCTGAATTGGAGTCCAAATGCAGAAAATGTTTCTGTTAGGATCATGAGTAAAAGTGCTAGTGGACCCAGAATGTTTTGTGTGGTTATGTGCGATATTTATGAGAAGGCATTAATGCAAATAGCTCCCTGGAACAAGAATAGTTATTAAAAATAATTACAAGTAAATTGTCATTGTTGTACAAGGAATTACTTGACATCAAAACTATAAGAAATTGAATACTCAGCTATTACCACCAACTGAAAAAATTGTCCATGGATAATTATTCCAAATTCCTAAAGTAAACTGTATTATGTAATCTTTGAAGTACGTCACTTACAAAAAAAAAGATAACTGTCCTCCTTCCTCAAATTCTCCTCGAGATATAATCAAGATGGTCTGGGACAATTCCACAATTCAGAAGACCTTTATAAAGAGATGAATCTCTTGCATTATGCCCAGAAGGTGGAAAGACTTGGGGGCTTTTCCTAATGTCCAGTTCCAGTGTGTTCCATTCCTAAGGGCCCTCTGCTCAGGGTGCTCTGCCCCTAGCTGTAGTGAATTCAACCTACATACTACTAGCTGAAGCATCCTTTCTCTGATTGTAACTGTCGTGTTCACAGTGTGGAGAGAAGTAGCCTCCAAACCAGGGTCTTTGATGCAGACTAAGACCTTATTTATCTTCCAGTGTAAACAAAGGAAGCTCATTAAATTTCCAGCTCTACTCATTCTGATTTACCACCCACTGGCCAGAGTGCGATAGAATTAGTATGGAAACTCTCATGTTGAAATCCCACTGCTTTTGAACTCCCTTCCATGCGAAACTTTGAATTAGTATAGTTCTACCTCCTTCAGGTCTTGATATTAATACCATCTCTTCTCTGTAGCTCTCTTGTAATAATGGCCACTTCCTAAACAAAGTAAATAAGGCAAATATGATGCTGAGAGAATGAGAAGAGGGGGGATAATATACGTGCACAGAAAATGGGGAAGAACCAACTGTTAACTGTTTTATATGACTTTATATGACCTTTCAGCTGAAGTGATGTATTGAAAATGTCCCTTTGTTTTTAGAGGGTTGTGGCTGATAAACAGGAAAAACGAAATCAGGAACGCCTGAAACGCAGAGAAGAGAGGGAGAAAGAAGAAAGGGAGAAGCTAAGGAGGTAGAGATCTGCTCTGTTTTTGACAGCATACATTTAATAATCATTCTAAAATCTATGTAAGACTGAATTTTCTTGCATGTTTGTGTGTGTCTGCTTGGTGGCAGAACAGGCTGCATTTGCTGAAAATTCTACATGAATTGAAAGTAATTTGCTATTTGACTACTTTTCTCAAGCCTATAACTCCTTGTTTCTGGTGGAATACTTTTTCTATATAAGTAACGGATACAACTGGGTGAATATACACATGATCAAATACTGACTTTATCTGAAATTATCAAATTATCTGAAATTATCAAATTAGACCTAAAAAAGAGGTGAATATATGATTGGCAGTTTTGGAGCGGTCCTGAATCTTCTCCATGAAATACGCAATCACTGTTTCTAGGAATTCACATGCAGACTTGTTTAAACTGCTGTTTGCATGCATTTTGTTGTGGCCTCAAGAAGTCCACAATGACTTTCGACAACAATGTTGATGAGCTCACATCTCAGCTGTGAAATCCCCCATAAAATCAGGTGTTCTGTTCATCAGAAGAACAGAGGGACAGTATTTTCCTTAACTTTCTAAGGTTTTGATGAAAAACAAGAAAGAGTTTAAATAAAATAGGGAATTTTTGTGGCATGCTATACTCAGAAAGAAAAGAGAAGCAGCATTTAAACAGTCAGATCAATGTAGTATTGGGAAATCTTCCTCTAAAAAGACTGTAACTCACATTTTAAAAGGGCCTTTATCATAACTGTTTTTTATAGAATAAGAAATGTAATGGTAAGTCGGGGTCGGCAACCTTCGGCACACGGTTCATCAGGGTAATCTGGTGGTGGGCCGTGAGACATTTTGTTTACGTTGACCGTCCGCAGGCACGGGACCCCTGCAGCTCCCAATGGCTGCGGTTCGCCGTTCCCGGCCAACGGGAGCCGCAGGAAGCAGCGACCAGCACATCCCTGTGGCCTGCCATGCTGGCCGCTGCTTCCTGCAGCTCCCATTGGCCGGGAACGGCGAACCGCAGCCATTGGGAGCTGCAGGGGGGCTGTGCCTGCGGACGGTCAACGTAAACAAAATGTCTCACGGCCCGCCAGCCAATTACCCTGATGGGCCGTGTGCCAAAGATTGCCAACCCCTGTGGTAAGTAATCAGTTCCTTTAGCTTGTTCTCTTTGTAATATTCTGCATTTTCGAATTGTAAATCTGTTTGTATAACAAAAGCTGATCACCATTTTCCATTTGTTTCAGGTCCAGATCCCATAGCAAGAATCCCAGAAGGTATGTAATCTGCAGGAAAGGGGTACTAGTAGTGAAGCCAGGCTTTTAAAAGCTAGAACCTTTATAAATTTAATTGTCAAGCATTACTAGACTGCAGTGTCCTTGTTTAGCACCAAAGCAGCATAGAGGATGGCCGTTCTCAACAGATTTATACTGCACTGATCACCATGGTATTGGACTGTGTATGCACATGTGTTCGCCCATGGCGAACAAGATGTTTTTTTCCTCCTCTGATAGTAGTTAGAACATGTTAAAAGGCTTGCATCTGTGACTGCTTGCAAGCTGATGGTCCAGGTCCTTTAGCTTAAGCAATAGACACTTGTCCTTTTAGACCCAGAGGTCCCAGGTTCAGTATCCACAGATGACCCGTCCAGAGGTGTCAGTACTTAGGCAATGCACCTTGCCTCTTAAGCTTCAGTTGGAAGCCACTAGTTTGCATTGCCATCCTTTTCAATAGGAAAGAATTTGTAATAATAAACCTTCAGGGGTTTGAGAGCCTGCAAATATAGTCTTGTGTTAGTGACCCTAAACCAGAATATAGCTCTTGTTTTAAAACTTCAGTGATAGCTGGTGCATATCATGTCGTAAATAGAAGGCTTCATAGACAGAACTGCAACATAAAGCACCTACCCAAAGGCTCATTGTCACAGCATCTTCCATAACATCAACACTCTGTAACTTTATCTGTTTGTTAAATAGACTCTGTCAAATAAGCACTTTGATTTCTTTGAAAGGTAGTGGCAAATGGCCAGACGTACAGTCTTCCCTTCATCTGCTCTAAATTTGGTTGGACTTGTCACAGGGGAATTTGGAGGATTCCCTCATCACTTTCCTCCTTCAGGCCAGTCTCTCTGAGAAATGCATAATAGCTGTGATAATTGGAAACTGATCTCTGTACAGACCCAATACTATGTACACAGCACTAAATATTGGTATACTGGTAGAGCAGCTGACTGCCTCATTCACCGTAAATCCTTTTTCTGTTTCCAGATCTAGGTCTCGAGATCGCCGCAGACATCGATCTCGCTCTGCCTCCCGGGAGCGAAAGAGAAGAACTCGCTCCAAATCCCGTGAGAAACGCCACCGTCACAGGTCTCGCTCCAGCAGTCGCAGCAGGAGCCGCAGCCATCAGAGAAGCAGGCATAGTTCCAGGGACAGGAGCAGAGAGCGCAAAAAACGGTAAATGTTGGCCTCCTGACAGAAGTAGTTTCCCTTCCCTGAAACCAGAAAACAGTTGTAACTGTTTCCAGAAACTATGGCTAGAAATGTAATTGTTTACCAAGAACACTTAGTAATTTTAAACACCTTGTGGGGCATTTCCAGATTTCAGTCATTGTTTTAGCATGAGCAGTGATACAGAAACAGGGTTACCTTTTGTCTGTTTGGGGGGGGGAGGGAGGGAAGGAACTGCTGTGACAAAGTGCAACATATTTGTCAAATTGTGAACCCCGTGCTGTACTGTGAGTGAAAATAAGCCTGAATGTTCCTGAAGATAACCTATTGTACTGCATTCCAGACAGCTTCCCTGCCTGGGAAAGGTGTTTGATATCTCATTGAAGGACTGTTGCTGAGAGCCATTTGTTGTGATTTTTGTATTACTGTAGCATCTCTGAGCCCTAGTTGTGGACTAGGAGCCCATTGTGCTAGGTATTGTCGAAACACAGATCCAAAAAAAACCCAGTTTCTGCCTCAGAGAGCTTATGGTCTGGTATACGACAAGAGACAACAGATGGATACAGACAGACAAGAGTACAGGGAAGCAGTGAGACAGTACTGGTCAGCTTGATAAGCAGTGGTCTCAGCACAAGAGCAGCCAAACCATTGTTAGGTTTTTTTTTTAGGCATCGTGGCAAAGCAGTGCCTTGAGGAGGGTCTGGAAGGAGGAAGTTTATGGGGAGCTTCTCCCAAACGTGTGGTTGAAAGCACAAAGATGCCTATTAGAAAATTTAACAAGTAGGTGATGGAGGCTGGCATCTTGGGCCACTTGTAGGTGAGGATCAGCATCTCGTTCTCTAATGAGAGATGATAGGTATGTGGGAATAGGCTGTCCTTAAAAGTGAACACAAGCAACTTATGTATGTTGTGATAGAAAAAGGGGAGCCAGTGGAGGGTTGCAAAGAATGTGGTCAAAGCAACAGGCTAGGAAAACAATCTTTGCAGCAGTATTCTGAATAGATAATCAGGCAAAACTGTATTGTCAAGAGTAGAGAATGATGTTGCAGTAATTGGGACAAAGATGAGATCTTGGATGAGAGTTTGAGCTGTGTGGATGAATCAGAAAGGCAATATTTTAGATGTTATGCACAAAGAATCTGCAAGACTTAAACTTGGCCAAGATGTGAGGACCTAAAGAGCGGTCTGAATGAAAAATGATACCCAGGTTATAGGCCTGAGTGACAGGCAGGATTGTGGTGGTGTCCACAGAGATCAAGAAAGGCAGTGGGGAAGTCTTGGTGAGAAGAAAATTAGGAGTTTTGTTTCAGCTATGTTGTGTTTGAGCTGACAGCTAGACATGCTCAAGAAGATGTCAGAGAGACCAGATTAGATTGTAGTTTGCATAGAAGGAGACAGGTCTGGAATAGAGAGGTAGATCTGTGAATCATCAGCATCATGATAGTAGTTGAATGTATGTTTGCAAATGGGATTACACAAAGATAAAGTGTGGAGGGAGAAGAGAGGGTACAAAGCACAGAGCCCTGTGTAATCTTCACAGAAAGTTGGGGGAGGGGGGAATGAGGAAGATCTGATGTACATGTTGAAGTAGTGTTAGAGGTGTAGAAGAGGCGTATCAGGAGAGAGTGCTATGGAAGCTAAGGGAGGGCATGATTTCAAGAAGTGAAGTGTGGTCAGTGTTGTCACAGAAGGCTGCAGGTCAAGCAGGAGGATGGAGAGTACTGGTTCTGAGCTTTAGGAGGAAAAAGTCATGAGAGATTGGCTAGAGTGGTTTCAGTGGAGTGCAGCAGATAGAAACCAGATCAGAGAAAGTGTAGGACTGAATTGGACAAGAGGCACTCCAGACAGAAATTGTAGACCATGTGTCCAAATAGTTTAGAGATGAAAGGGAAAAAGGCATGATAGTTGAAGAGGCAAGTGGAATTAAGGGTGGTGTTTTTAAGATGTCAGAGACTAAAGTATGCTTGTATTGTGAGGAGAGTTGGAGGTTGAGGGGGGGAAAAGTAAGGAAAGGCATGAGAGTGGGCATGAGTGAGATAAGGGTGTGGGATGGGATTACAGTGACAAGTGGAAAGGTTACAGGAGGAGAGCAGACTAGAAACTTCTGTGACAGGAGAAGGAGATGAGAAGTGTAGGAAAGGGAAGGGAAGCCAAGGTAAAAGGAGGGGGAAGTTCATATGCTGTATCTTGTCAGTTTTCTCTTGAGAGAAATCTGAGATCCTGTGCGGGGAGAGAGGTAGAGGCAGGAGGAGGGGAGATTTTGAGGAGTCAGTAAAAGATGGCTGGGGTTCTGGGTGTAGGATTCAATTAATGTGGAGAAGTGGAGTTGCTTAGTAAGGGAACTGGCAGAACTGAAGGAGATAAGAATGAATTTGTAGCAGAGGAAGTCAGCCTGGTCACAGAATTTCCTCCAGAGATGTTCTGCGGTGTGAGAGCAGGAGCTGAGGAATTGGATGTCAGGGTGAGCCATGGCTGTGGATTGGCAGGGTGGACCTTGTGATGGGAGGGGAAGGCAAAAGAGGAGAGGGTGGGGAAGTGTGAAGCAAGGAGCTAATCAAACACCTCAGTAGAAGAAAGACAGGAAGGAGAAGGCTAAGAAGTCACAACTGATCAACACTGATGGATTGGAAGTCATGGAACATCTGATAGAGCGGGGAGCTGTTGATTTTGAATGGCTCAACTACTGGCACATCCTCATGGATGAATGTTTTTTCTAAACAAGGGGGGCAGGCATGACTCGTGGAAGGGGCTGGAGTTTCCTAGTGGAGCATGTGGCAGAGAGATGGCAACAGAACAGTGGGGTACTGTTCTGTGCCAGGGTCCCACCTTCACCATGCAAAGGAGAACTTGCAGAGACAGAGAGGGGTTGAGCAGGTTGGACTCTGCCCAGCCTGAAGTGCTGGCAAATCTTAGACTTACAAAAGGGGAGAGATCAGACATCGGGAAGATGAATCTTAAGACTTTTGTTGTTTTCAGAGAAATCTCTCTCTCTCTCTCTCAAGTGCTTTAAGAGTAAAGTCACTATGGTTAACAAATTCTTATTAGTCTGTATTGTTCTTCATTAGATCTCTGTTTATTCCTAGGCACCTACACTATGAGCTTCCAGAGCCTTCTGGAAAGCTGCATCCGTTGGGGCCACTTGCCCCTTCCTCCCCCTCTTATCCTGGAGGGTTCTGAAGGTAGGAAATGGGGAGTGGCCCTAACTGCCTTACAATTCATTTTAACCACCAGAGGGGCAGAGAACCTATATTGAACACAGGTTTCAGTGTGGGAGCTGTGTTAGTTTGTATCAGCAAAAAGAACAAGGAGTACTTGTGGCACCTTAGAGACTAACACATTTATTTGAGCATAAGCTTTCAGTGTCCTTGATGCTTTCCTCATCTATTCCCACCACCCATCTCTTTGGTAAACTTTGGGGCAGATTTTGTTTTTAGTTAGTTTGTGAAGTTTTTCTTTTAAAAGAGGAGAGCAGATGCTTGTCTGACACGGGTTTTGTCTGGACTGACAGGAGGGGGTTGGGCCATTTCACACCACCCAGCTGACAGGGGAGGCTCCTCCGGCTCAGTCAACTAAGTCTGGCCATTTGTAAGTCTAGCATCAGCTTCGGCATCTGGTCATCCTCAAGGTTCCAGGGTCTGTCCAGGTTGACCTCAGAGACCTAATGTGCCTAAAGGGGCTCTCTGGCCACTGGATCCAGTTTCCAAAGGATCATGATCAGGAGAGTCAGGATCTGGAGCTGCAAAACCCAGATCTGAGGCTGCAGCAAAGCATGGGTTCAGGCTACAAAAGGGAAAAAAATCCGAATTTTACAGCTAAGCATAGATGAGTGGCTGGCAAGTACATATCCAGAGCCAGAACCAACGTGGATCCTGAGTGATAACATGGATCCAGATTCAACAGCCAGATATGAATAACTGCCAAGCATGGTTACCAAGAAGAGATCATATTGCTTGGGATGTAGCCAGCATAAGAATCAGACATCTTTAACTATTGAGAAGTAATTTGTCTAGTGGTTCTGCACCACTAAGACCAGGGGTGGGCAAACATTTTGGCCCAAGGCCCACACTGGGGTGCGAAACTGTATGGAGGGCCGGGTGGGGAATGCTGTGCACATGTTCCCAAACACCCTGGCCCCCATCCTCTATCCTACCCATCTCACTTCCCGCCCCCTGACTGCCCCCCTCAGAACTCCCCCATCCAACCCCCCCCCACCCCCCCATCTAAACCCCCCCGTTTATCATCCCCTTCTTCCCCCCCCCCCCCGAACCACTGCCCCCAGGGACCCCCTGCCCCTTATCCAACCCCTCCCCCCCATCCCCTTACCATGCCGCTCAGAGCAGCATGTCTGGCAGCCATGCTGCCCAGCCAGAGCCAGACACGCTGCCACTCTGCCCTGCAGGAGCGTGCAGCCCTGGTGCCCAGAGCACTGCCCGCGCAGCAGTGTGGCTGCGGGGGAGGGGGGCTAGCCTCCCTGACCATGAGCTCAGGGGCCGGGCAGGCCAGTCCTGCGGGCCATAGTTTGCCCACCTCTGACTAAGACCATGTTACTGAAATTCCAACACCATGATCTTGGCAGAACTACTTGCCTTATTGATTCTGTACCCAATATAGTGGCTTGAGGAAACAAATTCATTGTGGAGAAACCCTTGCAACACTGGAAAGGGGGAAGAACAAGCTTCTGATCAGATCCAAGTTTGCAAGATACAGATGCTGAGATCTGAAAGGCTGAGAACTGATACCTAGATGAGACTCCCTTCAGATCTGAGGGTCTATACCCACTAAAGTTCTATTGATTCTGAGAGATTTCAAGTATACAAAGATTTCTCTGCTGTGCAGCTTTTGTAGGAGAGACAGGTTACGGTGTCACAGGATCAGTCTGATCCAGAAAGGATTGCCTTTTGGCTTCTGACCCTTTTTGTAGCCCTCAAATGCAAAGGCAAAAAAAAGATACTGAAGTCCAGGGAATTAAAAAGCAAGTTGCCAAGGTTCTGCAGAGAAGATACCATGCTGTAGGACCTATTTAGATTTAGAGATGTATATGATGGGCTTTGAGGCCCACTCTGATATCTCCTAGATCAGTGGCTGTTAACCTTTACAGACTACTGTACCCTTTCAGGAGTCTGATTTTTGTTGTGTGTACCCCCAAGTTTCACCTCATTTGAAAAATACTTGCTTACAAAATCAGACATAAAAATACACGTGTCACAACACACTATTACTGAAAAATTGCTTACTTTCTCATTTTGACCATGGAATATAATTATTGTACTTATATTTCAGTGTATAGTGTATATAGAGCATTATAAACAAGTCATTGTATGAAATTTTAGTTTGTACTCATTTTGCTAGTGCTTCTCATGTATCCTGTTGTAAAACTAGGCAAATATCTAGATGAGTTGATGTAGCCGTTGGAAGACCTCTGCGTACCCCCAGGGGTACGTGTACCCCTGGTTGAGAACCACTGTTCTAGATCAGACATAAATAGACACATGGATTAATCAACATAACCTCTTGCAAGAGGAATTTTTATCAGAATATTATTGGGCTCTGTATACCTAGCTTCTGGTTCTAAACGCGGAAGGAGTCCAGTGTCTGGGATTGGCTACCAATGACATTACGCCTCCCTCCTATGTGTAGTAGAAACGCATATAGGCACTGATATTTAGCTTTAGTAAGCAAGCCTTGGCTCTAAGAGTACTCTGGTACAATGGAGCAGTGGACCCGCCTTTCGGGTCTCAGTAAACCTAGCTTCTGTTCATTCCAATTTGGAAGGACCGTTGAACCTAAGGGTTGAAACATCCATTGCCTACACTTAAATGCTGCATAAGGTTTATTTCCTGGCCACAGTGTGAATGAGGTTTGCCACCTCTCATACAGGGTGGACAACAGGACTACGTGGCATGGAGAAGTCTGCTGTCTGGCTGTACTAATATCCTGAAGGGCATCATACTTCTGAGTTCCAGAGAAAGAGCTCTTTTTAATTTCCAGAAATGTTCCAGGCTTACCCCCCTTTCTGTGCAATTGTTGCATATTTATTTCTTTATACGTATCTCTAATTGGAGTTGAAGAAGATCTCAATCAGTAAAGCTGTACCTTTCTGATTGCCATTTCTATGGCAGTAAGTGTTGCCTGGCTGTCATGACTCTCTCCTTGAATGTTTGAGTGTTTGTCTCTATATAGACTTGACTCTCTATGTGTCTAGATGGTTCTTCCCTAGTAGTTTACACAACTTTGATACTCACTTAGAAAATTTGTGGTCACTAAAGCCTTGATATATTCCAGAACTGTAAGCTTTTCTGCATTTGACAGGTTCCTTATCTATGCAGTTACTTGATAGCTTTAATACCAGGTTATGTCTGAGACTTCAGCAGAACTCTTTAGGACTCTACAACCTTTTCTAGGAACTACT
Source organism: Eretmochelys imbricata (assembly GCF_965152235.1). Taxonomy (NCBI): domain Eukaryota; kingdom Metazoa; phylum Chordata; order Testudines; family Cheloniidae; genus Eretmochelys; species Eretmochelys imbricata. The sequence goes on along the minus strand of NC_135572.1, from coordinate 270,106,065 downwards.
TAGCTACAATGCCTCAGTATCTTCCAGATGCAGGATTTCATAAGATGGGGAAGAGCATGCTTTCCAGAAAATTCTTTATATTCCAGTTGTGTGCAGTAATAGTCTTAGAGGGTGGAAATGGGTCTTCACCTTCATCTCCATCCACTCCCAGGTTTGTGATCTTGGGGGAAGATGTAGCTCCATGTAAAGACATAGCAGCTGAGTGAAAGACTGCCCTGACCAGCCATGCTCTTCTCCCCGCCATCAAATGCAAATCTGTCTAAATTATGATGGACAGCATTACATGAATGTATCACACACACCACGGAAGAGGAGTTTGCTATAACAGTTTCTGACAGGGAGATTTCCTGTTCACAAAGTCAAATACCTTCATTGGATTGGTTCTGTGTCTTATCTACCAGGGAAAGAAGACGTATTGACAGATTCTTTGAGAAGTTTCATTCAACTATACAAGTACTCTGTTTGAGGTCTCCATCTTGTATTACCTTGTTCTGCAAATGGGTTAAATATGACTAAAGTCCTTTCCGAATAGGGATAATGTGCCTTCCTATGGCTCTGAACCAGAGATAAGTATGTCCTAATGTACCACTCACTCCTTTCCCGCACTTGGAACAGGAAATTCTTTGCATGTTGCCCTTGATTTATTAAACCAAAAGGGATTTTGATGTTAGGTTGGTATAAAGTTATCAGTAGTCGTGGTTAGAGATGGACAAGTCTGTCATTCAGTATTTTGGTTATGATGTATCCATCAAGTCCTGCTTTCCGAACAACTGAGTCTCCTGTTTCCATCCAGATTTGAAGTTTCTCTGGTTGACATCTTGACTCTATATTGTTCGGTCTCTTGATGGAGCGTTTATGCTGATGTCTGAAAGTTGAAAAACACGAGCATTTAATCAGTCAGACCTACTCTATGAATCCCTTTCAATTCCCCATCTGAACAATTCCTAAGTTGGTGAACTTGATAAGGCTTCCTTGACTGTTGTTTTGACTATTACATTTGAGATAGTTTTGTGAGTTTTTTTTTTTTTTAAAGAAACTCCAGCCAAAAGACATTTGGTTGTCATCTTTTCTAACATCTGATACACATTGACAGTCTTTCTTCCTTTAGGAATAACCTTCTCTGTGACAGGGTTGCTCTCTGTACCTCTAGAGCTGCTTGGGGTAGTTATTTTGCTGTAAGAGCTGCATTAAAGTAGACTAAATTCTCCATTGTAATGTTTAGGATGTACTGCAAATGTTGCAGAAGAATAGGTTCATTTGTCTCACCCTAGGGTGTTTCCGTCTAGCATGAGCTGTGGGATAGTAATTTTTATCCTCGTAAACCTCAGAGGTTTCCATTTAAACATTGGTCACATGTTCTCTGGATTGTGTCTCTGTGAAGATACTATTCTTGATAGTATAGATAGTCATTAGGCTTGTATCTCAGAAACTATCTCCTTTAAGTTTCATTCTTACAGAACAGGTGGTCCTGCCCTCATGTCTATCCTAAATGAGATGCCTGGGCTTTCCATCTTATTCTGACCACTTGCATGTCTATATGGACCTATGCCTCATTTACATTCAATGAGGAAGTATAGAAATATAGGATGTCCACCTCTCCAGGCTGAGGAAGGATTAAATATACCTGCAACATCCCTGACAGATATTTGTCTAACCATTTCTTAAAACCCTCAATTATATGGATTTCACAAGCTCCTAGATAACCTGTCCCAGTGCTTTACTAACGTTATAGTTAGAAAGCATTTCCTAATATCCAATCTAAGTGTCTCTTGCTGCAAACAAAGCCAATTACCTTTTGGTATCGTACTTTGTATATTCAGAAAACTTTGCCATTATTTATATGGGGCCAAAGCTTATCTATAAGAACTGCAAGCCCTTGGAGAGATGGAGCTGACATAAGAGGAGTCAGGCCCTCGTGGTCCAAAGATTGTCCATGTAAAATGCACTGTTTCACAATTATCACCTGTCAGGGCTTCAGTCTCCTGGAACTGTCAGCCCTTATCCAGGACCAAAAGTAGCATCCATGGCATACCTTCACACTGTCGTCATCACATCATGTTGCATGACTGTTACTGTACTATGTATGTGGTCTTGTTTTATTTTGTTTTTTTTAGCAAAATTTTTCCCTCATTAACACTACTTTGAGTGCTTACACATATCCATTCCAATTAGGTGTGTGTGCGCCCTGAGCACAGTTGCCAGAATTTTTTCCCCTAGTGGCATCTGTCAGGTCAGCTCTAGCTCCGTATGGTGTTGCACGCTCATAGCTAGAGCCCTGCATGGATACAGAATTAGTATACGCATCCATCCGCAATCTGCAAAAATGGTCTGCAGATATCCACATCCACAGTTGTAGATATAAAGTGGATATTGGCAGATTTACAGGACTCTACTCATACCGCTGGTGTAAGAGGCCTTACCAACCCCGCTCCCCCTCAGTTCCTTCTTACCGCCTGTGATGGTTGCCGGAACACCTCATTTGCCTAGGGAATTTTTTCCTTGTTTTCCAACTGACTCTCCCGCTTCCTCAATGCCTGGACCCACCTTACCTCAGATCGTTGGGTTCTAAGCACAGTAGAAGTGGGATACACCATCCAATTTTTGTCTACCCCACCTTCTCTACCCCACCTTCTCACCCATCTTCTGGGACCCTTCTCACGAGCAACTCTTAGAACAAGAAGTGCAGTCCCCCATTCGGAAGGGAGCTGTGAAAGAGATTCCATTCCACTTAAGAGGAAAGGGGTTCTATTCCCATTATTTTCTAATCCTGGAAGCCAAGGGTGGTCTCAGATCTACTATTGGCCTGCATCATCTCAACCACTATCTCAAGAACTTAAATTTCACATGGTCTCATTGGTTTCCATCATTTACTCACTGGGAGTGGTATGCTGTCCTCTATCTAACAGATGCATACTTCCACATATCAATCTTTCATGGCCACAGAAGGTTCCTAAGATTTGTCATGAACCAAGTTCCTTACCAGTTTGCGATTCTTCTTTTCAGCCTGTCAGCCGCCCCATGTGTCTTCACCTAACGTATGGTTGTGGTGGTGGCCTTCCGCAGAAAAAAGGGAGTTCGCTTATTCCCGTACCAAGACAACTGGCTAGTCAGAGGACAGTCCAGAGCTCAGGTGGAATCCAATATCCATCTCATCCAGTCAACCTTCTGGGCGCTAGGCCTACTGATAAATGATCAGAAATCCACCCTTCTAGAGAGTTCATCAGTGTGATTCTCGATTCCATGCCTATGAGGGCCCTACTTCAAAAGCGATTTTCCGGGTCAATTGTGGCCCTGAAAATGTCCCTCCAGGTTTATCCAGTTATGACAGCACAAAACTGTCAGGGACTTCTGAGCCACATGGCTTCATGCACATATGTAGTGCAACACGCGAGGCTACATCTCAGACCTCTCTAAGCCTGGTTGGCCATGGTATACTCTCCCTTGCATCATCACCTGGATTTGGTGCTCACTGTTCCTGCTCATGTCCTCGATACACTGACGTGATGCTGAACCACTGCATAGTATGTATGGGGGTACCCTTTTCACAGCTTCTACCGTCCATGTTGCTAGTAGCTGACTCCATAGCCCTTAGCCGGGGAGCACACCTAGGGTCCCTCAGGACTCGGGGCCTCTGGTCTCAGGAAGAGCTTTCCCTGCATATCAATGACAGGGAGTTCAGGGCAATTCATCTAGCCTGTCAGGCATTCTTATCTCACATTACAAACAAAACTGTTTTAGTTCTCACAGACAACATGACAGCCATGTTCTACATCAACAGACATTGCGGCATGTGTGCTCTCCTGTCGTCCGTCCCCACCCCCAAAATATTAGGAATCAGCCCAGCTGTGCGAGTTCTGCATTACACACTCGATCAGTCTAGAAGCATCTTACCTTCCGGGAATTGAGAACCAGCTGGTGGATCACCTCAGCAAGTCTTTCTCCTCTCACCACAAGTGGTGCCTCCAATGGGACATCTTCCAACAGTGAAAGACTCCCCTTATAGACCTGTTGCTACCTGAAACAACAGGAAATGCCACCAGTTTTGCTCCCTACGAGGCCACAGCCCAGGGTTTCTGACAGACTCGTTCTTGTTGTCATGGACAAATCACCTGTATTATGCATTCTCTCCTCCTTGGCTGATACACAAGGTTCTGATGAAGATTAAGCTGGACCGGGTGCAGGTCATTCTCATAGTCCCAGCATGGCCCAGACAACATTGGTTTACCACCCTGTTAGGGCTTTCAACAGAGACCTTGCTGTTGCTCATGCTACTCCCAGACCCGATCTCCCAAGATCACGGTTGACTGCTTCATCTGAACCTCAGCTCTCTTCATCTAACACTAGCATCTAAGCTAGCAACGTGCTTGTTGCACCGCTCCTGGAAAGTGGCCACCTTAGTAGCCATCACTTCAGCCAGAAAGGTTTCAGAAATTGGGGCACTTACATCCGAACTCCCATATATGATCTTCTTCAAAGATAAGGTTCAGCTGCTACTACACCTGCCGTTCCTCCCAAAGCAATTCCATTGCAGTCAAGCTATCTTCCTGACGGTATTCTACTCTAAACCGCATGTGAACAGAGAGGAACAACGCCTACACTTTTTGGATGTTATGCAGGTTCTGGTTTTCTATATACAAAGGACCAAACCATTCCGCAGATTGACTCCGCCGTTCATAGTGATAGAGAATGAAGGGCCTTCCCATCTTCGCTCAAAGAAGTTCATCCTGGATTACTTTATGCATCCTAGCATGTTATGAACTCAGACGTATCATCCCTAGCTAACTTGACTGCTCGTTTCACACGATTGCAGTCCTCTTCGGCCAGTTTCCTAATGCAATTCCCTATTCAGGACATCTGCAGAGTGGCAACTTGGTCATCCGTGCACATATCTCAACGCACTATGTCATCACCCAACTAGCTAGAGACAACGCCAACTTCAGCTGCGCAGTCTTGCTGTCAGGCTGTCCTTGAACTACAAGCTCCTCTCTACAACTGCTTGTGAGTCACCTAAATTGGAAAGGACATGTGCAAGCACTTGAAGGAAAAAAAACACGTTATTAACCTTTCTGTAACTGTTGTTCTTCAAGATGTATTGCACGTGTCTATTCCAAAACCCACCGTCAGTCCCCTCTCATCGGAGTCAGTCAGTAAGAAGAAACTTAGGGGGAGCAGAGTCAGCAAGGCCCTTTATACCAATGCTGTGAGTGCGCAACACCAGAGGGTGCTTGGAGCCAACTTGATGGACATGTGCAACACCTCTCTAAAAACAACAGTTACAGAAAGGTTAGTAACCAGGGTGTGTGGGGGTTTTTTTGGTTTTTTTTTTTTTAAGAAAGCGAGAATTTTGGTCACTTCTGTTCACTCTATGCAGAGCTGATGCTTGTTTTAAGTATTCTGTTGACCTTGTCTACCCAGAACTCTTCAGCCTACCTTCTTGCAGGTTGTACTGCTTACTAAACTCCCACAAGCGGGAATGTGCAGATGCCACTCAGAAGAAATGAAGGTTATTTACCTGTAACCGGAATTCTTCGAGATGAGGCTCTGCATATTCACACACACACACACACACACACACATGCACACCCATTCCCTACTTCTGGAGTGTCTCAGGGTAAGTATTCCAAAATTAGTGGAAAGAACTGGAGAGCAGGTAGGGCCATTTTCCCTTTCTATCCTCAAAAATCTAGGGTGGGTGGAGGAGAGAGGGGAGAATGGCCTCAACAGACACTGCTTTCCAGAAGGTACTGAAAACTCACAGCACAGGTGCCATGATTCCCATAGTGTGACTATGCAGAGGCTCATCTCAAGGGAGTCCAGCTACAAGTAAGTAACCTTCATTTCCTTGCTTTCCTGCCACGTTGTCCCACAGGCTTGGTGGAGCTCTGGGAAGCAACTGGGGTGTGGGGTGCACAGTAGGGCTCAGACACTGATTTGGGGGTGTAGGGCCTCTGGGTGGTGGCACCCTAAGTCCAAGGTAGAGTGTCAAACAGGTCTGAACCTGAATGTGTATCCATAGTCCCAGAGCTAGAGACAGTGACTAGATTCTACCCAGACCCAGTTGATTTGGAAGCGCAATAGGATGTGGTGATTGGATCCACTCATAACAGACTGACCATACAGGGTGGTAACTAGGCCAGGTTGTAACAACTTTTATAATTTCTTAATTCTTTGGTCTATAGTTTGAGTTACTGTGAGTAACTGATACTATGTACTTCTATATGACCCTCCATCTGAGGGCCTCCAGATGTTTTTTAAATATTTAAGTTTCACAAAAACTCCTGTGGAGTAATCCCCATTTTACAGGTGGGGGAACTGAGGTTGTCACTTATCCAAGCTCAAAAAGGAAGTCTGCATCAAAACTTGGGAACAGATTGTAGATCTTGTCCTTTGAAGAGTTAAGATAGTGAGACACTAATACAAACTCTCAACACCATTCCGTTAGTGGAGACAGGGGCAATCTCCTATATTAGTTTTAAGTACACAGGATTTCTTGATCACTATAATAATTTCCCTTTCCATCATTTAGTTTTTTTATAACCCTGGAAAGCTTCGGGGGTACTATCACTTAGAGCCTTTTCGTCTATAGATTCAAAGTGCTTTACAAAGGGGAGTAAGTATTAACCCCTTATGGGGCTGGGAATATGAGACACAGATTTTTACTTGATTAAAGGTATACTACAAATCTGCAGAAGAAAATTCCTGTGATTGTCTGACAAGAGTTCTTGAAAGTTCAAATAGTTATAGTTAAGCATCTAAAAAATAAAATTACTCAAATGCTAATTTTCATGAGTACGGATGAATAAAACAACTCTGGAGTCTGTAAACAAAGCTGTTCTTGAGGGATGGCATTCCAAAAACTAGAAGACTTCAGTAGTTTGCTTTCTGTTTATAAAAAGAAGGAAAGAAAAATGTTTCATATCTCAAACTCACTGTCTTTATCAACCTCAAAGTGTGCCAGAAAATTCTCCTTGGGCTGAAGACCACACATGAGAAATTTCAGGCAGAAACTTTTATTGGTGAAAGTTTCAGGGGAAAGGGTCAAAATCAGAATTAATGAAAAGCAAGTTGCAACCTTAAGCTTAGCTCCCTAATAAATGACAGGTTTCAGAGTAGCAGCCGTGTTAGTCTGTATCCGCAAAAAGAACAGGAGTACTTGTGGCACCTAACAAATTTATTTGAGCATAAGCTTTCATGGGCTACAGCCCACTTCATCAGATGCGCAGAATGGAACATATAGGAAGAAGATGTCTGTATATACATACAGAGAACATGAAAAGGTGGAAGTTGCCATACCAACTCTAAGAGGCTAATTAATTAAGATGAGCTATTATCAGCGGGAGGGGAAAAAAAACGTTTGTAGTGATAATCAAGATGGCCCATTTCAGACCATTGACAAGAAGGTGTGGGGATACAGATTCAATTTGTGTAATGACCTGGCCACTCCCAGTCTCTATTCAAGCCCAAGTTAATGGTATCTAGTTTGCAAATTAATTCCAGTTCAGCAGTTTCTCGTTGGAGTCTGTTTTTGAAGCTTTTCTGTTGCAAAATTGCCACCTTTAAGTCTGTTACTGAGTGACCAGACAGGTTGAAGTGGTCTCCGACTGGTTTTTGAATGTTATGATTCCTGTTGTCAGATTTGTGTCCATTTATTCTTTTGCATAGAGACTGTCCAGTTTGGCCAATGTACATGGCAGAGGGGCATTGCTAGCACATGATGTCATATATCACATTGGTAGATGTACAGGTGAACGAGCCCCTGATGGCTTGGCTGATGTGATTAGGTCCTATGATGGTGTCACTCGAATAGATATGTGGACACTGTTGGCAACGAGCTTTGTTGCAAGGAGATAGGTTCCTGGGTTAGTGTTTTTGTTGTGTGGTTGCTGGTGAGTATTTGCTTCAGGTTGGGGGGCTGTCTGTAAGCGAGGACTGGCCTGTCTCCCAAGATCTGTGAGAGTGAGGGATCATCTTTCAGGATAGGTTGTAGATCTTTGATGATGCGCTGGAGAGGTTTTAGTTGGGGGCTGAAGGTGACGGCTAGTGGCGTTCTGTTATTTTCTTTGTTGGGCCTGTCCTGTAGTAGGTGACTTCTGGGTACTCTTCTGGCTCTGTCAATCTGTTTTTTCACTTCAGCAGGTGGGTATTGTAGTTTTAAGAATGCTTGATAGAGATCTTCTGGGTGTTTGTCTCTGTCTGAGGGATTGGAGCAAATGCGATTGTATCTTAGAGCTTTGCTGTAGACAATGGATCGTGTGGTGTGTCCTGGATGGAAGCTGGAGGCATGTAGGTAAGTGTACTTCAAAAATGCTGACTCTGCCAGTCTACTGTTTTTAAATTGGATATGGGGGGCGGGGGTGTCTGTGTTTCCTGACGGCTTCTCATGTATTTGTCTATATGGAACCAAACTGGGGTCTGTCTGCAAAAGATAAATACAAAATTTTAACACAACATGTTTTTTGTGGCAGCAACAGATTCGTGACTAATTTGGGTTCTCAAATGTATTGCACTTTTCAGATCCTCAAAAGAAAGATCTTCCAGAGACAAAGAACGGTCAAGAGATCATGACAGAACATCACGTGACAAAGACAGGAGCTCAAGAGAGAGGTCACCCCGAGATAACAAAGACAGGAAACGTTCATATGAAAGTGCTAATGGTCGATCAGAAGACCGGAGGAGTTCAGAGGAGCGCGAAGCAGGGGAGATATAACTGCTGTACAGTCACCGGATCCTCTAGCTTCCTATGGAGTTGCATACTATGGTTTAGTTTACAGTTGTTCAAAGGGACACCAGTGAGCAGTTCCAGACACTGATGCAACTAGGGTAGATGTACAGTATATAAAAGTGGTTATAACTAAGTCTGAATTGAACCCCTTCAATTGATGATGCCTAAAGCTGTGTCCTTGACTTTGACCAAGCTGTAAAACTTATCTGAACGATTTCTCTTTATCCAGGATGACAGTTTTATGTACCAAGGTGCAGCTCTCACTGTTTTACTCTCCTTTCCAAAGCAAGTTAAATAGTGACAAATTATATTGTACTACTTGCCTTGGGTGCTCTCAAACCTTTATAAAATTCTCTAATTCTGGTCCAGTCCAAACAGCAGCATTGAACGCTTTTTTAAGAGGGCGGGTGGGTACTAAACTTTTATTCTAAGGTTGTTTCCCAATGATTGTATGGGAACCTAGGAGTTGGTTACAGTCAGAGCATTTAGACTGGAATATGTGCCAGAGAAAGCTGAAATGTCGTTTTTTACAGTGCCTATTTAGACTGGGGAATTGAGCAGCTGTTGCATTACATCTTTTTTTATTTTTATTGAAATTTTGAAATCAAAGCCAGTCCCATCTTTCTGTACCATTCGGTATGTGTTCAGTATATTTGGGTTTTTTTCCATAAGGACTTTTTCTGCTTTTTCTTGTGGGATGTAAGCTGTACATCCTTAATTGTAAAAATAAATAAATAAAAATAAAAAAATTAAAAATAAACTGCATTGTCCGGTAAGTTAACATTGAGCACCTTGGTGTCTCAAGGTGAATGTGGCTAATTATTGGTGTATGTTCTTTAGTTAGGTAAATTGTATGAGAAGAAACCGTACAGAACTTTCTCATTTGGCGAAAAATATTTTAAATACACAACTCTACTACTGGAAGTTCTGTCTTTCTGATGAGACCTAAAACAGACCATGACTACTCCAAGATCATGAAGAGACAAAAGCTGTTAAAATCCGTGTCCTGGCTGTTACAAATTCATACCTTTAGCGGCTTCGACTTGAAAAAGTTAGTTTTTACTTCTCCTCCTAGAAATGAACATTGTGTTGCTGACACAGAATGTGATCCATGTTCCACCCCAGAGGCAGTTGCGTTTCTGTTGAGAGTGAGTGATTCCTTATAAAGGGACCCTTTTGGGATCCTGCACAATGAAAGGTGCTTTAGAAATGTAAGTTATGTTTATATTTATTTGTCCTAGTTTGAATTTCTGCACCCTTGAACTACACAATGATGTAGTGATATACTGTCGTTGTTCAAAAAGTACCACAGTGTGTCCTTCGTACCCTCAGGTAAGGGCACATGTGAGCCCTTGCAACATGGACATATGCATGTTTTTGCCCCCTCCTATCTAGTGACTGTTACTGCATGTATTTCTTTTTCATTGGGTTACTGTACCATTCAGTTTATACTCCAGTCCTGAAGTGGGCAGCACAGTTGCTCTGTACTAATCAGGTATACCAGTGTAGTTGAGCAGTATTTTATCCTAAGATAGACGGTATGGGCAGGGCACATTTACATTTTAAACTATATGTAGGAGTGTCATAGATGCTCAGAAGGAACTGAAATTTGTTTTTGTACCCTGTGTGGCACATTCCATCCTTTTTTTAGGTCAGTGACTTCAGGAACTTACAAAGATGTTACAGCAGTTTTGGTGGAACAAATTTTACAATGCCATGAAACCATTCTTAAATCTGGAGCATGAATTTCCTTCTCCAGCAATGTTTTGTGAAATTGTCTATATTTCCAAGTGCACTGTAAATACAAATCACCAACATCTGTCCGTCTAGCACAGAAACCTACTGTGACACTGCACCCCATATTCTTCACAGTGATACGATTATGATATGTTTATGGCATAATTATGATGCATTGTGTGCAAGATGGGTCGTGTAAGGTGTCATTGAAAAGGTTATGATATGCTCAATATGATTATCCTATTTGTATGCATGCATCATTTTTGTATCTGAAGTTATAAATACTGACTGTGTATCTGTACTTCAGATGTAGTTCCACCTGGGTATCACCCACTAGACAAGTGGGAAGCTGGTGGTTAGAGAGTCTACATGTAACTGCAGCTGTGTCTGTCCCTACCTGTGTGAATGCTGATGAAAGTGCAGGCTGGAGGGTTTTGAAGCTTGTCACAGCAGTACAGTGTGAAAGGAAGCCCAGGTTGGTGGGTCAGATGGCTCAGTGGTATCCCAGTTCCAGGTAGCATCCCGGGGGGAACCCATCACAGTGGCATGGTCATACTGGATTAAATGCACAGCTTGTTGTTCTGAGTGAGATTTGCACTTCATACACTAGTGATGATTTTAAGTCCTATTTAAGTGTGGTGGCTAGAGATCAGTCAAAGAGTTAACCAGTTTGTTATTTTCTGTTTGCTTATTTCGGACAAGAGAAGTAGAGACAGAAAAACAGGAAAATGAGTGAAACTAGTAAGAAACTGGAGCATATTGCAGGCAGAAGAGAGAAAAAAAGAACACAAGACTTTTAGAATTAAAATCATTATAGATAAAAAGAAATGGAAGCAGAGAATGCCAGGCAAGAAGCTGCACACCGAAAGGCCATGGAATTGCAAGTCAAAGAAATCAAGGCCAGAAACTAGCCATGGAAGAGAAGGAAGAAGAGAGAGAAATCACCAGCTGCACTTGATAGAGAAGCAGAACCAGAGTCCCCACACACCAGGGAGTCCCACCTCTCCAAAAATCCACAAATGGGAATGGTTGTGTCCTGCATACAGTGCGACAGGATATTGCTAAATATTTTATCAGCTTCAAAAGGCTGTATGTATTTCATGAGATTCCTGAGGACCAAAAGATGCCCACTTTGATTACAAAGGTGTCCTGGAGAGCTCTGGATATATTCAACAAGATGCCAATTAGAGATGCTTCAGGTTATGGTAAATTCAAGGAAATGGTTTTAAAACCATTTCAGATGACACCTGAAACATATGGAGTAAAATTTCAAAGCCTTAAGAGGGGTGCTGGGATGAGTAATGTGGTATCTGTGAACCAGATGAAAGATTTGATGGAAAAGTTGGTAAGGGGAAAAAGTGTTACAAGTTTTGAAGGAATGTATGATCTTGTTGCTCAGGAACATTTCCTGAGTATATGTAAAGATGATGTGAAACAGTGTTGATGGGATAAAAAGATGAAAACTGTTGATGAAGTGGCTACCCTACATGATGAATTTGAGAAAGCTCAAGCATCTAATGCTAACAAATCACAGAAGGAGGGGTTTAAACCTGGTGTAAAGCAAGATCACTGCTTTACCCTTTGGAAGAAGGAGGGTGATAAGGAGGCAGGACACTCATCTCTTCCCCACCCCCCGAACCCTACCACCATAAAAACAGGAGAACCCAGAAGTAATTCCACAGAGCACCTGAGGAATAAATGTCCCAAATTGAAGGAAAGTAAGCCTGGTTGTCTGAGGTCCCAGAGGGGACCCAGGTGGGAACACCCATAATTTACCTCACAAGCTTGAGGGAAACAAGGCCTGATGAACCAGACAAGTAACACGTTAAGGCTGTCAATGGCATAGTGCGCCTGGGATGGAGGGATACTGGGGCCCAGATTTCTCTGGTCCAACCAAGTGTGGTCCCAGAGGCTAGTATTTTGCATCACCAAATGGCCAAGATAAAGGGGGTTGGTCTGGACAGGTTCCCCATGCCAGTAGCAAAAGTTCATGTGGAGTGTGAAAGTTTGGAAGGCGATTTAATTATAGTAATTCTAGAGGACCTTCCAGCGGACATGTTGGTAGGGAACAATTGTTTCCACAAGGCCAACTCTGTTGGTGTGGTAACCTGCAGCAAAAAAGAGTATTGTGTTAGGGTCCTCAAAGGGGGAGAAGAGGGTATTGTCTATCAGTGAGAAGGCTGTTCCAGCTGGTAGCTGCAAGCCTGTTGCAGCTAAATCCGTGACACAACCTGCTCTAGAGAACACGGAGGTGTCTCTCTCCGAGGGGAGCATGGAGAAGGATGATGGAACCTTAGAAACCATTGAAGAGATGGATGGGGGTTCCATTGACACTACAGTGCAGGGGGGCAGCATGCTCCCAAGTCAGAGAAAGGCAGAGTCAGGCCTCTATCCAACTAGTGATCAATGGCTCCATGTCTAGTTGGCAGCTGGTATCAAGTGGAGTGTCCCAAGGGTCGGTCCTGGGGCCGGTTTTGTTCAATATCTTCATAAATGATCTGGAGGATGGTGTGGATTGCACTCTCAGCAAATTTGCGGACGATACTAAACTGGGAGGAGTGGTAGATACGCTGGAGGGGAGGGATAGGATACAGAAGGACCTAGACAAATTGGAGGATTGGGCCAAAAGAAATCTGATGAGGTTCAATAAGGATAAGTGCAGGGTCCTGCACTTAGGATGGAAGAATCCAATACACCGCTACAGACTAGGGACCGAATGGCTAGGCAGCAGTTCTGCGGAAAAGGACCTAGGGGTGACAGTGGACGAGAAGCTGGATATGAGTCAGCAGTGTGCCCTTGTTGCCAAGAAGGCCAATGGCATTTTGGGATGTATAAGTAGGGCATAGCGAGCAGATCGAGGGACGTGATCGTTCCCCTCTATTCGACATTGTTGAGGCCTCATCTGGAGTACTGTGTCCAGTTTTGGGCCCCACACTACAAGAAGGATGTGGATAAATTGGAGAGAGTCCAGCGAAGGGCAACAAAAATGATTAGGGGTCTAGAACACATGACTTATGAGGAGAGGCTGAGGGAGCTGGGATTGTTTAGCCTGTAGAAGAGAAGAATGAGGGGGGATTTGATAGCTGCTTTCAACTACCTGAAAGGGGGTTCCAAAGAGGATGGCTCTAGACTGTTCTCAATGGTAGCAGATGACAGAACGAAGAGTAATGGTCTCAAGTTGCAGTGGGGGAGGTTTAGATTGGATATTAGGAAAAACTTTTTCACTAAGAGGGTGGTGAAACACTGGAATGCGTTACCTAGGGAGGTGGTAGAATCTCCTTCCTTAGCGGTTTTTAAGGTCAGGCTTGACAAAGCCCTGGCTGGGATGATTTAACTGGGAATTGGTCCTGCTTCGAGCAGGGGGTTGGACTAGATGACCTTCAGGGGTCCCTTCCAACCCTGATATTCTATGATTCTATGAAAGCAACACATCCCCAAGGGCAGGAGAGATATCAGTAACTGAGGACATTGTCCCAAGTGTTAAGTGTCAGGAATTTGCAGCTAAGCAAAAGGCAAGACCCCACTCTAGAGAACATAAGGAAATGTGTCCTGGAGGGAACTCCAGGAAAGGAGTGGGGGAGAAGTTTTCAAAAAAAAAAGAGGATGGGAAGCTGTATAGAGAGGCTTCTATGGGAAGAAACAGAGGCCCTGGGCAGCCCTATAAGCAGTTGGTTTTAGCCACCAGCACTGTGGAGAACTGATGCTGGTAGCACATGATGGTCCTTTTGCGGGTCACTTGGGGATACAGAGGACTTAGGACAGGATAAAGAGGAATTTCTACCGACATGAGAGATTATTGCATGTCTTTTGTAGTGTGTCAAGAGAGGGAAAGACGCATAGGACTCCAGAAAGCTCCCCAGATTCCCTTAACTGTCGTACAGGGGACATTTTTCAATGTGCCAATGGACATTGTGAGGCCTATTCCATGCCCAGCTCGGAGGGGGAACAAGTATTTCTTAGTGCTGATGGATTTCGCCACTAGTTATTCTGAGGCAGCTGTTCTGTCTAATACAGAAGCTGAGACGCTGGCAAGAGCCCTTCCCACTATTCAGCAGAGTGGGCTTCCCTAAGGAGATTTTGTCTGACTGGGGGGCTAATTTTATGTCGCAGATATTCAACGAGCTATGGAAGGTGTGTGGTGTGAAACAACTTAAGGCTGCCCCCTATAGCCCCTAGGCCCATGGGTTGGTGGAAAGGTTGAATGGGACCCTAAAATCCATGCTGGTAATGTATGCCAAGAAAAGGGGCCAAAACTGGGACAAGTTATTGCCATTGCTGTTGTATGTTTACAAAGAGGTAACCCCAGGCGTCCACCGCGTTTTCTCCATTTGATCTTTTAGATGGGAGAAAAGTAAGGGGACCGCCTGATCTCATTAAAGACGCATGGGAAGGGAGCAATGAGGTGAGGGAATAACCAATATCTGAATATGTTGGGTGGTTCAGGAAGGAGTTAAAGGACATGATGGAAGTCGTCCAAGCCAACCTCCAAGACAGGCCAAACAAAAGGCCCGGTATAACAAAAATACGTGTAAATGCGCTTTTTAACAAGAGATTTGGTGATGGTACGTAGCCCCATGAAAAAATTCGAAATGCAGTACTGCTGGGAGGGGCCCTTCAAGGTGCTGTAAGTGGCAAATGAAGACACATCAAATTAGGCAGCCCCATGAGGATGCTATTCCCACAGCTTGTACATGTGAACCGTCTCAAAGCCTGTCACAGCAGGGAGACTGTAGTAAACATGATCTGTTGTGTGGAAGGGGAAACTGAGGCACACCCACTCATTGATTTGATGGCTGAATGCCAAGGTGGTTCAACTCTGGAAAGCATTGAGATCTGCAGAGCGCTAACACCAGTGAAAGGGGGGAGGTGTTAGCTGTGCTGCAAGGATACAGTGAGGTATTTTACAAGATGCCGGGAAGAACACTTACTAATCCATAAAAGCCTCATCAAAGGGACACAACCTCCCCTTTCCAGGCCTTACAGAGCCACTGGCAAGGTTCAAGAGCAAATTCATATAGATATACAAAGCATGTTGGACCTGGGAGTAATTAAGGAATCTGACAGCTCATGAGCATTCCCTGTGGTCTTGGTCCCCAAAAAGGATCGCACTGTAAGATTTTGTGTGGACTATAGAATACTTAGTGCTGTTGCTGTAACAGATATGTACTGCATGCCAAGAACTGACGATATGCTGGATGTACTGAGCCAAGCCAGCTACCTCAGTACTTTTGATTTAACTAGAGATTACTGGAAGATCCCTGTGGAGGAGGAGGCACAGCAAAAATCCACTTTTATAACTGATACTGGGCTCTACAAATTCACAGTGTTACGTTTTGGTTTGGTCAATGCTGGTGCAACCGTCCAGAGACTGGTCAACAAAGTGTTAAATGGTTTACATAATTTTGCAAGGGAATACATAGGTGATATAGTGGTGTTCAACACGAGACAACCATAAAAAGCACGCGATAAAACCCTCTACGTGCAAAATAGGAGCAGCCAAAGTCCTTTATTTAGGGCATTGGGTTGGAGCGGGGCAAATATCCCCTGACCCTCTTAAAGTGGAAGCCATTGTAAATTGGCCTGTGCCCCAAACTAAAAGACAGGTCCAATCCTTCATAGGCCTGGCAAACAACTAAAGAAGGTTTGTGGTGTGGTTCAGCTACGTATCCCCAATCATAGATTTGTATAAAAAGCACCAACCTAATAAGGTGATTTGGTCAGGGGTGTGCAACAAAGATTTTGATAAGGTTAAGGCACTCTTGTCTGCAAAGCCTGTGCTAGCCAGAGTGGGAGTCTGGTGTCAGAGGGGTGGCCACGGCAAGGAAACAGCCATGTGGCCTGCCTGGATGGACGTCTGTTTTTTTTTTTAAGATTGAAACAAAGAGAAGCGCTGAGCACCTCTCTGGCTTGTAGGAAAAGAGCGGAGTAGAATCTGTGTGTGTAGCTTGCTTACTCACTTCATTGCCCTCCCAAAATACAACATGGTTTTACAAAAGGTAGATCGTGCCAAACCAACCTGATCTTCTTTGAGAAAGTAACAGATTTTTTAGACAAAGAAAATACAGTGGATCTAATTTACCTAGATTTTAGTAAGGCATTTGATACCGTGCCACATGGGAAATTATTAGTTAAATTGGATAAGATGGGGATCAGTAGGAAAATTGAAAGGTGGATAAGGAATTGGTTAAAGGGGAGACTACAACGGGTCCTACTGAAAGGTGAACTGTCAGGCTGGAGGGAGGTTACCAGTGGAGTTCCTCAAGGATCGGTTTTTGGACCAATCTTATTTAATCTTTTTATTACTGACCTCGGCACTAAAAGTGGGAGTGTGCTAATAAAGTTTGTGGATGATACAAAGCTGGGAGGTATTGCCAATTTAGAGAAGGACAGGGATATCCTACAGGAGGATCTGGATAACCTTGTAAACTGGAGTAATAGTAATAGGATGAAATTTAATTGTGAGAAGTGTAAGGTCATGCATTTAGGGATTAATAACAAGAATTTTAGTTATAAGCTAGGGACGCATCAATTAGAAGTAACGGAGGAGGAAAAGGACCTTGGAGTATTGGTTGATCATAGGATGACTATGAGCTGCCAATGTGATGTGGTGTGAAAAAAGCTAATGCGGTCTTGGGATGCATCAGGAGAGGTATTTCCAGTAGGGATAAGGAGGTGTTAGTACCTTTAATCAAGGCACTGGTGAGACCTCACCTGGAATACTGTGTGCAGTTCTGGTCTCCCATGTTTAAGAAGAATGAATTCAAACTGGAACAGGTACAGAGAAGGGCTACTAGGATGATCCGAGGAATGGAAAACTTGTCTTATGAAAGGAGACTCAGGGAGCTTGGCTTGTTTAGCCTAACTAAAAGAAGGTTGAGGGGAGATATGATTGCTCTCTATAAATATATCAGAGGGATAAATACCGGAGAGGGAGAGGAATTATTTAAGCTCAGTACCAATGTGGACGCAAGAACAAATGGATATAAACTGGCCACCAGGAAATTTAGACTAGAAATTAGATGAAGGTTTCTAACCATCAGAGGAGTGAAGTTTTGGAATAGCCTTCCAAGGGAAGCAGTGGGGGCAAAAGATCTATCTGGCTTCAAGATTAAACGCGATAAGTTTATGGAGGAGATGGTATGATGGGATAACATGGTTTTGGTAATTAAATATTCATGGTAAATAGGCCCAATGGCCTGTGATGGGATATTAGATGGGGTGGGATCCGAGTTACCCAGGAAAGAATTTTCTGTAGTATCTGGCTGATGAATCTTGCCCATATGCTCAGGGTTTAGCTGATTGCCATATTTGGGGTCGGGAAGGAATTTTCCTCCAGGGCAGATTGGAGGAGGCCCTGGAGGTTTTTCGCCTTCCTCTGTAGCATGGGGCATGGGTCACTTGCTGGAGGATTCTCTGCTCCTTGAAGTCTTTAAACTACAATTTGAGGACTTCAATAGCACAGATATAGGTGTGAGGTTTTTTGCAGGAGTGGTGGGTGAAATTCTGTGGCCTGCGTTGTGCAGGAGGTCAGACTAGATGATCATAATGGTCCCTTCTGACCTAAATATCTATGAATCCCAAGTCAGAATTAAAATATCCTGGACTTCCTCCCTCACATGTTGAATCCCTTAAGATTAATTATGGTAGGACCACGATTCCCAGGGATTTTATGTTCATGACATCGTGTCTGCAGACAAGTGAACTTCACCTTGCTAAGGCCCCTGCTATTGGGGTTGACGAGCAGCTCAAGGCCATGGGCCAGCTGAGTTCTCTGGGCTGGGGTGTAATTGCTTGAGCTCTCTGGTTGGATGCTCAAGTGGTTTGAACTGGGACTTCTAACGTGCCCAGTGCCCCTTCCTTGTTTCATTGTCCCTCTTCTGAATGGGCGGGTCTAAACTGGGAAAATAGGCAGTGTTCAAGCATGTTAGCAAACATGTTTTTAAACGATCATATTTTTCAGTACAACCTATTTCCTAGTCTAGACCGGATGGGTCAATGTCATATCCCCACATTCCATTCTTCTCTCAGGTACAGACTTTAAGAGAGAAATTGCTCTATTGTATAGTAAGCAGGGCTGTGGGTGTGTTTTCCAGCAATGTGTCTTTTGGTTTTCATTATTCACCCTCTCTCCTAGCCTTGAGAGAGAAGCAGTTTCTGACTCTTAGCTCCTCTGAGAGCCACAAACCTCTCTCCTGTTTTTGCTGGGAGTGTGATTTGTATCTGAGCTGTACAGCATATTTAGCTGATGGCCTCCTTTCACACTATGCCCTTAGCAGCACATTCCGAGGTGGCCCCTCATTTCATATGTAAAGTCTTTTGATTGAAGAAGTTTGGACGGGTCAGGTGGTTTGTTTGCATTAGCACTCCGGTTTCTGTAGGTCTACAGTGTATGCGCCCTATTCCCATAGTAGCATTTTGGTGGTCTTGCTATGTAACAAGAGAGCCACGGCCAGCTCACACTGGAAATACAGAAAGTAGCATTGATGGCAATGTTTTCATTGCAAAGAGTTTGCCAAGAAAGGATACGGACAAAGTACAGTTAGCTGCTCTTGCCCACCAGCTGCAAAGTATACAACAGATGTGCAGCGATCCTCAGTGTCACCTTACTGGATCTATCCTTGCAGTGGCTGAGTGTCACAAAGATACATACTTCAATATTATTTCTATTACAATACGTGGATACCTCATGGGGCTTATAAATTACAAGCTCTGAAAATACTATATGCAGAGTAGGGTATTAGAAGGTATGCTGTATTGTATACAGTGGTGGGTTGGAAGGTATGGCATATTGTGTACAGTGGGGTATTGGAAGGTATGATATACTGTATTGTATACAGTGGGGTATTGAAAGGTAAAGTATATTGTTGCACTTTGAAAGCCAGGGGTATAATTAATCTGTTGTAATTTCACTGACTCCAGTGAAATTACACGGGAGTAAAATTGGCCTAGTAGATTTAATTCTTTTTCGGTACTGCTGCAAAAATATCTTATGGCTTACATTGTTTCAGAATTCCTCAGCAAACCTAGTTAGTTATTGTTTGTTCCCTGCACTTTAGTGTAATGAAAACTAAAATGAAAAGAGAAATTTAAGGCTTAAGCCATAAAGCAAGAAGGTCAACTGTATAATTCAAGTGACTGAGCAATGCAATAGGTGTCCAAAAGCTGAACTGCTAAGGAGAATGTGGTGTCTGGTGGAGAGATGAAATAGATCTGCTCTGCTCCCAAAGCCGAACAGAAGGTAGCGGGTCAGTGGTCTAAGATAATCACACCATTATCCGTCCCTGGTATTACAAACTAAAGGGACAGCTCTCTGCGTATGCAACACAGGGTGAACTTGAAACAGCCAAAAGAATCTCCCTAGTGGCCGTGATGGTTCTGCTGCCTTCTGCATCTGCCATCTACTGTGCTGGGAACCCACTGTGTGGCATAACGGAAAGCAAAGGCTTCTCGGAGGCAAGGACGAGACAGAGCATGTGAGGGAAGGGGAGGAGGCAGAGCTAGGCTCTAATATACCCAGTTCTCAGCTGGCTTAAGGTCCTTGGGGATGCTTCCATTTGGGCACAGTGGAGAATTAAGCCCAAATCTCTGAAATAGACCAGAGTAATTGATCACTGAAATAAGCATCTTGGCCTGGTATCCCCATTTATATAGCTATTGTTACAGGAAAACGGTCTCTTACATTTTAGCCCATGGCTGGTCTTTTAAAATAAGTAATACAGAAGTAAAGATGGATCAGCTGTCTCACTGGTTTGATGGGGATATAGCAGTTCAAGGGCATAAAATTCTCATTCACTTTAGCAGAGTTCAAAGCCAGCTAGATAGCAAATCAGTGACACATTTCTGTGCACCATCTGAGCAAAGACCTTGCTAATTTGCTTCTAAGTCCCCATTCTATTGTCTAATTTGCACTACCATAAGCTTTAAATTGTGCCCCCTTACTATCAGCATTTACTAGTCGCCTATATACTGATGCATCTGACACTTGCTTGGGTGCTGTACTGATGCAAGCAGGGGAGGACAACAAGAAGCACCCTATTGTCGTCTTAAGTAAAAAGCTGTCCCCCACTGAACAGAATTATTCTGTCATAGAAAAGGAGTGCTATGCCATAGAGTGGGCTGTTAAGCAACTGAAACCTTACCTCTTCAATAGAAAGTTCAAGATTTTATCAGACCACTCGACCTTAATATGGCTAAACAGAACCAAGGGCTCAATTTCCAAACTGCTACACTGAAGCCTAATCCTGCAAGAGTTTGACATGGAGATTGTGCACATAAAGGGGGAGGAGGACATGGTAGCAGATGCCCTGTCTAGGAAAGAAGAAATTGGGCTCACTGCCTACGTATTAGTCAGTGACTAATTCTCTGGCAGTAATCTAAGGGGGGGATGTGATATGTTTATGATACGATTATGGCATAATTCTGTGCATTGTGTGCAAGATGGGTCATGTAAGGTGTCATTGAAAAGGTTATGATTTGCTGAATATGATTATCCTACTTGTATGCATGCATCATTTTTGTATCTGAAGGTATAAACACGGACTATGAATCTGTACGTCAAATGTAGTTACACTTGGGTAACACCCACTAGATTAGATACTTTCAGTCTAGATAGCTGGTTGGGAAGGACCTATTCAGGGCAATGAGCCTTTAGCGAAAGAAATAGGCCTTAGGAGAAGCTTATCTCCCACCTGATGAGCCTTCCTGAGAATGCTGTAAGTAATGGCTGATATGACTCTACAAGGGCATGTGACCAGGCCACATGATTGTGGACTCCATCTTGGGATGTCTGTATTTTTCCACAAACTGGTTGGGGAACCAAGTTTTGAAACAAAGGGTTTCCACCATGTGCTAAAGCTATATAAAGCAGGGAGTGACATCATCTGGTGGGGTCACTCCCCACAAAAGAAGGCTCTTGGAAACATCTGAGGAATAAAGACTGAACTGGGGGAAGTGCTGGATCTGAGTTTTGACTGGAGTGCTTGGGGAAAATCTCTGCTTGGTCACCACAAGTGTGCATTGTCCTCTTCACATTGAAGGAGAGGTGGACCGGGCATTAAACCCATATACTGACCAGATTTGACCATGGCAGGATGGTACTGCTCTGGGGTCCTAGGCTAGGAAAGCTGGTGGTTAGAGAGTCTGTGTGTCACTGCATCTGAGTGTATCCCTACCTGTGTGAATGGTAATGAAAATGCAGGCTGGAGGGCTTTGAAGCTTGTCACAGCAGTACAGTGTGAAAGGAAGCCCAGGCTGGTAGGTCAGAGGGCTCAGTGGTACCCCAGTTCCAGGTGGCACCCGGGGGGAACCCATCACACCTACATGTCCTTAAATCCTTAAATTTGGTAATGGCATATCAATCACCCAAATAAGATAGTCAGTTTGAATTGCATCTTGTACAGGAACACTCCACTTTAGTAGAATGTCCTTTAGCTTCTGAGATGTTTTCTTACAAGGGTAAGGAGGACTTGTTTGGCTTTATGGCTTATAGAGAATGACTTCATTCTTATCTCGCTGATTTTAGCTTGCAGTATTAGGGAGTCCTGGTGCAACAGGTGAAGAATGCAGAGCACACAATCCTCACTCTGAAAGCTAGAACCATGCCGGAAAGGACCCTGAAGGATGCCATCCACTGCCAATACGTGGAAAACCTGAAACGGAAGCCAGACCAGGGCAAGGCATTCAAGGGGACGTGCAAGTGGTATGCCAGCAACCACTTTCTCCCTTGGGGCAGTTTAACCCGATTTGCTGACTGGAGGTTCATCCACCGGGCCCGGCTCAACTGTGTTCCACTAAATGGAGCAGTCCATCATGGAAATCGGAACAAGCCATGCAGGAAGTGCTGCTATGCCAACAAGACCCTACCCCACATCCTATGTAGCTGCAAGCCCCATTCCAGAGCTTGGCAGTTGCGACACAATGCCATCCAAGATCGACTAGTCAAAGCCATCCCGCCACCCATAGGGAAGGTGACCATGAACTCCACCATCCCCAGAACTGACAGCCAACTGCAACCGGACGACATCATCATCACCAAAGAGGACCAGAAGAAGATCATGGTGGTGGACATCACAGTGCCCTTTGAGAACGGGACCCCGGCCTTCTACAACGCCAGAGCTTGAAAGGTGGAGAAATATGCCCCTCTGGCCGAAACCTTGAGAGCTAAGGGTTACCAGGTTCAGACATGCGCTGATTGTCGGAGCCCTGGGTGCATGGGATCCCAGTAACGCACGAGTGTTGTGAGAATGCGGACTCGGTCAGTGCTGTGCCCGGCTGATGCAGCAACTCATGGTGTCAGCTGTCATCTGGTGGTCAAGGGTCACCTACATAGAACACATCATGGGATATCGGCAATACCAAGAGGGATGAGCTGGAGTGCTGATGAGAAGTGTAGTCAGGAAAGTAACTGAAATGCTTTCTTGATGGATTTTCTAAATAGACAGCCTACCCTAAATTCTCAATTACTGAGGGGCAGTCTTCACTCATTGGTACATTTTTCTTTCCACAGCCAACTCTCTGTATAAATTTCCATGAGTGATGTATCCAAATACTTGAATGCAAATATCTAAACTGTATTAAATTTATTCACCTAAATGTGGGTTATTGCTGATTATGCACTATATGTATCTTATGACTTTTACAAAAAACTGTGTATTTGTGGATAATTTAAGCACTATACCCAGATGTACAGACACACTCTTCTCAACCTGTGTATTATATAATTTTTTAACATTAGCTTTAATAAAATTTTTATTTCTGTTTAATGTAACAAAACACTTTATCTGCTTAGATTCATCAGTAGTAGAGACCAAGGGGAAAAATTACATTAAATTATGCAAAAGATCCTGATGGTTGGGTGAGGGGATGTTTGAACTTGGGCCTCTTCCTTATATTTATTTATTTATTATAGGCTTTACTATGGAGCTTGTGACTGTAGTGTCTGTGAGGTGCACAGATACTAAAGGATTTGTCTTGCAACCACCCTGTGAGGTAGGGTAAGTATCTCCATTTTACTGCTAAGGAGCTTGAGGTAAAGGGAGGTTTCATGACTTCTCCAGGGTGTCTCACATCTGGGAGCATAATGTAATGAAATCTCATTCCGCAGGCAAGTTATTGATGTAATTTGATTCATAAAAATCTACAGAATCATAATTTCAGTGGTGTCATCTGGCGTAGCAGCAGGGACTCACTACCTCCCCAGTGCCAGCTCCTTCAGTTGGTGGAAAAATTGATAATATAGTGTCATCAGAAATGGGTTGAGGTGGGAATCGTTTGAAAGCCCTTTCTGCCACAAACACAGTGGTATCCAATGTGAACAGCCTAGAACAATTACGTAGATATATTTGAGAAAATGTTTAAAAATCAACTTTAACACAGGGGTACATTGCTTACATAAAAAAGGTCATTGATCTTTGGTAATCCTAGGAAAGTTAGCTTTGATATGTAGGACTGAAAACATTTATTCATCAAGTCATCATCAGTGTCATGTCCATCTCGGGCACCACTGCTAGACATGTTGTCACACTGATCCTCGTCCACGCAGCACTCACACTTCCAAACAAAGAAGGCTGCTGGCCAAACATTTGCAAGGTGGTGAACATCTGGTCTTTGCAAATGAGCATTTGATTAACCGAAGGATTGATTCACGATCACATGGTATTTCACACACAACTAGTGTGATCAGTCCATCTTCCAAGGCCCATCCATGCCCAATAGGGGAGGGTAATTTTGGAAGTGCTTGATCATCCTAGAGCCACTCCATTGCTTGATAATTTACCCTCTTGATAGTAGGTATAAATACATCCCTTGTCAGTGGCCATTCTGTCTCCATTTGTCTACTTTTAGGAAAACATCCACCAATGTAGTTCTGCAAGTGTCATAATGTTGATCTTCAAATGGTAAACTTGGCATATGAAAGCCTCCCGGGCATTTATGACCTCATCAGTGATTGTCTCAGCCATTCCGAGCTCCTTACGAGTGAGGAGAGAATCTTTGGAGGCTGAATCAAATGCCTTCCGGTAAGAAAACTTGGTCTTTCTAGCCAACCTTCCAGTAGTGTCACATTTTGAAAGGGTATGGAAACCTGGCAGTGGAGTGGCTTTTAATGGCCTGAGTGATAGGAACACATCTCTGATGGATGTACAGTAATTCTGTTCCCCAGCAGGCACAAAACCAGAATCCGGTGGAAGTCTTGGGTAGCATCTCACAGAAAGTACTAGAACATCTGTGTCTAGCACAAAAATTTCAAGTTCAGTAGTCTCCCTGTGGCATTTATGGCATGCGAGATAATTTTTTGTCAGCCTCCTCATGGTGACTATAAAGTATTTCCACTGAACAGTGCGAGGCACCTGTTTTATTATGCCATGTGACTATGAAATTCTTTGAGCAATTCTTTACATGCTGGAGTATTTTTCCTGCAAAGTACGTGTTGTCAGATGCTACCAATCTGGTGCTCTGCTCTTGTTCGATGATAACAGTCAGCTGCATGCGTGTTCCCTCTGTGTGCTGCTCCAGCTTTGCGCGGATAGCTAACACAGCAGACCAGACTAACAGGAAGATTGTGATAGAGACAGGAGTACAACCTAAGTCTGATTACCAGTGCCTTCACTACAAGGCCATTCTTCCTCTCCTTCAGAACTGGGATCACCTAAACTCTAGCCGGTAGGGAGACTGCATGGATGCACCCTACAAATGATGACCCTCCCTCCCTTCTCCACAAGCTGTAATGGAACCAAGCTCCCTTAAACAGGTGATTCTTAGGGGGAAGAAACAGTATGAGCTGCTTATCTGAATAGTTCCTGCTGGCCAGCTTAGTGTGACATTGGCCTTGATGTCTGAGGCTGGTGGCTTGCTCACTCCTGGCAACCATTAAAGGGATCCTGATCGGCTTCTGCTGCCTCACAAGGAGATAAAGAGTAATACCCAATGCTCAGAATATTGAAGTCAACACAACAAAATAAAGCCATTAAACTGGGACTGTCTGCTGGGCTTCAGCACGGCTGTTCAAATGAAGTTCACTTGTGGACTACAAATCTGCATTCTCCACTTGAACAAACTGGCCGTCGCTATCTATTTTCATTGCAAGCTTTTTTTAATGGTGTGGTAATTAAAGATTTATCAAACTTGGTAGGTACGTTGAGACAAAAAGGCAGGGATTGGAACTAAATAACTGGGGGTTGTTGGTTTTCTTTTCTCTGCTGGCAGCATGGTCCTTGCATATACTTCCTTGGAGTTTCTGAGCATCATTTTCTGGTGTGGCATTTCACTAGCGCTTGGTTGCTGCGTCAGTTCTCACTTGTTTACCATGGGCTAGTACAGATTCATTACTTCTACCTTCACACCTGAGGGCAAGTTTCTCTCTGACCAGCTCTCATTCTTATAGATCAAGGGTCTCAAACCTCAATTTACTATTGGGCCAGTGCCAATCCTCAAATCCTCCTAGCAGGCCAATAATGTCACTGAAGATCGTGTTCAGAAAAGAAAACATTTATATTGTACTTTTTATTTCAAATTTCTTAGAAATAATAAAACTGTCATACAACTTTATACAATTCTTCACCTGCCAGAGAGTTTTTAGTGTTTGTCAGACACCTGGCAACGCTTCAGTTCCGTCAGTTTGTTGATGTTTGGCCTCAGTGACTGAGCAGTTGAAACCTTCAGGATTGCAGCAAGGTGTGCATCAGATAGTTGTGTTCAGTATTGTCAGCGTTCCCTCCCCACTCTGAACTCTGAGGTGCAGATATGGGGATCCACATGAAAGACCCCCTAAGCTTATTTCTACCCGCTTAGGTTAAAACTTTCCCAAGGCACAAATCCTTTCCTTGTCCTTGAATGGTATTGCTGCCACTACCAAGTGATTTAGATAAAAATCCAGGAAAAAGGGCCACTTGGAGTCCCTGTTTCCCCAAAATATTCCCCCAAGCCCCTTCACCCCCTTTCCTGGGGAGGCTTGAGAATAATATACTAACCAATTGCTTACAAGTGAGCACAGACCAAACCCCTGGATTTTTAGGACACTGAAAATCAATCAGGTTCTTAGAAGAAGAATTTTATTTAAAAAAAAAAAAAAGGTAAAAAAAATAACACCTGCAAAATTGGGATGGAAGGTAACTTTACACGGTAAATAAAAAGATTTAAAACACAGAGGATTCCTGTCTAGGCTTAGCTTCAAAGTTACAAAAATCAGGAATAAAACTCCCTATTAGCATCGGGAAAATTCACAAGCTAAAACAAAAGATACTCTAATGCATTTCCTTGCCTTTACTTACAATTTTTGTCATCTTAGATGCTCATTTCAGGTAGGTTTTTAGGAGATGTTTTTTCCTGCCTGGTCCCTCTCTCATCCAGAGAGAGAACAAACAAAGAGCACAAACAAAACCTCCCCTCCCAGATTTGAAAGTATCTTCTTTTCTTTTTGGTCCTTTTGATCAGATGCCAACCAGGTTATTTGAGCTTCTTAACCCCTTACAGATAAAGGAGGGGTTTTATGCTGCCCGTAGCTCTATGTTTATGACCGGTATTTTGACTTGTTTATATTCATTGTGGAAAAAAGTGATGCTGCCTCCATGGCTGACTCTGCCCAGCGACTAGCGATGATATCTCTGTCCCTCTCCCCCAGCCAATGGGAGCTGCAGGGGGCGGTGCCTACAGCAGGCAGAGCTGGCAACATGGTGACTGTATGTGTCTCTCCTCCACGGGCTGCAGTGGGGAGGTTCTCAGGCCACGGATGGCCCACAGGCCGGGACTTTGAGACCCCTGTTATAGATGCTTCCCCAAATGCTTTGTGATTTCACTAACTGCTACTCTGACCAGCTCCATGCTCTTCTAGAACTTTCTACAGCTGATAGAACATCCTTATTAGTTCTCCTCACTAGCTCCTACGCTCTTCTAAGTATGTTTTTATTAAATTTATAATTGCAGGCTGTTCTTTCTGTTGGGTATGGACTGTTGTATTGTTCTCTGGTTCATTACACATGGTTTATTGTGTGAGTATCAGACCCAATGATCAGTGATTTTAAGGACACTGTGGCAATCCAAGATGGAGTCTGAAAACTGTCATCTTGTGCTCCATCTTGTGACCTCTGTACACTGTCAGCCTGGTCTGGATGAAACTGGACTGAACGGGTTTTTCCCGCCACTGGGCGATCCCCAAGGTTCCATCACCTCAGACTGTTTCCTGCCTTTCTACAGATTGTACCATGTTTTCCCGCCGTAGATTCTATAAAAGAACTGTGATCACAGGCTGACGGGGCAGTCCATCATAGCGACTGTGTGCACGGTTTCGGGTCTTCATGGCACTTGTGCATCAGCGAAGAAACCCTTCGTTCCCGGAGTGAAAAGAAAAGAAGACACATTACCATCTTATCTGTCCTGCACCTGGAGAACATCACCATCCAGAGAGTTCCTGGTCCGCTTCTTCTGTCCTGACATCCATCGAGGGACTCTCCAGTGTTCCTCCTCCAGGGTTTCAATTACCTATGGAGTAGAGGTTCTGGACTTCGCCAGCGCCACTGAAGTGCTGGGTATTGAGTGAGAAAGCAATTAGGGTTTCTAAGTTGGGGGTCATATTTCTTGAATGCTAGGGTGGGTTTAGTTTTATTCTTGGGCCTGAGCTTCACGCTCGCAGGGAAGAGCTGCTGTGTCACTGGGTTGGTTTGTTATATAGCTACTAGTCATTTACATTGACCCCTTCCATATCTGTGTAATTCTATCCCCTAATACATTTGCCTGTTTGTTTTTAACCTTATGTCTTGTCAGTTATATTTATTGTGCACCACACAAGGGGAGAGGGGAGGAGATCTGCCCCAGTCCACCCATGACAGATACGGCAGAGAGCAAATCTGCTCTTTTGAGAAGAAGGGGCTTGTTTCTATTCCGATACCTACACCACTTTACACATTCAGAGTTATTTTGGCTCCCCTTTGAGATAACATTTCCTCATAAAGACCCTGAGTATCCCCTGTGCCACCTGGAAAATATTAAACCCAGGTGTATAAATGTGTTGGGTACTTACTTCACCTGTGTGAAATTCACTCTGCAGTTTCAAATGGTTTGGGTATATTTCGCCTCTTGTGCAAAACTGTTCTGTAGCATTGCTGTGCACCTTTAGACTTTTTTGATGTTTCATCCCAAGGTTGGTTGCATGTCAGTAGTGAGGAGAAATGATTCCTGTGTAGTGTGAAATACTTGGGATCCTTCCAGATGACAGGTACTGTAAAGATCAAAGTAATCCTCACTTAGAGATGTAGTAGAAATTAACCTTTCCAATATCGTGATGTTGCTGCATATGTAATTTTTCAATTTTTGGGGGTGTTGTAGGAAGAAACAGATAAGAATTGGCAACACCATGGACATAGACCCCACTGCAACCTCTTGTTATGTTTCACTCACTGCTTGTGGAAACACACCTGCTGATGATTGGGTGTTTTGGAATTTGCACCTTCCTGTGGCAAGGCTTTACCAATGCAACTCTCATCTGGTAAGTTACTGCTTGGCAATGGTAGAGGCCAGATAGTTTCCAATTACATTTGCTTCATCCTGCTTGCAACTGTTTCTTTATCTTTCTTTGCTCCCCACCTTCTAAGCCCAAAGGAAAAGCACTGAAAGGTCAGAGTTTAGTGGAGAGACTGATCATTTGAGAGTATAGGTTGTTTGTACGATGCTTAGGTGATCATTTTTGAGATCTTGGAAAGTGCAAATAACCTACTTTCCTCTAAAAGTCTAAATATGAATTCTGCTTCCTGGGTCCCTCTATATATTACCTGAAAAGAAGAGAAATATTATTGGCAAAACATTTTGTTTTAGAGTAAAGTGAGGATTTTCCTTTATTGAGAGTCCTTTGAGTCTTCTTCCGGTTTCCCCTATAGTTTTCATGGTCTGCTCTATTTTCCCCATTGTGGCCATGGGCTTGGGGGAGAGAAGCTTATCAAATGCAAACTCAATCATGTGACACAAAGCTGGTATAACGTTTTACTACAGGCACAAAAACAAGTAGTGCTAGCCATAATATTAAACAGCATGGCAATCTTTCACCAAAGGTGTTCCTGCCATGGGTCATATGAAAGCCATGCAGCTAGACATGAAGGCTTCGTTCATGCTGTGGAATAGTTCCACAGAAAATAAAGTTCTCTCCCTGCCATCTTTAGATCTGAGTTTTTTCCCGTAACCTTTTCTTCACAGTAATTACAGTATTTGTAAGTGTGTATACTGATATTAGTTCACCTAGATAACAATAACTTTATATGGTTTGCCTCCCAAACACTGGGATATGTGGGGAAGTAGTAGTATCCTCATTTTACAGATGGAGAACTGAGGTTACAAAAGACAGAACTGAGAATTGAAACCAGATCTCCAGTGTCCCGGTCCAGCATCTTGACGACAACACCATCCTTCGGCCCTGTTTTGTGGTAGTTACCTGCCACCTGGCACCCTTTTAAAAATGAACTGCAGACCTTAAACTGTTTTTATGGTCTCAAATCATTCACATCACATACATAAATCTTAAATTACAAACCTATTAACATTTTTAAACAAAGAAGTTGAAAATGAGTTCCTGCTTTACGTCCCTGCCAAGACTTGAATTCGGGGTTCTTTGTAAATTCTTCTGTACTCCTCCCAATGCAGCAGCAGCAGGTGAGATGACAAGAACCTCAAAACCCAAACGACCGTTTTCAAGTACCAGTCCCTTCTGTGCCTCTGTATTTGTCTTTCTGTCTACGTCAGGTGAATCAGGGACTGTGTATCTTATTTTGCCCTGGAGAAAATAGACCAACCCTTCACTTGGGTTGTAGCGGGTAAATAAAGGAGAAATTTATTTATAATGTTTCAACATGTTTAACTTGACTCTGTGTATAACCTCTGTGATGCATTTGGGACCATAAATAGTTTTCACAAGTTTTGCTCCTTCCCTCAACACTTAAAACTGCAGTGGAGCACACTTGCTTGTAATTTGACCCCCACAAAAATGCCTGATGCTCTTTCTTGTATTCTACCCACAGACAAGCATCTGAACCTATCTCTTACCCTTCCCAGACCCTGGCTTCACTCCCTGCAGCCTGCCCAGATGCAAGCATCTTGTCACCAAGTTCTTCCAGTCTCCAGGTGCCCTAAAGCTTGGTTACTTCCTTTGTTTCCCCTTCCCAGAGTTATCTTAAAGTCCTACTCACTTCCATTTTGATCTGAAGTGTAAATAATCAAGTGTGTTCATGCTAGGTGTGAGAACTGGAATGATTTGATCTCTGACAAAACCACTTCATCACTCTCCTCTCCTGCCTCCTGGATAACCCACTTTAGGTGTCTGAGTGCCGAGAATATAAATGGATTCAGTGGGCAGCATAGGGCACTGAAGCAAAGACAATCTAGTCAGTACTCATTCTCCTGGAGCAGTTTAGCTTCTGGATGTTGGTGATTCAGCGTCTACTGCTGAGTGGATGCGATCTGTGAACGAAACTGTGGAATGTGGGAGAAACTTCAAGTTCTGGTTTTGTTTGGTTTTAAATGTTTGTTTTTATCCCATGGTTGTGACCCTGGACAAGATAGAAGCTCCCCTTCCACCACTTTAGGAGCCCAAGCCCTGTAGACTTGTTAGGTGCCTGGGAATTGCACCCTAGATGGGTTAATATAAATGCCACACAACTACCAGTAATAGTGCATTTATAACCAGGCATCACAGCTGACTACCCACTCCCTTGACAGGGCCTCTGTGTTATGAAATATTCCGCTCTGGTTTTACAAGTGAGGAGAGACATTCACTTTCTTTAATTCTGTTTATTACAATCAGGTGATATCTGCAGTTACACTTAAGCAGAAGGACACATGCTGTTAAATAAAGTAACTAACGATTTCACCACTTCCTTTAAGCACAAGGAAAAACAATCAAGCAGACACTGGGTCATTTACTGCTGAAGAGAGGCTGAGGCATCGTGATGAAACAGGAACGCTGACAAGGAAGAGGGGAAGGACTATGGAGGAATTTACACCAAAGTCAAACCTGCCAGGCCCCACTCAGCTGATGAAGGAAAGACTCTCTCAGCTGGATTAATTTTAAGACATTGTTTACATAGTATACAAGCTAGTATGTGTGATACCACTGCCATCTAGTGGACAGATTAAGCATTAAACTCTGCTGCTAAAGCCTGTACTTCATTTGAGATCTGCCTTCGTTTACCACCGTGAAGGGGTGGGTGGCCTTGTTTGGCCTGATGATGACTATCACCCCATGCTTCTGGAAATCTCACCATCCTTGCACAAGCCAATCTGGTGACTTCCCTCATGGTTTCTCAGTAGTTAATTGCTAACGCACTTGGAGCCTTCCACTCAGTATTTCACAAGCAGGGCAGTTGGAGAAAGGAACACCTCTCATGTCACTTCAAAAATGACCCCTTCAGGTTGCTGACCAGAGGATGAGATGCTCTGAAAGGGAATACTGCTCCATCACTCAAGGGATGGAAAGATGGGAAGTGATAGAGAGGTTGGTTCCTTTCTATTCTAGTAGCCGGTGAAGTGATGAGTCTTCTATCCAGAAGTATCTACCTTAAAATGTATTACATGGGCTTTCAAGATTATTGCTAACTTACATACATATTGACAGAAGGATCAAACTGGGACATCTCTAGGTGCAAAGTGCATGAAGATTTGTTGGTTGCTTTTGATATATATGTTTTTATTTTCCTATATGTATTTACGTTCCTATGTTCATGTTAGCTTTTCCTGTTTTTTCTTCACTTTCAACTGTGGCTGGAAGTTCAAAGTCAGTGATTCAGTGCTGAGTCTTGGTGCTGGTGAGAGGTTTTAGGAGCCCAGAGATGGCACTTCCTCACCAGCCAGCTTCTTTGTAGGCATTGTTCAGGCGAGTGCAGATTTCATTGGTCACCTTCTCAAAGGAAGCCTTGCAGTCTCCACCATATTTCTCCTCCATCAGTTGCAAGATAATGTCACAGATTATCTAAAGGAGAAGGGAGGGAGGGAAAGAAGCAGACCATGTGAACTCCCTCCATTCTATCTGTGAATAAGAATTGCTGTTTGTCAATTGGGTTCCTCCTAATAAGAAAAAAGTTGTCTGACTCTCTTTGGAGAAGGGAAAGGACACAGAAACAGCTTTGCAATGTGTGGCATTCAGAACTGGAAATGGGTAATGAAAATGAGTCTTGGTGCAAAACCCACTCTGTACCATTACCACTGTTTGTGTAAATCTATCCCATATCTGATGGATTAATTTTGGCCACACTTATATACGTAGTCATAAGAGCATATGAATTGCCATATAAGATAAATCAGTGGTCCATCTAGTCCATTATCCTGTCATAGAATCATAGACTATCAGGGTTGGAAGGGACCTCAGGAGGTCATCTAGTCCAACCCCCTGCTCAGAGCAGGGCCAATCCCCAACTAAAGCCAGGGCTTTGTCAAGCTGGGCCTTAAAAACCTCTAAGGAAGGAGATTGACCAGTCTCTGACCAGTATTAGGCCATGTCTACACTACCACTTTTGTTGGTATAATTTGTCTCTCAGGGGTGTGAAAAAACACACCTCTGAGCGACGTACGTTAGCCCAAGAGAAGCACTGGTGTGGACAGCGCTATACTGAGAGAGCTTCTCCCACTGATATAGCTATCGCCGCTCATGGAGGTGGTTTTATCATGCCGACAGGAGAGCTCGCTCCCATGGGCATCGAGTGGCTAGATGAGCGATCTTGCAGCAGCGCAGCTGTATCAGTACAGCTGTGCCACTGTAAGCTCTCCAGTGTAGACACGGTCCTAGATGTTTCAGCGTAAGGTGCAAGAAACCATGTACTGAACAATTATGGATTAGCCTGCCCGTAAGGTAAGCTTTCTCCTGATCCTCCTCATTTACTAGGTGTCTTATGCTCTGTAACAATGAGGGTCTTTATCTCTTTTTAAATATATCGGTAATGTCATTACAATACTAACCTACTTCCTAGGCAAGTCTTGAGATTTAATTAATGCTACCAGAATGCTTTGAAGGTTAAAATTTCTATGTACATTCTATATAGTACTATATTACAAGCCTGGGTAATGTGATGCAAGGGGATATAGGGGTGGAGGAAAGGACATTACTGGCAGCACATTTGTCAGTTCTAATTATGACCTTTCAGCAGCCCCAAATGCATAAGCATCATCAAAGCCGATTGACACCTGTTCTGTCTCACAGGAAAGATGTGCATCCCATTACATGTGGTACATTTGAGGGGGGAAGTCTGCTGACTCACCCTAAAGTTCTTGGGGTCAACCTTGAGCTGCATGGCATGTTTCTTGCCCAATGGGTTCACTATTCCAAGGAAAGCATCAGTGCTGTCAAGGTGTTGGACCAAGTCATTGATGGCGGTGAGGACCCTCTTGCCATGACTCCTGACCTGATCTGACTGTTCCATCTCTTCAGCTGTGCCCATCCCTTTAAAGTGGGTGAAGTAGGACTTGGTGTCTGGGTGTTCTGTAAACATTCTGCAGTGGGTCAGAGAAGAAATGGGAGAGGAATACAAGACAGTTGAGCTACTTTTTGTTTTTCCTAAAGAGCTGAGCACTGAGGCATTGACACTGGTGTAGCTTCATGTTCAAGACCTTGTCTCATGTACTTCCTTGACTTTTCTCTCCTTAACTATAGTCATCACTTGCTCCCTTTTCTGTGTCACCTTTGGCTTTCTCTGGCCTTCTTTCCTAGCAAGTCAAAAGCAGAACCCTGCTAACTCCAGACCACTGTCCTGTAGTAGTCTGCCATTCCCTCCGCTCATCCACTTCCAGGATTTTTTCTTGTTAATTACACCTTAAAACTTGCTCAGGCTGCTGCCAGCCAGAAACCCAGTAACCACAATGACGCTTGCTTGCTAATACCAAATGCTCACAGCCTACCTGTCGTCTTCTCTTCTTAGCTAGTTTCTCTCCTCATTTATCAAAAGTATGTAACAGAAAATGCCTCCGGAGTGTGAGGCCAGGAAGCACATTCACCTTCTGTACCTGGATTAAAATCCTACCTTGTCCAGTTTGCTCACTTAAATGGATGTTTTATAAAACAAATTACAAAAAATAAAACGCCGAAATCCATTGGAAATTGGGAATTCAGTCCCACCAAGGATGTTGCAAGAGCCCAAGAAGATGGAAACAGGGAATCCAAGTGGTAGGCTCTTCCCCTTATCTAAATACATGAATAGATGGAGGGAACCCCTAGTTTGGGGAAGGCCCAGACTGCAGTTTGCTGCCTGCCTTCAGATGGTTAAGTGTTAGGTACCACTGGCATCATTCACTCAAAAGATGGTTTAGACTGAAGTCACCTGTGAAGGAAATGAGGCTTCTTTCTATAATCCCATCCAAAGTTTAGCGGCACCTTGACAAATCATGTAAGAACGCAATATTTCCCTCGCTGGACCAAACTAATAATTTATTTAGTCTGGCCATAGAAAGTTCCAACTAAGATTACCTGGGCAGAAGGGCTTATGGTTTAAAGGGGCACAAGTTAATACACTACAGAGGAATGAAATACAGAAATGGAGTGGAAGGTGGTAATTGTAATTGAAATTCCTCACAGAATAGCTAAGGTTCAGAGTGGCTATATACATGAGAAGTGACTCTAAAAATTGCATTGTGTGGTTCTAGGTTTGCGACTCAGTGACAATCATATCATTTTATAGGTAAAGATGTTTTTTTATTTCCCCAAAACTTCCAGCTCTGCAAGTTTAGCCCAGGATCTGAGACTAAAGCCAGGACTCCTGGCTTGGGCATCATTGCCAGTAAAAACAAAAAAAACTTCTGCAATCAGATGTTAGTCAGCAATTGTGCAGTTAGTGCATGGAAAGGAATAGAATCCAACTCATTCTCCACAAGCTGTGTTGGCTCAGAGCTAACAGTAATAAAAAGTGCTAAATCTTTTACAGTAAATACCACAGGGAACAGATCTGTTGAATGAGACAGCACCATTTTTAAAATTATCTCTTTTCTGACCTTAGTTGTACTTTACAATATCCTAGGATGGAGAGGGAAAGAGCTTTATGTACATTTACTGAGGCTGATGCAGGCATTTGGAGTGGTGTGAAAGGAGGAAGGAGTGAGTGAAAGAGACACCAGAAACGGTAAGGAATCGCACCTGGGCAGATCTGTGGCAGGGTTAGAGTGGGTAAAGGCAGAGATGTAAATGCCAGCTGAGTTATTAGGTGCTTTGAAGATGAAGAGAAGAAGTTTGAATTTTTGGGAAGTAGAAGGAAAGCCAGTGTTAAGATTCTCTAGAGGAAAAGATCCAAGGAGAATGAGACTAGAAACAAAGCTATTAGTTATGTAAGAGGAGATCAGTAGCGAGAGCAATTTCTGTGGAATGAAATAGGTGAAAGCTAGATTGGAAAGGGTCAAGGAGAATTGAAAGAGAAGTTTTGAGGACATAGAAGTAAACAACTCATTAAAGGAGTTTAGAGGGACATAGGATCTGGATTCTGTTCCTGGTTCTATCACAGACTTGTATGTGGATTAAGGAAAGTCAGTTAACTTTCTGTTTTGTCTGTCCCATTGTTAGCTGCTTATGGGACAGAGTGAAGAGGAGTGTCTGACTAGCTGGCCTTTTCTTTTTTACTGTTCATTATTGTATATACCTCAGTTATATCTCTTCTTTTCAAGTGAAATCGTTCTAGTTTCTTTCATCTTTTCCAACCCACTTCACACTCCTCTTTTACTTTTACTTCTCTGAACCTCTTTTGTCTCATCTATTTCCCACTGAGGTGCGGTATCTATAGCTGCTAATGTTTCCAGGCAAGGAATTGTGCGAAGTGCACCAGAACAAGTTCCTAGCATGTAGTTCTATCAGTCTCTTTTCCTCCCCCTCTTGGCTAGCAATGGAATGGGATCTTTCCTTACCTGACCAGCACAGTTGTCCCATTGTCTTCAGCATTGGCATACATCTTCTCCCAGGCCCCACGAGCCCTCTGCACTTCTGCTTCAGAAAATGCCATGTTGAGATCAGAGTGCAGTGAGATGAGAGAGGAAGGGTAGGGAGTTGCAGGTAGTGTGATTTGTGCTCTTGCTCTCTGTTTCAGAGCTCTCTATATACTACCCTAGGGATTTAAGGGCTTTTGAATGGGTGCTTTGTTTCCACTTCAGTCAGTCACATTTCTGCAGGTTTTAGTGCTCTCTAATCACCTCTAATCAGGAAAGGAGGTTACCATGTGGAGAGGGAGGGATAGAATTCTCACTGTGAGAGCAGGGGACCACAGTACACAGAGAAGAGGGGTTGGGGTTTCAGTGGGCAAGGATGCGGTTTGGGCTGGCCTATCCAATGGCTTTTCAGCCATGGCAGTGTGTCCATTTTCTTCCATAAAGACACCCCCACACTGCTGTGGGTATCACAGTTGCAGGGTAAGTTATACCTTTGACCCCTCACTCAGTGTCTCTGTGGCCATTTTTCCAAATGACGGGCCCAGCGCCCACACGTCTCTGAGTGAAATCCTGAGATTCACCCATCTTTAGACTGGGTCTCCAGGCTACAGCACACCTGTTACCAACCACATTTCCTCAGACGGTCCAGTTGGGATTGGCCTATGCAATAGACTTCCCCTCAGGAGCCATGAACACTAGGTAAACACAGTGACATCCAACAGCTTCTTCAAACAAAGTATTTATTTATCTACAGGAATGTAGCAATCAGGAGGAAAAAAGCCCTGCACCCACATAATGTCTTACCTAAGCTTAGCCTTCCCCCCAAACTTAGGGAGCCATGAGAGGAGGGTCAGTGTTTCCCCAGCTGTAACTCCTCCTTTGGACACTCTCAGCTTCAGGGCTCAGGCTTTTAACTCCTTCCTAGCTTTGTTTCCTTTTTCCACTTGGATTCTCACTATCACCACCACCACTTGGGGTTACTAGCGAGCCTGCTGAGCAGAGCCTGGTGGGGGCATACCTGCAAACTCATTGATACCTGTAATGAGTATCGGTGATTGGGCTATCTGCAGACCTGCAAAAACCACCCAGGACTGAGTTAACTCTTTGCACCCATACAGCAGACAGCATGGTAGCATTCAAATAGACAGAGGTACACATACTATCAATGAATAATAGACATCTCCCACGTTCTTCACAGAGTGCCAGTGAGTTTACGCTGATCCCTTTCTAGTGTGTCCCTGACCTTCCAGCTCCACTCCACAGCGTCTGTCACTGTCAGAGCAGTGACCTCCCTGTGTCATCGGGGATGTGGGCAAGATGCTTTTATAATTCTTCGTGGTTTGATCATTCCATGCTGGCAACTCTGACGAGGGGATTTTTTTCAACTCATCCATTGCTGAGAACTGGCATCTGAATCAAACTCCACTAATCTGGCCATCACAGCCCACTCCCCATCTTGGCCTTTGTATCCCTCAAATTGGAGGGCTTGGGCTGGGAGAGTCTCTGTGGTCCTGGTCTGAACATTTATTTTGCCTATGCTGCTCCACCTCCTTTGAAGGCTTTTTATGGTGATGAGCATCCATTATCAGTGGGAGAGTTGTACACAGAGCTCTGGAGCCCTTTGCTGCTGCTGTTTGTTTAATCAGAGAGGGCTACTGCTATCCTAAGCACCACAGTTCATCACAGTCCTGACTTTCCAGCATTTCTGCTGTTCCAGTGCTCAGGTCCCTCACTCAGCTCTAGTAATTCACCTTACTCCTGCCTTGCAGGAACGCTGCTTTTCCAGGCCTGCCCCTCAATACACTTCCACCTTATCTTCTAACTTTCCTGCTATTCCAGTCCTTGGCAGCTCCTGATCTGAGCAAATATAGAATTATGTTCTACCATGTCATAGGTTGGCAATATAGGCTCCAGCAGACGTGTTGCCCAGACTGAAATCACCTGACCCTTTTCATTTATGACCTTAGTTCTATCTTTGAAGGCACGTCCTTAGAAGTTCAAGCCACCACTACCTGAGCTCACTGCACCCCCAGTGGACCACGTAATTCTAGCACAATAGGAAATCAACAGCACTGAAGATCCAGAGCGTACGTGTTTCTTTCCCTTTCATTACCCTAATCCTATTGGTTTACAGTTATGATCCTCCTCACATGGCTCCCTAAGAGGTTTAAAAGAAAGAAAAAACTGATGAGCACACTACAGCACAACCTGCTCAGGGTAAGGGGGAGACAACTGATGGAGAGAGAGACAAGTGTCTGATAGAAACC
Organism: Eretmochelys imbricata; assembly: GCF_965152235.1. Taxonomy (NCBI): domain Eukaryota; kingdom Metazoa; phylum Chordata; order Testudines; family Cheloniidae; genus Eretmochelys; species Eretmochelys imbricata. The sequence goes on along the minus strand of NC_135572.1, from coordinate 270,067,476 downwards.
TAACATGAGGTGGTATAAAAAGGTTGTAGAAAGAGAACAGAGGCTAATTATTCTTATTAGTCACTTAGGGCAGAATAGGAAGCAAAGGGGCTTAAGCTGCTGCATGAGTAATTCAGGTTAAACACTAGGAGAATTTTTTTAATGAAGAAAAGTTCAGGACACAAAAACACTGCAGCGGGAGGTGGAGGAAGCAGTGTTTCTGGAACTATTCAAATGAGGGACAAAATCCCACGTATAAGGGATGATTTAGGGGGAGGAAAGGAACTGATCCTACCATGATAGCAAGCAAGGTGTTTCAGTGTGTCTGGTGTAATACACTGATATGGATCTGGCATCATAAACAAAAAGAAACAGTAGTTCCAAAGACACAGCCAGAAGCCTTCATGTAGACGGGTCTAGATACTGCAGAGATGGGTGCATTAGTAATACCAACAGAGACAAAGGAAAGGTGCTTAACCAAGCAATGAACCAGGGCACCAGCACTGAGGCTGTTACAGCCCAGCTCTGGGGCGCCTTCGTTTCACATGTTGCACTTTCTAAGAGTCTTTCTCCATCTCAGCCCTGCTGCAAGGCATCTTCAGCACCTGCCTGGTAAATTCATGCCAGCTTAATTTCATTGGATGGGGCAAAGATCACTTCAGCACTCCTCCAGACTTGTCCATCTATATCAGCAGATGTCAGCTACACTGTGAGGTGAAGACCTCCTCTGGCCCTCAAGTCTCTCTGGTAGTATGTGTATATGGTGTGGAAGGGAGCATGTGTGGAAATTTGTGCACAAAGCGAAGGGAGTTGGTGTGTGTAGGAGTGGGGATCTCTGGGTGATGTCTGAGAGGTCTGTGTAGACAGGAGTTGTGTTTCTGTACAGAGAGGAGTGGGGAGTGCTTTGTGTCTGTATGGGGGTACAGACAAGTGGATTTAGAGGCTGTGTGTATAGTGGAGGTAGGGAGGGAGTGGAAAGGTGTGGGAGTATGCTATGTCTAAAGGATGGGAGGGGATACTGTTGTGTTGGGTAAGTAATGACGGAGGGCTCCAGCACACTGTAGATGATCTCAAATGACTGCATTGAAAGTGAAAGCCCTCTCCTGTTCCCGCTCCAACAAAGAGCAGATTGAGGTAGAGCCTTAAGAATGGGGACTTCTGTTTTCTTGTACTAAATCCTTAGCAAAATGTCCTGGATTTCAGGAAAGCTCCTGAAGGTTGGGAGGGAGCAGCTGTGTTGTTGGAATTTCTGCACAAATAGGTCTTTGAAGGTAACTGCAAAACTGGGTCAGGGAAATTCTGACCAACACAGACCAGCAAGTAGTCACAGAAACTCGAAGGGAGGAGTAACGTTAAGATGACATGAGGTGTTGGGGCCTCCCATGCCTTAGAGCTATAACGTCCTGTTAGGAGCCGGGAATGGGAGAACTACCAAGTGAAGGTGCAGTGAGGGTCTTGAGGGCCACAGTCCTCCCTGATTACAGAGAGGTTTTCTTTTTCAAGGTGCCCTGAGAGGAAGGACTTCTAAAGAAGAGAATGGGAACATTCATTTTCCTTATGTTAAAGGATTAGACCTGCTCAGGGCACGGAGGTAGAATTTCCTTTCCATTGGAATGTTCTTTTGTGTTGTGAGATGCCCTGTTCTCAGCTCTCTGTATTTTCTTCACACTAGAAGTATTAAATTTTTCTCTTGGTTAGAACTTAGACTGTTCTGTCTAGCTGTGATTACCTCTAGGGAAGGGGAGACCCAGGGAGCAGCACTCAGTCCCAGATAATTTCTTCCAGTGGGGCAGGCCACAGAAGTGGTGAGTGCATAATACATTTACCTGAAACTCTGCAACAGCTCATCTAGATGGGTACCCTCGGGGCACTTGCAGTAACAATACCCATTGCTTTGAGGGTACATTCTCTTTTCTCCAGCTTGTCCTGTTCTTCTCTATCTCCTTTTTGTAGGCAGCATGTCAGAGACAAATCTTGGTTCCATAGATAGCGGTCTTTTCCCCTTCTCCCTCAGTCTTCCTAGTTACAGCCTGTGGTCCTTTTAATTTCTAAAGTATTAGTCTGTATATTATAATTAAGGCTACAATTTAGTCACTGGTATTTTTAGCAAAGTCATGGACAGGTCCCAGGCAATAAACAAAAATTCATGGCCCATGACCTGTTCATGACTTTTACTATAAATACACCTGACTAAATCTTGGGGCAGCCGCTGCTGTGGAGTGCGCCCCAGGGACCGCTGCCGGGAGCCGCCAGAGCAGCGGCTGCTCTGGCTGCCCTGGGGGGGGCTGCTGCTGCAGGGCTGCTGCAGGGCTGGGCAGTGGCACCAGCTTGGGGCGGGGGGGGGCAGCGGCATGGGCTGCCAGAGCAGCAGCTGCTTGGGAGGTCCCCTGGGCCAGCCACAGCAGCCACTACTCAGGCAGTCCCCCGAGCCCTGGGGTCAGCCACGCTGGCCGCTGCAGAAGTCACAAAGGTCACAGAAAGTCATGGACTTCCACAACTTCTGTGACAGACACGGAGCCCTAATTATACTGTCAGACATGACACGTCCCACAGAGATATTAGACACTGAAGATCTGAAGAGATTATCACTACCTCTGTTGAAACATCCTTTGTATGTCTCTTCAATCCATTAACTATTGTATTTATTGCTTTGGACAAACTATTTTTGATTTTCCTGCACAATTTAAAAAGTCTTTCTAAGGAGAATAGTTGTCTCCCAGCCCAGTTTTGCGCCTTATTTCCAAATAAAGATCTCACCCCGCACCCGCCTCCCATGGCCAGACTTCAGAATGCCCACCTGCCTTTTGTCCTAACAAACAGGCTTTTTCCTTATGTTGGTCCTGGTTGGAAGTGTTTGCCCGAAGCTGGCTTGGCAAACCTTTAAAGTGACCAGGCTAACTTTTCCCTTGTAATTCCCTCTTAAATTTATATCACTTTATATTGAATGAGAGTCATGGGCAGATCAGAGGCAACCTGTGCTGCTTGTCTCAGGTGCTCTTCAGCTGCCCTCTTAATGACACTAAAATTATCCAAGGGAGCTGTCCCTGTTAGTGTAATGGCTCCCCATGGTGGGGAGTGAGAGGTACTACTGTAGGGTTGCCAACTTTCTACTCGCACAAAACCGAACACCCTTGCCCTGCCCTTCCTCCAAGGCCCCACCCCTTCTCTGAGGCCCCCCCACTCACTCCACCCCCCCCCCCCGTTGCTCTCTCTCCCCACCCTCACTCACTCGCTCATTGTCACCAGGCTGGCTCAGGGGGTTGGGGAGAGGGTGAGGGGCTCCAGCTGGGGGTGAGGGGCTCCAAGGTGGGGACAGAAATGAGTTCAGGGTGTGGGAGGGGGCTCCAGGCTGAGGCAGTGGGTTGGGATGTGGGAGGGGGTGAGGGCTCTGGGGTGGGGCCGGGGATGAGGGGCTTGGTGTGCAGGAGGGGGCTCTGGGTTGGGGGGTGAAGCCGAGGGGTTTGGAGTATGGGAGGGGGCTCTGGGCTGGGACAGGGTGTTAGGGTGTGGGGGGAGGTTGGGCTCCAGCTGGGGGTGCAAGATCTGGTTTGGGGCTGGGGCTGAGGGATTTGGGGTGCAGGAGGGGGCTCTGGGCTGGTACTGAGGGGTTTGAAGTGCGGGAGGGGACTCCAGGCTGTGGCAGGGGGTTGAGGTGAGGGCTCTGGCTGGATGTGCAGGCTCTGGTTTGGGGTGCAGGAGAGGGGTCCAGGCTGGGACCAAGGGGTTTGGACGGTGGGAGGGGGATCAGGGTGTGGGGGGTAAGGGCTGCAGCTGGGGGTGCGGACTCTGAGGTGGGGCTGGGGGTGAAGGGTTTGAGGTGTAGGAGGGTGCTCTGGGCTGGGCCCGAGGGGTTCGGAGGGTGGGAGGGGGATAAGGGTTGGGGCATGGGAGGGGGTTGGGATGCAGGCTCCGGGCAGCACTTACCTCTGGCAGCTCCTGGAAGCAGCGGCATGTCCCCTCTCCGGCTCCTAAGCGGAGGCGTGGCCAGGTGGCTCTGCATCCTGCCCTGTCTGCATGCACCACCCCTGCAGCTCCCATTGGCTGTGGTTCCCAGCCAATGGCAGCTGCAGAGCTGGTGTTTGGGGCAGGGGCAGCACGCAGAGCCCCATGACTGCCCTTATGCCTAGGAGCCGTAGCAGGGACATGCCACTGCTTCTGGGAGCTGTGTAGAGCCACAGGAGGCAGGGAGCTTGCCTTAGACCTGTTGCACCACCAGCTGGACTTTTAACGGCCTGGTCAGCTGTGCAGACAGGAGCCGCCAGGGACCCTTTTTGACCAGGCGTTCCGGTCAAAAACCAGACACCTGGCAACCCTATACTACTGGGAGGTCAGAAGCTGAGATTTCTGAGATAATGGTATCTCATATACGCTAGACACGTTTATGAAAAAAAATAACTTCTGCCATTACTCTAGCTAGGATGACACTTAATCGTACTGGTGCTCATCCTGTTATACCAATAAAATAAAAACCAGCAGGATCTTATTAAAGGGGAAAAGGCAAAATGCCACATTTATTGTGAATACAGAAAGAATCATAGTAAGCAGTTAGTTATAGCTATAACATTCCATTCAATCTCATATTTATTCATACATTCACACACACACACACCCACACACACACACTGCAAGGTAGTTATCATAGTTACCAGCCTTAGAGTTGCTCACGCCAAGCCACTGGCCAGGTGGCTTGGACATGAGGAGGGAGCAGGGCCTTGTCAGATGCACATCTGATGCTCCTGGAAGTTGGGTTGCAGAATCAGACCCCAAAGTTCTCACTTTCTAGAGTCCATTTTTATAGGAGTTTCTTCTTATGCCAGTCTATGGGAATTGCTTCATCATGCTGTTGCTGAATCAATCAGCAGATAGCACATTCCTGATGGCTCCGTGCTGCTAGATGTTATTTTGTTCTTTGATTCTCCCATTCTTGAGGCTGTTGGGTGGATTCCAGTCTGCCCTCCGGGGGTCCTCTGGTTATTTCCACTTGACGCCTTCTTCAGCCGATGGACACTTGATTCTTAGGCTGGCACCTCCCTGATCATTCAGTTATTATCCACACCAAGCATCCATCCACATACATCCTCTATCTCTATTTTAATCACAATTGTTAATACAACAAAAGGGCGGGGAGTATCTGGGTGCTGTTTCTGTTGTTACAGAGTATTGCTTTGAGTCTCTCTCTGTGTGAATTGCTTTGAGAACAGACTCTGTCTTAGAATATACTAACGCAATTTTGCAGCTTGCAAGTTTCACACATAGAGGGAGAGAAACAGTACCAAAAACCAGGAGACCTCTTAATTAGTAATACCCTGGAATTTAAACTATGGGGAATCAAACTCATATGTGATTTTAATACAGAACTTCTTTAATATGATCCAACAATCCTGTTTTATGGTAGCATTGATCAACTGGGATCAGGAGAATATCTCCCCTCTCCCACTTAATCTATCACAGTATAGAGTAAGTGCATTATGGAGAGTTTATTGCACCTTCCTCTGAAGTAGCATATGTTAATTATTGCCTGAGAAGGGATACTGGACTTCACTGGGCCATTGGCTTGTTCTGGTGTGGCAATTCCTATGATTAACGCTAAGCTATAGGAAGGCCAGCCAGGCATTCTCCCTGTGGGTGTAACGGGGTATCTAAATTCAGTTCCCTCACTCCCATGCCAGTAAAGGGGTGGGAGCACTGGGAAGGCTGTTAGCTTCCTGGGTGATCTCTCATGGTTAGATAACTGGTTTGCATCTGTTGACTCTCCACTGAGAGAGAAATACTGATCCCTGTTGCTGCCCTCTTCTGGACGATCATGGAAAGGAAACCTATAATTGGTATGACACACACAGGGACTTTGGAACTTTCCCTTCTTTCCTGAGATCCCTCACCCTGACATTTAGAGGGAACTCATATCTACTGAAAGGCAGGCAGCCCCTCGTAGTACCTTGGATAGCTTACCGAGTCTCCAGAGGTTAAAAGAGAAAAGTGCTGAGAGCCTGGCACTCAAGGGGTGTTAAAACTGAATAGCCAGTAAGTGTTTCTTGCTTAATCGTAGACACATCCTCTTTGTTGCTGACTTCCCTCCTCGTCTTGGGTTTCTGAGAAATAGAAACTTTCACTTCTGTGTCTTTATCTAACAGCATGTTTGTTGAGGAAATTGAGCAAAGGATAATTTCTGCTGAATGTAAACCAATATTTCCTAACAGTGAGATTTAGTGGATTGTGGAATAGTCTCCTATATCACTTGGGTTATTTGAAACTGGACTGGAAAAATCTTGGGGAGATTGCAGACAGCTGCAGTGGCACAGGAGCCAGCAAACAGAGCTGTAAACGGGGGAGTTTGAGTGGGAGTTTGGAAGGGGAGTTTGTCTTGTGGTGCTTGTTTGGGGTTTGTGTTTGCTGTGGGGGGTGGTGTTTTGGTGTGGTTTGTGTTTCCCAGATTAACAGGATTTAGGTGGGAAGGCTATGACAGATACAGAGGCAGCAGTGGGAGTGACTCATATAGTGGAAGACACAATGAAGATGACTGGATGTGGAAGCTGTTGTATGTACATGATCCTGGAGGGGATACCTGGTAAGAGTTTTGTCTGCATGAAATGCCGTCTGATAGAGTTGATGGAGGAAAAGATCCGAGGTTTGGAGATGCAGGTGGAAAGTCCGGTTAAGTTTAGGAAGGGGTTTGAGCAGATTATGGAGCAAAGACATGAGGTATCTGAAGGGGAAAGCTCAGACTTGCAGATGGAAGCAGGACTGAGGAGAGGGGAGACTGGGTGAGGAAAGTGGTCAGTGGAAGCATGTGACTAAAAGAACCAGGCAGAGGAAAAGAGAGGCTAGTGAAGGAGAAATAGAGCTCAAGAACAGGTTTGCAGAGTTGGAAAATAAAGAAGGGGCTCAGCAGGTAGTCACTGAAGGTGGAAGGGCAAGGAAGAAGAGAAGAGCGGCTAGTCCTATAGGAAAAGGGGAAGAGTCAATGGAGACTACACCAAATATGAGCCCCAGAGGATACAGGATTGGTTGAAGAGGATTACAAGGGAGAATAGGAATGGAAAGAACTTGCAGCCAGAGGGAACGGGATAGACTGGAGAATAGCACCGTCACCAGGAAAAGGCAGGTCTTTGTGATCGGGGACTCTTTACTAAGAAGAATAGACAGGCCTGTAACCAGAGCTGATCCAGAGAATAGAAGGGTATGCTGTCTTCCAGGTGCTAAGGTACGGGATGTAGACCTGAGGTTGAAAAGGATCCTAAAGGGAGCAGGAAAGAATCCCCTAATTATCCTTTATGTGGGAACAAATTATACGGCTAGATTCTCGCTGGAAAGTATTAATAAAGGGAGACTATGCTAGGCTGGGGAAGATGCTTAAGGAAATCGAGGCTCAGGTAATCTTTAGTGGGATTCTGCCTGTTCCTAGAGAAGGACAACAAAGGTGTGACAAGATTATGACTATCAACAGATGGCTTAGACAGTGGTGCTATAAGGAGGGCTTTGGGATGTATGGCCACTGGGAGGCATTCATGGACAGAGGACAGTTCTCTCGGGATGGACTTCATCTGAGTAGGGAAGGAAATAGACTTCTAGGATGGAGGCTGGCACAATTGATTAAGAGAGCTTTAAACTAGGAATTTGGGGGAGATGATTGGGAGATGTCCAGGTAATCTCCATGCCAGATTTTAGCATTGAGAGGGAAGAAAACGAAGTAAGAAAGGATACAGCCGTGAGTAGGAGAATGTATATAAGGAGGAAGGGCAGTGTGGATACCAGTCTAATAGGTTATACTGGCTGTAGAATGACTGTGCCTAATAGGGTACAGAATGTGAGCGAGGCCAAACAGCACAAATTAAGATGTTTGTACACCAATGCAAGGAGCCTAGGTAATAAAATGGAGGAACTAGAGCTACTGGTGTAGGAAGTGAAACCAGATATTATAGGGATAACAGAAACATGGTGGAATAGTAGTCATGACTGGACTACAGGTATTGAAGGGTATGTGCTGTTTAGGAAAGACCGAAGTAAAGGTGGTGGAGTAGCATTGTATATCAATGATGAGGTAGAATGTAAAGAAATAAGAAGTGATGGAATGGATAAGACAGAGTCCGTCTGGGCTAAAATTACATTGGGGCCAGGTGGAGAAGGGACCTCTGATGAGTGTACCTTTTAAAATACTATACATGGTTTAAAAGCAAGCATATTTAATGATTAATTTGCCCTGGCATTTGCGGCTCTCCTGGATGTACTCCCAAAGCCTTTGCAAAAGGTTTCTGGGGAGGGCAGCCTTATTCCACTCACCATGGTAGGACACTTTACCACACCAGGCCAGTAGCACGTACTCGGGAATCATTGTAAAGCAAAGCATTGCAGTGTATGTTTGCTGGCATTCAAACAACATCCGTTCTTTATCTCTCTGTGTTATCCTCAGGAGAGTGATATCATTCATGGTCACCTGGTTGAAATAGTGTGCTTTTCTTAAGGGGACATTCAGAAGTGCCCATTCCTGCTGGGCTGTTTGCCTGTGGCTGAACAGAAACGTTCCCCGCTGTTAGCCATGGGGGTTGGGGGGGTGAGGGGCTAGCCACGTGGGGGGGGAGGCAAAACGCGACCTTGGAACAAAAGCACATGTGCTGTGTATGTAATGTTAACAGCAAGGTTTACCGTGAAAGAGTATAGCCATTGTTCTAGAAAATGTGTCTTTTTAAATACCACTGCCTCTTTTTTTTCCTCCACCAGCTGCATGTGTTTCAAGGATCACAGAATCTTCTCCTTCCCAGAGGCTAATGAAGATTAGAAGGCAAAAAAAACGCACTCGTGATGAAATGTTCTCTGAGCTCATGCTGTCCTCCCACACTGACATAGCACAGACAAATGCGTGGAGGCAGACAATGTCAGAGTGCAGGAAAGCACAATATAACCGGGAGGAGAGATGGCGGGCTGAAGAGAGGGCTGAAGCTGAAAGGTGGCGGCAGCGTGAGAGGAGGCAGGATTCAATGCTGAGGCTGCTGGAGGATCAAACCAGTATGCTCCAGCGTATGGTTGAGCTGCAGGAAAGGCAGCAGGAGCACAGATCGCCGCTACAGCCCCTCTGTAACCAACCGCCCTCCTCCCCAAGTTCCATAGCTTCCTCACCCAGACGCCCAAGAACGCGGTGGGGGGGCCTCCGGCCACCCGGCTACTCCATTCCAGAGGATTTCCCAAGCAACAGAAGGCTGGCATTCAATAAGTTTTAAACTTTTAAAGTGCTGTGTGGCCTTTTCCTTCCCTCCTCCACCACCCCTCCTGGTGCTTCTCTCCTCCACCACCCCTCCTGGGCTACCTTGGTAGTTATCCCCCTATTTGTGTGATGAATGAGTAAAGAATGCATGAATGTGAAGCAACAATGACTTTATTGCCTCTGCAAGCGGTGATTGAAGGGAGGAGGGGAGGGTGGTTAGCTTACAGGGAAGTAGAGTGAACCAAGGGACGGTGGGTTTCATCAAGGAGAAACAAACAGAACTTTCATACCGTAGCCTAGTCCAGTCATGAAACTCATTTTCAAAGCTTCTCTGATGCGCACCGCGCCCTCCTGTGCTCTTCTAACCGCGCTGGTGTCTAGCTGTGCGAAACCAGCAGCCAGGCGATTTGCCTCAACCTCCCACCCCGCCATAAACGTCTCCCACTTACTCTCACAGATATTGTAGAGTGCACAGCAAGCAGTAATAACAGTGGGAATATTGGTTTCGCTGAGGTCTGACAGAGTCAGTAAAATTCGCCAGCGCGCCTTTAAACGTCCAAATGCACATTCTACCACCATTCTGCACTTGCTCAGCCTGTAGTTGAACAGCTCCTGACTACTGTCCAGGCTGCCTGTGTACGGCTTCATGAGCCAGGGCATTAAGGGGTAGGCTGGGTCCCCAAGGATACATATAGGCATTTCAACATCCCCAACAGTTATTTTCTGGTCTGGGAATAAAGTCCCTTCCTGCAGCTTTTGAAACAGACCAGAGTTCCTGAAGATACGAGCATCATGTACCTTTCCCGGCCATCCCATGTTTATGTTGGTGAAACGTCCCTTGTGATCCACCAGTGCTTGCAGCACTATTGAAAAGTACCCCTTAAGGTTTATATACTCGCCGGCGCCAAGATAGGGATATGGGTTCCGTCTATGGCCCCACCACAGTTAGGCAATCCCATTACAGCAAAGCCATCCACTATGACCTGCACATTTCCCAGGGTCATTACCCTTGATATCAGCAGATCTTTGATTGTGTGGGCTACTTGCATCACAGCAGCCCCCACAGTAGATTTGCCCACTCCAAATTGATTCCCGACTGACCAGTAGCTGTCTGGCGTTACAAGCTTCCACAAGGCTATCGCCACTCGCTTCTCAACTGTGAGGGCTGCTCTTATCTTGATATTCTTGCGCCTCAGGGCAGGGGAAAGCAAGTCACAAAGTTCCATGAAAGTGCCCTTACACATGCGAAAGTTTCTCAACCATTGGGAATCGTCCCAGACCTGCAACACTATGCGGTCCCACCCGTCTGTGCTTGTTTCCCGAGCCCAGAATCGGCGTTCCACTACATGAACCTGCCCCATTAGCACCATGATGCCCACATTGCCAGGGCCCATGCTTTGAGAGAAGTCTGTGTCCATGTCCTCATCACTCATGTCACTGCGCTGATGTCGCCTACTCACCCGGTATCGCTTTTCCAGGTTCTGGTGCTGCATATACTGCTGGATAATGCGCGTGGTGTTTAATGTGCTCCTAATTGCATAAGTGATCTGAGCATGCCCCATGCTTGCCGTGGTATGGCGTCTGCACAGAAAAAAGGCGCGGAACGATTGTCTGCCATTGCCCTGACAGAGGGAGGGGCGACTGACGACATGGCTTACAGGGTTGGCTTACAGGGAATTAAAATCAACAAAGGGGGTGGCTTTGTGAGAAACTGAATGGCCCCCTCAAGGATAGAACTCAAAACCTCAAGGATAGAACTCAAAACTGGGTTTAGCAGGCTGCTGATTTCACAGAGGGAAGGAGGAGAAAATGAATATAAAACAAATCTGGTCTATTTCTTGTTTTGAGCCACTTCATCTATCTTTATACATCTTGCTGGCAGCAGACTGTGCAGTACGACTGCTAGCCATCATCATCTCCTGGGTGCTTGGCAGAAGACAGTGCAGTATGACGACTAGCCATCATCTTCTGCTGGCTGGAGGTTAAAAGACAGCGCACTGCCAGTAGGACTGAATCGCCATGAGACGAAACAAGGGAAATGACCTGGCTGAGTCACTCCTATGTTTGCCCAGGTGCCCAATTAAAAGAGCACCCAGGACTACGTCGATGACGGCTACCAGTCATACTGCACTGTCTGCTGCCAAAAGGCAATTAACTGCTACTGTGTAGCAATGCAGTACCACGTCTGCCAGCACCCAGGAGACATACGGTGACGGTGAGCTGAGCGGGCTCCAGGCTTGCCGTGGTATGGCGTCTGCACAGGTAACTCAAGTAAAAAGGCGCAAAATGATTGTCTGCCCTTGCTTTCACGGAGGGAGGGAGGGAACGGGGGCTTGACGATATGTACCCAGAACCACCCATGACAATGTTTTAGCCCCATCAGGCACTGGGATTTCTACCCAGAATTCAAATGGGCGGCGGAGACTGAGGGAACTGTGGGATAGCCACCCATGGTGCAATGCTCCGGAAGTTGACGGTGGCCTCGGTACTGTGGACACACTCCGCCGACTACATGCACTTAGAGCATTTGTGTGGGGACGCACACAATCGACTGTATAAAAACGCTTTCTACAAAACCGACTTCTATAAATTCAACCTAATTTCGTCGTGTAGACATACCCTAAATGACTTGTCCAAGGTCAAATAGCAAATCAGTGGCAGAGTTGGAGTTAGAATTCGAGAGTACCTAGCTTCCAGTCCTGTGATCAGATTGGACTTCCTTCATTGTAAGAGAACAACATACAGATCAGTAGAGGCAGGGGAACTGTTGTGCTTTGCAAGGGTGTAAATACAAATTCCTTTCTTAAAGAATAAAAAAGGGGAGATTATGTGACACCCATTGACTCTGCCTTGTCTCTCCAGTGACACAAAACAAACACAAAAGCTGGCATACCTGGCCAGTGGAAGATCGCTTTATACAGGGGTTTATATGCCACCCCCTATCTAGCCCCCAGGGTAGGGGGCATGGCAAACAAAAGGAGCTATGAGCAGGTTACTGCTGCACCTTGCTGATCCCAAGCTCCCAGAATGGCCCTTGCATTGGCTCCAGTCAACCATGTTAAGGAAAAGTTAGCACATGTGACTCCATTTTGGTTTGGGGCCCACCATTGTTTAAATGCCAGCACATCATACACCAGGAGGAGTAATCCTTAGATATTGAATCCCTGTGAAAATCCTCCTCCTTGTCTCCAGCCTGCCTTGTCTCCCAGTATCTGGTTTCTGTCAGTCTTTAACTCCCGGTTTCTGGGCCTTGATGTGAGGCCTCCCATCCTGATAATAAAAGTTACTGATGCATGGCTTTAGGACCATGCTGTGTAATTAACATACTGGTATAGCACGAGGAATTCACCAAGCAGGGATAGGTGGTAGATAAAACAAGGGTTTGTTTATTGGCTAAGGTTTCCGATGCACGAGGGCAACATGCTTTGCTAAAAGGTATATAATCTTTGTATAATCTGCATTCAGGGTCCCCTCCTGGCTAGCAGGGGGGCACCACGCTCGAGCGTAATAAACTTAGTGTCTTTTGGGAACTCTGCAGTTGTGGACTTTGTTTCTGTGCCTCAGCCTAGATTCGAACTGTGCATGACCTATCAGGTATAATTCGCAGCACTGGTGTGCGTGTCCTATCAGGTATAATTAGCAGCATTTGTGTGCATGTCCTACCAGGTGTAATTCGTAGCACTTGTGTGCGTGTCCTACCAGGTGTAATTCGTAGCACTTGTGTGCGTGTCCTACCAGGTGTAATTTGTAACAACCAGCATAAGAGACAATCCAATTGTCCAGAGTCCTGCAGCAAAACCTTTTGTTGTAGACACAATTTTGAATGTAAAAACCATCAACATTTTTTCTTTTAAAAAAAAAAATCTTTCAAACCTTTATACGCGGTAAGGCAACCAAAAAAGGTGACAATTTATTTGTTTGAATGCTACTTTTCATATGCCAGGGACAGCTAGTAAAATTAAAGTGATCACTCTAGGGCAGGGGACAGAAATCTAATGTAAAATATCCCAAGAGCTAATTCTAATACAGTGTATCAACCTAGGTAACAGTTTGTATTTTGACATGGTAATTTTCACTTCTGAGAGTGTAGAAATGTACAATACAGGACCTCAATAATAGTTAATTAGGCCCTGATTCTGCAATGGATCTGTGTAGGCAGATCCTTCTGTCCATGCAAAACCCTATTAAAGTAAACTGGTGTAGGGGGTCTTCTCACACAGATCAGACAGCAGGATCAGAGCCTTAGATTGTAACCAACTCTTTCTTAGTAACCAGATTAGTTAGAGCCAGACTGCTTGGCCTGTGCACAGAGGAGCCTGAGACAGCTGAGAGTCCCTGTACTCCCCTAAACAGAGACTGCTAGTGCCCCAAAGTGGGTTTGCAGCAGCATTATTATTCAGAGCTGTGTGGTACAATCTGCACATGAATATCTATTCAATTAATGATGCCAATTTGCTTAAATGATGTAGTTAAATTATCACCACACTCTCACAATTTCATATCTAAACGCCCCAAAATTCATAACGTTTTGTAATTGTCCATGTACGATGGTTCAGAGGTTTTTTTTGTCTTTCAACCTGTCTAAATACTTAAGATATTTAATTCAAGATAATACTTAGTCCTGCCAGGAGTGCAGGGGACTGGTCTAGATGACACCTCGAGATCCCTTCCAGTCCTACAATTCTATGATTTCTTTAACATAATTTCACTGTTGCAAAATATTACGTGTTTACACTTTCTCTGATTTTTAAAAAAAAATAAAATCATATATTTGAATATTTGTCATAATACAATAAAATCACAGCAAGCAGAATTAACTTCAGTCTTTAGAAAATGATGTCTGACAAGATGATAGCATAAGAAAATACAGCTGCAGGAAAAATACTGGACTAGAGAGACCATTGGCCTGGTCTGGCAGCAAACAGGATACCAGGCTAGATGGCGATAAATCTGATCTAGTGGGATATAGATAATTATACTGGACTACATGGACCACTGTGTTCAGATCCAGTAGTGTAGCATGCAGGATGCTGGACTAGATATTGCACCATTGGTCTAATCTAGCATGAGAGGGGGCGGAATACTGAACTAGACAAATTGTGTTGGTCCAGTCAGGAATGGCAGGTAGCAGAATATCAGACTAAATGGGTGACTAGTCTGGGAAGAGGCAGGATTATCAGACTAGACAGACTATTGGTTTGTTCCAGTGTGGCAGGAAGTGAGTTACTGGACTGTATGGTCCACTTGGCTATTCCATTGTGACAGCTCATATATTCTCCTAATTGAGCCCTATAGTCCCTTGAATCATCCAAGTCTGATGCTCTTCTTACGTGTCCTTGAATTGTGGAATCTTTACGCGGTTAAAAAATCTATCATAACCGTCCGACTTTCACCAGACGTAACATCAGTACCTGTGGCTTTAAATTCCGTTAGCCCAAATTTAATATCCAGTCTCAGTTGGCGGTTTTTCCCCAGCTCTGTGTTTGGTGTTGGCACAGTACAGGAGCCGAGCATCTTCAGTCCTTCCTCATCTATGTATTTTGCATCATCCTTTTCTGTGCAAGAGAAACTAAAAATCACACTTGTCTGATCTGGTTCTGTGGGAGTGAAAGTATAACTGGCAACCTCATCTACCTCAACCAAATCCCCAATTCCCACCAACTTCTTGAAGAGATCTGTGCAATATACATAATTATCAGCTTTTGAGACTCTCTTTTTCTGTACATCATGGACAGCAATATCAAATGCCTCAGATATCTTTACTCCATATGTCAGAGCGCTGATTCTCGAGGCAACAATTTGTGGATTCTGCCCAAATAAAATGGCTCCCTTTATAATAGCTGCCTGAGATTCCTGTGGACACAGGATACGGTACTTCCTAAAGGTCTGATAGATCTCGTCCCTCAGGATAATGCTGGAAGCAAAGCCCCCAACCAGTAAAATATATTGGACTTTGGCCATCTCAGGCTTGTTGAGGATTTCCTGCAAGGCACCAATGGTTTGTCTGACACTGTAGGCAAAAAAGCTCTTCATTTTCTCATATGTAATCATGATAGTCCCATCGCACCACAGAACTCCCTTTATACCGTCAAAGAAGAGGGCGATGTCCTTTTTCTTGTGTTCTACCACTTTTGTTAGGTTGTGATAGCAACGCATGTAGACCTCTTCTCTGCTGGAAGAGCATTTCTGAAGGCCAAAGTCGTACATCATTTTATGGCATTCTGCTGGGTGATTCTGTGCATATTCCTCCCATACTCCATCTTGGAAGATCTCCTTCAGGAACTCTTTGAACTTTTCATCCACTGTATCGCCTCCCCATCCTCCTCCTGATGCCTTATGTAATTCTTTCAGGGATTGGTTCTCTTGGATTTCATGTACTGTGATGTCTATGGTACCACCTAAGCCCCCAAAATGAGTAAAATTAGTTAATTTTTAAAAAGAAGTTATTGCCCTCACTTTAGCTGAATAAAAGGCTGCTTTCTAAAGAGAGTCCTTATCTTTACAAAAGTAAAAAAAAAATCTCACAATTGGCAAATGTGCTCTGCAAATTGGGATACAGAGCTGCCCGTTCTTTAGCTTATAAACTTTCCTTGCCCACAGATTCTTAGTCTTTGTCTACACTACCACTTTTGTTGGTAAACTTTTTGTCAGTCAGGGATGTGAAAAACAACACCTCCCCCTGACTGACGTAAGTTTCACTGGCAAAAGTGTTGGTGGGGACAGCACTATGTCAGCAGGAGAGGCTCTTCTGCCCGCATAGCTAACGCTGCTCTTTGGGGGTGGTTTAATTATGCTGGCAGGAGAGCTCTCTCCTGCTGACAAAGAGTGGCTCCACAGGAGACCTTAGAGCAGCACAGTTGTGGCGGTACAGCTGTGCCGCTGTAAGGTCCCTAGTGTAGACACAGCCTTAATTTCTGCATGCTGTGCAGCAGTGGTTCTCAGCCTTTCCACACTACTGTACCCCTTTCAAGAGTCAGATTTGTCTTGCATACCCCAAGTTTCTTCTCACTTAAAAATGACTTGCTTACAAAATCAGACACACAAATACAGAAGTGTCACAGCCACACTGTTACTGAAAAATTGCTTCCTTTCTCATTTTGTCTGTACGAAATTTTAGTTTGTACTGACTTTGCTAGTGCTTTTGATGTAGCCTGTTGTAAAACTAGGCAAATGCCTAGATGAGTTGATACAATACCAAGCACACTGTTGGTGTCCAATAAATAGTTTACTCAAACCCAGTCCAAAGTTGGTAATAGCTGCGAGATATTACTATCTGCTGGAAGTTCAGCGGCCTGTAGGAAATGAGTTGGTAGGTCTCAGTCTAGTACCCAATGGCCAAGTGTCCACATCCCAGTTGATGCTAAGTCCCTTCTGAGTAGTCTGCTGAGATGTCAGAACTGAATGTGTGTGAAAACTGACATCTTGTGATACCCACACTCTCTGGCCAAGTTGGGGCACAATGCTGAGCATAGGGTGTCTGTAGGAAGCTTCCACTGCTGCTGCCCATCCTGAATTTGTTCTGCGAGAAACACAGACTTCTGTCTCCCAGGGATGTCAGTCTGTCCTCAGCACTAAGTTCACATGTTATGCCAAAACAATAGCAAGAAACTAAAGAAGCTGTGTGGCAACACTCTTGCTTCTACAGCAGGAGGTTATGGATTCAAGCTACACAACAGGAAATGGGTGTGTACCTATTGCTGACGTAGCAGGACAGTGTACAGTGGAGTGGCGTGGCTCTGATGACAGCAACTTGCACTGCTAGGATCTGATCAAAGTCAATTGAAGACAACAGAATCCTATTGACTTCAATGGGGTTTGGATCAGGCCCTTAAAGGGGCTCTCCTTTCATTCCTCTTTCTGCAGTGGCATGCCAACTAAAAATCCTGTCCAGCTGCTCCTAAAATGGACAGGTCAAATGGGCAGTGCCAGACTTTCTTCTGTCGTCCCCGGTTCCTCCGTACATTTTTTTAGTCATTTGCTTTTTGTACAGCACTGCCAGGCATGCAGTTGTGACCCTTTTCAGTCATCTGCTTTGAGATCTCCTTGGACAATTTCTTATGAGATAGCTGGCCACAAGAGCTGCCTGTACCATCACTTCTCCCCAGATGATGACGAGATCAAGGATCTCACCATGGCTGCTTGAAGCATGTTGTAAGGCTGCTGAACTAATATTGCAGCAAAGCTGATATATTTGGATCCAGGAGCAAATGGGCTGATCCTGGCTCTGCATCAGTTTTTAAACAGCAGAGGGGACATCTCGTCAACTTGACCACAGAGCTGTGGACTGAACTAACTCAATTTGCATCGAACTTAGTACACTTTGAAAGAGGACTCCAGAATGTGCTGTAAGTAGGGAGTTAGTGCGCTGTAGGGGTTTGCATCGTGTGCCAAGGTTTTTTAACCCACACTAACTCAACTTAGTACAGACTAACCCCTTCCCCCATCATGTAGACAAGCCGTCAGGTGCCTGCTCTTTCAGGTAGAAATTAAAGAACCCAGAGCAAGCACAGCCTGGGGGATCCGAGTTCAGTATAGAGCTCAGTCCCTTGCTCTCTATGCCAGAAGGGTCTGCAGCTGCTGAATAGACAAACTCTGAACGTAGCAGAGATTATACCTATTTAAGGGGGAAAGTTACCTCCACGTCAACGACAACATACTGGGTCCCAGGTGACTCTTCAAACTTTTGTCTATCACCACCTTCTGCCACAAACCCTTCTTGTGGGAGCTGCTTGCACCAGACTGAGGCAGCCTCTGGTTCTAAGGCGATGATGAGCTTCTCAGAAAACATGTCACTGATGAGTCCTGCCTAAAATCAGAAGAGAAAGTGATCGTAACAGGAGTGGTGACGGGATCCTGGCTTCCCATCTCTGGGATGCACCATGAGCACAGTATGTTGGCCAGGTTCTTTTAATCTTGGGAATGTTGGTGTCAAGGCTGAATCCCAACTCTGTCACTTTGAGTGCAGAAGGTGGGGGCCCGCAAGGATTTTAAAAATTAACACTGGCCACTCCAGGCTTGTATTACACTCCCAAGGTTACAGCTTTTCTCTGACCTTGGCTTGGTAAACGTTGCCACCACCCAAATGCAAAAAAACCCCACCCCTTTGAACCCAGGAAGGAGCACTTGGAAATTCCTCCCTGTGGGGTACCCTCAAGCCCTTTCACCCCTGCTCCGGGGGAGAGCTGAGAAGAAAACAAAGGAAATTAGCTGTGGCTACCAGCTAATCAAACAACATGCACAAACCTCTTAGGACACCAAAAATCCAAACTTGTTCTTTAAAAAGGTAATTTTTATTAAAAACAAAAAGGAAAAATTATATCTGGAACTTAGACTTTTTGCTAGATCTTAAAAGAAACAATTCCAAAAAATTAAGCACCCAAACTAGCTTTTTGGGGGGTTCAGCTTAAAGGTTACAAGCAAACAAAAGCATCAGAGGTTAGCACAAAGGAGATCCACAAGTCAAAATAAGAAATAAACCTGATTGTGTGTAACTAAACATTCCCTATCCTAATTTCTTCTGGGTATGGAAGATACTTTTTCATACCTGGTTCAAACCTTACACAGCATTCCTGCTTATAGCATTGCCTGCTTATAGCATTGCTGCTCCGTGTCCCTCCAGCCCAGAAAACAACAGACAAAGGGAAAGTTTCTTTCCCAATTTTAAAAAGTTCTACCTTCCCATTGGCTCTTTTGGTCAGGTGCCCACTCCTTTTCTTTTACATGTGGGCTTGTTAACCCTTTACAGGTAACACAAGCAGAGAACAGACCAAGAGGAATTTTACAGCTAGCTGGCTGGCTGGGTGCCCATCAAAGGGAGCTACTCTCTCCCTCCCTCCCCCCAACATGTATCACAGTTGGGATGGCCTATCAGGAATAATGGTCTGTCTGTTCCATCTAGTCTGTTTTCAGCTCTGACTAGAGCCAGATGAGTCAGAGGAAGGTGAAACCCCCACCCTGCGCTCATGGACAATTTATGTGCAATACTGTAACTGTGTGTGTGATGGGAGGGGAATTTCTACCTGATTCCAGCCAGCATTAGTGTATGCCATGACTTATGAAGATCCATAGTCCCTGTAATTTCTGTTCCAACTACTCTCACTGCAGATGCTATTCTCATTCAGAGAAGCCTCTCAGCCAGTAGTTAATTTTGTCACTTCTTGTAGTAATGTGAAGCAAGCAAAACAATGGTCCTCAACCTTTTCTGTACTGTAACACTTCTCCAGTCTAGGCAAGATCTAGTCAGGATCCTCCTCTAATTTAGCGGTATAGAAAGGGCAGAGCAGCTGTGACCCCCAGGTTGAGAACACTGGATGTAGAAAAAAAAAAAAAATCTTCAACCCCAACCCACTCCATGGTAGAGCAAGTGTTAAAATAAGGTTTGTTTAAATGTTGAACAATCCTTCTGCACTGTTGTGCAGTGAAAATTCTAGAGAGAATCTCAGAGGCAATCAAGCTATTACTCACTTTACCTCTTTAGCAGCCAGTCGCATGAACTGCCTGGCAGAAGCATCCCATATGGCTGGAACAGTAATGACCCAGGTGACATCCTCAGTGACATAGACAGTTTGGTATGAGGCCTCCCGTATAGTGTTCAGAGCATGGTCCTTCATGTACCGCAGACTTTCTGAGAATACTTTTAGGGCTGGAAACTTCTCTCCATTATCTGTTTCCAGTTCCATGTTAGAAGTGATTTTCTAGAAGTGAGAAAAAACAATGAATTATTTTTATTGTGGTAGCATAACCCACTGCTGGGTTTGTTACAGGTTCCCCTTCCTGCTGCCAGCTCACTGAGAATTGAACTGGGGACCTCCAGAGCCAAAGCACAAGAACAGCTTCTCTGTAACTGGGGTCGATAACCACTCAGCTTCTGGGGATTGGTGCAGAGGAGAACCTGTAACACACTCATCAGTGGGGTACAGTAGCGCCCTAGGAGCCATAGTCATGGACCAGGGTTCCTTTGTGCTTGGTACTGTGCAAACAGAACAAAATGATGGTCCCTGCTCACCCCCCCCCCAACCCCCCCAAGATGCAGTAATCTAAGTAAGCAGGCAGAAGAACTCTGGAGCATAGATCACTGCACTCTAGGTCTAGGAGGTGCAGAGGCTCAAAAAGCCTATGACTGCCAGCTGCCTCAAATCTGTGAATGACTTTGTAAGTCAAATATTAACGTGGCTATTAGAGCAAACTGTTTCCCCTGAGCCAAACTGCGATGCTGGCAGACCAGTTGCCAGCTCATACCAAGGTCCACATGTCTCAACTGAACACTGACAGACACACAGCTGAATCACTCTGGCTCACCGGTGTGTTAGTTAAAATAGGCCGGTGAAATCGAAGTGTAGAACTCACAGCCAGTTTGGGATTTATGCCCTGCTTCAGGACAGTGTCCTGAGGTTGGTACTCACATTCTTGAATCACTGAAGGCAACTTTACACACATTTTATACAAACCCCCAAAATTCCCAAAGCCCGCTGCAAGAGAACTGGTGCCAGTCAGCCTGAGAGAGAACCAGCATACAATTTATTTCTTAGTTAATACACATTTAATATATACACAAACATTTGCAACCTGTATTATGCATACTTTTGAATAACATCTTAAACAAAACTGTTAGGCAGTAAAACTATTGGTATTCTTTGTACAGGCTTCCCCACTTTGTTGCTGTTACATACTTACAATTCAGTGCCCGGTTTTAACAGACAGTATATCTTTTTATACCCTTTTATACTTTGGCACGCACATACACAAACATTCACCACTAATCTTCTCTCAGAGATAATTTCTCAGGCTCTACGGTGTGGCCTTTTAATGTACATAGTTTGTCACTTAGATTCTGCAAAGCCTGAGGAGAATGGCCTCCTCTCCATTCCCCTCCAAACTCTTGGGACCACTGATTTTTCTGAGGAGATTCTGAAGCTCCTTACAGCCAGCAGCAGTTCCAGTCTCTGAGCCAATAGCTGACTGTCTGAATTTCTAGTGAGAAGAGGAATCTATAGCCCATATCTAAGAGGTGCAAGTATTGCGATGCAGCCTTAACATCAGACACATATCTTGGTTCTGCATCATTAGTTGCTGAATCCCCAGAGTTGCCTCCCATATTTATAATCTCTTTCCTTTGAGCTCCGTTTCTTGGCTCAGCTTTCCTATGGTAAATGTGTGGAACCTGCAACACAGCTGGTCCTTAATGGAAACTTTCTGTACAGCTTCCGAATCAGCTACTGAACATGTCTAGTAACTGCCTCTCCTCTAGGTGTCTCTGAGTCCTTCTATGTAAAATTGCCCTGCCCTGTTCTCAGCACATGTGCAGAGACAGAGCCTGGGGTTCAACTAAAATCCATGTCTCTCTTCCATGACTTCTCGCTAGGGTGACCGGATACCAAGTGTGAAAAATCGGGACGGGGGTAGGGGGTAATAGGTGACTGTATAAGCAAAAGCCCCAAATATCGGGACTGTCCATATAAAATCAGGACATCTGGTCACCCTACTTCTCGCTCATTCTTCATACTTAAAAAAAAACAAGAAAAACTGAATGCTGCAGTATAGGCCTGTTTTCACAATAACTGTTGGTAAGTCTCAGTCATGCTTTCAGAAATGGTGTTGAAAATGCCCATGTCCTGACTACATTAGCATTTAAATACTTTCAATACTAGCTCAGAAGGGGACCTGCTGCACATTTTTCAGTGCTGACTCAATTTCCTAATACAGACCAGGCTTTAGTTTTAGCCCTTGAGCCATCCTAAGCAACTCTCCTCCCTCCTTGGTCTTCACAGATACTTCTAGGTAATTTATTAAGTTGCCTTTAACCTAGTGGCTCTCAACCTTTCCAGACTACTGTACCCCTTTCAGGAGTCTGATTTGTTTTGTGCACTCCCAAGTTTCACCTCACTTAAAATCTACTTGCTTATAAAATCAGACATAAAAATACAAAAGTGTCACAGCCACACTGTTACTGAAAAATTCTTTGCTTTTTCATTTTTACCATATAATTATAAAATCGATTGGAATATAAATCTTGTACTTACATTTCAGTGTAGAGTACATAGAGCAGTATAAAGTCATTGCCTGTGTGCAATTTTAGTTTGTACTGACTTTGCTTGTGCTTTTTATGTAGCCTGTTGTAAAACTAGGCAAATATCTAGATGAGTTGATATACGCCTGGAAGACCTGTGCGTACTCCCCAGGGTACACGTACCCCTGGTTGAGAACCACTGCTTTAACCAGCCTACTCACGTTCCTTAATCCTCCCTCATAAATCAATCCCCAGCTCGTTAAGCACTAGGGTTCCCACCCATCCGGTTTTCACCCAGACAGTCGAGGTTTCAGCTTGTGTGTCCGGGGGCCATTTGACAAGCCCTGATGGCTGGTTTTTGGGTCTTTGGCAACTCTAAGTGGAAGGAAGGAGGCAGCACAGCAACAATAGCTGCTGCTGCCTCCAGGGCCAGGCGGCTCATGGCGGCACAGGGCATGCAGGGGCTTCGGGAAGAGACAGTGAAGGGGTGGGGTCTTGGGGGAAGAGACAGGGCAGGGCCTTTGGGGGAAGAGGCAAGGCAGAGAGTGGCATCTCAGTGGTCCGGTTACCGGCCCTTAGAAAGGTGACAACCTTATTAAGCACGTTCCCTGCCCGTTTCTGAATTGGCTGCTCTTACCAAGAGATTTCATTTACCTTGTTGTATAGCTTCATCTTGAAGTGGTGGAAGTAGTACCATTTGTGAGCTTGTCTGGAGGGGAGCGTGTGGTACTTCATGACAGCATCATAGCCAAACTTCATAAACTCACGCTTTTCATTGAAGAGGATGCACGTTGGGGTCTTCACAGTGTTGAGCCCGTGCTCATGTCCCCAGAACACCTGCCGGATTTGATCTGTGTGTTTCGCAAGAGAAAAGCAGTAGCCACTATAAGATGTGCCGAAATCAATGGCAACAATGAACAAGGACTTGCTTGCCATGCTCATGAACTTGAGAGAGGGAGAGACTTCTACACAGCTTGTTAGAACAGACTACTGAAAGTGAAACGGTTTTACAGTTAACTCTGCAGATGAAAACCTGCCCCTCCTTCTTAATTGGCTGGGTGATCACTGCAGACTCTGATGTGGGGGAGGGGGAGAGCCAGGGCTCTCTGCATAAATTCTCCAAGGAGGGGACAGCCTCACTCTATTGAGGTTTTGAGCTACAATGGATCTTGAAGGCACCAACTCCATAGTTAGGGCTGCTTTCCCTACTTGTTTGTGCAAGCAAGAAAGTGCTTGATACTTGGAGCAGTTCCCCAGACAAGTCCTGTAGATCAGCTTCCACTCAACCCCTCTCTCTTCTGTCCCCTCCTGTTTGGAAGAGACATTTGCTATTTTAATAAAAGCATGGAGCAAAGCACTTTGCCTAAGCCTGGCAGAGCTTGGCCAAACACTTCACTAGATCTCAGAAGAGACCTGCAGATACGACGAGTAGCGGGAACTCAGTGGGTAATCACAGCAGTTTAATAGCAGCTCTAAGTTTCTGTTTAAAAATAGTTGTGAAACTCTCATGCAGAGTTCTTCCTGTTGCCAGTATTTGCAGCCAGAAACTGCATCTTTTTTTTTTTTTTACTAATATTTGCAAATTTCAGTCCAGAATGACTAACGCTGATATTTGCAACCAAAATGACAAGATACTGCACTTCCCTTACCCTCCCCCTTTATGAAATTTTAAAGTTCCTTGATTTTGCCCCTGTTGGAAAATTGCCGTTTTTGTTTCAAGTGCAAAATGATTGTTCCCGCACATACTGCGAGGGGAGAACAGGGTTTGCTTTTTCACTGACCACTGCTGAACTTGACCTTTTCTGCTCATTTGAGTTCACCCGCAGCCACACACACATGCACCCTGAATCATCCCATGGTCAGCTGTAAAAGCTTGGCCAGTATGTGTTTGTGCAGTAAGTGTTAACTACAGATGGAGCGAAGCTGCACAGTTCGGCTCCATAGCTGGACTTCCCTAAAATCTGGGGATATTTGGATCTGGAGTTTTGGGTCCGATCATTGTACAGATGGAGCAAGCTCAAGCTGCACAGTTTGGATCCTGTTTCAGTTTCAGAAGGGAGGTTTTCAACAGTAGTGATACCCAGTAAAGAGCCAGAGAACTGCTCCTTCTGCTAATATTAAACAGCAATTCATAAGCCAGTGGTGGTGTTGAAGCTACAGTCTCACTGAAGGGTATCATGGGTTTCATCTTTGTAGTTTATTTCATCATCTCCGACCCTAGAAGAGAATTATGGACTTGTGGTTACCACTGGCCCTTGGCTCCTGCATCCTTCATCTGAGGGGAAGGGGTGTCAGATCCTTCCTCAGTCATTAATTGAATTGAACATCTTGAACCTACACAACTCAGCTGGAAGTCTCTCCAGAACAATATTTGTCATGTATGGTCCCGGGAAGAACCAGGAAATACAGAAGCACCCATGAAACTGAAAAATATGTTTATAATGTTACAGCCTGATTTCTTCTTTCTCCTTCTGTAACTGGGATGCTCCAAAATAAAAGTGTCTTTTAAAAAAAATGAAAGCTGGTTTAAGCAAAATAACTAGCTAGATTTTTTCCAGCCTCTGAAATGGTTTTAGGTTCAGTTTGAGTTTTGTGTAGTGAGTTCTTATTTTATCTTGCCTAGTTCATCCTTCCCCAGTGATTATTACTATCATTTATCTTTCAGTCTTAGGGTTTTATACTGCCACCCATCATGGCTGTGCCTGAGCACCTTTCACATAAAATCAGTAGCAGTAGTGAAGTCTTGAGTGGATTTAATGGAGTCTCTGGCACATGACTCTCTTTGGGGTAAAAGCTCTGGTTGGGGTAGGATTTTTGTTTTGAATTTTTTAGTTTTTATTTATTTCCTTTTTTTCTTTGATATGGGTTTACTGGGTAGAAGAAGGTATCAGTATTGTTGCTGTTATGTTGGAAAAGCTTCTAATGAGTTATCTCTCCTCCCTAAAAGCTCTGTGCCCCACAGAGGTGAAATTGAGGCTCCACAGGGCAAGCTCACAAATTTGAATGGAACCGATATGGACCCATTGGTGAAATATGTGGAAGACAAATTTGAGTAAGTTTGGTGATCTGAAATTTTATTCCATTTTAGACCCCTACCCCTGAGACCAAACAGTTGTTCATTTTCCTAACGGATCCCTGAGGATTGCACCTTATTGTCTTTTGTCCTCCTTGCCTTTGATTCAGACACCAGCATCTTTTTTTGGCTAGAGGGACAATGTGTGGCCCTCCTTGTCTCCAGATGTCTGCCTTTGCACCATTCCTGAGTCCTAGAAAAAGAGAAGGAGAGAGTGACTAAGATCATCACAGGTCTCCCATATGGCAGGGCAGAGCAGTGGGCTCTAAGCCACCAGGCAAAGCAGATATGTTTTTAACCATATAAGTAAGGTGAAACAATATGATAACTCTATTTTCCTTTCCAAATAATTTTCTGAATAGGTAATACCCCCTTGCACATCAGCAGGACAGAGGATAAAGTCACCCATCTTGATACAGAAAGGGCAGGTGGTAAACTTATATTTGGCAGAGACTGTGAGTGCAGCTGCCAGGGTAGCATACTCTGTTCCTGCAGCTAGAGGGAAGGGAGAAGCTTGCCTCTCTTAACAGTGACCTCTTAACAACTAATTAAGGGGTGGCAATGACAAGCTCTGACAGGGAAGGGTGGCAGCTGGGATGCTGATGAGCATGGAAAGGGGTAAAGTGTGGGGGGAGACAAAAGAAGAAGTACCCTAAAGATGCAATTTACCTGGATAAACGCTAAAATGAATTCTCCTAAAAGATCAAGAATAGCGATGAGCAAATTTCAAACAGTTTGGTTCCAAAAGTAAAGTTATTTTTTTCAGCCTCATCTGAACTTCATATAACTGGGCTGGAAATTCGATGAGAACAGGCTTTAGTGTGAGATTTCCTGCAATTTCTGCTGCTGGTCATAATGGGATTACAATGACAGCAGCCTGTATCCGTGGCATTTTGGAGCTTCCAATCCCAGCTAGACACAGGAATTACAGAGGCAGCCAGGATGGTGGGAGGGGGCAGAGGAGGGGGGATGACTGGAAATAGCTAATCAACCTTTTTCAAACCTGAAACGTTTTTCTTAGATTTTTTTTTTCAAACTCGAGACTTGGTTGATATAGGACAAAGTGATATAGGACTAGAAAGTGATCCATGATACAGAGATTAGAGCTAGATCCAAATTTTACCCCCAATGCAGGTCAGTTTGAATCCAGAGATTTTGTTCAACCAAGTACAATAGGCTAGCTGCAAAGGCCAGATCTAGATCTGGATCTGAACTTCTCCACAGTTCAGATTTCTGGGTTTTGATTTGTTCCCATCTGTGTTTCTTTTATCCAAATTGGTTTGTCCCATCTCTAGTCAGGAAGCAGCAAGCAGGATCAATTACAGGTAGTCCTCAGACTTATGATGTTCCACTTAAGTCGAATGGCACTTATGATGCTTCTAGATTGACTCCCTGATTCGACTTACGACTGTAGGTTTCGAGTTTACAATGCTCGGTCCCACAATGGAGTAGATTTGTGGTTCTGAGATACAATGTTCCGATTTATGATGCAATTGTAAGGAACTAATTGTGTCATAAATCTGAGGGCTGTCTGTACTGTGGTTCCAGAACACAGGAGGCCACCAACAAGAGTCAGAGCTTCACTCAGAAGTGAGTGTTGTGTATTTTTGTTGCTGTTGTGTTGCTATTCTTCACCTGGGGCCAGTCACCCTTCTGCCATCTATACAGTACATCTGTCACCTTTGAACTTTTTGGGACTCTACAGACACAACATTTCTAGCAAAAAACATAAAGGTGTGTGAAGATAGTAGCCCATGCTTCGGTGCTGAGGGAAAAGGGGATTGTCAGGAGAGAGGGACAAGCAGTGTTGCTTCTCCTTCAAAAGACGTTTATTACCTAAGATTTTGATACACGGGACCTGAACCTGCTCTTATTAAAGTCAACAGGAGTTTTGATATTGACGTCAGTGGATGCTGGATCAGACCATAGTTTGCAATACACATGATCTTTCTCCTAAGTATATATATATGGGCTAGCGAATCTCTGCACTATCTAAATGAATCCCGTCTAGTGCCTTTATGTATTCAACCTGTGGGATAAATAATCATGTCATGACATTGCATCATTGTATGACCACATTGCATCCTCCCACCACAATGCAACAACACTGCATTTGGCAGCAGCAGCATCACAATGTTGCAAGACCATAAATACATCTGGGACAATAACTGTCCTGTGAGTTGGGCTTGCAGAATAGACCTGTGAGAAGCTGTGACTGTCTCATAACTTCTGGAATGGGTGGCTAACCCTCGTCTTGCATTGTGCATCTTTGCATGGTGGATGATATTTATTTTGTTCATGAATCTGTTTTAGGGAGCTTTCCAGACTGGTCAGGGCAGAACAAATTCATCAGAAGAAAGAAGAGTGTGAAAAGCTGAAGAAAGAGAAAAGACTCTTAGAGGAAAGGTAGGGTATTTGTAAATATTTCCTATAGAGCTTATCTTTCTACAAAGAGCCTGATCCTTCTCCCAACACTGTAACCCTTCTATGCCATCTCAGCAGCTGGAGTATCCCCTTCCCAGATTCTCAGCCTCCATGGGGCAGGTGTACTACTGACCACTGTGAGCTGGGTAATGTGATCCTAGGAAGGGAACTATGGCAGCTCTGTGTCTTTCCCAGTATCCAAGTGCAGATGAAAGAGGCAAGCTCTTAAGGAAAAGTCCAAGTGCTGTTTAGATCATACAAGGTGCTACTTGTGGAATATTGCTGTGAAAGTGATATTTTTCCAGACAGAAGCTGGCACACCCAGATGCTTACTGGTCAGGGGGAAATCAGTTTGGGGTTGGGAAGTGCAGAGTGGAGGTTGTGTGCTTGTGAACTGCATGGCAATTCGTAACGTATTTCTGGGTTATTATTGATTGTCCCTTTATGAACTAAAGTCCCATTATTCTTTGTGTTTTTCCTTTGTATCTAGCTCTTTCCCTTTTAAAATGAACTTTTTTAAACCCCTCTTCTGGCCCTAGACTGGAGAATATCTTGGCCAATGCAGTGAGAAGCCATAAGTTCTCTGAGAATGACCCCTATCAAGAATCAGCTGTGCTGGAGATGTACGACAGGCCCAGGACACATGAGTGAGAGAAATTCAGATGTACTCCACGTAGCTTCGCCTTCCCAATGACATATGAAAATAGTAGCACCATAATTAAGGTTTGGCATATTCATATCCTACAACTCAAATATATAAAGTATGGAAAAAATAGTAGCACTGTCAGAGCCAATCTAATGACCTGCCATTTAGTACTTGATCAAGCAGGAAACTAGGTGTGACCCAAGGACCTCTTGATGCCAACTGGGAGAGGGAATCTGGGTACAGGGCTCCCCTGCTTCATTAAAATAATATTATGTATGGTCTCTAATGAAAGCCTATGGCACACTTTTCATAATAATCATTGTAAAAGGACTGTATGGAGAATATGTGAGGAGTTAAGTATATCTGCTGAAAATTAGTTTCTGTAGAACTTGTAGTTGAAGGCTGGTCACTCAAAGGCAGTACACCTTGAGACAAACTCTCCAGACGGGTGGAGAGAGATACTTATCTCTCTGGTAGACCATTGTGTGTCTTAAAATAGAATTCTATTCACATACTGAGTCAAATGCTCATTAAGAGTTTGCAGAAACGTCAGAAGGAGATTGACAGAGAGAAACAGCGGGGAGAGCTCTGTTTTCACATGAAGATCAAAGGTCTGGCCTGATATATCTGGAGGTGCAGAGGGATGCTCTGGCATCCTTCAGTCTGTGAAGAGAAGCTGCCAGCTGGCTTGATCTTATGAAAGGGGGATCTCAGCCATCGTGGTTGAAAATGCTGGGAAAAGGACTTGGAGGAAGCTATTCTGTAAGAGACAGGGGAATGTCTTCTGCAGTGTTGTGTAGCCAAGACGATTCCAGTATATTAGAGAGAGAAGGTGGGTGAGGTAATATCTTTTATTGGACCAACTTCTGCTGGTGAGTAAGACGAGGTTTTGAGCTTACACAGAGCTCTTCTTCAGATCAGGAAAACTTATTCAGAGTGTCGCCTCTAAATACAAAATGGAACAGATTGTTTAATATAAGTAGTTAACACATATTTCAAGGGACCATTCAAGGTAAAATGGCCCGTTAACACCCCTTCAATCATAAGGGAGAAAAGGGGATGGAAGCAACTGTTGATAGTTGTTAATGGGTTATAGGTTGTTCTAATAAGCCATAAATTCAGTGTCTCTATTCAGTCCATGATTTTTACTGTCTAGCAAAGTTATGAATTTAAGCTCCCAGGCTCATCTTTTGAAAGCGTTGTGCAGGTTTCCGTGAAGCTGAGGACAGATAGGTCAGATATAAAGTGAGTTTAATTTAGGCTCTAGCAGGCATGTTATGTTTTTGTTTTCTATGTAATTATTTGTTTCCAATATTCTTACTTGTCTGTGTTTTGATAAAAATACATATTCTTGTTTCATTATCCATGTATCTAAGCGCTGTGTGTTCAGCAGATTGATGATCCTGAGTTGACTCTAGTAAGCTGGTGTGTCCTGGGAGCAGAGAATTGAGAATTCTAAGAGTGTTCAGTGAATTAGAGGCTGGACGCTCCAGAGGGATGCTTGGAAGACTTGGGGGTTGGTATTTGCCTCTTGCTAACCTGTACAGAGAAGCGAGGCCTAAGGAGGCCTGGAAGGCAGAGCTTCTGTTGCCAGAGTCTGGTGGAGTCGGGGAGCTGACCCACAGCAGGCACAGACAAGACGTCCTCACACTAAGTGCAGGTGGTAAGTGAGATGCCTGGGTAACCTTTGGGAGTGTCACACTTGGGTCGGCTTTACTCAGTTGTTAGCTCTTATCTTCCAGCCCAGCATGGCCTATGGAATGCCATGGAGACTAACCTAATGGTGCTGCACAGTCCTGGCATTCAGATGAGCAGGTTCAATTCCTCGTTGCCATTTCTCAATCCAACTAGGCATCAGCTGAGAGTGTTGCAGCATCTTGTCTGGTTTCCTTGTGACTAGTGCTCTGCTGTGCCACATAGGAGATCTAGCTTTGATTTCTAATTTTTGCTCCGAGTCTGGGTGTATTGGAGAAAAAAATCATCTATTTATAATTAAGAGGACAGCACAGGTGCACAGAAATGCAGTGACTGCTGTCAGAAATGTCTGCACCGATTGTGCAGTGGGAGGTGCCCACCCTAGCAATCACTGATTTGAGGGTTTAATCTCTAGAAATTACTGAGATAATTTCAATCCCTGACTGTTTAAGCATTTTTGCAGGTGGATTCAAGGGGCATTTCTGTCAGTTGAGGGATGTTACCATTGATTGATCTCTCTATTGCACATGAGGCATACATCTTATATGTATTGCACCATGCTTCTAATTTGTTCCTCATCAGAATTTACAGTGCTCTGTTGTTACTTTGCACTGCAGACTGTGTTTTCCATATGTGAAGAAGAGCTGTCACAAAGACTGGAGCGAATTTTTGAACTCCTTGAGATTTCATTTTCAAAGGAAACCACAAGCCTCTTTGACAGCCAACAGGTATTTAACATTACAGCACAGTAGGACTTGGAAGCTGGGTAACCTGTTCTGATCCGTCACCTCTCTACAGCCTTATGCACAAGAGGGAAATATCTCAAGTGTCCCACAGTTGCAAAAGCTGTTTCAGCTCCACCAGTGGGAGCGATGCTGGAAGCCCTAACGTAGACAGGCAGCTACAATGGAAATAATCTGAGCTAAATTGTGAGCTGTGTGCGACAGGTAGAGCAGAGGGGAGAACTGTGATTCCTTTATGTTTGTATCTGGTGTGACAGGAGAATGGCTGAGTCATATGTAGTGTGGTAGGTCACATGACTGAGAGACACTAATCCTGTCATTGACTGGCTGGAATGCACTTACAAGAGATAGAAACCTCCTTCGAACCCCATGCCCCAGTCTGGGCATTTGCTCAATCCCTGGGAGTTGGAAGTTTCCCAATCACTGTTTGGAAACATTTGTCTCCCAAACAAGGCCGATAATCCGGAAGTGGATTATTCCCATTTCATGTTGGCTAACTCAGACTGTTTTGTTTTTTGTTTGGTTTGTAGCTGCCCCTGGGTTTGTAAGAGAGAGAAAGAATCACCTTAAAAATCTCTATTTTAACTATGGAGAAGACTCTTGCCAAGCCACAAGTCTGGTGAGTAAGTACAAGGCCTGGGAAGGGGGGTCCGTTTCCAAACATGTCTATGAAACATGTCAGAAATTTGACATTTCAGTGTTTAATGAAGGCTGAATAAACAGTTGCTTTGTTTCTTCCTAAAATGGAAGTTTACTGACTGCCTTGCCCCGAAACATGGGAGTTTCCAACCCTCTCCTCTGCCAAAGCCCAGCACTACTTTTGCTTTCCTTTTCCCTGAAACTGTGTTTCTGAAGAGAAAACACCAGAGGAGGAAATGTTAATGTTTACAGTTTGGGGAATTTCCACTGCTGGGGAAATTCATAATTTGAGTTCAGATTAAGTTTGACAGATTAACCTATTTTATGGTTAGGAGCCAAGACTCAAATGTTGGCTCTCTGAATTCACCATTAATGGCTGGGATGAGTGCTTGAGGAAGGGGATGACGGAGCCACTTAGGCAAGGTAGCATACCCAGAAAATGTCAAAGCAGGGGCTTTGGCACCTTCCATAAAGCTGTGCACACTTCGTTATTTCACTCTACATCCTCCTTCCATTGGGGGACCTCTGGGAATTGTTGGGCCCCTGAGATCACATGGTCCATAGGCAGTTTGGGAGGCCAACTCGATACAAAGGCATAGCAACTGTGAGCGCCAAATCTCAGGTCAGACTGTCAGAAACAGGGCAGACACCCCAAACTGGTGGTTTATTTATAACCAGATTTCATTAATCCAGTAACAAACGTGAACTCCTGGATCACTATATTAATCTTACCACGGAGTCATAGAAAATCCCCTTAGACTCTCCAGCCTATCTTGCCACCTAGACAAACTGGACTTCGTGATAATGGTCACTATACCAAATATCACATCACATTAGTTTATTCCCAATCCCAAAGGATCAGTCACTTACCCCAGACAAATTGGTACTCTGGATCTTACCCAAAAGAATGCTGGCAGCCAATTTTCTAGTAAACTAACTGAAGATTTATCAGCTAAGAAAAAGAAATGAGAGGTTAAAGCAGCTAAAATACATTAACAGGTGAGTAAAATTTTGTAAGTCCAAAATGATAGCAGAGATGTAGTCATCTGCTAGTTTTCCAAGGTTACCCAGAATGACTCTGGGGATCTCCGACTCAGTCTTCTTGTTCAGATATTCCACCCTGTTAGAATCCAAAAAGTCCAGAGATGAAGGATCATTCCATTGAATCAGTATTTATATCATCTTTCCTCAGATAACAATCTGACCAGTATTTTTACTCATGCGCTGGCCTCTTGCTTTGAAATTAGCATTTCTTATTTCAGGGATATACATCATGTAAATGCCTGCCATTACATTATAATAGGAATAGATAAAGTGAGAATAATACAAGTAACATTCCATTAGTTTTCATGAAGTTCTCACCACCTGAATACACTCTTCATTTATATGCACTTTGATCTAGAGTTATCTAATTACAGGGTATATGTAAGAGCAAACAATAGGATATAGATTGGGAAAACCTATTAACACATGGTGAATTAGTCTATACATACTATTACACGTAACATTTCTTTGATAGTCACACACAAGTGAACTGGCCTGATTACACTACAATACCTTTGACACGCCTTTGATTTCTATTAGTATATGAGTAAATTAGCCTGCAGCCCTGTCCTGAGCTCGCACCTGGGTAGATAGTAACATAACATAGGTAATTTTGGAGGTCAACCCCTACACAGATGCATAAACACTCATAGCTGGAATCCTAGAAGCAGCAGCCTAATGGAGGAGCTGGATGAAGACCAGGAGATGACTTGAACCAGCTGAGGATTTGTGAGAGGAGGGACTCTCCACACAAGGTGCAGTGGTGGTTGTTCACAGTGTTAGCTCATTATTTTACTCTATTTGCTGGAAGGGGAGGGAAAATAAATTGGGCTTCTGGAGCCTCTAATGTTCTTGTGCAGGTAAGGATGGGTGTTGCCATCCCAAGCTCCTCCATGACTTCTTCTCTCCAAACTAGCATGACAAAATTAATCCCCATTCTATGACACAGGCTTGACATCCTGTGATAAGTTTCCCACCTATGCCATGAACCCACTTTCCAATTACTACTGGGATTGTTATTGTCTGGGTGGGGCTGGCTATCTGTCAGGGTGCATGTAACCAAGATACCCATTCCTCTTGGCTTCCATAGCTCACTGTGGACGGCCTCTACATGGTACCCAAACTCTGCCAAGTTTATTAAAGTAAAAAAAACAGGCAGTATTAAAACCAAATCTTTTACTGCATTAAACCCTGTAAGTGTCACCACTGGCCAAGGTTGTAAGGTCCCAATTCAGCTCCCATTGCCGTCAGTGTGAAGATTTCCATACACTTAAATGCAAGACAGACCAGGCCCTAAATTAGTTGTCCCTATAATGGGCCCATGTCTGTCGGTGGGTGAAGTCAGGACAGATTCTGAGCCCAGATCACCAAAACTCTTGGCTGCCCACTTCTCTAGTATTACAACTAAATTCTGGCCTAGTCTACACTACAGAGTTACATCGATGTAAGGCAGCTTATGTTGACCTAACTCTGTAAGCCTCTAAAAGGTAGTTCCCACCAATGTAAGTTGCCCACTACCTCGACTTAATAACTCCATCTCCATGAGAGGCGTAGTGCTTAGCACAATGTAGTTAGGGCAAGGCAGTGTCTGTATAGACACTGCATTACTTACATAGGTTGTCGACTGTCAGACCAACGGGGGTGGGGGGGTCTCCACCTGTGAGCACTGCATGAGATTGACAGCTCTGCCTGTCAGCCTAGGAGCTGTGGGTCTCCAGCTGTCAGTGCCCTACAATGCCCCACACAGTTAAGTCAGTGGAAGTGTTCCTGGTGAAGACATGCACCACCAACAGAAGGGGCATAGTGTGGACATGAAAAACCACAGTAATTACTGTGGTGGCTGTATGTCAACCTAACTTAGGTCGATTTAATTTGTAGTGTTGATTTGCCCTCTGTCTGGGTCACTACTTATCTAGCTCCTATCACCATAGTATCTGAGTGTTTCCTGAGTATTGTAAACTAGAAATAGCAATAATAATCTCTCTCTCTTCTTTTCCTAGCTGTAGGAGAAAAAAGCAAGATCATCTTGTAGGCTTTGTGTTTGTTGGCTTGCTTGTGTTGGTGGGTGTGACTGAGGAGCAGTGTTGTATGTGGAACAGAGCAAATTTTCACAGGAAACTTTTTTTTTTTTTTGGAAACTTTTTTTTTAACCTCTTCTATTTTAGGAGTGGGGTGGCTAACCCCACTCCTAAAATAGAAGAGGTTAAAAGCAGCCCTGGAGAGGGCTGTGGCTGGGGATGGCTGATTGGGGAAGCAGCCGCAGCTTGGCCACACCCCAATCAGGCCACAGTGGGCCCTAGAAAGGGCTGTCCGCCAGGAGTTAGAGGGAGACTCCTCCATCTCTGGAGGGAGATGGTCCTTGCTGCCTGAAAGCTGAGGGTAGAGCAATGCTGGGAAAGGAGCAGGCTGAGGTATGGAGCTCAGGCCTGGTGACCTACCAGGCTGCAGCCTGATAGCAAGGCCTAAAAAGGTACTGGGTAAGGCAGCAGGTCCAGAACCTCCCTTGCCTATGATGACTGGCTTTTACACTGCAGTCTGTCCCAGGGAGCGGGGGCTTGATGCTGACTGGCAGTAGCCGTGGACTGAAGCAAGGTGGGGATAGTGGGTTGGAGGTTCCCTGGGGAGGGGAGACCCAGAGACTGCGAGGATACTGCTGGGGCAGAACCCCAGGATAAAGAGGCACCGGGGGTCTGGAAGGGACACAGGGCCAGTGGCAAGCGGTACGGCGACCAGCAGAGGGTGCTCCGATGGCTGGTGAGCTAATTCCCTGTACATCCAGCAGGAGACACCGTAGGGGTGAGTCCCACCCCACTACAGGGGCAATAAACAAAAAAATTTGGCAACAGCCAAACATTTGCGAATACATGTGAATTTTGCCACTTTAATTTTGAATTTTTTAAATCAAGCTCAAAAATTCCAAATGGAGTGTATTAATATTTTCTAACCAAAGAATTCTGATGGATTAGTTTGAAACAACTTTGTTTCATTTAATTTTATTTTTAAATGTAAAAGTTCAAATCAAAATAAAACATTTTGATTTTGTTGAAACAAAACATTTCAATGGAGCCAAAATGAAATTTACTTTTTATTGGTTTATCTTTGAATTTTCAATTTGCTGAAAATGTTGAAGAATTTCATTTTGAACTGGAACAATTTTTTTAATTGTGAAATTTCCCACAAGCCAAAAAATGCATTTTTCACCTGGCTCTACTATGAAGACTCCCATTTACTTCAGTGGAAATTGGATCGTGTCCGAAATCAAGGTTCCACTGCCAGGGCAGCAAATCTCTTGGCCTTCTACTCTGTTTTTGAAAATAGATTTGGTCTGTCCACTTCTCTGGATACCATCAATGCATTTAAACACCTCCCACATATTTAAAACTATAAATAGCAATAATGGTCTCTTTTTCAGCCTGCAGGAGATCTGCATTAAACTGTTTATAGAGTGGGGAAGTGTGAGTGGGTGCAGGAGGGCACTGTACAAATAGACTATCGTAAGAAAGTGAAGTCAAAGAAATTAGTTTTGTATTCGGTGTGGAAAGTTTGGAAGAAACATTTGCTACTTTAATAGAAGCATGGAGCAAAGCACTTTGCTTAAGCCAGGCACAGCTCGGCCAGAGGTTTCACAGTGCAAGGAGCTAGGTGACAGAAGGAGGGCTTCAGAAGACATCAGCAGGTATGCTGGGCAATGGGAAGTCAGTGGGTAATCAGAACATGTTTAGTAGAAGCTCTAAGGGCTTGTCTACACTGGCAAGTTTTGTTGCCAAAAACTGCCTTTTGACAACAAAACAGCAATAACATACACACTGCAATGTGACTTTTTTTGAAAAAAAATGCCTAGATTTGGCAAAAAAAAACCTTCCACGCCTGCAAGAGACGTTTGTGTTTGCCCCTTCCTTTATTGTCGACAAGCCGCCAGTGTAGACACCACAGCTTTTTTATTTTATTGGCCTCCAGAAAGTATCCCACAATTCCCATGCTGCCACTCTGGTAAGTGGTTTGAACTCCGCTGCCCTGCAGCCAACCCGCCCCTCCCCCTTGCAAGCTCCTGGAATTTTGTAAGGTTGTCCAGCTTTGGAGCTAAACTGCGCAGCTCCGTTCCA
The DNA here is from genome assembly GCF_965152235.1 of Eretmochelys imbricata. Classification (NCBI taxonomy): domain Eukaryota; kingdom Metazoa; phylum Chordata; order Testudines; family Cheloniidae; genus Eretmochelys; species Eretmochelys imbricata. Next base: position 270,030,928 of record NC_135572.1, on the reverse strand, counting down.
TCCATAGTTAAGATTTTTTTTCCTTGTTGATATTAGTTTCATCGACAAAACTTGCCAGTGTAGACAAGCCCTGTCAAGGTTCCTCCCCCACTCTGAACTCTAGGGTACAGATGTGGGGACCTGCATGAAAAACCTCCTAAGCTTATCTTTACCAGCTTAGGTCAAAACTTCCCCAAGGTACAAAATATTCCACCCGTTGTCCTTGGACTGGCCGCTACCACCACCAAACTAATACTGGTTACTGGGGAAGAGCTGTTTGGACGCCCCCCAAAATACTTCCCAAAACCTTGCACCCCACTTCCTGGACAAGGTTTGGTAAAAAGCCTCACCAATTTGCCTAGGTGACTACAGACCCAGACCCTTGGATCTTAAGAACAATGAACAATCCTCCCAACACTTGCACCCCCACACTTTTCTGGGAAATGTTGGATAAAAAGCCTCACCAATTTGCATAGGTGACCACAGACCCAAACCCTTGGATCTGAGAACAATGAAAAAGCATTCAGTTTTCTTACAAGAAGACTTTTAATAAAAATAGAAGTAAATAGAAATAAAGAAATCCCCCCTGTAAAATTAAGATGGTAGATATCTTACAGGGTAATTAGATTCAAAAACATAGAGAACCCCTCTAGGCAAAACCATAAGTTACAAAAAAGATACACAGACAGAAATAGTTATTCTATTCAGCACAATTCTTTTCTCAGCCATTTAAAGAAATCATAATCTAACACATACCTAGCTAGATTACTTACTAAAAGTTCTAAGACTCCATTCCTGGTCTATCCCCGGCAGAAACCAGCATAGAGACAGACACACAGACCCTTTGTTTCTCTCCCTCCTCCCAGCTTTTGAAAGTATCTTGTCTCCTCATTGGTCATTTTGGTCAGGTGCCAGCGAGGTTACCTTTAGCTTCTTAACCCTTTACAGGTGAGAGGAGCTTTCCCCTGGCCAGGAGGGATTTCAAAGGGATTTACCCTTCCCTTTATATTTATGACAAGCCCTAAGCTTCTGTTTAAAAATAGTTGTGAAACTCTCATGCAGAGTTCTTCCATTTTTGTGTAAAGTGGTTTCACTGCAAAAAAAAAAAAAATCCGCCCTTCTCCCCCCCACATACTGCAAGGGGAGAATAGTATTTGCTTTTTTACTGACCACTGCTGAACTTGACCTTTTCTGCTCATTCAAGTTCACCCGCAGTGTCACACATGTGCATCCTGAATCATCTCATGGTCAGCTGCAAAAGCTTGGCCAGCACATGTGTTTGTGCAGTAAGTCTTAACTATGGATGGAGCGGAGCTGCGCAGTTTAGCTCCAAAGCTGGACTTCCCTAAAATTCGGGGGTGTTCGGATCAGGAGGTTTGGGAAACACTGAAGTATCCATGAAACTGAAAAAACATCTTTATGATGCTACAACCTATTTCCTTCTTTCTCCTTCTCTAACTGGGACTCTTCATAATAAAAGTATGTTTAAAAAATGAATCTGCTTTAAGTAAAATAACTAGCTAGATTTTTTTCCCAACATCTGAAATGTTTTTAGATTCAGTTTAAGTTTTGTGTAGTGAGTTCTTATTTTATCTTGCTCAGTTCCCCAGTGATTATTGCTATCATTTATCTTTCAATCTTAGGGTTTTATATACAGTAATATCTGAGCACCTTCCACATAAAATCAGTAGCAATAGTGAAGTCTCATGTGGATTCATGGAGTCTCTGGCACTTCTTTCTTTTTGGGATAAAAGCTCTGCTTACGATAGGTTTTTTTGATTTGATTTAATTAGTTTTTATTAATGTCCTGTTTGTTTTTTTTTCTTTGATGGTATGGGTTTATTGCAGTGGTGCTCCAACTTTTTCAGTTATGCCCCCCCACCTTACCATTAATAGAATCTGTCCAATCCCCCCTTCTCCCCGCCCCAGCTGCTCAGCTAAGAATTCCTCAGCAGTGGAGCTTGGACTGGGGGCAGAACTGGGGATAGGGGAGGAGCTGGGGCTAGCAGCGGAGCTGGTCTGGGGATGGTGAGGGAATGAGGGCTGGGCTGGGTTCAGAGCAGGGGATGGTGTGAAGCTGTAGATGGGGTGGGAGCTGGTGTGGGGGTGGAGACAGAGTGAGGGCAGAGCTTGGCCTGGAGGCAGAGCAGGATGGGGCGCTGAATGGGGTTGGAGGAGGAGCGAGGCTGGGGACGGAGCTGGTCTGGGGGCAGAGAGGGGCTGAAAGCATGGTGCTCCCTCCCTGTTCCCTGTGGGGGCTTGCCCTGGCACCGCTGTGCATCAGTTTGGGGACCACTGGTTTATTGGGTAGAAGGTGGTGTCAGTGTTGTCACTCTTACGTTGGAAAGACTTCTAATGAGTTATCGGTCATCCCCAATAGCTCTGTGCCATTGAAAGTGAGGCTGCACAGGGCAAGCTCACAAATTTGGATGGAACCAAGATGGAACAACAGGTGAAAGCTGTGGAAGACAAACTCAGATAAGTTTGGTGATATGAAATTTTATTCCATTTCACACCCTACCTCTGGGGCCAAACAGTTGTTCGTGTTCCTAATGGATCCCTGAGGTTCACATCATTCTTGTCATTTGTCCTCCTTGCCCTTTATTGAGACACCAGCCCCTTCTTTGGCTAGAGGGACAATATGTGGCCCTCTTTGTCTCCAGAGGCTCAGTGCTCTGCCTTGGCACCATTCCTGAGTCCTACAGAAAGGGACAGAGAGAGGGTGGCTAAGATCATCACAGGTCTCCCACATGGCACGGCAGAGCAGTGATCTCTGAGCCATCAGGGCAAGCAGATATGTTTTTAGCCATATAAATCTTGGCTGTTTAGGTTTTTTTTTCTGGAAGGCTGACTAAGAATTTTGGAAGGGGCTTTAACTTTTGTAGATGTTATTACTTTATGGATATTTTATTAAATCTAATCCCTTTGCATCATTCTCTGCTCGACAGAAGTGAAATGAGTGCTGAACTTGAAAGTGAAAGAAACAACAACTGTTTCTGGAAGAAAAATCAGGTAAGTGGGGAGGTGGTGGTGATGATGATGATGATGATGATGAAAAATATTGTAATTCTTTCTCAAGTATCTACCATACTAAAGAAGTCTTGAACATTTCCAAATGGGTTTTTCTCCTCGCCAAGTTTACAGAGTGCTTGTAGGTGTTGATACTAAAAGATCAACATGCTCAGTCATTGGACCTAGCACCATTTCTCCTGCTTGGCATCTCTCTACGTGGGTCAGGTCTTGAGGCTGCCACCAACTTCAGTTTGTCCTGAAATGCAAATCTGACAGTGTGATGTAACATCTCACCCTTACTATGCCATGTGATGGCATTCTGAAATCGTGTCATGTTGTGAAACAATATGATGCCTTTTATTTCCATTCCAGATCGTTTACTGAATAGGTAATACCCCCTGGTGCTTTATCAGGACACAAGATAAAGCCACCCATCCTAATATAGAAAGGGCAGGTGGTAAGTATGTCTACACTACTGCTTATGTTGGTATAACTTGTGTCGCTCAGGGGTGTGAAAAAGCCACCCACCTTAGCGACATATGTTACACTGACCTAAGTGCCAGTGTGGACAGTGCTATGTTGGCGGGAGAGGTTCTCCTGCTGACATAGCTACCACTGCTCAGGGGGCTGGAGTAACTAAGCTGATGGGAGAACTCTCTCCTGTCAGCTTAGAGTGGCTACATTAGAGACCTTACAGCTGTGCAGCTGCATCGATGCAGCTGCACCACTGTAAGCTCTCTACTGTATTCATAGTTATACTTGGCAGGGACTGTGAGTGCAGGTGCTGTGGTAGCATTAGGAGTGCTGGAAAAATGTGCATTGTGGGGGTGCTGAGAGCCATTGAACCAGACTTTAAACCCTGTATGTGATGGAAACCACTTCAAGTCTGGGGGTATGGCAGCAATCCCAGCACCATTAGGCCTTGTCTACACTACACACTTTTGTCAACAAAAGTCAGCAGTGGAGATGTACACACTGAAATGCTCCTCCCTCCGGTGTAACTCCCCTGCTACTCTGATATAATAAAACCACCTTGACGAGAGGCATAGGGCTTTTTGCAACGTAGTCAGAGCAACGCAGCATCAGTGTAGACACGGCGCTCGGTTATGTTGTGCTAATTCGCCTCTGGGAGATGTCCCACAATGCCCATCCTGACCACTCTGGTCAGCCATTTGAACTCTGCTGCCTTGAAGGTACACAGGTATGCGCCTCTCCCCCATTTAAAGGCCTGGGAATTTTTGAAATTCCTCTTCCTGTTTGCTCAGCTTGCAGAGTTCACACAGCATCTTCCCAGCTGACCATGCCTTTTTTCTGCAGCAGACGCACTCCTGCACAGAGTATACTGGAGCTGTTGGATCTGCTGGGTCTGTGGGGAGAGGAGGCTGTGCAGTTGCAGCTTCACTCCAGGGTAGGAACTTTGATGCCCACGAGCAGATTGTTAGTGGCTTGGAGGGGCATGAAAGGGACACACAGCAGTGCCATGCTAAGATCAATGAGCTGAGGCAGGTGTACCAGAAGGCAAGGGAGGCCAGTCATCGCTCTGGTGTAATGCCAAAGACATGCTGCTTCTATAAGGAGCTGCATGCCATCCTCGGTGGTGACCCCACCTACACCACCAAGAGACCCATGGCTACTTCAGTGGGCTGGAGGCAGCAGACTCAACCCCGAGGGCGAAGTGGTGGATGAGGAAGTGGAGCTGGAGGACGATGTGGCACACACGACAGGATCGTCCAGTGGCACAGCAAGTTAGGACCTCTTTTTGACTCCAGAGGAGTCTAGCCGGTCCCAGCCCTTCAGCTCCAGCACGTATTGTTGGATCATATTAAAGAAGTTCTGTATTAAAATCACAAATGAGTTTGATTCCCCAGAGTTTAAATTCCAGGGTATTACTAATTAAGAGGTCTCTTGGTTTTTGGTACTGTTTCTCTCCCTCTATGTGTGAAACTTGCAAGCTGCTAATTGTGTTAGTACATTCTAAGACAGAGTCTGTTCTCAAAGCAATTCACAGAGAGAGAGACTCAAAGCAATACTCTAACAACAGAAACAGCACGCAGAGACTTTCATGCCCTTTTGTTGTATTAACAATTGTGATTAAAATAGAGATAGAGGATGTATGTGGGTGGATGCTTGGTGTGGATAATAAGTGAATGATCAGGGAGGTGCCAGCCTAAGAATCCAGTGTCCATCGACTGAAGAAGGCGTCAAGTGGAAATAAACCAAACCAAAGAACCAAAGAACAAGATAACATCTTGGAGCCGTCAGGAATGTGCTATCTGCTGATTGATTCAGCAACAGCATGATGAAGCAATTCCCATAGACTGGCATAGGAAGAAATTCCTATAAAAATAGACTCTAAAAAGTGAGAACTTTGGGGTCTGATTCTGCAAACCAACTTCCAGGAGCATCAGATGAGCATCTGACAAGGCCCTGCTCCCTCCTCATGTCCAGGCCACCTGGCCAGTGGCTTGGCATGAGCAACTCTAAGGCTGGTAACTATGATAACAACCTTGCAGAACCTGTGTGTGTGTGTGTTTGTATGAATGAATGGAATGTTATAACTATAACTAACTGCTTACTATGATTCTTTCTGTATTCACAATAAATGTGGTATTTTGCCTTTTCCCGTTTAATAAGATCCTGCTGGTTTTTATTTTATTGGTATAACAGTATGAAGCAGGAGAGGGGAGCTCTGGTGAGTGCTCATTTTTCTTTGATACTGCATAGTGAGAAGAGATTGAGCTCTCATGTACTTTGTTATATGGTAGAGGCGGGATAAGGGACAGAAATTAACAACAGAGCCTGTGCAGCTACATAGTGAGGGTCCAGCAGAAAAGTTTGTTAATGTACATGAGGATGTCTCGAGAGCCCTCCATAGAGATCTCTAGGAAACTTTCCTGTAGGTGTTCTGCAATCCTCCGCTGTAGGTTCCTTGGCAGAGCTGCCTTGTTTCTCCCACTGCTGTAGGAAACTTGGCCAGAGCAAGTCAGGGGCCCGAGGTGGCAAGAGCACAGTAGGGTGGGAGCGGGGGTCGGTCCCTGGAGTGAGGCAGGGGCAAGCACTCCAAGATCTGTTTCTTGATGGGTAACAGCTAGTTTAGGCCCCATCATTTTACACGTATAGTTGGGATTATAGTTTGCCATGTGCATTACTTTGCATTTAACATTGAATTTCGTCTGCCATTTTTTTGCCAAGTCACCCAGTTTTGTGAGATCCCTTTGTAGCTCTTTGCAGTCTGCTTTGGACTTAACTACCTTGAGTAATTTTGTATCATCTGCAAATTTTGGCACCTCACTGTTTACCCCTTTTTGCAGATCATTTATGAATATGTTGAACAGCACTGGTCCCAGTACAGACCCCTGGGGAACAATACCATTTACTTCTCTTCATTCTGAAAATGGACCATTTATTCCTACCCTTTGTTTCCTATCATGTAACTGGGGTGCCTGGGAATGCTTTCAGGATCATCTAAAGATCCTTAATTTAATTTAATGACAAGCCTTTTGTTATCTTAATTACCCCGCCTCTGTTTATAAAAAGAACAGGAGTACTTGTGGCATCTTAGAGACTAACAAATTTATTTGAGCATAAGCTTTCGTGGGCTACAGCCCACTTCATCAGATGCATGCAGTAGAACATATAGTAAGAAGATATTTATACATACAGAGAACATGAAAAGGAGGAAGTACCCATACCAGCTGTAAGAGGCTAATTAATTAAGAGGAGCTATTATCAGCAGGGGGGAAAAAAACTTTTGAAGTGATAATCAAGATGGCCCATTTCGCACAGTTGTCACAAAGGTGTGAGGATACTTAACATGGGGAAATAGATTCAATTAGTGTAATGACTGAGCCATGGCCAGTCTCTGTTCAAACCTAAGTTAATGGTATCTAGTTTGCATATTAATTCCAGTTCAGCAGCTTCTTGTTGGAGTCTGTTTTTGAAGCTTTTCTGTTGCAAAATTGCCACCTTTAAGTCTGTCACTGAGTGATTAGAGAGGTTGAAGTGTTCTACTGGTTTTTGGATGTTATGATTCCTGATGTCAGATTTGTGTCCGTTTATTCTTTTGCATAGAGACTGTCCAGTTTGGCCAATGTACATGGCAGAGGGGCATTGCTGGCACATGATGGCATATTTCACATTGGTAGATGTACAGGTGAACGAGCCCCTGATGGTGTGGCTGATGTGATTGGTCCTATGGTGGTGTCACTTGAATAGATATGTGGACAGAGCTGGCATAGGGCTTTGTTGCAAGGATAGGTTCCTGGGTTAGTGTTTTTGTTGTGTGGTTGCTGGTGAGTATTTGCTTCAGGTTGGGGAGCTGTCTGTAAGTGGGGACTGGTCTGTCTCCCAAGATCTGTGAGAGTGAGGGATCATCTTTCAGGATAGGTTGTAGATCTTTGATGTGCTGGAGAGGATTTAGTTGGGGGCTGAAGGTGACGGCTAGTGGCGTTCTGTTATTTTCTTTGTTGGGCCTGTCCTGTAGTAGGTGACTTCTGGGTACTCTTCTGGCTCTGTCAAACTGTTTTTTCACTTCAGCAGGTGGGTATTGTAGTTTTAAGAATGCTTGATAGAGGTCTTGTAGGTATTTGTCTCTGTCTGAGGGATTGGGGCAAATGCAGTTGTATCTTAGAGCTTGGCTGTAGACAATGGATCGTGTGGTGTGTCCTGGATGGAAGCTGGAGGCATGTAGGTAAGTATAGCAGTCAGTAGGTTTCCAGTATAGGGTGGTGGTTATGGGACAGTCGCTTATTAGCTCAGTAGTGTCCAGGAAATTGACCGCTTGTGTGGACTGGTCTCGGCTGAGGTTGATGGTGGGATGGAAATTGTTGAAATCATGGTGGAATTCCTCAAGGGCTTCTTTTCCATGGGTCCAGAGGATGCAGATGTCATCAGTGTGTAGCGCAGGTAGAGTAGGGGCATTAGGGGACGAGAGCTAAAGAAGCGTTGTTCTAAGTCAGCCATAAAAATGTTGGCATAGTGTGGGGCCATGCGGGTACCCATAGCAGTGCCGCTGACTTGAAGGTATATATTGTCCCCAAATGTGAAATAGTTGTGGGTGGGGACACAGTCACAAAGTTCAGCCATCAGGTTTGCCGTGACATTATCGGGGATACTGTTCCTGATGGCTTGTAGTCCATCTTTGTGTGGAATGTTGGTGTAGAGGGCTTCTACATCCATAGTGGCCAGGATGGTGTTATCAGGAAGGTCACCGATGGATTGAAGTTTCCTCAGGAAGTCAGTGGTGTCTCGAAGATAGCTAGGAGTGCTGGTAGCGTAGGGCCTGAGGAGAGAGTCCACATAGACAGACAATCCTGCTGTTAGGGTGCCGATGCCTGAGATGATGGGGCGTCCAGGATTTCCAGGTTTATGGACCTTGGGTAGCAAATAGAATACCCCTGGTCGGGGTTCTAGGCATGTGTCTGTACAGATCTGTTCCTGTGCTTTTTCAGGGAGTTTCTGGAGCAGATGGTGTAGTTTCTTTTGGTAATCGTCAGTGGGATCAGAGGATAATGGCCTGTAGAATGTGGAGTTAGAGAGCTGCCTGACAGCCTCTTGTTCATATTCCAACTTATTCATGATGACGACAGCACCTCCTTTGTCCGCCTTTTTGATTATGATGTCAGAGTTGTTCCTTAGGACAAAGGCTGACAAAGGAGGTGCTGTCAGTGGCACTGCTATGGGGCTGACCGCCCCAACCTGCTGTGTTCTTGTCCCTGGCCCCTGCCTCTCTCCAGCTGGGGACCAATCCTCCCCCCACCCCACTGTGCTTCTCCCTGGCCCTGCCACACTCCGGGGACTGATTTGCGCAGCCCCCTTAAAACCCAGCCTTGGGCTCCCATGCAGTGCTGCCGGTGCCCCTCACTGCAGACCCACATCCCCCTGCTAGCCCAGCCCTGAGCTCCCCCAACACTTTGCCAGTGCCCCCACTCCCAACCCGTAGCCCCTTGCCAGCCCAGCCCTTTCATTTTATTTCTGCACTGAAGTCATTGACAGTAAGACTCATGGTGTCACACTGTCAGTGGCGTGTGTGTGTGCACGCACTGCAGTCTACTGAAGGCACGGGTGAGGTGCAGAGCGAGAGACTATAAACACAGGAGAACGAAGAAGTCCAAGTGGTAAAGAAAATAATGATGTAAAAACACTGAAGTGGCACTCAGAAACAGAGGCATAAAGCAGAAGTTAAAGATCAGAATGCAAAACTGCGTCGCTTGAGCAGTTACTTCATTAATAACCATAGAGAGACTCCTGGTGATACTACTAATACTACCAGTAGTATTAGTAATGATGATGAGCGTGTAGTTGATGATACTAGTATGGCAGCAGGTCCAGTCTACATTGATCATGGCTCTGAAGAACATGCTGATTCTTCTGATGAAATCCTTTTGCCAAATAAAGAACACAGTGATAACCTGCTGCCGCAAAACACACCAGTACCATTACCTTGCTTCGATGCTGCCCTGTGGACTGTTGATGCGCTCACCCAACAGTACTACGTAGACATGGGCCCCAATTTCTGACAAAATCGTGATGGAAAATATGCAATGTCATCAAGACAAGATAAGGACAGAACAAGGTAATCATAACTTTTTTACGCTTTTTCTTTATACATTACTTGAGTTTTAGAAGATCAACTTTTTCCAGCAAGAGTTGACAACTATTAATTTTGTGAGACAATTGAAATAAACATATTTTTATTGTCTAAATGTAAAAATGTGCATTCTAGGTTGTTCACTACTACACTATGAGCTGCTTACTCTCTTAATGTGCCACAAGTGTGCCTATATTCATCACAAAGTGTATGCGTTAATATTAAAAAGTATTGTTATTTTAGGAAACTCTGTGATACAGCCTTCAATCAAGTGTCCCCAAATGGTGAAACTATTGAAAGGCCCTCGCTCATACACTCACCATCGACTGGCTATGTCTTCTGTTTTGTGTGCAAAGTGTTTTCTCCGAACAGCACATCTGCACTAGCCAAGAGAAGATTTGATTCATGGGATCACATTGGCAGACTTGGTGACCATGAAAGTTCTACTGAGCACCGACAAGCTCTCACCACTTACATAATGTGTTTATCGAAGATTCAAACCCTTGATCAACATATAGCAGATGGATATATTAAAGAAAAAAATTACTGGACAGAAGTATTGAAGTGAGTCATATCAGCAATAAAATTTCTGACAACATGAAGTCTGGCGTTTAAAGGGACTAATGAAACCTTTGGCAATCTTAATAATAGCACCTTCCTTGGGTGCTTAGAGTTCTTAGCAGAGTATGACCCTTTCCTGGCCTGCCACATTGACAAGTATGGGAATGCTGGTCATGGCACAACTTCATATCCATCATCAACAATCTGTGAAGAGTTCATCAAATTCATGGCTGACAAAGTAAAGCAGGACATTGTGGATGAGCTAAAATTGACTAAGTACTTTTCCTTCAGTGTTGATTCTACGCCAGACATTAGTCATACCAATCAGCTGACATTTGCTGTGTGCTCGGTGTTGAATAACTGTACACCTGTGCAATGCTTCTTGAATTTTGTTCCAGTTACATCGCATACAGTTCTTCATCTGTTTAATGTTATCAATGAAACTCTCTAAGCGACAACCTAAATATCGATTTAAAGGACTGCAGAGGCCAAACATACAACAATGTTACTAGCATGTCTGTAACTTATTCTGGTGTGCAAACTTGGGTAATTGCAGTCAACGAGAAAGAAGTGTACGTCCTATGCATGACCCACTCGCTTAACCTATGTGGTGTTGCTGCTGCAGAGTCATGCAGTAATGCAATTACATTTTTTGGCTTTGTCCAAAAACTGTGTGTTTCTCAGAATCAACTTATCGCTGGGGTCTATTGCAAGATTCTCTGAACGAGGAGACATCTAAGGCCAGTCAGAGAAAACTTTTCCCAAAGCACCTGAGTGACACAAGATGGTCAGCTCGAGTGGATGCACTTCACAGTTTATCATGCAACTACAAAAGCTACAAATCTGTGCTTCGGGCTCTTGGTGCAGACACTCTGCAGAATGGCAACACATGAGCAGAGGCAAACTCATTAGTTGAAATGGATCGGTGGGAGATTGCATTTATGACAACATTTTGGAGTAGTATCCTTACAAGAATAAACAAAAGAAGTCAGCTCCTGCAGTCTGAAACAATGGACTTAGGCACAGCTGTGAAACTGCTGAAGTCACTATCTGAGTTTATGGCAGCACAACAGAAAATTTTTGTGGAATACCATGAATCTGCAATGTCTTAAGTTCTACAGCTAATTTTCAGTTAAAGTGGCAACATCATCCAAAGCGTATGGCTGACAATAGTGAAGACCTTTCTGTTGTGCTAACTGGTGAAGAGAAGTTCAAAGTTGAATCATTCTACACCATAGTTGACTCACTTTGTGATGGTGCACCCCATAAGGCTTTATGGAAATATGCTTATGAGTGTGTGTGTGTGTGTGTGTGTGTATATATATATATGACATAACTGAAATATGTTTTATGCTACATATGCCATGTAACACATCTCTGTAAAGGTTATGATCTACTGAATCTATTCATCCTATTTGTATGCAGGTGTCATTATTGTATTCGATGTTATGAATATTGGCAGTGTACTTGCTTGATTTCTAAGTAGCCTTAGTAAAGCATTCGGTCAGCTTCTTGAGAAAGGAATGTGCAAATTAAGTGTGCAGTCAAGAAACACTTAAAGGACAATGAATCTTGCAAGGCTCCAATCCACATAAGAAGTCTACCTGAGGATGTTCAAGGTAGCATGTAAACAATGGCTGCTGCCTGTAAAAACTGAGTCATGCGTGGGCATGTGACTCGCCCATGTGACTCCAAAACTCCATCTTTGAGCTGGACTTTGCATAGGAGAGAGGAGGGGGTCTCCACCCACAAGAGAGAGTCTATTTAAGCCCAAGGGAGACCCCTCCATTTTGTCTTCAGCTGGCTCAAGAGAGAGCCTCTCCACCCCCAAAGGATACCTGAAAGAAACTGGGACAAAGGACAGTAACTACAGGGGGTGTGAGTGAGTGATTGGACCCAGACTAGAAGGAGACTAGTCTGTAAAAGGAAGCTTACTGGAACACCTCTGAGGGTGAGGTTTTATCTGTATTCAGTTTTCTTACTGTATTAGGCATAGACTTGCGGGCTTTATTTTACTTGGTAATTCACTTTGTTCTGTCTGTTACTACTTGGAACCACTTAAATCCTACTTTCTGTATTTAATAAAATCACTTTTTACTTATTAATTAACCCAGAGTATGTATTAATACCTGGGGTGGGGGCAAACAGCTGTGCATATCTCTCTATCAGTGGTATAGAGGGCGAACACTTGGATGAAAAGCGCTATGGAAGTATCTACCTATGTATTCCTAAAACAGTTTTATCAGTGTGCACAAAGAAAAAAAGCACTCTTTTTACTGAAAGCGTTGTACTATTCATTTCTTCAGTGAATCTGCCATTTCTTACCAAGACTTTTGTCCCCTTTGACTTTGCTGGAGAAAATTTTGCCACATTCTGCAGTAGCCATTTTTGCTGGATGTGCACAACCAATGTAATTAAAGTGGCTTATTGTCGATGTAACTTGAGTCGACTGAACTCTATAGTGTAGACATGGCCCTAGTTCCAGCACCTATGGGTAGCATAGTCTGCTCCTCGGGCTAGCAAGAAGGGAGAGTCTTTCATTACTTAACAGTGACCTCTTAAGAGCTAATTAAGGGGCAGCATTCACAAACTCCAAAAGGGAACAATGGCAGCTCAGATTCTGATGAGGTGGGAAAGGGGTAAACTGTTGGGGAGGGAAAAGAGGCGGTACCCTGAAGATAGAATTTACATGCATAAAATGCCAAAATGAATCCTCCTAAAACATCAAGAGTAATGATCAAATTTCAAACAGTTTGGTTCCAATAAACACCCACATGTAAGGATGTTTTTGAGTCTTATCTAAACCCCGTATCATCGTCGTCAGCAGCAGCAGCAATCCCTCAAGGTTGAGGATGATCTTTTTCACAGGTTTTATTTTTCATGGCTCCTTAGGTAGCTGAGGAGTCTGATCCTTGAGTCACAGGCTCATTGGCAGACATTGCAGGTGGTGTTGGAAGACAGGGTTGGGCCATGATTGCTGCATGACAGTTGTCTTTCCTTTCTTTTCTGGCGTTTTTCTGAGACCAGGGCAAGGTGATTTTCCTCAAAGTGGATGTTCCCGCTCTGACAAGCCTTCACCAGTCATCCCTATCCTGGGCTGCTGTCTCCCAGTATGTGGTGTCGATGCCACATCTCTTGATGTTTATGTTGAAGGTGTCTTTAAAGCACTTCTTTTGGCCTCCCATTTCCTTTCTCCTTTGGTGTGTTGGGCATACAGTGATTGTTTTGGTAAGCATACATCAGGCGCACACAGTGCCCGCTCCACCTCAGCTGATGCTGGATAATCAGGGCCTGCACACTGAAGATGTTGGCTTCTGTGAGGACATTGACATTAGTGCAATGATCCTCCCACTTTATGCTGAGGATCTGAAGAAAATGCTGGTACCGACGTTCCAGGTTTTTCAGGTGTTTTCTATAGGTCACCCAAGTCTCACAGCCGTAGAGGAGACTTGGGATTACCACTGCTTTATAAACTAAAAGTCTAGTATGTGTTCTAATGTTGTGATTGTTGGACACAAGGTGAGACAGTCTGCCAAAGGCAAGACTGGCACAGCGAATTCTGTGCTGAATCTCGAAGTCTAAGGCTGCCCTCTGTGAGAGATGGCTGCCAAGATAGGCAAAGTATACTACATTTTCCAGTCTTCTTTGTTGATATAGATGTTCCTTGCTGGGTCTGACGATTGACGGGGGACTGGCTGGTGGAGAACTTTTGTTTTGCTGATGTTCAGAGTTAGCCCTAGGCTTTTGTAAGCTTCAGAGAAGCAATTAAGAGCTATTTGTAGATCCTCCTTTGAGTGTGCAACTACAGCACAATCATCTGCCTAGTGGAGTTTGGTTATTGTTGCTGATATTACTTTTGTTCTGGCATGGAGATGAGAAAGGTTGAAGACCCTCCACATCCAATTGTTCGATAAGTCATTTAGCACTATCATCAGTGCATATGCACCAACACTTGACACTGAAGAAGAACAGAAAGAATTCTCCTACACTGACCTTGGATAAAATGTTATCATCCATTCCAAAAACAGATAAGATAATTGTTAGGATATAGGTATTCAGGCCTGTCTGGAAAGGCCTATACTCTAAGAATTTAGGTGTATTCTTATCACTTAGCTAGTTATAGAGGTATAAAAGAGAGAATCAAAATCACTGTCTGCTGGTGTAAGGTCCTTCTCTTACTGTGACAGTCTGAGGCCCTGTGCTTAGGCTAAGATCTTTGGCTAAGCAGCAGAGGCAGCCATAAGCTGGGAAGCGAACAGTCACATCCTCACATTCCAAACTAGTCACATTAAAATAAGGAGCTATTGGGCTGTTAGGCATTATCAGTACAGGATTGTATTCCTGTCACCTCCAGAGAAAGGGAAGTGCCTAGAAGATGTGAAAGGAAACTTAGTTTGATAGCATCCTGTCTGGCAAGAACTCACTTATCAATAGCTGGGATGTGAAATCCAAAATTCTGTATTGTTTTGTCATTATAGCTCCACTTTGCTATTGTTTGTCTGTATAATCTCTGTCTGGTTCTGTGATTGTTCCTGTCTGCTGTGTAATTAATTTTTCTGGGTGTAAACTAATTAAGGTGGTGGGATATAATTGGTTACATAATCATGTTACAATATGTTAGGATTGGTTAGTTTAAATTTCAGGAAAATGATTGGTTAAGGTATAGTAGCTAAGCAGAACTCAAGTTTTATTATATAGTCTGCAGTCAATCAGGAAGTGGGTAGGGGTGTGGGAAATGGGAACAGGGAATGGGGGTGGGGAAATTGGAATCATGTTTGGCTGAGGGCAGGAATGGGAAGAAGGACACAGGTGTAAGGCTCTGTGGTATCAGAGCTGGGAAGGGGGACACTAAGGAAGGAAACTGGAATCATGCTTGCTGGAAGTTCACCCCAATAAACATTGAATTGTTTGCACCTTTGGACTTCAGGTATTGTTGCTTTCTGTTCATGCGAGAAGGACCAGGGAAGGAAGTGGTGAAGGAATAAGCCCCCTAACAATAATCCTCTTAGGGGACTTTAATGCAAGAGTTGGACGAGATTCTAATGTATGGAGTAGCACCACTGGGAAGGAAGGAGTGGGCAAGACCAATTCCAATGGCATCCTTCTACTCAGCAAATGTGCAGAGCATGACCTTGTGATCACAAACACAATCTTCAGACAAAGCAACAAGAACAAAACAACTTGGCAACACCCCAGCTCAAAACAGGGGCACCTCCTAGACTATGTCATTGTAAGAACACAGGATCTAAGAGATGTCCAAATCACCTGTGTCATGAGAGGAGCAGATGACTTCTGGACCGACCACCACCTGGTGAGGTCAGTCATGTCCATCAGGATTGCATCGAAACATAGAAAGCAATCCAAATCACACAGACGGCAATAAAACATCCAAAGATTTCAATCCTCAGTGCACCAAGGGAACTTCCAAACACTTCTCAGTGAAAAACTGGCCATATGCACACCTGGAAATGACAACACAAGTGTCAAAGAAGACTAGGAAGCCCTAAAACAGACCATCCATGAGGTTTGCAAGGAATCCATTGGCCTTGCTACCCGCCACCATCAGGACTGGTTTGACAACAACAACATTGTGATTACAGCCCTTTTGGACTAGAAGAGAAAAGCTTTCTGAGACTGGCAAAACCAACCACTATCTAGTCAGAAGCAGAGCTCTTTCAATCAGCTCAAAGCTGAAATTCAAAGGAGGATCCGAGAAATCAAAAACAAATGGTGGGAGGACAAAGCAAAAGAAATCCAAACATTTGCTGACAGACATGATATGCTGAGCTTTTTATGTGAGACAAAGACCCTGTACGGACCAAGCTCATGCAGCCTCACACCTCTGAGATCTGAAGATGGCAGTACCCTTCTTAAAGATTAATAAATCCATCAAAGAGCTCTGGAAGGAACACTACCAAAAAGCTTCTAAATTGAGAATTGACTGTGATTGACGACACCATTGACTCCATCCCTCAGCACCCAATCTGGGAAACTCTTGCCAACCCACCAACACCTGAAAAGGTCTTCAAAGCAATTAAACGAATGAAGAACAATAAAGCACCGGGCCCTGATGGCATACCAGCTGAAGTACTGAAAGTGGGGACAGAAACACTGACTAACAAGCTTCACTTGGTGCTCCTCAAAGTCTGGCGCACCGAAGAAATCCCTGCTGACTTACGTAATGCTAATCTTACGTAATGCTAATGACTTACGTAATTGTTATCTTTGCACCACAGGCTGTGTTTGCCAAATGTGAAGAAGAGCTATTACAAATGCCGACTGTGGCAACTATCAAGGCATTGTCCTCCTCTCCATCACTGGGAAGATCAATCACATCAAAGTTTGGCTGCCCAAGCAAATTTATCACCATTGTAAGACTCCTCCATGGCCAGATGACTGCCTCCATCCTGTGCAGTGGCTCTACCTCTGAGCCCTTTGTCATCCGAACAGCCGTAACACAAGGTTGTGTACTGGCATCCAGCCATTTCTCTGCCTTCTTATCAGCTATGAAAACATTAACCTGAGACCATCTAACACAGGGCACTGGCATCCAATATCAGATTGACGGCAACCTCTTCAACCTTTCTCGTCTCCGTGCCAGAATTAAAGTAATATCGGCAACAATAACCATGTAAACCCCATATAACTGGGCTGGAAATACTGTGAGAACAGGCTTTAGTGTGAGATTTCCGGCAACTTCTCTTCCTGGTCATGATGGGATTACAATGAAAGCATTCTCTCACCATGGCATTTTGAAGCTTCCAACCCCAGCCAGAAAAAAGAATTGCAGAGGCAGCTGGGTTTGCAGAATGGACAGGTGAGAAGCTGGGACTAATGCTAGACTTGTCTTGTTCACATCTGATGGATGATATTTATTTTGTCTGTGAATCTGTTTCAGGGAGCTTTTTAGAATGGTCAGTACAGAAAAATTTCATCAGAAGGAGGAAGAGTGTGAAAAGCTGAAGGAAAAGAAAAGCATCTAGAGGAAAGATAGGGTATTTGTAAATATTTCCTCCAGAGCTTATCCTTCTCCCAATGCTGTAACCCCTCTATACCACCCCGGCAGCCAAAGTGTCCCCTCCCCAGATTCTCAGCCTCCATGGAGCATGTGTCCTACTGTCCACTGTGAGATGGGTAATGTTATCCTAGGAAGGATGTTATGGCAGCTTCGTGTCTGTCCCAGCACCCAAGTGCAGATGAGAGAAGCAAGCTCTCAAGGAAAAGCCCAAGTACTGTTTAGATCACACTAGCTGCCACTTGCAGATTCTTGCTGTGAGAGTGATATTTTTCCAGACAGAAGCTGACACACCTGAATGCTTACTGGTGATGCTTCTGAATTGCATGGCAATTCATAAAGAATTTCTGGTTTATTATTAATTGTCCCTTTATTAATTAAAATCCCATTTTTCTTGACGTTTCTTCTTTGTATTTAGCTCTTTCCCGTTTTAAAATTAACTTTTTAATCTCCTTCTAGCCTTAGAGATTGGAGCCTGTCTGGTCAATGCAATGAGAAGCCACACATTCTCTGAGAACCTGAATGACCCTTGTCAAGAATTGGCTGTGCTGGAGATATACAACAGACTCAGACAAGTGTGCTGCAAGTGGCTCTGCCTTCCCAATGACGTATAAAAAAATTAGCACCATAACTAAGATTTGTTCATATTCATATCCTAGAACTCTGTCACGCTGCAGGGGGTGGCTCACAGCTGAGAGTGCTAGACTGTCAGAAAACAGGGCGGACACCCCAAACTGGTGGTATAGTCCATAATTAGATTTCGCCAAGCCAGTAGCAAAAGTACACTCCTGGATTACTATGTTAGCCTTATCATGAAGTATTGCAGTATCATGTGGTTTCCTTGTGATTAGCGCTCTGCCATGCCACATAGGAAATCTAGCTTTGATTGATAATTTATTGCTCCAAGGCTGGGTGTATTGGGGGGAAAAATCATTATTGTACAATTAAGAAGACAGGACAGGTGCACAGAAATGGAGTGACTGCAGAAATGTCTGCACCGATTGTGCAGTGGGAGGTGCTCACACTGGCACTCAATTGAGGGTTTATCTCTAGAAATTAATGAGATAACTTCAATCCCTGATAGCTGCCTGAAGCATTTTTGCACCTGGATTTAAGGTGTATTTTTGTCAGTTGAAGGATGTTACAGTCTCTCTAATGCAGATGAGTCATATGTGTTAAGTGTACTGCACCATGCTTCTTGTTTGGTCCTCTTCATTATTTACAGTGATCTGTTGTTATCTTTGCACCACAGGCTGTGTTTGCCAAATGTGAAGAAGAGCTATTACAAAAAATGCATCAGATCTTTGAACTCCTTGAGATTCCAGTTTCGAAGGAAACCACAAGCCTCTTTGGCAGCCAACAGATATTTAACATTACCGCACAGGAGCACTTGAGTAGCTGCAGGAAGCTAGCTAAACTGTTTAGGTCTGCCACTTCTTTACAGTCTTATACACACAAGGGAAATTTTTCAAAGTCCCACTGTTGCTAAAACTGGTTCAGCTCCATCAGTGTGAGCGATGCTGGAAATCCTAACATAGACAGGCAGCTACAATGGAAATGACCTGAGCTAAATTGTAAGCTGTGAAGGGCCGGGCATGCCAGACAGAGCGGAGGGGAGAACTGTGATCCCTTTATGTTTGTAAGTGGTGTGACAGGAGAATGGCTGAGTCATATGTAGTGTGGTAGGTCACATGACTAAGGGACACTAATCGTCTCATTGATTGGCTGGAATGCATTTACAAGAGTTAGAATCATAGAATATCAGGGTTGGAAGGGACTTCAGGAGGTCATCTAGTCCAATCCCCTGCTCAAAGTAGGACCAATCCCCAACTAAATCATCCCAGGCAGGGCTTTATCAAGCCTGACCTTAAAAACCTCTAAGGAAGGAGATTCCACCACTTCCCTAGGTAACCCATTCCAGTGCTTCACCACCCTCCTAGTGAAAAAGTTTTTCCTAATATTCAACCTAAACCTCCCTCACTGCAACTTGAGACCATTACTCCTTATTCTATCATCTACTACCACTGAGAATAGTCTAGATCCATCCTCTTTGGAACCCCCTTTCAGGTAGTTGAAAGCAGCTATCAAATCCCCCCTGTGACAGGGCGGATCGGCCCCGCACTGGTACCGCGGGGGTTAACCCTTCCCTCCGAGCAGAGGAAGCCCTGCCCCTAAGGCTCTGCTGGGCATGCTCCAACTGGAAGTCAGGTATAAAAGCCTGCAGAGCTGCTCAGTCAGGGCTGACTGCCAAGGAAATAGGATGCTCGGCAGAGACTCCAGCCCAGGAACTGCTACAGCCTTACCTACGAGAGCTGAAGAGCCAGAAACTTGAACCAGAGACCTGACACTACCGGAAGCCCAGGGAGTGACGGGTGCTGAGGAGCCTGGAGATCCTGGAGCTGAAAAGCCAGAAACCTGGACCAGAGGCTTGCAGCTTCTGGAACCCCAGGGAGTGTCTGGTGCTGGGGAACCTGGAGACACAGATGCCATATGGACTACTGCTACTGGAGAACTGGTAGGAAGTGACCCAGGGAAGGTAAGGGAGTGGTACATCCCACCATTATGAGGTCAGCGTGTTTCGGTAGGATTCCTCGCTGACCCCATGGTGGACCACTCCAACATTGGCAGGGCCCTGGGTCGGGGCCTGGTGAAGTCGGGTGGGTCCGGGCCTCCCTGCCAGGGGCCACTGCCCCCTTGCTACAGCCCAGTTACCTGACCCCTGTTTTGCCTCTGAAGGGGGCAGCATGGACTCTGGCCACTAGGCTGAGCTATCCCACCAAGGGAGGGGGAATTAGTTGGAATCTGGCCATTGGACATTGCATGGTCTCTGGCCACTAAGCCACATTACCCCATTCGGGGAGAGGCACTATATGGATCCTGGCCATTGGGCCACACTGTGCTGACTATGGGGGGAGGGTGTAAAAACAGACGTAGGTGTAGAGAGGCAGGGTTACCACACGCTCCCCCTGACTCAAGGGGTCGACAAGGTACAAAACCTGCCACACACCCCCATTCTTCTCTTCTGCAGACTAAATAATCCCAATTCCCTCAGCATCTCCTCATAAGCATGTGCTCCAGCCCCCTAATCATTTTTGTTGCCCTCTGCTGGACTCTTTCCAATTTTTCCACATCCTCCTTGTAGTGTGGGGCCCCAAACTGGACACAGTACTCCAGATGAGGCCTCATCAATGTCGAATAGAGGGGAACGATCACGTCCCTCGATCTGCTGGCAATGCTCCTACTTATACACCCCAAAATGCCGCTAGCTTTCTTGGCAACAAGGGCACACTGTTGACTCATATCCAGCTTCTCATCCACCATAACCCCTACATCCTTTTCTGCAGAACTGCTGCCTAGCCACTCAGTCCCTAGTCTGTAGCAGTGAATGGGATTCTTCCATGCTAAGTGCAGGACTCTGCATTTGTCCTTGCTGAACCTCATCAGATTTCTTTTGGCCCAATCCTCTAATTTGTCTAGGTCCCTCTGTATCCTATCCCTACCCTCTGGCATATCTACCACTCCTCCCAGTTTAGTGTCATCTGCAAACTTGCTGAGGGTGCAATCCACGCCATTCTCCAGATCATCAATGAAGATATTGAACAAAACCGGCCCCAGGACCGACCCTTGGGGCACTCTACTTGATACCGGCTGCCAACTAGACATGGAGTAATTGATCACTACCCGTTAAGCCTGATGATCTAGCCAGCTTTCTGTCCACCTTATAGTCCATTCATCTAGCCCATACTACTTTAACTTGCTGGCAAGAATACTGTGGGAGACCGTATCAAAAGCTTTGCTAAAGTTAAGGAATAACATGTCCACTGCTTTCCCCTCATCCACAGAGCCAGTTATCTCATCATAGAAGGCAATTAGGTTAGTCAGGCATGACTTGCCCTTGGTGAATCCATGCTGACTTTCTGGATCGCTTTCCTCTCCTCTAAGTGCTTCAAAATTGATTCCTTGAGGACCTTCTCCATGACTTTTCCAGGGACTGAGGTGAGGTTGACTGGCCGGTAGTACCCCGGATCCTCCTCCTTCCATTTTTTTAAAGATGGGCACTGCATTAGCCTTTTTCTAGTCATCCGGGACCTCCCCCGATCGCCATGAGTTTTCAAAGATAATGGCCAATGACTCTGCAATCACATTCGCCAACTCCTTTAGCACCCTTGGATGCAGTGCATCCGGCCCCATGGACTTGTGCTCGTCTAGCTTTTCTAAATAGTCCCAAACCACTTCTTTCTCCACAGAGGGCTGGTCACCTCCTCCCCATGCTGTGCTGCCCAGTGCAGTAGTCTGGGAGTTGACCTTGTTCGTGAAGACAGAGGCAAAAAAAGCATTGAGTACATTAGCTTTTTCCACATTCTCTGTCACTAGGTTGCCTCCCCCATTCAGTAAGGGGCCCACACTTTCCTTGACTTCCTTCTTGTTACTAACATACCTGAAGAAACCCTTCTTGTTACTCTTAACATCCCTTGCTAGCTGCAACTCCAGGTGTGATTTGGCCTTCCTGATTTCACTCCTGCATGCCTGAGCAATATTTTTATACTCCTCCCTGGTCATTTGTCCAATCTTCCACTTCTTGTAAGCTTCTTTTTTGTGTTTAAGATCAGCAAGGATTTCACTGTTAAGCCAAGCTGGTCACCTGCCATATTTACTATTCTTTCTACACATCAGGATGGTTTGTTCCTGCAACCTCAATAAGGATTCTTTAAAATACAGCCAGCTCTCCTGGAGTCCTTTCTCCTCATGTTATTCTCCCAGGGGATCCTGCCCATCAGTTCCCTGAGGGAGTCAAAGTCTGCTTTTCTGAAGTCCAGGGTCTGTATTCTGCTGCTCTCCTTTCTTCCTTGTGTCAGGATCCTGAACTCGACCATCTCATGGTCACTGCCTCCCAGGTTCCCATCCACTTTGCCTTCCCCTAGTTAGAAACCTCCTTCCAACCCATGTCCCAGTCTGGGCATTTGCCCGAACCCTTGGAGCTGGAAGTTTCCAAATCACTGTTTGATTTCATATCGGCTAACTCAGACTGTTTTGTTATGTGTTTGGTTTCTAGGTTCCCCCTGGGCTGGCAAGAGAGATAAAGAATCACCTTAATCTCTATTTTAACTATGGAGAAGACCTTTTCCAAGACATGATTCTGGTGAGTAAATACCAAGCCTGGGAAGGAGCTTCTGTTTCCAAACATGTGTCTGAAACTCATGGTATTAAAAGACACAACACTGAGTTCTGTGTTGTATTGTCCACTTCTACCAGGGGGCTTGGATTCTCTAGAACCCAAGGATCTTCTTGTCCAACCCCTTCCTCTTTCTTCTCTTTCTGTCCCTCTCAAAGCTGTATATTGTGAAAACCCCTTTGGGTGAGAAGGTCTAGGTGCTCCTCCCTTCACACTCCACGATACCACTCCTTATATGGGTGAGAAGGGGCTGATAGACTGTGTATGTCTGACTTCCATGTTGGGCCATGAGAGGTGGATGTATATTACCTTGTGTTATGTGGAACTAGGACAACAGTAAGTGGGTAAAACCCAAGTTTCAATAACCATATTCTAATTCTACAAGACCAGACTCTGTCCTGTTTCTTGTGGTAAATGTCTTAAAAAGAGCTGCAATGGAGCTGCTTCATCTCTTTGCAGGTGATTGGGCATTTCAAAAAAGTTCTGATTTCTCTGGTCTCCTGCAAAACTGTTTGGATATGGGGGAGAAAAGGTAGAACATGGCAACTGGAATAATGGCAGACTTCTGGCATGCTGAGCCTCAAAACCTAGAACCTTTGTGATGGGAGGTCAGAGAAAATTAAAGATCCTGAGACATGCCTCTCCCTCTACCATCAGTTCTGGCTTAGGAATTCCATTAGTGGTGTTAATCCATACTTTAGAAGCGGCAAAGTGAGTCAAAGGGTGGTGATAGTCTGCTTAGAAATTATCATAACAGCGTCATAGAGCATCTAAGATGATAACCACTGTCCTCACTTTTTTTTCAGCCTGCTCTTTCACAGGGAGGACACTGGCTGCTGGTTACTTCTGGCGGCAGGCAGTACTCCCCACTACTCCCAACCCACCCACCATAGTAATGAAGAACCATTATGCTGCCCTGGCAATGAGCGATGAGAAATTCCCCCAAATATGCAGGAGAAACTATGTATC